>NW_024425008.1:34128649-34144530 GCF_017311325.1 Ursus maritimus
GGGGGGGGGGGGGGAAGACCCTACAGGGGCATTCTCAAATAGCTGGAAGACCAAAGAGCTGGATGCCAGGGAAAGAAAACACGAAGCTGCTTTAGGACAGGGAAGAAAACACGAGGCAAGAAAAATGAGAAGGACAGAGGAATGACAGTTCAGAACATCATCATCACAAAGGTTCAAAGTATTTGCTTCATGTGACTACACAGGTGTTTAAAAAGCAAGCTTAAAACCAAAATAAACCAAGCCTAAAGATATAAAACTTATGACCTCTACATCTGAAATAAAACCCCCCTTGAATCGAAACAAAACAATGGAAAAGAAATTTAAAAAATAAGCTTATTTTGATGTCTCTCTTCGTCTGTAGACTTGTAGCCAAATTGCCTGTGCTAATAATCCCAGCTCTTTGGGAAATTCCCCAGTCCTGCTGAGACTCAGGTTTCTCGTCCGTGAAATGAGGGGGAAAAGTAACCCCCAGCATTGCCCCGAGGACTCCATAAGACGCCCCCTCGTCATGGATTCGGGCAGTACTGATTGTGTGTCAGATGTGTAGCACTGCTCTTCCCGGGCTAGGAATTCAGCAGAGGACACAGGAGCCCCCACAGAGCTGACCTTCAGGGGCCACAGCCCACCAGAGTGTTCTGTAAGCGGTCGCGCACTGGGCACATTGAAGGGGTCACTGCTATTCAAAGGTAATAGTGAGTGGGTGTTACAGATGGGGAAATCAAGTCACAGAGGTGACGTAAGCCATGGTGGTGATATGCAGAGACACGAAATCACTCCCAATTCTCTTCAGAGTCTATTATCTGGGGAAGAAATGTGCGTATATGAAAACCTATCATGGATGGCAGGAGCAGAAAAACTCTGGAAGAATACTGACCAGACTTCTCTGGGAGAAGGATGAGAGACAGATTCCTACTCAGCCACAGCTGCTGAGTCAGGAGCAAACCGTGTGTTGTATAATCTGAGGAGTCTGGAGACCTGCTGACTGAAAAGCTGCTCCCCGAACTAGCTCCTCGGCTTTCTCTTGGCCTTTCTGACTTTCTCTGCCTCTTCCTATAAAATCCAGGTCCTCCTCACATCGTCCCAAAACCCACCCGAACGCCCGTGCCCACCTCTCGGGCATTATGATTTCCAGTCAGATTTCATAATCAAGTAGCTACCTCTTTTCATTGTCTCACTTTATGGATATACAAAAAATTAAGTTTTTAACAGAAGCACAAAAAGCAACTCACTCTTTTAAAAAGCTTTGCTTTTTTGCAGAAGATTGATTGGCTGATTTGAGAGAGAGAGAAAGAAAGTGTGCGAGTGCACACCCGAGTTGGGGAGAGGGGCACAGGGAGAGTGACAAGCAGACTTCCCGCCGAGCAGGGAGCCCCCTGTGGGGCTCAATCTCACAACCCTGAGATCACGACCTGAGCTGAAATCAAGAGTCAGACGCTGAACCGACTGAACCACACAGGCGCCCCTAAAAAATGTTTTTGTTGGGGTGCCTAGCTGGCTCCGTCAGTAGAGCACGTGACTCTTGTTCTCAGGGTCATGAGTTTAAGCCCCATGTTGGGTGTGGAGCTTACTTTAAAAAAAAATTAAGTAAAAAAAAAAAGTTGTGGTGGTAATATATACATAACACAGTACCGATCATCCTAACCACTTACGAATGTACAGTCCACGGGCACTAAATCCATCCCCAGTGCTGGGTAGCCAGCGCCACTCTGTACCCACAACATCATCAACCCCAACAGAAACCCTGTTCCTGCTGAACAATGACTCTCCCTTCTCTTGCCCCATCAGCCCCCAGAAACCTCTCTTCTACTTTTTGTCTCTATGAACTGGCCTATACTCACATAAGTGGAATCGGACACCATCTGCCCTTCCGTGTCTGGCTTATTTTCTTGGGCATCATATTTTCAAGGTCTGTCCAAGTGTTAGCATATATCAAAATTTCATTTTTGCCTTGTGGCTGAATACTATTCCAGTATCTATCCTTGGCTTATCCATTCATCTGTTGATGGCCATCACTTGAGTTGTTTGCACCTTTTGGCTACTGTGAATAAAACCGCTATGAACATAGCTGTGCAGGTTATCTGTTTGAGCCTCTGCCTTCAGTTCTTTGGGATATATCCTGAAGTGGCATCGCTGGGTCACAGGGTAGTTCTATGGTAGGGTGAAGCTGCTCAATTTTGAGGATTTTTAAAATTTTATTTTTTTAAGATTTTTACTTATTTATTTGAGAGAGAGGGGGAGAGAGAGAGAACACAAGAGGAGGAAGGAATAGAGGGAGAAGCAGACTCCCTGTTGAGCAGGGAGCCTGATTTGGGGCTCAATCCTGGATCATGCCCTGAGCCCAAGGCAGACACTTAACCGACTGAGCTATCCAGGTCCCCCCTGAGAATTTTTTAAAAATATTTTATTTATTTATTTATTTGCCAGAGAGAGAGCACAAGCAGGAGGAGCAGCAGGCAGAGGGAGAAGCAAACTCCCTGCTGAGCAAGGAGCCCAGTGCGGGACTTGATCTCAGGACCCTGAGATCATGACCTGAGCTGAAGGCAGCCACTCAACTGACTGAGCCACCCAGGCACCCTTGAGAATTTTTTTAAATGAGTATGTTTATACCCTCACTCTGATCCATAAAAGGATTTGAGATGTTTAGAAAAACACACATAATAAAGGGGGAGAAAGAGTTCAAAGAAATGGGGCAAAGGAAACACTGGTTTGGGAAGCCTGGGTGGCTCAGTCAGTTAAGCGTCTGCCTTTGGCTCAGGTCATGATCCCAGGGTCCTGGCATTGAGTCCCGCGTCAGGCTCCCTGTTCAGCGGGGAGTCTGCTTCTCCCTCTCCTTCTCCCTCTGCTCCTCCTCGGTACTCCTGCTCTTTCTCTCAAATAAATAAATAAATAAATAAATAAATAAATAAATAAATAAATAAAATTTTTAAAAAGGGAAGACTGGTTAGTGCCTGGACAGGGCAGATCTGCCCCCCAGACACACAGACACGCGCTCATGTCTTCTCCGCTCCTGGGACGTGCTGCCACATTCTGTGGGAGACGATCCGGCTGCCCCGCATCGGCAGAGCTGCCTCTCCAAACAGCACACTTCGCAGGGCCTCACTGTGCACATGAACCATGTGGAACTTGGCACCATAACCTGAACCACACCACGTTTCTCCTGGATTCAGACCTAGGCCTGGGTGGGTCCTTAAGGACCATCGAGGGCAACCCTCTCAACTTCCAGATGAGGAAAGTAAGACGCAGAACAGTTAAGTGCCCCAGGGAAAAGGCAAAGTGTGCAAATAGCAGAACTGAAATTCAAAGCCCTGTGTCCCGATGCCAGCCTAGATCCTCCCTGGTGTTCCTCATTTCCATAACCCCGTTTTCCTTTGCTTCTGTTCTGCAAATTCTTGACTTATATGGGAAATTATGATGTTCTCATTCTTTTTAAACTTCTCCAAAAATTATGCAGTTTCAAAATTCTGAGGGCTAAAATTACTATTATGTGGTCCTAAGCAAGGTGCACATTAACTGTGTACCATGGGAGAGACGCCACAAATCCCACTGCTGAAACATAAGCTATGTTACTTATTTTATAAAACTTTCCATTAGCTGGTTCCTCAATAAGAGTGTTGCTTCCTGGTTTCCATGGTGATTTCAAAAATTTCACTAAAACGCTAATATCCAGATGAGACCAAACACGAATCCAACACGCCAGAGCTTTGTGAGGACCCGAGCTCTCCCTTGTGATGGAGCCAACATCAGCCAAACACTCACCTAGCACTGGGTCATGGCGGGTGGGGAGCGGGGGTGGAGCTGGACAGACCCTAAGCTCTTGCTCCAGCTGGGTACCCACTTCGATGCTAACACGAACACAGCTGCTTGGCTTTATTTGTGTTTATTGATTTTTTTTTTCCTGCTGGTAATTTTTAAAAACTTTTTCTTTTAGAACAGCTTTGGGTTCACGGCAAAATGAAGAGGAAGGCATAGAAATTTCCAGTTACCCCCCTGCCCCACATACACACACTCAGGCAGGGCATCCCCCATCATCAACTTCCCCCACCAGGGCAACACACTTGCTACAAGTGACCAATCTACACTGACACATCATAATCACCCAAAGCCCATAGTTTACATTAGGGCTCAGTCTTGGTGCTGTCCATTCGATGGGTTTAGACAAATGTATAATGACACGTATCCATCATTAGAGTATCACACAGAGTACTTTCACTGCCCTAAACAATCCTTTGTGTGTTTATTGATTTTTTGGACATATTTCATCTTTCACTAAAACAATGACCTCAGAAACATTGCAACTTCCTCTCTTCCCTCCATGGGTCACCTTAAAGCACACTGGTGGTTTCAGGACTTCCTCAGTGTTTTTCTCTATGTGTCTTACACAAATTTACAGGCTTTCCCCGGAAGAGGTCTAACAGATCTCCTCGTTCAGCTTAATGCAATTCCTCAAACCCTGTAGATGCGGCAGAGAGGAGAGGGTGGTCGCAGACTCTAGCTCGAGACTGTCCTGCTCCAAATTCTAGCTCTTGTTTTGTGCCATCCTGCAAGCCACCTACTCTCCTTATGTCTCCTTTTCTCATCTGAAAAATGGGGATGATAGTAATATAACCTACCTCATTAGGTCACTATAAAAAGTGAGTTCATACATAAATTGGTCTTGGAGAAATGTCTGGCACTTTAATAAATTATTGACAAAACTCTTGCCTACACAAGCCAGGCTTCGTCAGGCTTTGGGGACATAACAAATAAAACACAGATCCTGCTTTCCAGAGGGTTATTCAGAAGAGCACTCAAAAAATACACACACGGAAAAGCAACATCACATGTTCTTATCATGAACATTTTTTAAAAGATTTTATTTTTAAGTAAACTCTACACCCAACGTGGGGCTCAAACTTACAACCCCAAGAGCAAGAGTTGCACGCTCCCCCAATTGAGCCAGCCAGGTGCCCCTATCGTGAACATTTTTTTTTTTAAAGATTGCATTTATTTATTTGTCAGAGAGAGCGAGCAAGCACAAGCAGGCGGAGCGGCAGGCAGAGGGAGAAGCAGGATCCCTGATGAGCAAGGAGCCTGACGCGCGACTCGATCCCAGGACCCTGGGATCATGACCTGAGCTGAAGGCAGACACTTAACCGACTGAGCCACCCAGGTGTCCTCATGAACATTTTTAAACAAGATAGTACCATATCACTTATGTGTTCTATATAGGAACTTGCTGCTAGAATATTACCACTGAATACCAGCAGTTTCATTTAGAATTTGCTAAATGCCGCCATCTACTAACTCACCAACATTTACTGAGCACCTACCATGTTGCAGGCACTATGTTAGGCACTTAGGACATAAATGTGATATAGACACAAAATGTTGACAGTCATTCTTCCCAGCCTTCCCTCTTCCACTACCTACTCAAGAGTGTCTATGACTGCCCACCTGGTTTCTGAGCTTCTAGGTAGAGGGGAGAGTTGAGAATTGAGAGAGGTTGGCTTGATCTACACAACTGAAGTGATGTGGGGGGGACAGGAGAGATATAAAGATTTGAGTCAGTTGGAAAAAAGGAGATTTTGGAGAGTAGCTGTTGTGATGAGTGTGACTTTAGGGACACAGACACATGAAGAGGAATTTAGAACCTCTGCTGGGCACTCTGCAATGTAATTCCTTCTACCTAGCCTCTTCTAAAGACTTCGGTAAAGACTTCAGTGCTTTTGGATGTGAACCTGGTGCTTCTTTTGAATATGGTTCCATGCTGAGACTGGCTGTGGCAGTCAGCTTCCAAGAAGGACCAGTGAGTCTTGCCTGCTGGAATCCATGCCCTTGTGTGGTCCCCTCCTACACTGAATAGGGACAAACTGTATAACAACAGGATACTGCAGAAAGGAAAGGGTGGAACAGCTGAGGCTATATCCTAAAAGACACTGCAGCCTCCACCTCATTCTACTGGATGGATTACTTGCTCTCAGGGAAGTCACCTGCCATGTTGTGAGGATCCTTAAGCAGTCCTGTGGTCAAGTCCATGTGGGAGAACCAAGATGACCGCCCCCCCCCCAACAGCCAATATACTCTGCCAGCCACGTGAGTGAGCTTTCTTAGAAGTGGATCCTACAGCCCTGGCCAACAGCTTGTTGCAACCTCACGAGAGATCCCAAGCCAGAACCACTCAACTAAGCCACTCCGAAATACCTGACCTGTGTGAGATAATAAACAGTGACTGTTATTTTTATTTATTTTTATTTTTTTTAAGATTTTATTTATTTATTTGACAGAGATAGAGACAGTCAGTGAGAGAGGGAACACAAGCAGGGGGAGTGGGAGAGGAAGAAGCAGGCTCACAGCAGAGGAGCCTGATGTGGGGCTCGATCCCAGGACTCCAGGATCACGCCCTGAGCCGAAGGCAGACGCTTAACCGCTGTGCCACCCAGGCGCCCCAATGACTGTTATTTTTAAATCTCTAGGTTTTGGGGTAAGTTACTGTGCGGCTAACCACTGGCTGTGAAGTGGCCCACCTTTACTGAGGTACCCAAAGCTACCTGAGGTTCCCAGCCACCTCAACCCATAAACACAAAAGAGGCCACAGCAAGAGTAATACTTGGATCTGACCGCTCTCACCTCTTCTGCTGAAGCAAGCCCCAGACCTGAGATCCTCCGTACATAAACCATTCCCTCTACTTCCCTAGGAGAATGACAAGTATGCTTGTGAATTGGGAGAAGAGGCATATGTCTCATGTGTGTTTATGAAACTCCCTGAGTACAGTGTCCCTGTGCTCATGGTCGTCGTTAATGGTTTCTGAGATACTATTGTTTCCTGCCAGCAACATGTTGCCACCAGGGGCCAATGCCCCTGGCCAAGCACCAAAGTCTCCCACCAGACATTGCCGCTACCTTCCAAGTATTGCTTCTGAGCAGTTCGCTGGACCAAAGTGAGGAGCTGCTCTGTGATCATGTGGCCGAAAGATGCTTCTCTCCTCTCCAATGCACTGCCCTTACCCTACAGTTTTATAGAGAGTTTATGGAAATAATTTGTTTTTACTCACAGCCCTCTCTTTCCTTAGGTCTCAGACATGGTTCCATATGTTGGGCAGGGACAGAACTGAGTGACCTGTATGTTATCAGGATTCTTGCTACCCTGTGGTGTCCCAGCCTTTGTTGCTAGGCCAGGCTCAACATGGCTGCAGGAGGCTCTAGGCTCACATCATGCCAGTTTGGCAACACAAAAGAAGAAAAGAATTTCCTGCTTTAGAAGACATAACTCCCAGGGAATGGCTCTGATTGGCTCGGCTTGGGTCTCATGCCCACCTCTTGGGCTACAGAGAGGAGAAGGCAGGGGACTGTGCTAGACAGCCCCACCAGGATCACATGGAGCTCCCCAAAAGGAAGGTGGCATGCTCTTACCCTCAAAGCAGTGGGGAGGGAGGAGAAGGGATGGTGGCAGATTAAAACAACAACTTCTCGCTGTCCTTCAGTTTCCAGATCTGCCTACACATCCTAGTCTGACCTCTAGCAGTAGACCCAGTGATCCCAGCCATTCAAGGTCATGGTCCCTAACTGAGGAGCTTGCTGTCTCCAGAGAGGGGTCCATCCATACCACTTTCTTTGATTCATTCCATGGGCTCCTTCCTTAGACTCTAGTTCAAGGGTGAGAGGTCATGACTTTTGCACCCTCTTTATTAAATGCCTTCTAAACTTCCCTGAATGTTGCCCTTTGAGTTGCCCTTCCCTGCATCCTGATGTCTGTCCATACTTGCCAAAAGTCATTCCCACATAACCAAATTAAAAAAAAAAAACATGCACAGATTTATAACCTCCTGGCTATTCTCCAGCTTTGTAAGTCCAGCTGTGAGAATTTTAGGGCAAGACGCTGGGGTCCAGGTGTTAATACCTTTACATAATTCAAGTATGGCAGCCTCCCTCCTTCCTACCTCATGATCCTGTGTAACTTCGAGGTGAGTAATCAGACAATTGCTCTTTTTGTGACCAGAGGAATCTCCTCTGCTGACAGCCCTATGGGTCCTTCTTGCCACTGCCATAACCCTTGATGATTGGTCTAGAAACTGACCCATCCTCATAGGATGTAGCATTTCACCAGTGTCCTGGCAGAGTGCCTGACAGTGTTCTCTGCCCACAAACCCCCTTGCCCAACTTCCTCAGACTGCCAAGGAGGTGCATGGGTCCTCTGTGGATGGGTCAGGTGATTCTTCAAAGAGCAGGAAACCATGGGATGGGCAAAGGTTCTAATTATACCATGCTGTCACGCCCTCAAACAACACAAAGGAAAAGTGTTGCTGTATTGAATTCCTAGAACTGTGATAACAAAAGTACCACAAACTGGGTGGCTTAGAACAACAGAAATGTATTGTGTCCCAGTTCTGGAGGCTAGAAGTCCAAAATCAGGGTGTCAGCAGGGCTTTGCTCCCTTGAAAGCTCTAGGGAAAGATCTGTTCCAGGCCTCTGTCCTAGATGCTTGGCTTCTGGCAGCGTGACTCCAATTTCTCCTCATGTTCTCCTTGTGCTCATGTCTCAAATCTCTCCATTTCATAAGGATACCAATCATACTGCATTAGGGCTCTACTAATGACCTGGTATTAACTTGATGATCCTCGTAAAGTTCCTATCTCCAAATAATTCTGAGGTCCTGGGGGTTAGGTCTCCATGTATCTCTTTTTTAGGGGGAGGCACACAATTCAACCCATACCAGAGACCTAGGCCTTCAAAAAAGGTCGTCCTGTAGGGTTATTTTCTCTAAACTTCTTTCGCTGTAGTCCAAATTCCCCTCTTTACAGGCAGCTGTCTTTTCTGTGTCCTCTGGTCCAGGGCTTCACCCTGCCACTGCAGAAGCTCTCTTCTGGGACCTTGCCATCTCCTGAGCCCTTATGACCCTAGAGGGACAGGGTAGCCCCGCAGTGGGGGATGCCACTTCAGTTCAGTCTCCTCACCAGCCCGAGGTGTGACAGCTCACTCACCACTTTTCCAAAAAACACAGCCAAGTCACTCCAAAATGAGCATTGGCTTTCCTTGGCAACCATACAGTCTAATCTCCTGTGAGGAAAAGAATCCCTTAGGGTTGGTTTATTGGTTTGGTGCAGAGTTGAATTAATCGTTCTACAGTTCAGGGCAACTCGCCATCAAGGGTCAGTATACTACCCACTCCTCTCTCGCTTGCTCTCTCCTCTTCCTCATCAGTGGTCCCTCCCAGTCCTGCCTCCTTCCCTTAGGCATCCACTCTAGGGCTCGCTGTGGGTGCTGGAAGAGGCCTGGGTCCTTGTCAAGCACGTAGGGTTGTTTTGTTTTGTACTTTTAATTTTTATAAATGTTGTATTGCTCTAGGCAGCATTGTGCATCTTACTTCTATTACTCTATTGATGTTCCTCATGTGAAGATTTTATTCTTACCACTTTTGCAACCTAAGCTCCAACATAGCTGAGTTAAGGAACATTTGATTTCTTCTTGGGTCTGGCCTATGTTACAAGAGCCTTAAATGTAACTATAATTGACCCTCTCCTCTACATCCCAGAGGGGTAGAACCAGACCAATTACACTGATTTCTCATTCCACAACTCTCTGCATACCACCTGTGCAAAGGCAATGGGAAGTTCCCCGCGTCACCTCGCATAGCCCAGACACAGACACAGAAATGCACTCTGATCCTATTCAATGATACAGCAAGGATGCCACCAGCCACATCCAGAATGTGTGGATTCCATAAGACAAATGACCTGGTTTCTTCAACAAATAAATGTCATTAAAAGAAGGTGGGGTGAGGGGTGGTAAGGGAGAAATGAAAATGAATTAAGAGACACTTAGGAGACATATTAACCAAGTACAATGTGTGAACCTTGTTTAGATCATGATTTGAAAAAGCCAATTGTAAAAACATTTTCAAGATAATGAAGGAATTTTAAACATAAATCAGGTATTAGATGCAATTGAGTTATTAGGGTTTTTTTTAGATACAATAATTCTATTATTAATATGGCTTTAATAAAGCTCTTATTTTTAGACATTCATATTGAAGCATTTACAGATGAAATGATATGATGTCTAGTATTTGCTTTAAAAGACTCAAGTGTGGGGACTGGCAAATTTCTTCTGTAAAAGCCTAGATAGTAATATTTTAGGCTTCCTAGGCCACATGATGTCAGTCACAACTATTCAGCCTTACTGTGATGGGAAAACAGGCATAGGTATTGTACACGTGAATAGGTAAGGCTGTGTTCCAATAAAACTTTATTTTCAAAAACAGGAGACAAGTCGGATTTGGCCCATGGGGTCATAGTTTGCCGATTCCAGCTGCAGTGCAAAAAAAAAAGGAGAAGAGCAAAAAGGTGAAAAAAACTGACAAAGTGTTGATATTTTTGAAGTCAAGTGACAGGAACATAGTGGTTCAATACACTATTTCTCTATTTTTGTGTATGTTTGAATATTTCCATAATAAAAAAAAATCAAACGCACTGAAGAGGTTTTTTGTTTTGTTTTGTTTTGTTTTAAAGATTTTATTTATTTATTCGACAGAGACAGAGACAGCCAGCGAGACAGGGAACACAAGAAGAGGTCTTTTTGCAAAGAAAGAAAACTATTTGCCTTTGACTTCTCTCCTTATACTCAGTTCCTTTACTCTTGCCTGTCCGTTTCTCAGATCTGTTTCACACACCCACTCACACACACACTTTCATTTTGATATATTTTTTTTAATCAAAATGAACTTCCTAGGCAGCCCCGTGCTGCTGAGGAATGCAGTGAAATCCTGATGGTGGGTTCTCATATTCTTTCCCAGGAGGCTCACAGGCCCATTTCCTTTCCGAGCTTGACACCCTTGGAAACACTTTTCCTAAAATGGAGATTCCAGGCCTCGAGGCTGAGGCCTACCAGCCTTTGGGAAGCATTGTTGTTTTCTTATTTCTNAGGAAATAGGAATGTCCCAGGGAGTATTAGAACGTTACGGACAGCTCTGGTGAAGGGCTGGGAACGCTGACTGGAAGTTGGAATCGGGTTGGAACATCTGGGAGTTCAAAGAAAGAAATGTTAAGCTATTCATCAGGCTCCATAAATTCTCTTAAAAGTAGATGATTATGAAACAGACAGAAGACAATGGAGCATGTTGTCAGAGGAAAGGCATTACGTACATCTCACTGGGAACTGCCCTGAACGTGTAGGCTAAATATGTCATTTCAAACTGTGGGCCTCAGACTGAGGAAAGACTAGCCGTTGACCCTTCTCTTCCAAGATCCTTCAGTGGATGACACGGGCACCTGCAAAAGCTGCCTCTAACCAGCTTCCACCTGCAGGATCGGGATGCTCTCCGCCCACCCTCCATCAGCATCAGCCCCCAAGCCTCTGCCCCTACCTGGAAGGATTTCTCCCCCGACTTAGCCAATCCCCGCCCTCCATTTGTAAAGGGGAAGAGGTCTTTGCTGACAACCCCAGCTCCTGGTGACCTCTCTATCCTGTGAGCTTCTCCAGCACATGCTGGTGGTATCACCTGCTACCATTTAATTCCGAATTGCACTATGTCCCACTGAGGATAAGTAATGCTGGCTGCTGAAACAGATTCACCCCAAATTCTCACTTACCACAAAACATTATACAAAGTGCATATTCCTGGCCAGCTAAGCCTTCACATGATCAATCAGGGTTCCCTAAGCTCTATTTTGCAGCTCCACCCTCTTTGAGATCCTTGGAGTCCTTGTTATTTCGTTGGCAGATGAGGAAAGAGAGCACAGGCAAGGTACACCCACTTCAGCTGTACAATAGCGTGTCTGTGAGATTCCTCCCTATTGTGCCTTGGAACAATAGTTCATTCTCTTTTGTTGCTGTGTAATACTCTATTACGTGATTACACCACAATTTGTCCACTCTACTGCTAATGGGCATTTGCACTGTTTTCAGTTTGGGACTATTATCAACAAAGCTGTCGTGAATGTATCTTTAGGTGCACATATCTATACGTTTCTGTAGGGTATGCACCTAGAGGCAGAAATGCTGGGTCAGGGAACAGGCATACATAAAACTTCAGTGGATGTTGCCAAATACTTTTCCAAAGCGGTTACGCAAAGGTACATGTTTGCCAGCATTGCATGAGACGTCCAATGGCTCCATGTCCCTGCAAACATTTGGTATTGTCATCTTTCTCATTTAGCCATTCTGGTGTGAGTGCAGTGGTATCTCCTCATGGATTGATTGCTGGGTTAGTTGATTTTTCTCACTGTGGTTTTAATGTGCATTTTTCTAATGACTAATGTAATTTGAGCACCTTTTAAAAGGCTCATTGGCCACTTCAGTCTTCTCTTTCGCAAATTTTCCATTCAAGTCTTTGGCCTATTTTTCTTTTGTGTAGTCTGTCTTTTTCTTATTCAGGATATGAATTTTTTGTCACTTTATGAATTGCAATTATATTCTCACACTCTGTGGCTTGTAGTGTTGCTTCCTTGTGTTTGTTTTTTTTATAAACAGAAGTTTTCAATCTTAATGAGATATGGAGTATCGATCTTTTCTTTTAGGGGTAGTACTTTTTGTGTCCAGTTAAAGAAATCTTTGCCTATCCCAAGGTCATGAACACGTTCTTCTATGTTCCCTTTGTTATCTTTTGGAAGCTTTTCTCTTTTACCTTTCACATTTAGGTCCATAATTTAGTCGTAATTTACTTTCGTGTTTGGTATGATGTTTTCCCATTTGAATATCCCTTGAATCAGCAGCATTTACCGAAAAGACCATCCTTCCCCTGCTGTATGGCAACGTAACTTTGTTGCAAATCAGGTGGTTATATATGTGGGGGTCAATTTGGGGACTTTATTTATTCTTTTGGTCAATTTTCTATCTTTCCACTGATACTGCATAGTTTTGATTAGGGTAGCTTAAAATTCAGTAATTTGAGTCCTCTAACTTTGTTCTTACCCAAGATTGTCTTTGCTGTTGTGGCACTTGACATTTCAGAATTTGCTTGTTACTTTTTACACGCACGCAGTTAAGTCTGTGGGGATTTTGCTTGGGATTGAATTGGATCTACAGATAACATTGGGGAGACTTAACAGCTGCACAAAATTTTTTCAATCCGTGAACATGGTATATAACCCTTTTTTTCTCCCCTCTTTAATCTCTTTTGGTAATGCTTTGTAGTTTTCTGTACACAGGTCTTGCACATCTTTTGTTACATTTCTTCTCAAGTGATTTTTTTTGGTATTATTGATAATGGAACTGCTTTTTTGAAATTTCACTTTCAAATTGTTTGTTGCTAGTGTAAAGAAATACAACTGACTTTTGTATACTGGCTCTCTATTCAGCGATATTGACCCATTTCTTATCTATTTTGGCCTCTCTCACTTACAGTTTATTGGTCAGAACTCAGTCATATGGCCACACTGAAAACCAAGGGAGTGCTCGGGATGAAAAGGAAAGAAGTTTTAGGGAACACAGCGGATTCTTCCATACACTACATTGAGATTTTAACATTCATGGACTTACCCTGTCACTTCAGTATGCTGCAAGGAACTCTGAAGTTCTCCATCTTAAGATAGTGTTTAGCTAATATAACTTGAGGAGTCATTCAGAATGCTCTAGTTGGAAAAAAAGACTGCATCGATAGTTACACTCTGTTACTTTGGATAATCACATGGCCTCAAAGTGATCACAAAACACATGCAAAATATCACCTTGAAATTGCATGGTGGAATCCTGTTCCACAGTGGACGTAAAGATCATCCAAACTATGCTTATGTTTCTATGGTTTTATTTTGTTTAAGATTTTATTTATTTATTTATTTATTTGAAAGAGAGAACAAACAAAGGGGAGAGGCAGAAGGAGAAGCAGAGGGAGAGGGAGAAGCAAGGTCCCCACTCAGTGGGGAGCCGACACGGGACTTGACCCCAGGGATCTGGGATCATGATCTGAGCCAACGGCAAACACTCAACCGACTAAGCCACCCAGGAACCCCTGTTTCTATGGTTTTCGATTGGCATAGAAATAAACCACATATCTCCTAATGAACTTGCAGACAATACGACCCACCCCACCCCTCATTTTTATTATAAGTACCCAAGGCTAAAGTCACACATCAGCAAGTCACTTTATCTTTGAAGGACCTGACTCAATATTTTCACTCTCATAATGCTGTAATCTCATGTTTTGTGTAATTGCTGTTACCAGACACAAATGATTTGCTTTCTCAATTAATCTAATTTGTTATAAAATGGCAGTGGCTAAGCCCACGATTCAGTCACTGAACACTGAGGGCTGGTGCTGGGCAGAGAGGAGTCCTGATTGGTTGAATCTGAGGGGGGTCTTTAGTCTGTCCACAATGAATATAAGACACAGTTAACTGTGTTTGTGGTGATCAGATATGCTCTTGTTTTATATTTTACACAGACATGATTTCGTTTGTTCTCGACTGCACATCTGACATGTTTAGGTTAAAGGATTCTGAAGCTGGGATGCTCCGAAACTGCACTGCTGTGAACAAAGGAGAAACCTGAATATGAACGGGCTGCTGCCCATTGTCACATGTGCCAGGAGGATGTGGGATGACGCCTATCAAGGTCTGGGCTCAGGTTCAATCCTGCAAGGCTTTGAGCCTCCAAGGAGCAGTCACTGGCCCTGAGTTTCCCTTCCAGAGGGTGTCACCTGCCTCTGCCTCCCCTTTCACCCCATGTCTAGCACAGAGAAAGCATTTGTGGAAGGAAGGACAGTTCATAAGGTCATTTCCCAGCTCCAAGGAACTTTATTCCCACTTTCTCTCCCCGTCCCTCTGTCTCCCCTCCTCTGCTCTTCTCTTATGCACTCCTTAGCAGATGTTTGGCTAAGGGTTTCCTAACAGAAGCTCTCAGCAGCTCTCACAGCCCCGGCTCCACACCCACCCTCTGCTTTTCCCTTAGACAGCCTTTCCACTTTTTGTTCTGTTTTGCTTCAATAAATTTCTAAGGTGTTTCTCCCCATGTGCTGTTAAATCACATCTGAACCTCAATCAGTGGCTTAAATTAAAACCCAAAGGCCAGAAACAGGGTGATAGTAGTGCCAAAGAGAAAGTAGCCTCCAAGGTCCCCCGCCCCCCCCGCCCCCCCCCCCAAATCCTTGTAGACTTTCTCCTCCACTGTGTCAACTGTAGCTCTCCTGGGCACATTCTGGTCACAAGTCCCGGTGTGCATGTTTGTTATGTTTTGTTTTTCCGGAGAACCAGGAAGGTGGAGCAGGGGCTGACACCCAGGGCCCTGGGGAAGTTTGGGACTAGTTTTGAAGGACAGGGTCGGCTGACACTCTCAAAAGGCCCAGCAGGTGGCAGTGTTTTCCACACTGGCGGAGCCCACCAGGGTCTGCGCTGAGAGCCTGGGAAGGGACTCGAAGACAAATTTGTGGGAGCAGAAAGACCATTCCACCTAGCTGAGTCAAGCTTTCTTTTTTTTTTTTTCAATTGATTTTTTTTTTTTTTTTTTACAGTTTATGTCTGAAGCATTATAGTAAAAATAAGCAGGGTAGGCTTTTGTGAAAACGGTAGAAGTAAGAGCACCTGCCTTCCTTTCTCATGTCACCAGCTGTCTTTGGCTGCTCAAGGCCCTCACTATGATGCTCCCCAGGGATCCGTCCTTCCAGAATCACCCGTGGGGCTGTTTCCAATTATTTCCAATCCTCGCGTCACCCACCTGTCCCTCCATCCCGTCACCAGTGCGCCGCCCCACTTCCGTAATGACCTGCTCCGCGAAACCAGTGAGGCAGCCCCGCATCCACGTCCCGGGAGGACTGCGCGTGCTTCCAAGGGGATGCTGTGACGGAGCCGGTCTGAGGACAACCCTGGGGCCCGAAGGAGTCACCAACGGTGGAGTCACCAACGGCGGCGGCTGTTTGGGTGAGGAAGACATTCCAGGGCTGCCCGGGGGGGGGGGGGGGGGGGGGGGGGGGGGGG
>NW_024425008.1:34144540-34386573 GCF_017311325.1 Ursus maritimus
CCCCCCCCCCCAACAGGCTTCATCTAAATATTTCCTTCTACCATCTGTCACACAGCCTGAAGTCGTAGTATTGAAAATATACTTCTTTTGATTTTGAGAATGGTCAGGTTTTCCAGAGCTTCCTACTGAAAATGTAAACAAGGTGTGTGTGTGGGGAGGGGGGCTCAGTGCTCACCGGGGAGCCTGCTTCTCCCTCTGCCTCCTTTCCCCTGCTCATCCTCTGTCTCTGTCTCTCTCTCTCTCTCAAAGAAATTAATTAATTAGTTAAAAAAAAAAAAAGAAACTCTCTGGTGATTTTCCTAATGATAATGTAAAACATTTTTACATGTACAAACTGTATTAATATAAAAGTTAATTAGAAAGCTACCCACTGGGTGGGGCGCCTGGCTGGCTCAGTTGGTAGGGCTTGCGACTCTTGATCTTGGGGTCATGAGTTCAAGCGCCACGCTGGGGGTTCGCTTGTATTTAAAATTAAAAATATGCATATTAAAAAAAGAAAGAAAGGAAAGCTAAACATTTCTAGAAATTTTGTTTTTAAAATGGGCCACTTTTAACATCTCAGAGTTTTGGTTGGAGGGACAGGCCTGAGGTAGGCAGGAGGTGCTAGGAAATTTGGGGGGGAGGACTTTAATAAGTCTAGCCTTTACCTATTAGCAACTAACTTTTATCAGGATCGTTAAATGCCCCCCGTGTGCCGTGTGGTGCAACAGACACTTTGTATACATCATTTTGTTTAGTATTAGACCATTTTACCAACAGGAAACTGAGGCTTCACAATGTTCACTTGCCCAAGATTCCCAAACTTACAAGCACTAGCCAGGATTCAAACCAGAATTCTGGGCCCTTTCTCCTTGACCACAGTGCAGGTCTGCCAGAGTAAACTAACATCACAAATCATGGGGATGTGACCAGCTACTGGAAATCTCCAAAAGTCCCCATAATATTTGTGGCAGGTCTTTATTAAAATGAAAAGAACAGAATTCTCAGACAGGCATTCCCTGCTTTTGAAAATCCGTGTTCTGCTACTTCGCTTTTATAAAAAGACTGGCGTTAGTACCTGTTTTCGCTAACTGAAAGAAATCTGAAGACCATTTTTGCTTTTACTACAAAAAGCAAAAATAACGTTCACATTTGTTTGCAGCAAGAGGCCCCATCATGCTCAGCATCTCAGCACCAGACCACCAAAGCTTTGAACCGTATTTGTGTGAGCATCTGGGCTTTGTCGCGGTTTAATCTGTGCATCCGTTAGCAAGATGGGTCCTAAGGTATCAGAAAAGCCTAGGAGAGGTGATTTTTGGGGTCTGGGAACGCTCAGAACTTTTGCCATATAAATCCATGGTTATTCCTTCCTCACTCTGGGCCATTTCTGCTTACAAAATGTTTCAAAGAACTGCCTACTTTCAGATAGCAAGGGAAACCTGTAAACGTTCCCCCGACCTCCTGGGTTCTCAGATGCTATAGTGAGAAGGATTTTCTATTTCACTAGCTAGATCAGGACTGGTATTCATTCTTGGCGACTACTACATAATGCAATACACTATTCAAAAAGGAGAGGTCTGGTTAGCCTCTGCAACACACGGTCATCACAGCTAAGCCCTGATTCCTATTCTATGTCCTTCTAAATTCCCAGCACATAGAACTTAGCATTCCTCGCCTTGCTCCACACCCACGTCCTGCTGGCTCCCGCCCCCATGACAAACACACACTCAGGTTTGGGTGCCCACACACTCCTCATGCTGGTGGACACCCCAGCTATCCTGTAGCTTCAGAGAGGGCAGGCACAACGAGCATTAACCCATCCATCTTCACGTGATGACAAAGGGCATGTTGTATGCCCCACAAAGGCAGCCTGTTTTGCTCTCCCGCCTTGGTGATCAGGGCCAGCCCATGGCATGGTTCCCATGTAATGGGGATGATACCTCTGAATATATATTAAACTGGTGTGTTCTCTTTCCGATTAAATCATGGTGCTCTGTGGTTCTCCACCCATTTAATCAACAGGTTTCCATGCTTCAGGGAAAGGGAGATGCCAAAGAGAACAACCAGGTCATTGCTCAGCTCTGGCTGCCAAATTCTTTTTTTTTTTTTTTTTTTTTTAATCCCTTGCAAGACAACAGTAGTGAACAGCGGCCTCCGAAGTGGGGTGTGACAAGACAACACACTGGGTGCAGGAAAAAACTATTAGCACTCCTATTTTCATTTTTATCTTATCCTTTAAAAATGCCTATTTGGGGTTATATGTTTTATAAAGCACATAATACATTAGTACAGTATTAAATATATAAAATTCTAAACATATATATGACATACATATATATCAAATATGTACATACCCCAAAAAATTATTGCTTAGAGTTCTATATGTTGACTTTTACTACAAGCCGTAGGGAGAGCTAACTTAAATATCCACTCACCTAGGGCAAAAGTAGATCACACCTCTAGTGTGAGAAAGAGAGGAGAGAAGAGGAGGAGAGGCAAATAGTATGTGTGTTGGAGGTGGGGGACAAGTCCCAGTCCCCATTTGGGCTTGAAACCCTGTTGGGTCAGCCCAGGAGACTCCCAGAGCAGTGGGCACCGTAGGAGGGAAGGCCCATATCCAACATGGGCCACCCAGGCTGAAGATGGTGAAGAGACAGGTGGGCTGCAAGGGGGTCTCACAGAGCCCTGAACTCTCCAGTGGGAGTGCAACAGCAGCCAAGGGCCCCATTCTCCCAAGGGGCCTGAGTAGGTGCTTTGAACCAGTAGATTACAGAAAGTTGAGGGATAACGAGAGGCTACCATCTCTAAGAACCAAATGACCAGAAGGACTACTGATGAAGGAGCCAAGAAAGCCAGGTGAGACCAGCTTTACCTGAGTGAGCATTGGGCAGGCACTGAGGATTCAAAAACCAGATCAAACCAGCTGCTCTACAGTGAAGACCAAGAAGAACGTGGAGGAACAGTCCCCGACCCGTCCCCACCCTCAGGAGGAAGCCTGCGTATCCATTCCCGCTCAGATGCTCCTACGGCCAAATACCATTTGTTATGGCTTAAATTGGGTCCTCTGCCAAATTCATCTGTTGAATTCCTAACCCTTTAATAAGATTTCTGTGTGTGTGTGTGTGTGTGTATACACATTTAGTTTTATTGCAACAAAGCAACTTGTACACTTTTAACATTTAAAACTGAGCATTATCCTTCCTTTCCAGTGAAGCAAAATTAAAAATAAACAGGAACAAAATTACAATTAAGATTTCTTCACCCAATGTGGGGAGAGGGGTTTCTCATACACACCGAACAATTCAACACCAGCTGGGCGGCCAACATTTGAAGTCAATTCTGACATTATCTACCCAGAGGTAGCGTCAGGTTCCACAGGGTAAGGCCTCAGTCCTACAACACTGCCTTCCCTCCCATACTTCAAATGCCAATTGCAGGCTCAGGGCATCACCTGTGTTCTGACTGGATGGTCCAGTGACCCCCTCTTTGGATTCAGTTAATTTGCTAGAGCAGCTCACAGAACTCAGGGAAACAGTTTTTTTATGGAAAACTTGCATAGGGTTACATACGAGCAAAGAGCATGGACCTTCCATGCCCCTTCTGAGCACGCTACTGTCTTTGAGTCTCCCCAGCCTGAAAGCTCTCTGAACCCCATCCTTTTGGGGTTTTATGGAGGCTTCATTACATAGGCACCATGGATTAAGTCATTGGCCATTAGCAACTGACTCAACCTCCAGCCCCTCTCCGCTCACCAGAGGGGGGGGGGGGGACTGTAAGTTCCAGCCCTCTAATCACATGGTTGGCTCCATAGGCAACCAGCCCCCATCATTAGGTGTGGTCCAAAACTTAACCTCATTAACACAACAGAGGACACCTTTATTGCTCTCATCACTTGGGAAATTCCCAGAGTTTTAGGAGCTCTGTGCCAGAAACAGGACAAAGGCCAAATATATACTTCTTACTATAAATCACAGTATCACACCCCCAGTACCTCAGAATGTGGCCTTAATTGGAAATTGGATTGTTGCAGATGTAATTAGTTAAGATGAGGTCATACTGGATAGGATGAGCCCCTAGTCCATGACTTGTATCCTTATATGAAATGGGAAAGTGGGAGATAGAACTAACCCTACAGGCACCTTGACCTTGGACTTCCAGCCTCCAGAACTATGAGACAATCGATTTCTGTTGTTTCAGCCACCCAGGCTGTGGTACTTTGTAACAGCAGTGCTAGCAAATTAATACACCATCTTTGCTAAAGGCACAAGGTACATGGGGAGAAATTGGGAAGACTAGATCTGCATTCAAGAGGGGCTGAGAGGGGCGCCTGGGTGGCTCAGTCGGTTGAGCATCTGACTCTTGGTTTCAGCTCAGGTCATGATCTCTGGGTTGTGAGACCGATCCCTACATTAGGCTCTGCGCTCAGCTGGCAGAGTTGGCTTAGAACTCTCTCTCCCTCTCCTTCTGCCCCTCCCACTTGTTCTCTCTCAAATAATAAAAAATCTTTAAAAAAAAAAGAGAGAGAGAGAAAGAAAGAAAGAAAAGAAAAGAAAAAAAGAGGGGCTGAGAGACCCTGGAGAGATTATTCTAAGCTAAAAGAAAATGGGGTCTCTTGAATTCCCTCTCATAGACAAATGGACAAATGGAAATCTCTGTCCCCCAAAGGAAACAGAGGCCATAGAGGAAGTTAAGAATGGTCACAAAGAATGTTGCCCTTTTCTGCATATCTGAGCATACTGAGGAAGACTGCAGCCCAGCTCCACTCAGTCTCACAGACATTTTGGTCTCCCCTGTTCCTCTGTCTCAGTGCCACCAGAGTCCAACCTCCTGGATATTTTATGGTTTCTGGGCTGGTCACTTATACAATAGTCCAGTCTTATACTAGATCCCAACCTCCTCGCTCCTTGGTTTGGCCCAGCCAGCAGCTTCCCAAGTCACCCAGGAGCAGGGGCATGCCGGAAGTGTCGGTGCAAACTCACCAGAGCTGGCTGTTGAATTTTCAGGAATTTTAGGAGCCAGTTGTTAAATACAGTCATTATTAAAAATTAAGTTACAAAAACTTACACTGAACTAAATTATACATTTTTTCCAAAAAGTGATAAATACAGGCATGCCTCATTTGACCGAGCTTTGCAAGTACATTACGCTTTTTACAAGTTGCAGGTTGGTGGCAAAGCCTGCATTGAGCAAGTCTATCAGCAACATATTTCTAGCAGCATTTGCTCACGTCATGCCTCTGTGTCACTGTTTAGTAATTCTTGCCATATTTCGAGGTTTTTCATTATTATGATCTTGGTTATGGTGACCTGTGATCAGTAGGACTCACAGAAGCTCAGAAGAGGATTAGCATTTTTTAGCAATAAAGTCTTTTTTAAATTAAGGTATTTACCTTGGGGTTTTTTAAAACACACGATGGTGTTGTACACTTAATAGACTACAGCATAGTGTAAACATAGCTTTTACATGCACTGGAAAACCAAAAAATTCATTTGACTATCTTGCGATACTCACTTTATTTCAGTGTCTCTCCAACGTACACCTGCACTCAAAAATCGTCATTTCCTAATTATGTCACTCTAGTTCACTATTCTCTGTGCTTTTGAGGCGGTTCATATCTATTGCCTCTGTATGGTGGAAACACTTTATCATGAGCTGCTGCTGGGCATGTCTTGCCAAATCCTTGTTCAGTGAAGTCATGCTGGGTGCTTAAACTTGACTATGGTGGGAGGATTTACATCATGCAAACCAGCAAATGCTTCATATCAGCACCACCGCCCCCTCGCAAGAGAGCCAGTTGTTAGGTTTTTACCAGCATCCTCTTGCAGAGATGCTGACATGGGCCTCTTTGTTCTGATAAAGTAGTAGACGAACTGAAAACAGCTTGAGAAACAACTATTATCAGGTGTGCTCTGGTCTGATTTGGGATTTAAACCATCAAGGAGCAACGAAAACAAATCCAGGGGTTCCACAGCTCCACAGAGGGGGGAGATCCCCAGTGAGACCACCCACATGTTGCCAGACTTGGGATGGACACCAAGTAGCTAGTCACCACAACACCTCTGCTCTCTTCTGCCACTCTTGAATATGTACAGTGCTGAACAGGGAACCTCTGAGCTGCCTTCTACCTAACCATCCCTACAGCTGTAAAATACCCCACTTCTCATCCTGCTTCCCTGCAGCAAGAGAATGAGGGAGCACAGAGGGGGCCCCCGAACTCCAGGACCGAGCCACAGTACCCTGCAATCTACTCTGTAAACACTCCCCCCTCCACTGGCCGGCACGGTATTTTTACTAGCTAGCAGAGCGGAATCCTTGGGAAGACAGAGTAACAGGTATAAAAATAGCAGGTGATCCCACTTCTGTGATAGGTGCCAGGCACAGGGTTTCTGGGACCACAGCAGTCCCAGCCCGGCTTGGGGGCTGAACGGGGCTTGTCACCAGATCCACTTACCGACTGTGTGTGGCCTTGGGCAAGCGATGATCTTTCTAAGCCTCCCATTTCCTCATCTGTAAAGCAGGAAAACAGATTGTCAAAAGTTGATTGAGCAAGAGAAAGAGGTTTAAGTCTGTCTTTTTCAAAGATGCAATGTTAATCAAGGCAACAGAGGGGAAATAGTGGTTTACCTATAAATACATTGGAGGTAGGTGTCGCAGAGGCGGGGACAATAATCTAAATCCTTGCTATCACATCAGAACAACAGAAGTCAAGTGTAGGTTTTTAGAGAGAAGGCGTAGCTCTGAGAAGCAGTAAGAACAGAACGGGTAAATTAGTTACTTTAGGGTCTGGGACTCCAGGCGGGGAGAGTCACAGCTGCTGCTTCTCATTGCCGGTTGTTCTGATTTTTTTTTTTTTTACTTCTTAATCTTGTTCATGTGTTTCCTTGATTCAATTTTTAAAGAAGAAAATAGCTGTGCATTATATTAGCTAGATTTGTAAGCTCTTGACAAGTGAGTTGATTTCATTAGTTCTTTTCCCTGGAGTGGAGTTTACATGCCTTGCTATGGGAACACTGGAAATAGTTTATTTTTATAGTTCCTAGGCTTTGTAAGTTTCTGTAGCTCCTTTAAGTCTGTGTTGTAGGTCTCTTGATTTATAATATGTTGGCGAATCATTCCAAATAAAGCCTTCTTTTCTTGCAGAAATATGTAAAGAAACAGCTCCAGATGATTCAGAGTTTGAAATGCATGCTTTCACCTCCGGAGCACTAAGCTGGGTGGCTAAGAGCTGCTGTGGACGCCTGAGTCCGCCTCCTGCTCGGTCTCTGCAGCAACCCTCTGGCCCTACCCTCGTCTCCAGGCCAAATAGGAAATCTTGGACCTGTGAACCCCAAGTTCACAGACCTGTAAGGGCTTCAGGAGACCCACAAACCCCCCAAAAGTACTTTTGCAACCATGTGTTTTTCTGGGAAGAGTGTCTAGACAGTCTTTAGATTTTTCGGTCTCCAGGACCCTAGAACTGAAAAGGGTTAGCGGTATATGGGTCTCTAATACTCCTGACAAAGCAAACTTAAGAGATTTTTACACCTACATAAACAGTAAAGATTGTGATTCTCTACCCCTTCTTCAGTTTGTAACGTCAAGTGGTGGCTAAGAACTCCAACTCTGGACCAGACTGCCCGGGTTTGAAGCCAGCTGTGTGGCCTCAGGCAAATGACTTAACCCCTCTGTGTCCCTGTTTTCTCAATTAAAAAAATGAGGCAAATAATAGCACCTACCTCACTGGCTTGTTGTGAGGGTTAAGAGAGTCAGTAGAGGTAGAATGCTTAGAACAGAGCCTGACACCAAGGCGCATTAGGGGGTACCTCCTTCATGCAGACTGACAATTCACAAGGGGTCACCCCCAGCTGAACTGCGTGGGTATCTTCTGTGTGCGTGGGGATCATGCCTTAGAAGGCCCTAAATGCACAGATGACACCACAGAAATTCCTTGGAAAAGAGCAGAGCCTTCCGGTTGCTGTGTGTTGTGTGTTGTGTGTTGAGGGGGGTGGGGAGGTCAGGGCAATTCCTACTTTAAACACCCCCTCCGTGGCTTCCTGAGGCCTCGTCATCTGCTGGGCTAGACGGGCTGTGTCCCGTCCTTACCATCAGGCCACCTACCCCACCCTCTTCTAAGCCCACCTGGCCAACATGCCGTCATCCCCAAAGACCCCGCTTGGGTCCCTCGTCTGAGGAGCCGTTGGTGAGCACCTGCTCCCTGCGGGACACACGCTGCTGGGGCGGGAAGCCCCTGCGCCTGCGTGCCACACCTTGAGCTGCGCCAGCTTCACGCGATAGCTCATCGAATTCTCGCAACAACCCCTGCAGTAAACCGAAGCGGTTATTATCCCCCCATTGCAGGTCAGGAAATTTAGGCTGAGAGGAACTTCTAATGCAACCACCCATGCTTCAATCCATTTCTGCCGACTTCCTCTCTGGTTCCACCTAATTCCAGCGGCATTTTTCCCCATTAATTTGTTTCAAATCTCCTGGGACCCTTCTGAAGACAGAGATCATACCTGATTCATTTCTGTACCTCAAACATCTATCCCTGTGCCGGGCATACAGTAGGTGTTCAATAAACAGATGGATGGATCTTGAATTCAGGCTCTGCAAAATTTCTGCCCCAGCGCTCCCCAGATGACAACCTTCAAAAAAAGGCTTCCAGCCTTGATCGTGATTTTTAAATGCTTAATTCATTCAACAAGCAAGTATTTGGTGTCTATTACATGGCAGGCAAGCGCAGAAGATACAGCAGTAAAAAACCAGCAGGACCTCCTGCCCTCGGGCACGCATGTTCTCTCTCCGAGGACAGATGCTTTGTGGGGCCCCCCTCCTGGCAGTGCCCCGATGATGCCTCTCGCTAGGCACACTGCGGTGAACAGTAGAGACATGCCCTCTCAGAGTCCCAGCCCTGATGCGTACACACATGGATATCAACAAAAAAATCACTCCCACACGCAAACCAACACGCTGCCAGCTCCCAGGCCGGCTAACAGCCCCAGGGCCCCCGTCTCAGGCCCGGAACCCTCCTGACGTCCTCCGCTCCTCGGCTGGGTTCACCGGTCCCACCGGCCCAGCTGCTGCGGCTTCCTCCCCTCCCCCTCCTCCCTGGTGCTGACCCCGGGGAAGGGCCTGGGCAGGTCCAGGACGGGGCTGTCTTGCCTGGGCTGCTGTTAACACTCGGATCAAGGAGAGAAAGTAGGCTGCCAAGAGTGCAGGCAGGGGAAGCCAGGTGCTGAGGCGGGAGCTGGCTGGGACCCGAGGTCTAACCTGAGGTCACTGTCAGGGACATACCTCAGACGCTCTGAGACGGACTAGCGACCCAAGGTCACAGAGCTCACCACACATGTCTTTCCTGGTATTTTCTTTCCGTGCACAGGTTTCTGACCTTGAAATCCCTTGTAGCTGTGGAAGGGAGGCAAGCTATATTCTCTTACCTCAAAGGAAATCTTGTTAGACCATGAAGGCTCAACGCAGAGCCGGAAGGGTGAGTCAGATCAACCCTGATTCTTTCCTTCCAGTTGCCCCTCTCTCTGCCCTAGGAGACAAACAGAGCTATTTGGCCATCTGACCTCAGTACACAGTGTGACAGTCTTGGCACTGACCTTCAGCCTTCTTCAGCAGCCCTTTCTGGGTCTCCCGCACCATCTCACCTTCCACCCGACCTGAGCACCCAGTGCTGTCCCCCTTGGTCTAACACCCTCTCCCACACACCCCTGCAGCTTCTGTAATTAGCTATTTTCACTTCAGTGACTATATAGGCATGTATTGGGTTACTCGGGTGGGCTTGGGGATGCTGGAATTTAGAGGCTTCATCTTCAAGGGTCCAGATCATCTCCTGATTTAGGGGTGGGCCTGCGGCCTCAGAGGACTCTGTTACTCTGTTAAACCAGTTGAAGGAGAAAGTCTGGAAGGAGGTCAAAGTGAAGGAGGGATCACAGCACAGGTGCCTGGAAGTGCTGGGTTCACCGTCCAATGCAGTGTGGGGCACCTTTGTTGTCTTCCCTCCCTCTCCACTGAAATCACTCTTCCTTGATTTTTAAGATTCAGTTTATTTTTTTTTAATTTTTTAAAAAAGATTTTATTTATTTGACAGAGAGAGAGCACAAGCAAGAGGAGTAGCAGAGGGAGAGGGAGAAGGAGGCTCCCCGCTGAGCAGGGAGGCGGTGTGGGGCTTGATCCCAGGACCCTGGGATCATGACCTTAGCAAAAGGCAGACGTTTAAATGACAGAGCCACCCAGGCACCCCTAAGATTCAGTTTAAATAGCCTCTTCTAAGTCACCTTCCCGGAACCCTCCAGTCCACAGTGACCTTCAGTGGCTCTCCGTGTGTAGAGCTGTTGTTCTATGGGCAACACATGCAATCACGTCTTGCCGCTGTGTGTTCTCCTGGGTTGAGAACTGGACCCGCTCACTTTGGCCACCTGGGTCTGCCGGGAGGGCAGGCTTGATGCACAGTCTCCATGGCGAACTCCTTGGGGGCGGAGGGCATGCCTGTACCTCTGGGAACCTCCTTTGCCCTCTGGCTTCCTGACGGTGTGTCGGTGCATATACCTCCTTGCTGACTGATGGCAGATTAAAGATGGAGACTTGCTCTATCATTTGATTTCCCTCTTGATAAGACAGGGAGGTGCTGGCACTTTGGGAAGGTGCCCATACCTTGTCTAGTCTTTGCCTCGTGTGCTGTTTCAGCAAAAACCAAGGCTGAATAGAAATCCAAAGGAGTGGAAATTACAGGGAACACTGTGCTTTTCTAGGCCTGTGTTCCAAAGCAATGATAAAACATCCAAGTACACTTCCATTCCCAGCTCAGAAACCACAACAGATGGAAGCGAGTGTGGGCAGTAATTAGAGGCCAAGGTGAGGGAACAGAGTCATCCACCGGGCCCTGGAAAACCTCATCAAAGGAAATCAGCACACAGAATAAAGGCTCACTGGGTTTGTTTTGGAAGAAAGGATGGGGGATTATGTCCTGGCTCCTACGAGTACAAGAGACCTGGCAGTGGCTGGGACCATGCAAATATGAAACCCAGTAATTACGCGTTGTGGGCAGGGCCAGCCTGCTTTCCCAGTGCCACATCCACTTCCTGTGGTGGGTGGCAAGTCTACAAGTCACCGTGATGCCAAGTTTTCTCAGCTCTTTTCTCAGCGCAGCAACGTTAGAGTAAGGCCAAAGGGAGTGGTCTAGAAACACAGAGTGAGCCACTGTGAAGATCGTTTGAGCAAGACAGGCCAGGTTTCAGCCAGGACGGCTAGCTCTTTGCGAACAGAAGCTAAGGCACGGAGCACCAGGGCTGGTGGCGGAACCCATCTGGGAGAACACAGATGCCCTGGGTGAAGAGGCACCAAAGGCAGAAAGAGTGACCTGGGCCAGCAGCAGCTGGACCAACTTCATCCTCTTTCCCAAGAACTGCACAGAAGCATTCGGGGATTTCTGACCCTTTGAGAAGTTTAAGGTCCTGGTCCCCACGCTCTCCCTCAGCCCTGGCATTAGCACCCTCTCTTAGGGAACATGGCTCCTTTCCCTTCACCCCACCAAATCAACTAAGTAAAAGTGATCTAATCTGGTAAAAGTCATCATTGGGTACGTTCACATGGAGGAGCTATGGGAGTGGGAGGTACCCAAGAGGATGAAGTTGTGGTTCCTACAATATTGGAGGGGAAAGGGGCTCAAAAGAGGGAAATGGCCATTAGGGATGACAGCTTTGGGAGTGTCCCTTCAACAAGGAGTCCTTCCCAGGGTTTGCATCCCATGGAGTAACACTCCAGGGTCCTGTCCCCTTATGTCCATGTGACTGTGTGGCACAGGCCCCGGGCTGAGGACCATCCACAGAGCCCCTTTGAAGTCAGGATCTCCAAAGGACCAATCCAGAAGTCTCATTAGCTCCACCTCCCTGAAGATTGTGGAATAAAGCCTTGCCCGTAGTGAGTGCTCAGTGATCTCAGTAGGACATTTGTGCAAAATCTGCTTACCTCACCTAAACCCTCTAAGTGTTCAGGAGGCACCCCTACGGAGATGTGCCCCTCAGCGTTATAGAGTTACTTTCTCCCGTGCTATGGCCGGCACGCGGTTCATGGACTCGGTGAGGTAGCTCGTGAGCTGAAGAACAACACGCCTGCTGTCCGTTTTCCAGTTTTCTACACACACGTGTCACCAAAAGTCTTTGAACTTTTCCCCTCAGCTGTACAGAGATATAATTGATCAAATATCTTTAAGGATGCAAAAAAATTAAACAATTGGTTTAAATAATAATTTCAACATTTATTTTTAGGTCATATTTGCTAACATTTATATTAATATTTGTTCATAGGACAAAAAAAATCTAAGAAAAACCCAGAAAATTATTAAAATAATCTTTTAATCTCTTATAACTGCACAAATTAGTTAGCTGCCACTATCTTTCTATAAATATGCTTCCAGTGTTCTTTCTCTGCCCCCCTTTTTATTTTTAAAATTGAGATCCTATGGTGTTATATCTGGTATACACACAGAGAGATATAATAGCTTTTGTTTAGTCATATTGTAAACACTGACAAAGAATATTTCTTCATGCACTCCTAGAACCGCTACCACAATCAAGATAAAAATATTTCTATTACCGGGGCACCTGATGGCTCAGTCAGCTAAGCCTCTATCTTTGGCTCAGGTCATGATCCCAGGTCCTGGGATCGAGCCCCGAGTTGGCTCCTTGCTCAGCGGGGAGCCTGCTTCTCCCTCTCCCACTGCCACTCCTGCTTGTGCTCTCTCTCTCTGTCAAATAAATAAAATCTTTAAAAAAAATATTTCCCTTACCCCAAAAAGTTCTCCATGTCCTTTCTCAGTCAGTGCTCTCAATCCCCAGCTCCAGGAGACCACCAATCAGCTATCTGTCACCATAGATTAGACTGGTTCTTCTAGTGTTCATATAAATGAAATCACACCTATGTATTTTTTCATGTTGCCTTCCTTCCCTCAGCCTGGTGTTTTGGAGGTCCGTCCGCATTGTTGCAGGTGTAAGCAGTTCACTCCTCTTGATTGCCCAGTAGTATTCCATCCTACGGATACACCACAGTTTACCCCTGCACCTGCTGATAGACATCTGGATTGTTTCCAGTTTGGGGCTACTATGAGTAGAGCTTCCATGTACAGGTCTTCCTGTGGACATACGTCTTCATGTCTCTTAAGTGCATATCTAGGAGTGAAGTTACTGAATCATAAGGTAGGTATATGTTTAAATTTATTTATTTTATTTTATTTTTTTGAAGATTTTATTTATTTGGAAGAGAGAGCACATGTGTGAGAAAGAGCATGAGTTGAGGGGTGGGGAGAGGGGCAGGGGGAGAGGGAGAAGCAGACTCCCCGCTGAGTAGGAAACCTGTCCCTGGGCTTGATCCCTGGACTCTGGGATCATGACCTGAGCCAAATGCAGGTGCTTAATGGACTGAGCCACCCAGGTGCCCCAAAATTTGTGGATTTTTTTAATTTTAAATTTATATATTAAATGTATACATCTTAAAAAGTCAAAGTGTTTTTCAAACTATTGGTACTGTTACAGTTTCACACTCGTGTATGACTGCTCCAGCTCCCACACACTCATGAACACTTGGTATGGCCGGTCTTTTTAACTGCAGCCGTTCAGTTGAGTGTGTCATTACATATACTATTTTTTTAATTTAACATTCTATTGTGAGTGTTACCCAGGACACTAAATATTCTTTGTAAATGTCACTCCGTGGATCTATCATTGTATAGGTGAATCATGCTTCAGATGAGTAGCCCCTATTGGTGAATATTTCAGTTGTAGTGTTCTCCATAAATAATGCTGACATCTTTGTCAGAGTAAGTGGTTATTTCCTTAGGATAAATTACTTAAGTAATTCTTTCTCACGGTAGAAAAATTAGAAAGGTACAAATAAGCAAAAAAGAAATCGTCTATAATTTTACCACTTTGAGATGGCTAAACCACGTCTCAAAATAAGGTCAACTTTTTAAAAAAGTGATCTTCATTTAAAAAAATAAAAAGAGTCATAGTGGAGAAGAAAGTTATCTAGGACTCTCGATACATATTAGCAAGAGCTCATTTCTGGCATTTTGGCAAGAAGAGTCTGTCCAATGGGTAGTTTTGGAGGCTTCCAGTGGAAGGGGTCCAAACCTTGAAAATAATCTCCTACCGATCTCAGGGCAGACTCCAGAGATGCTATCTCTAAAAATTTCAAATGGAGGGGCGCCTGGGTGGCTCAGTCAGTTAAGTGTCTGCCTTTGGCTCAGGTCATGATCCCAGGGTCCTGGGATCGAGTCCCACATTGGGCTCCCTGCTCAACAAGGAGCCTGCTTCTCCCTCTCCCTCTGCCTGCTGCTCTTTGCTTGGGCTCTCTCTCTCTGTCAAATAAATAAATAAAATCTTTTTTTTTAAATCTCAAATGGAGGCGCGCCTGGGTGGCTCAGTCGGTTGAGCATCTGACTTTTGATTTCGGCTCAGGTCATGATCTCAGGTCGTGGGATCAAGCCCCGTGTAGGACTCCAAGCTCAGTGCAGAGTCCACCTGAGCTTCTCTCTCCCTCTCCCTCTGCCCCTCCCACTCAAGCATACGCACACTCTCTCGTTCTCTCTCTCTCCACAATAAATAAATAAAAACCTTTAAATAAAATAAAAAATAAAAATAAAAGTCTCAAATGGAGCCCTAACCCTCTCCAGAAGAGGCTGAATGTACAAAACTAGGAAGCAAAGAACAGGCTCTTTGAGCCACCCTCCTCCCCCCCTGCAAATACATGGATTCTACAAAGTGTTTTTGTAGAATGCTCCCCTTACTGGGCTTTGGAAAGAATGAGTTGCTAGACACACCCTCCCTGGATGCAGGGAGGAACTTCCTAAAAGCTGGGTGGTGTGTGTTAAAAGCAAAGAGAGGCTCTGAGCTGGATGGTGAGGACAGGTCCTGACAGGTAAACGTCTCGAAGCCCCAGGCTGGTGAGCACCCGAGGAAGACACACGGGTAGACATCACCACTCTCAAGATGTAAAGAAAGGAAGAGAAAAACGTTTTTTTCACCCAGAGGTCATAGTTACAGGAGGGTACACTCAAGCAATTCCTAAGCAGACTCGGGAAGCAACACTTAGAAAACTCGCACCAAAGTTGCCTTGCCAGACGCTGGACTGGGTGCTGGATGTGCATGGCCCTAACAGTGACTCCACGAGGTTGTTAGTGTTATTACCCCAATCTTGTGGACAAGGAAATAGAGGCTCAGAGAGGTGAAGTAATTTGCTCAAGGTCACACAGCTCATAACTGTGACCTGAGCCTCTCTGACCAGATCCATATTATCTGGACCCACAGAGCCCGGTCATTCCTAGTCCTCTCCCTCTCCGGACACCAAGCAGCTCTCAGAACGGTGCCCTGTAATACTACGTCTGCTCTGTTCATTATATTCACATCTGCATCTACCGCGGGTCACACTGGTGCTTTGGAAAGTATCTACACCAGGATATAAGAAACGTGAGTGATTCTCCTGGGACGCGGGGGGAGACAGCACTGTGCAGAGCAAAGGGCAATGGCCTGGGAATCAGAAGGGTGGAGTCCTAGCTCGAGATCTGCCATCAAGAGCCTACCAACCACGGGTAAGTTCTTTGACCTCTCTGGCTCCCTGTTGGTTCTTCTGGACAAGCACTGACATGTCCCCAGCATCCTCTTCCCCATTTGATTACAAGGCCTCCCTCAGGGCTCCTCGTGGGGACTGAGACTGTGTACTTCAGTATGAGGCCTCCGGAACTACTCAGCTACGAGCGCAAATAGCCCAGATGGAATGCCAGCTCTGCCACTTGCTGGTTGTGGGGCCTTAAGAATATATTCACTTACTGCGCCTCAGTCTCTCCTGTGCAGCACGGACCTGCCTCATGGGGTTGCTGGAAGGCTTGAAGAGAGAATACCTGGGACAGAGTAAGCAGTACATACAGGTTATGATGACTGTTAGTGACATGTAGTCTATATATCCCCACACCGCAGTTGGTTTTTCTTGGTGTCTAAGCCCCGTTCATCAGCAACTCTGACAGAGGAACGAACTTCACACAGGCCTCTGGTTCTCTTCAGAAGGGCAGGACACATGCTTGGTGCTGTTATTTAAAGGTGTTTAAACCCAGAGCCAGTCAGACAGCTGACTCCTGCTTATTGAAGAGAGCGCCCTGCCTCTTGGTTCACTGCACAGTGATGGCATCATGGGCAAGATGCTTCCCCCAGAAAGAAACAACACTCGTATGATGTCTGGAGTCAATTCCACTGCGGGTGTGTTCACTTGTGATCTGAAACCAGGGCAGAGCCAGGTATCCGGGAAGAGGGGAAGCCGTTCTATCGACATTACCCATCTGCTTTTCATTTTAGAGACTGATGGGAGCCCAGTGTCCTTGCTCCTGTATTTTAATAATACTGTCCCAGTGGCACATTGCCTTAAAACCTGCAGGCAAACCACACTAATTCAGACCAGGTGGACTTTGTAAAATGTCAGCACTTCAGACTTTTTCATTCAATTCAGAATATTTTCTAATTTCCCTTGTGATCTCTTCTTTGACCCACGGGATATTTAAAAATGTGTTGTTTCATTTCTAAATATTAAGGGATTCTCCAGATATCTTTCTTTTATTGGCTTCTGGTTTAATTCCATTGTGGTTGGAAAGCATACTTTGATTGCAATTCTTTTAAATTTGCTAAGGTTTGTTTTATGGTCCAGATTATAGTGGGGCACAGTTTGTGTGTACTTGAAAAGACAGGGGATCTGCTGTCAGGTGGAATGTCGTATAAATGTCAATTAGGTCAAGTTGGTTAATAGGTCTTCTCTATCCTTAGTGTTCTACCCTCTGCTTTATCTACTTGCTCCATCTTGTTACTGAGAGAAGAGTGTTGAAATCGCCAACTACCATGATGAATGTTTCCATTTCTTCTTCCATTTCTATCAGTTTTTATCTCAGAAATTTTGAAGCTCTGTTATTCAATACACATATATTTAGAATTGTTATATCTCCTTGGTAAATTTGTTCTTTTATCAATATAAAACAAACCTCTTATTGCTGTAATATTCCTTGTTTTCAAAGTCCATTCCAGCATCCTTTTGATTAGCATAACATATCCTTCTTCATCTACTTTTATTTGTGTCTTTATATTTCAAATGTGTTTCTTACAGGCAGCATATAGCTGGGTCCAGCCTTTTTGTTCAATTCAGTTATCTCTCTCTTTTATTAAAGGTGGTTCGGACTATTTACATTTAATGTAGCTACCCATATGTTGGATTTAAATCTACCTCGGTGCTAGCTGTTTTCCATTTGTCCCATCTTTTCTTTGCTTCTTTTTTCTCTTTTCCTGTCTTCTTTGAATTCATTGGTATTTTTTTTATTATTCTATTTTACCTCCGCTTAGACTTTTTATTTATTTATTTATTTGTTTGTTTAATTTATTGTTTTAAGGAAACTCTACTCCCAACCTGGGGTCAAACTCACAGCACCAAGATCAAGAGTTGCATGCTACTTGGGGCGCCTGGGCAGCACAGCGGTTAAGCGTCTGCCTTCAGCTCAGGGCGTGATCCCGGCGTTATGGGATCGAGCCCCACATCAGGCTCCTCCGCTATGAGCCTGCTTCTTCCTCTCCCACTCCCCCTGCTTGTGTTCCCTCTCTCGCTGGCTGTCTCTCTCTCTGTCAAATAAAAAAAAAAAAAAAGAGTTGCATGCTACCGACTGAGCCAGCCGGGTGCCCCCTCCACTTAAAGTTTTTAAACTGAAAGTTCCCATACAGGGGTGCGTGGGGAGCTCAGTCAGTTAAGCAGCAACTCTTGATTTCGGCTCAGATCATGAGCTCATGGTCGTGGGACTGAGCACCGAGACAGGCTCTGCACTCAGCAGGAAGTCCCCTTGAGATTGTCTCCCTCTCCCTCTGCCCCTCCTCCCACGCTCTCTCTCTCTTTCTAAAATAAATAAAAAGTCTTTTTAAAAATGTGAAAGTGTTTCCGTACGTACTGAAACCTTTCAATGTATTGATTCTTTTAATGTATTGTTAACTAGAGGTCCTTTTTATTTTAACTGAAAGAGTGTGGACTTTGGAGTCAACCAAACCTTCAGTTGTAACCTGGCTCTGTGTGCCTTTGTCAGCTCATTATCTATAAGATCCAACTTCCCCATTTGTTGTTTTTAAATTTTATTTATTTAAGTAATCTCTACACCCAGCGTGGGGCTTGAACTCATGACCCTGAGATCAAGAATCACAATGTTCCGACTTAGCCAGCCAGGCACCCCTCTACTTCCCCTCCCCATTTGTAAAATCATTACTACTTTTCAGAGTACATTGAGAATGACATGAAAAAATCAGTGACAGTATCTAGCTTAGGTCTAGAACATAACACGTAATTATGTTACTTGCTTTTATTTTATTTGTTTTCTTCACACGGCTCTGTTTCTAAAAGAGGTTTGAACGCTATCAAAGAAGCAAATACCTGGCCTGTTTACTACCACTTCTGATCATCCCTCCTGAGCCCAGAGCAGACATTGCTAATCAACCATAGCACTGGTTTTTTTTCCCCTAAGAATTATTTTTATTTATTTTAGAGAGAGAGAGGGCACATGGGTGCAGTGGGGGGAGGGGCAGAGGGAGAGGAAGAGGGAGAGAGAGAATCTTAAGCAGACTCTGTGCTAAGCACTGAGCCCAATGTGGGGCTCGACCTCACAGCCCTGAGATCACGACCTGAGCTGAAACCAAGAGTCAGATGCTTAACCAACTACACCACCCACACGCCCCAACCACAGCACTATTTTAAACAAACTCAGATATAACACTGTGTCAACCAAATGGAGATGCACCAAAATATGAAACCCATCTGCCACCAAGGGCTGGCACAGCAACCCTACTGAAAGTCTTTTCATCCATTTATTATTGTAACTGGGTTAAATCCCCTTTTTCTCTAACAACTTTTTACCTTGTTCATTTAATCGAATGCTTCACTAAGGGTATTGCAAAGGAAAACTCCCGTGTGTTCAGCTCCAGTGATCCCAAACGCTGAATCAATGCGGTTTTAATTTGGCATCTGTGAAACCAGACACCAAAGAAGAGAACGGGGTGAAAGCAGAGTCGTTGGCCGGAGGTCAGGGGCAGCACTGCAGGGCCGGCTCATCGCCTCTCATTTTAGAGTCTGACACAAGCATGTGATGAGGGCCTGGTGTCTCATGATGGGCACCAACTATTCCTCCTGGGGCCTCGGGTGTCACTTAGCTATGGATGGACAAAGGATGATCTGTCATTGGCTTTGAAAAAAGCCTTGACCTTGTACCATAGCACAGCACTGAACACTCCTTGTCCAGCTGCCTCTTCCCGGCCCAGCCCTGAAAATAAAGACTTCCTGTTAGTGGCGCTGGGGCCCTCGGCCATGCCCGGAGACGAGTCGGGGCTCAGGAGCGTATGTGCAGCTTTGTCTCCTCAGGATCCTGAGCCTGCTGGGTGGGGACTGGCCTGGTCAGTGGTGCCCAGGCTGCCCTCCTTGTAACCCCAGAAGGGACTGATTTATAACAGGACTGGTTTCTTCTTATTTCGGAAAACATCAGTGAGAGAACAACCCTGCTCTCTGAAGGGACATTAAAAGAGGTCCCCTAGGGGCATCTGGGTTGCACAGCGGTTAAAGCGTCTGTCTTCGGCTCAGGGCGTGATCCCGGCGTTATGGGATCGAGCCCCACATCAGGCTCCTCCACTTTGAGCCTGTTTCTTCCTCTCCCACTCCCCCTGCTTGTGTTCCCTCTCTCGCTGGCTGTCTCTATCTCTGTCAAATAAATAAATAAAATCTTAAAAAAAAAAAAAAGAGGTCCCCCAGCCTGCTCTCGGCTTGGATCTGCAGGGACAACTGTGTTCTCTGCCACCACCCTCCTTGCTCTCTCTTCTTACTATTTCTCCCCATTGATCCTGTTGTGGAAAGCTTCATAACGACATGGGCGGGGGGTGGTGCTTCTTGAATATTCCCACATTACTGGTAGAATGTTCTATACTTGAACCAGTTTGGAACACAGAAATAGAGTGAATGAGGGCCTCCTTGTAACATACTTCTGTGATTTGGGCAGATATTACCAGAATCCTTAGAAACAGGGTTGGAGGAAAGAGTTCCTTCTACTCCATTTATCATAGATATGATGTCTTGCTCTGGCATTTACTTTTTAGAAAATGGTTTTGGTCCAAATGTGTAAGAATGGTTTAAAAAGATAGATAGATGATAGATGATAGATAGATAGATAGATAGATAGATAGATGATAGATAGATAGATAGATAGATAGATAGACAGACAGACACACATACGCACACAGGATTTTTACTCTGAGTTTTCAGTGGCGCTTTTCAAATCTTCCTGCAAGGAGGACATGCAGCTTCAAGCCATGGCCTCTGAGTTCGTGTGGCCCCTAAGACTGCTTCATGTTCATGATCATTTGGGAATGTCATAGCTCTATGCCAACATCACTTAGGCAAAATAGTAATGGTAACGGTAACAAAAATCACTCAAGTACCAATGGAGCATCTGCTTTAAGTTGGCTGCTTTTGCATGCAACCCCTCATTTCATCCTTATCAGGGTGTGAGCTGAACACATTAAACCCTTGTCTAAAAACCTTGAGTGCCACTGAACAGCCCACCCAGAGTAGTGCAGCTGGGTGGCAGAGATGGGATTTTTTTTTTTTAAGATTTTATTTTTAAGTAATCTCTATACCCAACATGCGGCTCAAACTCACAACCCTGAGATCAAGAGTCACATGCCCTACTAACCAAGCCAGCCAGGCGCCCTCAGAGCTGGGATTTGAACCCACGCCTAGAACCTGACTCTAAATCCAGTGCTTGTTCAACGCTTCCTGATATATAAAGAGGTGCATTACTTCCCTACGACCACAGTGATAAAATGTGGACTTGTTTTCTCTACTTGAAAGATGGAGTCCCTACAAGTTACATGAATTTCTTCCCAACACAGAGGGCAGGAGAGGAACTGGGAGAGGCCACCTCATCCATTCCCACGATTGGTCACTGATGGACACCAAGGCAGGCTAGGGCTCCAGCAGAGCCAAGAAGTGTCACTCAAAGCTGTCAGCCCCTGGAGTCAGCAGCTCCTGTCCTCTCAGCGTGCCTCCTCTTCCCCACACCAGCACGCTCCTCGCCGCACATACTGAGTGTCAGTCCCTCGACCTGACAGCTGTCACTCCTAGATCTCCTCTCAGCTTCACCTCAAGAAATGCTCTCACCTCCCCACTTCTTCAAAGTTCACTTCAGTGTCTGGGCTTCCGTGAGCCTTTGGTGATTCCCAGGCCAAAGTCATCAGTCAGGCTCTATGCTTGGCACCTGAAATGTGCCAACTATCACACAATATTAAAATGCACTATTTTGGGGGGGCGCCGGGTGGCTCAGTGGGTTAAGCGTCTGCCTTCGGCTTGGGTCATGATCCCAGTGTCCTGGGATGGAGCCCCGTGTTGGGCTCCCTGCTCAGNAGGAAGTCTTCCCCCTCTCCCTTGACCCCACCCCCTGCTTGTGCTCTCTCGCTGTCTCAAATGAATAAATAAAAAAATCTTTAAAAAATAAAATAAAATGAGCTATTTTGTTTCTGCCTTTTCTCGGTAGACCACGCAGTCTCTAAAGGCAGGGTCAAGCGTTATTAGTCTTTCAAAGGGCCTAGCACAGGTCCTCAATAATGGTTAGCTGAACTAAACGGAACTTATTTAAATTGAATTAAACCAGCTCACTGACACAAAATCCAGGCAGAAATATATTTCATGATTTGTTACAAAGATTACTCGATAATTTCTCTGCAATATCAAAAGGCTAAAGAGCAGATGTTCTCATGAGTATGTCTAGGCTTGCAATCTTGATCGAATATGTATCTTGTGTGCAAGACAGACACAGCTGGGTATACAAGAGTTCTAACTTGTGTTATAAGAATGTAATAGAACGACACAATCTTGAAATTATGGCTAAAATGTCATACGGGTTGCTTAGTGTGGACACCATGTGTTCTTCATGGAGTTGACTTGAATTAGTGCTAGAGATTTAATCATGAGTTTAAGATAGTCTTTTAAATGCCTAGGAATAGACTTAAGAATCACCTCCTGGAGTCTGTTCTAGAATCCTTAGTCATCAGCCAGTAATCGCACTCTTCTCGGGGCTTGGCGTACATCATCTCATACAATCCTCCCCGATGTTATGAGGCAGACACTATTGGCCTCTCCACTTCCATACGGAACACTGAAGCAGCTTGAGGGAAAGTAACCTTCCCAAGGCCTCACAGGGAGTGAGTGGTGGAGCTGGGATCTGAACCCGGGCAGTCTGGCTCCAGAGCCCACGCTCTGTACACTCCAGGTACTACACACCAGGATACTAATCCACTTCGAGCAAACTCATCCTTCTAGATCCAGCTTCATCTGACTTATTACATATCTACCTCTTGACTTCAGTTGTGTCCTCGGTGGGAGAGAGAAGAAGATATTCAACGCTCTCTCTATAATCACACCATGAATATTGGAAGAGAGTTTTTAAGCTGTGTCTGAGTTTTCTTTCTAATATATTTAAATAATTCCATTTCATTTAAATTTCTCCCAGAGATTTCCCTACCCCTGCCATGTTAGTCTTCACTTTTTTTTTAGGGCACACTTGACTTCTTTTAGATAATTCTTCCCAAATTATGAAGGCCCTAACTGAGTAAGGGTGTTCCCTAGCTAAGGCCCAGCCAAGGCCATATGAGGGAAAGTATTCAGGAGTTTTGCTTATCTTTTCCTCATTAACATTCCAGCAACATGTTCTTTTGTTTTCCCAATAGTTTCCCTCTTTGCTGACTAATTTTGTAGTCGCGACACAGTTGTTAACTTTGAAAACTTCGTAACATTTTCTTTTTTTTTACTATAAGGCTGTGAGCCATTTCTCATCCTGTATTTGTGGTGTGGATCATTTTTTTAAAAATTTGTCAAGACCAATCTAAAAGGGTTATATTGAGTTTAGTTCTCGCTGTTGGGATGTTGGCAACTCCACCTAATTTGGTATCATCCACCAAAAGCAAGATACTTACTCTCAACTCTATCATGTGGGCCACTGAAGAAAGTATTTATATAAACCTCTTTTCCCATAAATATACTTTTCTGGTTTCCAGATAGTCTGGGAGTGGCAAACTGAGTTCACATTTAATCTTTCCCAAGAACTGCAGTTGATTATCCAAGCATTATGCCGACTTATGAAGAAATAATCAAAACTCATTTCCAAATCTGAAGAAACACTGATGTTTGGCCACGCTCAGTTCCTGGAGGACAATCAAAGTTGACTTTATTCTAAATACAGGAGGGACGGCAATGTTCTTTGGAAGCAAAATCTTGGTCTAGATATCTGGAACTTACTGAGAGGGCTCGGCCCCTCATCTTGCTTCTAGACTGGCATTTCTTTTAGTTATTGCTAAACAGAGCAAATTTACAATCTGGTAGCAAGCCAGGGCAACTATGAACCAAAGTATTGGAAGTCTTTAAACACAGGTTTTTATATTGTTTACTTTATATCTTGTGTCCTAGAAAGGAGAAGACAGATCTTTTTTTTTTTTTTAAAGGAAGTTTCATGGCTTTTTGTGTGCTTTCATATTTGTAGGGTGAACTGATGCATTGCCTCCGCCAAAGAATCCCAGGCCTGGCTGATAATCAGAACCACCTGGAAAGTCTGGGAAATTCATAGGGTCAACCCCTCCCAAGACTTCCTGAATCTTCACCTTGAAGTTGGTGTTAAGAAATGAGGTTTCTTTTGAAACCTCCCCAAATTGATTACATTATTTATGGTTAAATCCATGCAATGGAACACCGAACAATCACTTGAAAAGGGAGGTAAAACTGCATGTGCTGATATGGAAAGAGCTCACATTAGCCACACAGAATGTGTAGTAAGTTCCCATCGAGACGACCTTGTCATTAACATACACTTACATCCATCCACTTATATGTGTATACTATATGCAGTTAGGTGCTTCACCAGAGGCACCTGTCAATCAGAAAGAAGGCCACCTGTGCCTGGTGTAATCCCCTTGAGATGATCACAGGGGACAGGGTAGGAGAGGAGGGATCAGGGAGTCTGGGGTCCCATGGGGGTAGAGGCCGTGTCTATTTACCGACTGACATGGAAGTATTTCAACATGTTCACACCAGGTAAGGCTTCCTGCATTTACACACGTAAAACAATTCCGGAAGTTTTCCTAAAATCTGAGACTAGCGGCCTATCCATCAACACTGGTTGATTTAAGCAGACAGATAATTTACTGGGAGCATATTGGATAGAATTATCAGGAAAGCTTGGAAAACAAGAATAAAGGGAGAGTAGCCAACGAGCCACAACCACAGGCAAGGCCACGCTGCTGAACCAGTGCAATGTGCCCCCTGGCTGCCACCCCTCCTCACTGGAGGCTGTGGCTGTCACCACTGCCACTTGCAAACTTTGGAATAGCATTTGGGGCATCGTCTTGTGATTATTTAGATTCAAGGGGGTACACAGCTATTGTTGCTAACAAATCTGTATTTTTATATCCTTTGGGTAAATACCTAGCAATGCAATTGCTGGATCATAGGGTAATTCTATTTTTAAGGAAACTCCATGCCGTTTTCCAGAGTGGCTGCACCAGTTTGCATTCCCACCAACACTGCAAGAAGTTTCCCCTCCTTCCGCATCCTCACCAACATTAGTTATTTCCTGTGTTGTTAATTTTAGCCATTCTGACAGGTGTGAGGTGATATCTCATTTAGTTTTGATTTGTATCTCCCTGATGATGAGTGATGTTGAGCATCTTTTCACGTGTCTGTTAGCCATCTGGATGTCTTCTTTGGAAAAATGTCTATTCATGTCTTCCATTTCTTGACCAGATTATTTGTTTTGGGGGGTTGAGTTTGATAAGTTCTTTATAGATTTCGCTTACTAACCCTTTATCAGATATGTCATTTGCAAATATCTTCTCCCATTCTGTAGGTTGCCTTTTAGTTTTGTTGATTGTTTCCTTTGCTGTGCAGAAGGTTTTTATCTTTATGTAGTCCCAATAGTTCATTTTTGCTTTTGTTTCCCTTGCCTCCAGCAACGTGTCTAGTAAGAAATTGCTATGGCCGAGGCCAAAGAGGTTTCTGTCTGTGTTCTCCTCTAGGATTCTGATGGATTCCTGTCTCACATGTAGGTCTCTCACCCGTTTTGAATTTATTTCTGTGTATGGTGTAAGAAAGTGGTCCAGTTTCATTCCTCTATATGTTGCTGTCCAGTTTTCCCAACACCATTTGTTGAAGAGACGGTCTTTTTCAATTGGATATTCTTTCCTCCTTTGTCAAAGATTAGTTGGCCATAGAGTGAGGGTCCATTTCTGGGTTCTCTATTCTGTTCCACTGATCTATGTGTCCGTTTTTGTGCCAGTACCATACTGTCTTGATCACTACGGCTTTGTAATATAACTGGAAATCCAGAATTGTGATGCCTCCAGCTTTGCTTTTCTTTTCCAGGATGGCTTTGGCTGTTCATGGTCTTCTGTGGCTCCATATAAATTCTAGGATTGTTTGTTCTAGTTCTGTTGAAAAATGCTGGTGGTATTTTGATAGGGATTGCATTAAATGTGTAGATTGCTTTGGGTGGTATAGACATTTTCACAATGTTTGTTCTTCCAATCTGTGAACATGGAATGTTTTTCCATTTCTTTGAGTCCTCTTCAATTTTTTTGGTAAGTGTTCTATAGTTTTCAGAGTACAGATCTTTGGTTAGGTTTATTCCTAGGTATCTTATGGTTTTTGATGCAATTGTAAATGGGATTGATTCCTTGATTTCTTTTTCTGCTGCTTCATTATTGGCATGTAGAAATGCAACAGACTTCTGTACACTGATTTTATATCCTGTGACTTTGCTGAATTCATTTTTACTTCTAGCAATTTTTTGGTGGGGTCTTTGGGTTTTCTACATAGAGTATCATGTTGTCTGCAAGTTGTGAAAGTTTGACTTCTTCCTTGCTGATTTGGATGCCTTTTATTTCTTTTTGTTGTCTGATTACTGAGGCTAAGACTTCCAATATTATGTTAAATAGTAATGGTGAGAGTGGACATCTCTGTCTTATTCATGACCATAAAGGAAAAGCTCTCAGTTTTTCCCCATTGAAGATGATATTAGCTGTGGGTCTTTCATATATGGCTTTAATGATGTTGAGGTATGTTCCATCTATCTACTTTGTTGAGGGTTTTTGTTTTTTTTAATCAAGAATGGATGCTGTGTTTTGTCAAATGCTTTTGATCATACGGTTTTTATCCTTTCTTTTATTAATGTGATGTATCACATTGATTGATTTGCAAATATTGAACCACCCCTGCAGCCCAGGAGTAAATCCCATTTGATTGTGGAGAATAATTCTTTTAATGTATTGTTGGATTCGACTTGCTAGTATCTTGTTGAGAATTTTTGCATCCATATTCATCAGGGATATTGACTTGTAATTCTTTTTAGTGGGGTCTTTGGTTTTGGAACCAAAGTAATGCTGGCCTTGTAGAATGAGTTTGGAAGTTTTCCTTCCATTTCTATTTTTTGGAACAGTTTGAGAAGAATAGGTATTAACTCTTTAAATGTCTGGCAGAATTCCGCTGGGAAGCCATCTGGCCCTGGACTTTTGTTGGGAGATTTTAATTACTGATTCAATTTCTTTGCAGGTTACGAGTCTGCTCAAATTTTCTCTTTCTTCCTGTTTCAGTTTTGGTAGTTTGTATGTTTCTAGGAATTTGTCCATTTCTTCCAGATTGCCCAGTTTGTTGGCATATAACTTTTTATAATATTCTCTTAGAACTGTTTGTATTTCCATGGTGTTCGTTATGATATTTCCTCCTTCATTCGTGACTTTATTTATTTGGGTCCTTTATCTCTCTCTCTCTCTCTGTCTCTCTTTTGATAACTCTGGCTAGGGGGCTATCAATTTTATTACTTCTTTCAAAGAACCAGCTCTTAGTTTTGTTGATCTGTTCTACTGGGGTTTTTTTTCTTTGTTTCTATATCATTTATTTCTGCTCTAATCTTTATTATTTCCCTTTTTCTGCTGGCTTTACGCTTTATCTGCTGTTCTTTCTCCAGCCCCTTTAGGCGTAAGGTTAAGTTGTGTATTTGAGAATTTTCTTGCTTCTTGAGGTAGGCCTGTAATGCTATATACTTTCCTCTTAGGACCACCTTTGCTGTATCACAAAGGTTTTGAACAGTTACGTTTTCATTTTAATTTGTTTCCATGTATTTTTTTAATTTCTTCTTTAATTTCCTGGTTAACCCATTCATTCTTTAGTAGGCTGTTCTTTAATTACCATGTATTTGTGGCCTTTCCAAGTTTTTTCTTGCGGTTGACTTCAAGTTTCACAGAGTTGTGATTGTACGTGTCACTTTAGGTCTTTGAAAATGAACAGGTGCACGTGCTTTCCCATCCTCTATTCCTCCGTTGATGTTTGTCAGATGTGGCTTCCACAAAAATGTACGGCTTGGGTTTCATGGTGGATTCATTCTGTCTCTCTCTCTGAATTGAGTGTTCTTTCTAGCAGAGATTTGTATAAGCCATGGTTTCATGAATCATTATCTTAATTTCAAATGTTATGTCCAGATTGAAGTAGGTCTAGGGGTCAACTGTACTTCCATTTCTGTTAGGACTTTTGTTTTGATTGCCTACTCATGTGAAAGAATGCCCAACCACATCTCAGAGCCTTGCCTAAGCAAGCAACTTGAAACCAACATGGTTGCTATAGTCCAGGATCCTGGAAAGAAGAGCAAAAATAAACTACATCTTAAGAATTGCAGTGGTTGTTTTGGGTTTTTTTTTGAAGATTTTATTTATTTATTTGAGAGAGAGAGAGTGAGCAGAGAGAGCACAAGTGGGGGCAGGGGGAGGAGGGAGAGGGAGAAGCAGACACCCCACTGAGCAGAGAGCCTGGTGTGGGGCTCAATCCCAGGATCCTGGGATCATGACCTGAGCCGAAGGCAGACACTTAACCAACTGAGCCACCCAGACACCCCAAGAATCGCAGGGTTTTCATATAAAAGCCAGGAGTTGAGAACATATACCAGAATTCAGGCTCCACTTGACCCACAAACAAACAATGTAACTCTTTCAAGTTTCATCTTTTTTGCAGACCACAAGAGGATTCAGAGACTGGGACGCTGTGAAGAGGAAGGGTAATAGCATGCTAACAACAATCACGAGACAAAGAAGAAAGTAGATGGTCTTTGTTTATTAATGATTATTTACTATTCATTCACAGAAAAGACCTCCTACAACTCACCATTAAAGATATGAGCTCAGAGAAATGAAAACATATGTTCACACAAAAATCTGTACATGAATGTTTGTAGCAGCTTTATTAGTAATAGCCTCCAAACTGGAAATGACCCAGATGTCCTTCAAAGGATGAATGAAAGAAACTGTTTAGAGCGCCTGGGTGGCTCCATCAGTTAATCGTCTGACTCTGATTTCAGCTCAGGTCATGATCTCAGGGTCATGGGATCGAGCCCCACGTTGGGCTCTGTGCTCAGCACAGAGTCGACTTGTCCCTCTCCCTCTGCTCCTACCCCCGCTCTCTCTAAAATAAATAAAATCTTTTAAAAAAATAAAAATTAAACAAACTGTCTTATATCCACATCACAGAAAACTACTCATCAATAAAAAGGAATGAATTATTAATACATGCAGCAACTTGGGTGAATTCCCAGAAAATTGTGTTGAGCTGAAAAAAGCCAAAACCAGAAAGTTATAAAATGTATTTAACATTCTTTTTTTTCTTTGCTAAGTGAAATAAGTCAAGCAGAGAAAGCCAATTATCATATGGTTTCTCTCATCTATGGAACATAAGAACTAGGAAGATCGGTAGAAGAAAAGGAAGAAGAAAGGGGGGGTAGTCAGAGGGGGGAGTGAAGCATGAGAGACTATGGACTCTGAGAAACAAACTGAGGGCTTCAGAGGGGAGGGAGGTGGGGGAATGGGATAGGCTGGTGATGGGTAATAAGGAGGGCACGTATTGCATGGTGCACTGGGTGTTATACACAACTAATGAATCATCGAACTTCACATCAAAAACCAGGGATGTACTGTATGGTGACTAACATAATAAAAAATATTAAAAAAAACAAAAACAAAAACATTCTTTTTTTCTTTTAAGACTGTATTTACTTATTCGTCAGAGAGAGAGTGAGAGAGGCAAGCAGAGGGAGAGGCAGGCTCCCCGCTGAGCAAGGATCCCAAAGCGGGACTCGATCCCAGGACCCCGGGATCATGACCTGAGCTGAAGGCAGACGCTCAACTGACTGAGACACCCAGGTATCCCTGTATATAACATTCTTGGTATGACAAAATTATAGAAATGGAGAACAGATTAGTTACCAGAGGTTAAGAACAGGGTGGGGACAGGAGACAAATGTGTGGCTACAAAGTGCAACATGAGGCATTCTTGGAGCATTGGCATGTCCTGTATCTTGACTGGGTCAACATCAATATCCTGGCTGTGAAACTGTACTATAACTTTGCAAGATGTTACCATCGGGAGAAACCGGGTAAAGAGTTCACAGGACGCCTCTGCATAATTTCTTACAACTACATGTGAATCTGCCACTATTTCAAAGTAAAAAAAAAATTGTTTTAATTAAAAAAGAAACAAAAGGTATAACCAACACAAAGATGTAAAAATAGAAAAATTATAGAAAAATTATAAACCTGAGAAACCAAAACTCAGTTCTCATGATTAAGCATTACATTTCTTTTTGTGATTTCTTGTAGCAAAAGAAAAAGAAGAAACCACGACAGGACAAATATTCTTGTTTTCTCATGAAAGTAATCACAGTAAATTTTTAGGAGAGACAGTCTCTCCTCTGGGAGTCAATTCTTTAATTTATTTATTTGAGAGAGAGAGAGAGCATGAGTCGGGGGACAGGCAGAGGGAAAAGGGAGAAGCAGGCTCCCCACTGAGTGCAGACCCCGATGCAGGGTTCAATCCTGGGACTCCAGGATCATGACCTGAGCCAAAGGCAGATGCTTAGCTGAGCAACCCGGGTACCCCTGGGAGTCGATTTTAAAAGAGCAATGAACTTAGGTTTGTTTTTTTTTTTTTTTAGATTTATTTATTTGTTTTAGAGAGAGCGAGTGCGTGAGCACAAGGTGCGAGGGTCAGAGAGAGAGAGAATCTCAAGCAGACTCCACACTGAGTGTGGAACCCCACACGGGGCACCGTCTCATCACCCTGAGATCACAACCTGAGCTGAAACCAAGAGTTGGACACCTAATAGACTGAACCACCCAGGCATCCCAAACTGATTCTTAAAATAAACCCCAGGGCACAATATAAAATCTACAGAGGAGAGGCTGGCTCAGGGCTCAGGTGCTGTTACTTCGAATGCTCCAGGACCCATGACTTGGTTAAGGGATCCTACGGGGAAAAAATGATACAATTTTCATGGCTGGTCTTATACCTAAATGGAGTAGATGATCACCCAAAAAAGCGTGGCTGCAGGGAAACCAAAAAGACATTCTTCACAGCCCAGCTATGTCTCGCCTATGTGGTGTCTGAAAGCCCATCACTAGCTATGCACTCCTCCGGGCTGAGAATTTTTGCTCCCTGGTTTCTTCTATTGACAATTCAGAGACTGGGCTTTGCTCAAGTGCTGCACACACAGGGGCTTCTGGGCATCTCAGAGACACAGGAGAACTTGGAGAAAGAATGTCATACCCTCTGCTTTCCCTCCTGCGATGACAGATGCCTCTTTCCTGTGCTTCCCATCCCTCAATTCTCAGCTCCTACCAGTATCCCCTGTTCCTCCTGAATCGTCAGTTTTCCTCCCTCTACAAGATCAGCTCTGTCAGCATACAGAATGGTTCTGCTATCTCTTATCTCTAAAGCCCAAACCCCAAACAACCCAACACTCAAACTCCACTTCCTGCCTTGACCCTGTATCTTCCTCTAGCTACTGCGCCATTTCTTTCTTTCCCTTCACGGCAAACCATGCATTGGCCAGAGGCTTGGTCTCCACTTTCTCACCAGCCTTTCTCTACTCGGCTGACATCAAGAGGGCTGCACACAGTTGGAGCCCACACAGTTGATCTCTATGTTCCCAAATCTGACAGTCACCTCTCCATGGTCGTCTTACGGGTTCTCTCTGCAGCATTTCTACCCAGCCGCCCACTCCCTACTTCATGACAGACTTTTTTATCTTGTCTGCCATGACTTCTCCCTCTCATGTTTTTCTTCTTACCTTACTGGCTTGTGGCGCATTCTGAAGTTGAGTTGAGCTGTTGGAGCACGTAAGGTATTTGCGACATTTTGTTTGCTCCTCCTCTGTTCCTCTTACACGTAGAGTGCCCTACAGCTGGTCCCTTTTCTTCTCTAGCTTCACTCTACTTAGGTCATCTTGACCAATCCCGGAGCCATTTACTCCCAAATCTGTATTTTTACTTCAGATCTCTCCCCAGAACTCCAGATCTTTCTATCCAAAGGCCAAGTCATCTCCAAAGGGATGACAGAGCGACATTTCAGACTTAACGGTCCAAAATAGCATTGAACATTTCTCCCTCAACCTGTTCTTCATCTACTCTCCCTTATGGAAATACCAAACATCCAATTCCTCAGGCCAAAAAGTTTAGAGGTTTCCTTGCTCTCTCTTTTCTCATCCCCAACAGCCAATCCATCAGCAAATCCTGCCAACGCTATCTTATCCAGAATCCATCCCTAGTCCAACTCTCTACCTTCCCCGTCCTGGGCCACCTCTGTAACTTCTAATTGACCTCCAGTCTCCATTCTCCATCCCCCTACCCCTCACCCCAACCCATCTTCCACACAGTAGCCAGAACAATCTTCTCAAACATAATTTGGATCATGTCACTCCTTTGCCTAAAATCCTCCATCAGATTGCCATCCAATTAGATAAAATCCAAACTTCCTGCTACAGCCTAGAAAGCACAAACCATCTGGTCCCTGCTATCTCCCTCTCCTTCCACCCTCTGCCAGGAGAAGCTCCAGCCATGTGGAAGGGCCCAGATCATGTCTGCCTTGTGATGGAAGTGTTTTCAGAAGCGAACACAGCAGGTACACAGTAAGTATTTGGTTGTGAATCAATAAGTGAATGATTTCCTCAGATAAACTTACAGACCTCGACTGGTAACAGCAGCTCTGTATCTCAGGGTCCTGGCTTGAAAAGCCAGCATCTCTAACTACCACTCTTCCTGGTTTGCTGTGAGAACTCGTGGGGAAAAAAACACTAGCTCTAAAAACCCACCCAACTGTTCTTTAATGGGTACATGTGCCAGTGTGAGTCCTGCGATGACAGTTGGGGCTCCGCCCCACTTTATTCTTTGTGCGCAATGACACAGGACTCTGAGTCCTCAAGCAAATGCTCCGTTTGTGCCTTTTACATCTGCCTCAGTGTGTGATTATCGTGGCATGATACGGGATGCGTGTGAAGGGAACACGGCGCGTGTGCAGAAGGAGATCATTATTCCCCCGTTAAGCAACAGTGTTGGGGGAGACACCAGCATATTTATCCAGTCAGTGGGCTCAGAGAAGCCACACGAAAGAACACGATCCCTGAAGCAGGAAGTGGCTCTGAGCCCCCAGGGCATCCACGCGAGGCCTGACTGCACGTCTGGCTCAGTCTGAAGTGGATTCCAGTTGTCTGCACTTGATGGCTTTATTGCATCTTGTTCCCGTTTTTTCTTGAGGGTCTGTTTTGTTTGTTTAACATCCCCACCGCATGCTTTAGTCTGCGCCGGCTGCACAGGGAAAGGCCGGGAAGAGGCCGGGACACTCCCCAGTCAACCTGCGGGCACATCTGGTGGTTTAGGAGAGCTCATGCTGACTCATGTTTTCTCACCTCCCTTTCCATCGCCAGCCTTTTTGGCTTCTTCCTTCTGTAAATATTGAAGTTTGTGTCTCTAAAGAGTGGGGTGGTGAGGTGGGGGAGGGCTTACAAAACCACAGTAACATTATTATGCCTGATAAATTTACCGATAATTCCTAATATCAGATATCCCCTGGTAGTAAATTTCCCTGATTACATCATATACATATGATATCTATATTAAAATAATTGGTTGGTTTAAATCAGGATCCAAGCAAGGTCCATGTATTGTGTTCGACAGATATGGCTTTTAAGTCTCTTTTTTAACCTAAAGGTTCCTTTTCCCACCCATCTTCCCCCTTGTTACTTGTTGAAGAAGAAGGTGAGTTTTTCTGAAGAGTTCCCCCCATTTTGAATTTTTCTGATTGAATTCTTGTAGTGTTATTTAACATGTTCCTTTCCCCACTTGCCATAAGTCAAATGTTAGATTAGAGGCCCGATCTGCTTTGGGTTTTTGTTTTTGTTTTTTTGTTTGTTTGTTTTTTGGTTTTCTTGGCAGGAGTTTCATATTCCCACTGGGGGCATTTAATGAGAAGATGTCCCTGATGATGTTAGCTGCCACCGGCAATCAATGCCTAGACCCACTATTCCATTAAGGTTTTAGAAGATGGTAAGTTTCTAATTCTGTCATTCCTTCTACATCGATCACCTGGACTATTTCTATATGGAGAAATTTTCCCTCCTCAACCACCTGGGTTTCCCTGGGGGTGCACTCTGCAAGGGCTCACGCTGCCAGGGAGACAGGGCACACTCAGATGCACCAGCTGTGCTCAGTGGTAAGCGTTCATCCAAGCGTGGGTGCAGGGGGAGGACGGAGTGAGCACCAGAAATGAGACGTGAGCTCCTCCTACCCGGGTCCCCACTGCTTCTGCATGGATGATTATGAGGTGGCTCATTGCTGAGCCCTTAAGTTTCCACTCCACAACTGGGCTTACCTGCAAGCTTCCCCGTTCTGTTCTTGAGCTTTGTCCTGACTCTAGTTCAGCTCTGAGAACAGCAACCTCACCTTATTCTTCTAGCAAGGCACTGAGCACCGAGTAGGCTATCGGTCCACCGACGACTGCTTGTAAATTCAGCATGATAAATTATTTATTTAATCATTACCATAATCACCCTCCAAAGCACTTCTGAAGCATCTATCTGGTCAGAGGGCTGGATGAAATGATATAGTTGCACCCCTCAGTAAGTCTTTAATCAATAATGGACAAGACCATCACAGACTGACGGGAAGGAGCCAGATATCTGAGTCAGCCCTAAACGAATACACGAATATAGAAATACGTTCAAAAAGTAATACGTTACTGCCGAATTGACTTCCAGAACCCACACCAGAGTATATTTCCCCTTCAGTGTAGAAGAATGCCTACTTCTCCACCCACTTGCCAACATTAGACATCATTTCTTGGAATCTTTGCCAAGTCCATAGGTGAAAATGGAATCGTATGTTCTAATTTATACTTTCAGTTAGTAGTGAGAATGAAGACCTCTTCATATTGGCCATTTGTATTTCTCCTTTTGTGGCAGATTACCTACTCACGTCTTTTGCTCATAAACACTGAGATTCCTGCGTGCCGCCAGATGGGGTGGGTGCTAGATATCACCACTATGCAAGAAATCAGGGACACCATATTTTCAATCTATTGTAAAAAAAAAAAAATAGAACATACATGTAAGCAAAAATGTTTAGAGAAAAATCATTCAAAATCCTACCTCTTGGGCAGAATTTTTTTTTTAAGATTTTATTTATTTATTTATTTGAGAGAGAGAGAGCAGGAGCAGGGGCAAAGGAAGGGGGAGAAGCAGACTCCCAGCTGAGCAGGGAGCCCAACGCGACGTTCGATCCCAGGACCCAGGGATCATGACCTGAGCCGAAGGCAGACACTTACTTGAATGAGCCACCCTGGCGCCCCCAGGCAGAATTGTTAATAATTTAGTTATTTCGTTCCAGACCTTCTATAACTATATGTGTGTTTTACACACATGGGCTCATGTTATAATCAGCTTTTCTGTAACTTGTTTTCCTCATAGGAACATTTGCAATTTCTTCAAAGAATGACAAATCAATAAAAAAAAGATAATATAGAGTCTGTTAATAGAAAAATAAGCAAAATATACTAATAGGCTAATCACCAGGTACTTGAGTTCAGACTGTTTTTACTGGCACCACCACCAGGCTGGAGATGAGGTTGGTGGGTCAGGAGTTGCTGAGGCAGATAAAACTCCTGTAACAACTACCTAAAAAGTATTTTAACAAGTTTAACTGGGATCTGGGCAGCGTTTTGAGATTCTGAGCTAAAATATGGGCAAATGAATTTTATCAATTAAGAACAAACAGCCAGAGACCATTTGCCTTTATCCAGCATTTATGACAAGGTGCTGTTACTTGTATTATCTATGATGCCACAATTTATTTCCTTGGGTTGGGTAATGCATTTAATCCAGGAAACAAAACATTCCATACATCATATTATTTCTGTGATAAATCAGGAAAAGAGAAGCACAAATGACCAATGTGCAGAGGTAGTCATCCCTCCTGTTATTTGGAGTATAAATTAGAATGAACGCACAATTCTATTTTTCACTACCATAGCATGTGCAATGATTCAAGGAAATGATAATGCCCAGGTGAGAAAGTGAGGATTCTATACACAGATGGAGCTCGTGTGCTTTGGAGCTAGCCTTCCGGGAAAAGATTTGGCCATAATAAGGTTTTCAGGATGAGTGTGCTCTTTGATACAGCAATACCATTTGCCAGGATTTATCCTAAGAAAACAACCATCGGTTTGAGTGACAATGTGTGTGTAAAATAAGGTAGGGGATTGGGCGAGGACGTTGTGGCAAATTCATACCATAGAATACTACAGGGCAATTAAAATCGTATTTTAGGGGGCGCCTGGGTGGCACAGCGGTTAAGCGCCTGCCTTCAGCTCAGGGTGTGATCCCAGCGATCTGGGATCGAGCCCCACATCAGGCTCCTCCGCTATGAGCCTGCTTCTTCCTCTCCCACTCCCCCTGCTTGAGTTCCCTCTCTCGCTGGCTGTCTCTATCTCTGTCAAATAAATAAATAAAATCTTTAAAAAAAATCGTATTTTAGATGAGTATTAGCTGCTGTAGGAGAATGTTCACCATGCATTACCATAGGAAGGAGGAAGGGTACAGACTACAGCTCGCTGTATGACCCCCTTTTTGTTTGTACATATTTGCACACAATTTTCCCAGTGCCACTCGTTGAAGAGATTGTCTTTTTTTCCATTGGATATTCTTTCTTGCTTTGTCAAAAATCAGTTGAGCATACAGTTGTGGGTCCATTTCTGGGCTCTCTATTCTGTTCCATTGATCTATGTGTCTGTTTTTGTCCCAGTACCACACTGTCTTGATGATTACAGCTTTGTAATAGAGCTTGAAGTCCGGGATTGTGATGCCACCAGCTTTGGTTTTCTTTTTCAACATTCCTCTGGCTATTTGGGGTCTTTTCTGGTTCCATACAAATTTTAGGATTATTTGTTCCAGCTCTGTGAAAAATGTCAATGGTATTTTTATAGGGATTGCACTGAATGTGTAGATTGCTCTGGGTAGCATAGACATTTTAACAATATTTATTCTTCCAATCCATGAGCATGGAATGTTTTTCCATTTCCTTGTGTCTTAATTTCTTTCATAGGTGTTCTGTAGTTTTTAGAGCATGGATCCTTTACCTCTTTGGTTAGGTTTATCCCTAGGTATCTACGGCTTTTGGTGCAATTGTAAATGGGATCGATTTCTTAATTTCCTTTTTTTTTTAAAGATTTATTTATTTATTTGAGAGAGAGAGAGCATGAGCAGGGGGTGGGAGGAGGAGCAGAGGGAGACAGCCGAGTCTCCACCAAGCAGGGAGCCCGATGCGGGGCTCAATCCTAGGACCCTGGGATCATGACCTGAGTCAAAGGCAGATCCTTACCACTGAGCCACCCAGAAGCCCCCAATTCCTTATTTTCTCTTTCTTCTGTCTCATTGTTAGCATATAGAAATGTAACTTATTTCTGGGGCGCCTGGGTGGCTCAGTCGTTAAGCGTCTGCCTTCGGCTCAGGGCGTGATCCCGACGTTCTGGGATCGAGCCCCACGTCAGGCTCTTCCGCTGGGAGCCTGCTTCTTCCTCTCCCACTCCCCCTGCTTGTGTTCCCTCTCTCGCTGGCTGTCTCTATCTCTGTCAAATAAATAAATAAAATCTTTAAAAAAAAAAAAAGAAAGAAATGTAACTTATTTCTGTGCATTGATTTCATATCCTGCCACGTTGCTGAATTTCTGTATGAGTTCTAGCACTTTGGAGATGGAGTTTTTTGGGTTTTCCACATAAAGAGTCATGTCATCTGCGAAGAGTGAGACTTTGACTTCTTCTTTGACAATTTGAATGCCTTTTATTTCTTTTTGTTGTCTGACTGCTGAGGCCAGGACTTCTAGTACTATGTTGAACAACAGTGGTGAGAGTGGATATCCTTGTTGTGTTCCTGACCTTAGAGGAAAAGCTCTCAGTTTTTCCCCATCGAGAATGACATTCGCTGTGGGCTTTTCGTAGATGGCTTTTATGATATTGAGGTATGCTCCCTTTATCCCTACACTGTGGAGAGTTTCAATAAAGAAAGGATGCTGTATTTTGTCAAATGCTTTTTCTGCATCAATTGAGAGGATCATATGGTTGTTGCCCTTTCTTTTATTAATGTGATGTATCACGTTGATTGATTTGTGAATGTTGAACCACTCTCGCAGCCCAGGCTTTTGCACAGTAAAGAGTCAACAAAACTAAAAGGCAACCTATAGAATGGAGAAGATATTTGCAAATGACCTATCAGATAAAGGGCTAGTATCCAAGATCTATAAAGAACATATCAAACTCAACACCCCAAAAACCAAATACTCTAGTCAATAAATGGGTAGAAGACATGAACAGACATTTTTCCAAAGAAGATATACAAATGGCCAACAGACACATGAAAAAATGCTCCACATCACTCGGCATCAGGGAAATACAAATCAAAACCACAATGAGAAACCACCTCACACTGGTCAGAATGGCTAAAATTAACAAGTCAGGAAACAACAAATGTTGGCGAGGATGCAGAGAAAGGGGAACCCTCTTACACTGTTGGTAGGACTGCAAGCTGGTACAGCCAATCTGTAAACAGCATGGAGCTTCCTCAAGAAGTTAAAAATAGAGCTAGCCTATGACCCAGCAATTGCACTACTAGGTATTTACCCCAAAGATACAAATGTAATGATCTGAAGGGGCACCTGCACCCCAATGTTCATAGCAGCAATGTCCACAAGAGCCAAACTATGGAAAGAGCCCAGATGTCCATCGACAGATGAATGGGTAAAAAAGATGTGGTATGTATGTATGTATGTATACACGCACACAATGGGATATTACTTGGCCATCAGAAAGGATAAATACTTACCATTTACATCGATGTGGATGGAACTGGAAGGTATTATGCTCAGCAAAATAAGTCAATCAGAGAAAGATAATTATCATATGGTTTCACTCATATGTGGAATATAAAAAAATAGTGCAGAGGATCATAGGGGAAGGGAGGGAAAACAGAATGGAAAGAAATCAGAGAGGGAGACAAACCATGAGAGACTCAACTATAGGAAACAAACTGAGGGTTGCTGGAGGGGAGGTGGGTGGGGGATGGGGTAATTGGGTGATGGGCATTGGGGAGGGCACGTGATGTGATGAGCACGGTGTTAGACACAACAGATGAATTACTGAATTCTACATCTGAAACTAATGATGTATTATATGTTGGCTAATTCAATTTTTTTAAAAAAGTACTTCTAAGAAGTATGGGTTGATATGGGGCATCCACAAACAGACTTAAAACTTTGATTCTAAATAGCTTTGGTGTTCTGATACTGGCCAGTGAGGGCAGGAGAGGTGACCCCTGCAAAGGTCCTAGGCTTGGGTGGCCACTCTGTGTAGATTTCAGTGTGGCCTGAATTTGCAGGGTGAGGGCTGAGGCCCTCGGCTCCAGGGCATTCTCCTTTGGTTCTGCTTGGGCAGCTGGGTTAGAGGCAGGATAAGTAAAGGAGATGAGAACAAATCATTCTGTACAAGGAGGAGGAGGGAGGCCAAGGTGCAAAGGAAGTGGTCTCGGACACCAAGTCCCTTGGCATGGCTCACCTAGACTGCCTCAAGCATTGCCCCCAGAGGGAGAGCCACCAGCATGTGCCTGAACTCAGAGGCAGAGAACAACTGTAGGGGCCTGCTGTCAGACACAGACGGCTCTGCAGACCATCTGCACATATAACAGTGGCCAGTTCACGCTGGGCGCTCAGTTCCCTGAAATCGCTGACTTTCTGCAACCTGAAACTTGTTTGGAGGCGGGAGAGGTGAATGAAAATGGGCCTGGAGGAGTCAAATTTATTTTTCTTTCTTGGTAAAAAAATTAGCTGGGAGGTCAGAATGCCATATAACAAGTCTGAAATAGGATGACAGGGTGGGGCAGGCTGAATCCTACAACAGTGACGGTTCAGATGCTCTAGGACCCTGGAGTAGACAGTCTTAAAGACTAAACAGAAAAGACTTTTTCAGTCTTCACCAGCTGAAGGTTAAGCAATAAGACCCCTTCTTTCCTGTCTAAAGGAGAATCCCTCACTATTCCTGAGCCAACCCCATGTTCCAGGTCAACTGCATGAGGCCTCCTGGCTCCCCTGGGTTTCCAGGTCTGAACCCTGTGAGAAACCCTAGAAGCATTCCCTGGTATGCTCCATCCCATCTCTGCCTACCCAGACCCCTTCCATCTTCAAGAACCATCTCCATGCCCATCTCTCACTCCCTCAACCTGGTAGGCTTCCTCCCTTAAGCCCCACTGCATTGTTTTCTTTTTTTCCCTCCAAGATTTATGTATTTATTTGAGAAAGAGAGAGAGAGCACAAGCAGGGGGAGGGGCAGAGGGAGAAGCAGACTCCCTGCTGAGCAGGGAGCCCCATGCAGGGTTCTATCCCACGACCCTAGGTCATGACCTGAGTTGAAGGCAGATGCCTCACCAACTGAGCCACCCAGGCACCCCTGCATTGTTTTTCCTGATTTATGACAACTAGTGTCCTTTTTAAACCTGTGTTTGTCTTATCCTTCCCTTATGCCCAGAGAGCAACTTGCACAGAGGACTGCATGTTGTCCAGCTCTATGTCCACATATCAGATTACTACATAAGTATCTGCTGAACATTTTTTTTAATCAACTTTTTATTTTAGGACAATTTTAAATGTAAAGAAAAACTGCAAAGATAATATAGAGAATTCCTGTATACCTTACACCCAATTTCCCCCATTATCAACATCTTACATTAGTACAGTACATTTGCCACAATTAATGAACCAGTATTGATACATTACTATTAACTACAACCCATACTTTATTAAGATTTCCTTATTTCTTCCTAATGTCCTTTTTCTAGTTCAGGATCCTTTCCAGGATACTACATTACATTTAGTCATCATGCCGCAGTTTCTCAGAATTTCCTTTTTTTAAAAAAATTACTTACTATGAAATTTACTCTTTTAAAGTGTGCAATTCAGTGATAGTATAGTCACAACATGTAACCATTAGTACTATCTAATGCACATTTTTATCACCCCCAAAATCAAATTCTGTACCTGTTAGCAGTCACACCCTATTCCTTCTTCCTCTCAGCCTCTGGCAAGCACTAATCTACCTTATCTTTATGGATTTCCCTATTCTGGACATTTCATACAATTGGATCATAGAAGATGTGGCCTCTTGTGTCTGGCTTCTTTCATTTAGCATAATGTTTTTAAGCTTTATTCGCATTGTAGCATAAATTAGTACTTCATTCTTTTTTATGGCTGCATATATTCTATTGTATGGCTATACCACCTTTTTATCCATCCATCAACTGTTGGACATTTGGGTTGTTCCATTTTTTATCTATTATGAACAACGTTTCTATGAACATTTGTGTACAAATGTTTGTGTAAACATATGTTTTCAGTTCTCTGGGGTATGTGTCTAAAAGTGGAATTGCTAGGTCATAGGGTATTCTATACTTAACTTTTTGAGGAACTGACAAACTTTTTTCCAAAGTGGCTACATCATTTTACATTCCCCCAGCAATGTGGTGAAGGTTCTGATTACTCTGCACCCACATCAACACTTGTTCTTGTCTTTTGTTCATAGCCATCCTAGTGGGCATGAGGTGGTATTTCACTGTGGTTTTGATTTGCATTTCTGTAATGACTAACGATGTTGAGCATTTTTTTCATGTGCTTACGGCCAATTTTATCTTCCTTGGAATAATAGCTATTCAGATTCTTTGCCCATTTAAAAATTTGATTATTTGAGAAACACGCTTGATAGAATGAACAGCAGGCTGAAAGAAGCAGAGGAATGAATTAATGACCTAGAAGACAGAGTAATGGAAAGTCAAGCTGAACAAAAGACAGAAAAAAGAATTATGCAAAACAAGAACAGACCTGGGGAAACCAGTGACTCCATTAAATGTAATAACATTCATATTATAGGAGTCCCAGAAGAAGAAGAAAAAGAAAAGAGGACAAATAATTTATTTGAAGAAATAAAAGTTGAAAACTTCCCAAATCTGGGGAAGGAATCAGATATCTGGATCCAGGAAGCACAGAGAACTCTCAAGAAAATCAACAAGAGCAGAACCACACCAAGACATATAGTAATTAAAATGGCAAAATATACTGATAAAGAAAAAATATTAAAAGCAGCAAGACAAAAGAAGACAGTTATATACAAAGGAAACCCCATAAGGCCATGAGCAGATTTTTCAGCAAAACTTTCCAAGCCAGAAAGGAGGTATGATATATTCAAAGCGATGAATGGGAAAAACCAGCAGCCCATAAGGCTATGAGCAGATTTTTCAGCAAAAAATTTCCAAGCCAGAAAGGAGGTATGATATATTCAAAGTGATGAATGGGAAAAACCAGCAGCCAAGAATACTTATCCAGCAAGGCTATCATTCAGAATAGGAGAGATAAATAGCTTCCCAGACACACAAAAACTAAAGGAGTTCAACCAGCCCTGCAAGAAATATTAAAGGGGACTCTGAGTGGAAAGGAAAGACCAAAAATGACAGTACGAAGGTAGGAAACACAAAAGCAGTAAAAATGGATATTTCTGTAAAAAAATCAGTCAAGAAACTCATAAAATAAAAGATGTAAAGTATGATATCAGACACCTAAAACATGGGGAGGAGAGGAATAAAGAATGGGTTCAGGGGCGCCTGGGTGGCACAGCGGTTAAGCGGCTGCCTTCGGCTCAGGGTGTGATCCCAGCGTTCTGGGATCGAGCCCCACATCGGGCTCCTCCGCTAGGAGCCTGCTTCTTCCTCTCCCACTCCCCCTGCTTGTGTTCCCTCTCTCGCTGGCTGTCTCTGTCAAATAAATAAATAAAATCCTAAAAAAAAAAAAATGGGTTCAAACTTAAATGACCATCAACTTAATTCAGACCGTTATATAGCAGAAGGTGTTATATATAAACCTGATGGTAACCACAAATCAAAACCCACTAATAAATATGCAAAGAATAAAGAGAAATCCAAATATATCACTAAAGAAAACCAGTATACCATGAAAGAAAGAAAAGATCAGAGAAAATCTTCAGAAAAAAAAACAAGTAATAAAACGGCAATAAATACACATCTATCAATAATTACTTTGAATTAAATGGACTAAATGCTCCAATCAAAAGACATAAGGTGACAGAATGGATGAAAAAACAAAACAAAACAAGACCCATCTATTTGTTGCCTACAAGAGGCTCATTTTAGCCCTTAAGACACCTACAGATTGAAAGTGAGGGGATGGGGGCGCCTGGGTGGCTCAGTCAGTTGAACGTCTGCCTTCAGCTCAGGTCATGATCCTGGGGTCCTGGGATCGAGTCCTGCCTCAGGCTTCCTGCTCAGCAGGGAGTCTGCTTCTCCCTCTCTCTATGCTACTCTCTCCCTTTCTCTGTCAAATAAATAAATAAATAAAATTGTAAAAAAAAAAAAAGAAAGTGAGGGGATGGAGAAACATTTATCATGCAAGTTTGTCAAAAGAAAGCTGGAATACCAATACCTCTATCAGACAAAAATAGACTTTATTTTTTTTAAGATTTATTTATTTACTTGAGGTGGGGAGAGGCAGAGGGAGAGAGAAAATCCAAGCAGACTCCCTGCTGGCATGGAGCCCAAGGCAGGGCTCAATCTCACAACCCCGAGATCACGATCTGAGCCAAAATCAAGAGTCAGATGCTTAACTGACTGAGCCACCCAAGTGCCCCCAAAATAGACTTTAAAACAAAGACTATAAGAAGAGACAAAGAAGGACACTACATAATAGTAAAGGGGACAATCCAACAAGAAAATATAACAATTGTAAATATTTATGCATCTAACATGGGAGCACCCAAATACATAAAACAGTTAAAAACAGGGGCGCCTGGGTGGCTCAGTCAGTTAAGCATCTGCCTTTGGCTCAGGTCATGATCTCAGGGACCGGGGATCAAGCCCTGCGTTGGACTCCCTGCTCAGCTGGGAGTCTGTTTCTCCCTCTCCCTCTCCCACTACCCCCCTTCAGGCTCTCTATCCTGCACTCTCTCCTGAATAAATAAAAAACTTAAAAAAAATAAAATAAAAACAAAAAGGAACTAATCAATAGTAATACAGTGGTAGTAGACTTAAACACCCTACTTACATCAATGAACAGAGCATCTGAACAGAAAATCAACAAGGAAACAACGGCTTTGAATGACACACTGGACCAGATGGATTTAACAGACATATTCAGAATATTCCATGCTAAAACAGCAGAATACATATTCTTTTCAAGTGCATATGGAACATTCTCCAGAACAGATCACATATTAAGCCACAAAACAAGCCACAACAAATTCAAAAAGATTGCGGTCATACCATGTATCTTTTCTGACTATAACACTATGAAAATAGAAGTCAACCACAAGAAAAAATCTGGAAAGATCACAAATACATAGAGGTTAAATAACGTGCTACTAAACAATGAATGATAAAATAGGAAATTTAAATTAATAACAATAATTAATAAATTAAATTAAAAACAACATGGAAACAAATGAAAACACAACAGTTCAAAACTTTTGGGATGCAGCAAAAGCAGTTCTAAGAGGGATGTTTACAGCCATACAGGCCTACCTCAAAAAGCAAGAAAAAGCTCAAATAAACCACCTAAACTTACACCGAATGGAGCTAGAAAAAGAACAAACAAAACTTAAAACCAGCAGAAGGAAGGAAATAATAAAGATTAGGACAGAAGTAAATGATATAGAAACTTAAAAAAAAAAAAACAATAAAACAGATCAATGAAACCAGGAGCTGTTTCTTTGAAAAAAAAAATCAAAAATTGTTGGGGCGCCTGGGTAGCGCAGTCTTTAAGTGTCTGCCTTCGGCTCAGGGCGTGATCCTGGCGTTATGGGATCAAGCCCTACATCGGGCTCCTCTACTGGGAGCCTGCTTCTTCCTCTCCCACTCCCCTGCTGTGTTCCCTCTCTCGCTGGCTGTCTCTCTGTCACATAAATAAATAAAATCTTTAAAAAAAAATTGATAAACCTCTAGCCAGACTTATGAAGAAAAAAAAGAACTCAAATAAATAAAATCACAAGTAAGAAAGAAATAACAACCAACACCATAGAAATACAAACAATTATAAGAGAATATTATGAAACACTATATGCCAACAAACTGGACAATCTAGAAGAAATGGATAAAACCCTAGAAACATAAAACCTGAAACATAAAAACTGAAACAGGAAGAAATACAATATTTGAACAGACTGATTACCAGTAAAAAACAAAATTGAATCAGTGATCAAAAAACTCAACAAACAAAGTCCAGGACCAGATGGCTTCACAGGCAAATTCTACCAAACATTTAAAGAAGAGTTAATACCTATTGTCAAATTATTCCAAAACAATGGAAGAGGAAGGAAAACTTACAAATTCATTCTATGAGGCCAGCATTACCCTGATACTAAAACCAGATAAAGACACACACACACACACACACACACACACACACACACACGAACTGCAGGCCAATATCCCTGATGAACACAGATGCATAAATCTTCAACAAAATACCAGCAAACCAAACCCAACAATACATTTAAAAAGTCATTCACCATGATCAAGTGATGGTTATTTCTGGGCTGCAAAGGTGGTCCAATATTCGTAAATCAATCAAGGTGACATATCGCATGAATAACAGAGAAAGAATAATAACCACACGATCATTTCAATAGATGCAGAAAAAGAATTTGACAAAGTACAAGATCCACTCATGACAAAAACCCTCAACAAAGTAGGTTTAGAGGGAACATATTTCAACATAATAAAGGCCATATATGAAAACCCACAGCTAACATCAACCTCAATGGGGAAAAACTGAGAACCTTTTCCCCAAGATCAGGAAGAAGACAAGGATGTCCACCCTCATCACTTTCATTCAATACAGCACTGAAAGCCCCAGCCACAGTAGTCAGACAACAAGAGGAAGTAAAATGCATCCAAATCAGCAAGAAGTAAAACTTTCACTATTTGCAGATGACATGATACTATATATAGAAAACCCAGAAGACTCTACCAAAACACTGCTAGAACTGATAGATGAATTCAGTAAACTTACAGGATACAAAATTAATCTACAGAACTCCGTTGCATTTCTATATACCAATAATGGAGCAGCAACAGGAGAAATGTAGAAAGCAATTCCATTTACAATAGCACCAAAAATAATAAGATACCTAGGAATAAACCTAACCAAAGAGGTGAAAGACCTGTACTCCGAAAACTATAAAACATTCATGAAAGAAACTGAAGAAGAGACAAAGAATTGGAAAGACATTCCATGCTCATGGATCAGAGGAAAAAATATTGTGAAAATGTCTATACTACCTAAAGCAATCTACACATTTAATGTAATCCCCATCAAAATACCAACAGCATTTTTCACAGAGCTAGAACAAACAATCCTAAAATTTGTATGGAGCCAGAAGAGACCCCAAAGAGCCAAAGCAATCTTGATGAAGAAAAGCAAAGCTGGAGGCATCACAATTCTGGACTTCCAGTTATATTACAAAGCTGTAGTGGTCAAAACAGTATGGTACTGACACAAAAACAGACACACACATCAATAGAACAGAATAGAAAACCCAGAAATAAACCCGCAGTTATATGGTCAATTAATCTTCGACAAAGGAGTAAGAAAATATCCAATGGGAAAAAGACAGTCTCTTTAACAAATGGTGTTGGGAAAACTGGACAGCTACCTCCAAGATAGGAAGGAAGGAAGGAAGGAAGGAAGGAAGGAGAGAGAGAGGGAAGAAGAGAGAAAGAAAGAGAAAGGAAGGAAGGAAGGAAGGAACAAAAGAAGGAAAGGGGGGAGGAAGGGAGGGAGGAAGGAAGACCATTTTCTTACATCATACACAAATTCAAAATAGATTAAAGATCTAAATATGAGACCTGAAACCATAAATATCTTAGAAGAGAACATAGGAGTAATTTCTCTGACATAGGCCACAGCAATTATTTTCTTGAGGCAAGGGAAACAAAAGGAAAAATAAACCATTGGGACTACATCAAAATAAAAATCTTTGGAGCACCTGGGTGGCTCAGTTAGTTAAGCATCTGACTTCAGCTCAGGTCATGATTCCAGGGTCCTGGGATGGAGCCCCAAATCAGGCTTCCTGCTCAGTGAGGAGTCTGCTTCTCCCTCTGCCCCTCCCCCAACTCTATCTCAAATAAATAAATAAAATCTTTAAAAAATAAAATAAAAATAAAAATCTCTGCACAGCAAAGGAAATAACAAAACTAAAAGGCAACTTATGGAACGGAAGAAGATATTTGCAAATGACATATCCAATAGAGCATTAGGATCTAAAATATATAAAGAACTTATACAACTTAATACCCCAAAAAACAAATAATCCAATTTAAAAACAGGCAGAAGACACAAACAGACATTTCTCCAAAGAAGACATCCAGATGGCCAACAGACACATGAAAGGATGCTCATCATCACTCATCATTAGGGAAAAGCAAATCAAAACTACAATGAAATATCACCTCACACATGTCAAAATGGCTAAAATCAACACAAGAAACGACAGATGTTGGCTAGAAAAAGGAACCCTCTTACACTGTTGGTGGGAATGCAAACTGGTGCAGCCCCAGTGGGTGGCGCAACAAGTTAAAACGAGAACTACCCTATGATCCAGCAATCACACTACTGGGTATAAAGAATACAAAAACACTAATTCAAAGGGACACAGGCACCCCCATGTTTATAGCAGCATTATTTACAATAGCCAAGATATGGAATCAGCCCAAGTGTCCATTGATTGATGAATGGATATAGAAGGTGTGGTGTATATACATAATGGAATATTACTCAGCCATAAAAAGAACAAAATCTTACCATTTGCAATGACATGGATGGATCTAGAGAGTATAATGCTAAGTGAACTGTCAGAGAAAGACAAATACCATATGATTTCACTCACATGTGGAATTTAAGAAACAAATGAGTGAAGGGGAAAAAAAGAGAAAGAGAGAGAAACAAACCAAGAAACAGGGTAGTTCTATTTTATAGAGAACTGATGGTTACCAGAGGGCAGGGAGATGGGGGGATGGGTGAAATGGGTGACGGATATTAAGGAGTGCAAGGCTCATGATGAACACTGAGTGATTAAAATAAAAACTTTATAAAAATTAGAGTACTTATTTTTTATTGTGGAGTTGTAAGAATTCATTATACATTCTGAATACCAGATCTGTATTACATATATGAATTGCAAATATTTTCTCCCATTCTGTGAATTGTTTTCACTTATAAGTATGAGATATAAATATGCCATACAACTCACCATTATAGTGTAAAATTTGTTTTCAGTATATTCAGAGTTGAACAACTATCACCCTCATTTTTTTAAATTAACATATAATGTATTATTCCTTTCAGGGGTACAGTTCTCTGATTCATCAGTCTTACACAATACATGGTGCTCACCACAGCACACACCCTCCCCAATGTCCATCACCCAGCCTCCCCATCCCTCCCACCCCTCTCCACTCCAGCAACCCTCGGTTTGTTTCCAGAGATTAAGAGTCTCTTATGGTTTTTCTCCCTCTCTGGTTTCATCTTGTTTCATTTTTTCCTCTCTTTCCCTATGATCCTCTGTTTTGTTTCTTAAATTCCACATATAAGTGAGATATGATAATTGTCTTTCTCTGATTGACTTATTTCGCTTAGCATAATACCCTCTAGTTCCATCCAAGTCATTGCAAATGGCAAGGTTTCATTTTTGATGGCTGCATAATATTCCATTGTATATATACCACATCTTCTATATCCATTCATCTGTCGATGGACATCTGGGCTCTTTCCATAGTTTGGCTATTGTGGACATTGCTGCTATAAACATTGGAGTGCACATGCTCATTTTCTTGGTAGTGTCCTTTGGAGTACAAAAGTTATTAATTTTGATGAAATCCAATTTATCAATTTTTTTCTTTGGTTGCTTATGTGTTTCGGTCATTCATATTTAAGAAACCAATGCCTAACCCAAGATCATCAAGATTTACTCCAACATTTTCTTCTAAGACTTTTCTAACTTTAGCTCTTACATTTAGGTCTATGATCCCTTTTGAGTTCAATTTTGAAACCTGAATTTGTTAGTTTTCCAACTTTGTTCTTTTGCAAGATTGTTTTACTTATCTGGATCTCTTACATTTTCATATGAATTTTAAGAAACTTAAAAGTAAGAAACATAAAGAAATTTCTAAATCATCTTCTAAGGTGGCTGCCTCATTTTTATTCCCCCAGCAGTGAATAAGAGTTCCTTTGCTCTGCAACCTCACCAGCTAATAGGTGTGTAGTGGTATCTCATAACTTTTTAAATTTGCCTTCCCTAATGATTGTGGACATCTCTTCATATGCTTATTTGTTGTGTGTATATTTTCTTTGGTAAGGTGTCTTTTTTTTTTTTTAAGATTTTATTTATTTATTTGACAGAGAGAAACACAGCCAGCGAGAGAGGGAACACAGCAGGGGGAGTGGGAGAGGAAGAAGCAGGCTCCCAGCACAGCAGGGAGCCCAATGCGGGGCTCGATCCCAGGACTCTGGGATCATGCCCTGGGCCGAAGGCAGACGCTTAACGACTGAGCCACACAGGCACCACAGTAAGGTGTCTCCTTATATAAGGTTTTTGCCCATTTTTTCATTGGATGCTTTTCTTATTGTTAATTTTTAAGAGTTCTTTGTATATTTTGCATTCAAGTCCTCTATTAGTTATGAGTTTTGCCCATATTTTCTCCCAGTTGGTAGCTCGCCTTTTCATCACTTAATTGCCAAATATTTAAAAACAAAACAAAACAAAACCAAAAAAACCTTTAGTAATCTTTAACAATTCACCTGCTTAAAAAACATCAAAGGCTACTCATTCAAGTCTGTTGCTTTGTAAACTGTAAACTTTTACTCATACAGTAAAAACGAACTTAGGAACAAATACACAGGATGTTTCTTCACTAGTCCACTAGAACACTGGCCAAATGTCCTAATATATTACTCTGAACAGTCAGAGAAGCCAAGGAAGTAAATAAGACAGCAAACTAGTAAATACAGGAAAGCGAGCTTTTCAAGAGCTTTTTGAGATTCTTTAATTGCCTACTGTTGAACTTTTAACAAAATAATTTGAACAATTTAAAAAGTTTAATAATAATAAATATTAGTCCTATATAAAGTGATTAAGTCAAAGTAGTTTACTTCAAATACAGGGACTTAATTACAGAAATGGAATGTACCCGCTTATTTAGGGAATGTTGTTTGAGAGGACAGTGTTCTCATGACTAAGTTCGGTGTATCCTGGATCTTCACGTTATTTCTTTCTATCAGGGAAGAATGTCTCCCAGCCGGTTTTGTGTTTTCCTCTGGTTCAAGAGGGAGAAGGGTATGGGGGTTGAACAGACATCGAGGCTCCCCCAAGATGCCAACTCTGTGAAAAGAAATTATTGGTATAGCTGAAGCAGTGAGGCCAAAGAATAAGGTGTATGGTTGTGACTGTGCTTGCGTGTGTGTGTGTGTGTGTGTACACCAAAGCTACACATACACACACACACACACACACACACACACACACACACACACACATATATTTTTTAAAGTTTTCCCTGTTTCCATGAACCCCCTTTGTGGTCTTAAGTATGGGTCCAAGAACTCAGCCCACAGTAACCTTCCCACATTTCCGAGAGATGGTTCTTCTAATGGAGAAACCTCAGCCTTACAAAGTCAGCTACTCCCTCTTCCAAATTAGAGCTATTTGAAGTCTAGCATAACTTTCTAGCAATATTTTCTAGTCTAGCTGGGTGTACCAAGAGCTGCCTGGGAAAGGAAGGTGGAGAGGAGAGGGGTGGATAAGAAGGTGGCTCTCATTTTTGTTCAACTTTCTGGACGAGGCGCGGTCTCTGAGCCCCTACGCCTCCTGGCCCAACCTAGGACATGACCGGAGGCTCTTTTCTCTCTCCTTGGGCCACTTACGTTGGCATGGGCACAGAGTCCAGACTTTCCAGGTGCTCTTGCATCTGTGCTGGGAGTTTGATGCCTCTTTGATGATTCTTTTTCTCAAAGACATTCTGAGCTTTTTCTCTGAGAGATGGCAGCAGAGTAGACATAACTGGAGAGCGCATGTTAATGGCTTTTTTAATCGCTGGGCGTTTTGCCATCATTTGCCTGGGGTGGGGAGAGGGGACATTTAGATTACATCATCCTGCTTTCTAGAAATGTCCCTGAGCTTTGGAAAGTCAAAAGGTCATACCTGAATTGCACAAAAGTCATGCGTTTCTTTTCCCCCCCTGATTCTTCATCCTCGCGCTTTCTCCGAGGAATGTTGAACATATCGGTACGAAAGAGCCTCCCTATTTCTTCCTCAATCTCTGTGAAGTGTTGACGTCGGAAGACAATCCAAGCTACATACGTACAGAAAGTATAAAAGGACTACGACAGAAAACAGACAAGAATCACGACCCATGGCTGTGACAGTAAAAACTCCCACCTGTCTATATAACACTCCTAATCAGATGCAAACCCAGATGACCCCATTTCTCCACATTCCTGAAAAGCTGTAGAAAATCACACATGTACTCACCTTTGCAGGAGGAAAACGAGACCAAAAATTAAAGATATGGCATACAGTTTATTAGCATCCTTTTAAGAAGATATTCACTAAAAACAAGTGCCTGAGAAATAGCTATTGGTTATTGGTATACTTCATGTTTCATATGAAAGAGAAAAGCCCCAAAATGTAAATGACTCACCTCAAAGAATTTCCAGTCTTTTTGTGTATCTGATATTTTCTCCCTGCAATATAACAAATCAAAACTATAGGTTGAGAGGGAAGTTCAATCTCTCAGTGATCTAGGCAAGCCCCTATCTTCAAAAGACCTCCTGGCAGGATCAATACCTACGGCCCCAAGGCTATTTAGCTACATTAATGCTAGCCAAAGGCATTATGATGAGTCCCACTATCTTTTTCTTCAACTTCTTTAGGTTATCCAGATCAAAACCCCTAGAGTATTTGGTCAAAAGTTAATCAATATAAATTGAGGATACACAAGCCAGCAGGAAATGTATTCTTATGAATGTTTTTGGTGATGTGAGTGTTGGGGAGGAAGGAGAGCGGAAAGGTGGTAAAGAGGTAACATGGGGTGTCAGTAGGTAGGGAAATAGAGAACTAAGGAGAAAGTCTAAAACGGAGAAAAAGACAAAGAATAAGCATCTTGAAAATCTTAAACAAAAAGATTTAAAAAATCTTTACACAAAACTTGCAGTTGACTGGGGACAGCAGTACGCTCTTCCTTCTGGATGTGGTATATACACTGAGCCTTGTCTGTTAGAGGCAGGCATCTGCTCAAGAGTCCTTGCAACACAAATTCAGTGGTAAGGATACTGTACCGCATGGGCACACTTACTGAACTTGGCCCCCCTCCCCCAATACAGGCTATTCTAGCTCTGATTCCTGGCCTTAGGACAGCAGGCATGGCCTGTGGAGGACTTGAGAATTGATGGAGAGGGCTGTGCACCTGCAATCACTTGATCGCTCAAGGGGCCAAGGCGAGACCCAGGCACTCCAAGGCTGATCCTGGATTTGCTTCCAGTTTTGCTTGGGACTTCCTCTGAGTAACAGACTCCCAGGACTGGCCCTTGTTATCAGGCTTTCAAGAACCATCCTGAACGCCAGTGGTCTGGGGAAGATGACCCAAACCCCTCAGGACCTCCAGCCTTCTCAAAGGGACTTCATGATCTGTGTGGGCCCAAATTAGCCCTCCATTTGGGGGAAACACTGAAGCACTGGTTCAGCTTCTACCGGGGCAGATCCCTCCCTTCCTGCAGCCTCTTCATTCACACACGGGTTTCCTCACGTGCAAGTCTTCAACAAGGAAGTAAGGCAATCATTACAGTGCACGTTTACCAAGTACGGACCAGGTGCCAAGTACCTACGCTAAGCCCTTCACACGATCATACTGAGTCCTCATAAGATTTCTAGGAGGTAGTCAGCATTATCATTCCCACTTTACAGTTGAGGAGACTGAGGTGCAACGACATATGTAATTCGGGACAGAGTCTATACTAAAACTCGGGCCTGTCAGAGCTCCACATTTGTCCCTGTAACCAGAATGCTAGGGAAACAAGCTTTTCCTTTAGATTCGTTTGCAGATTGAAAACATCAAACTCTAGGGGCGCCTGGGTGACACAGCGGTTGAGCGTCTGCCTTCGGCTCAGGGCGTGATCCTGGCGTTATGGGATCAAGCCCCACATCAGGCTCTTCCGCTATGAGCCTGCTTCTTCCTCTCCCACTCCCCCTGCTTGTGTTCCCTCTCTCGCTGGCTGTCTCTATCTCTGTCAAATAAATAAATAAAATCTTAAAAAAAAAAAAAAAAAACATCAAACTCCAGAGCCCAGCAGTTTTCCGGACAAGTCTCCGCATCCTTCTGTGCCACCTGCCATCTGCACCTGACAGGAGCGCTTATGCGGCATTTCCACCCTTCCACGGCCACTGCGGCAGACGCCAGACATCATGCACACCTGCCAAGCTGCTGCCAAAACCAACCAAACTCGGTTTTTGGAATACTAAGTCAGCCTGCCTTCTGGCAGAAGATTTAGAGTGGCACTTGGGTTTGCACAACTCAAACCAGCACCATCTTAGCGAGGTTTTGAAAGGACAGAGCGATTGTGCAGGAAACACGCACTTTCTCCTCTTCTCTCTCTCTTTTTTTTTAAAGATTTTATTTATTTATTTGGGAGAGAGAGAGAGAGAATGAACAGTGGGGACAGAGGGAGAGAGAGAGAAAAACAGACTCCCTCCTGAGCAGGAAGCTGGATGTGGGGCTGGCTCCCTGGACGCAGAGACCACGACCTGCACCAAAGGCAGACACAACCAACTGAGCCAACCCAGGAGCGCCTTCTCTTTTCTTTTTCTTATCTTTTTTTTTTTTTTTTTTTTTTTTTTTGAGTGAGAGAGAGTGTGTGTGTGTGTGTGCACACACGGAAGCACGCACAGGGAGGGCTGGGGAGAGGCAGAGGGAGAATCTTAAGCAGGCTCCACGCCCAGCACGGAGACCCATGCAGGGCTCTGTCTCATGACCCTGAGATCACAACCTGGGCCGAAATCAACAGCTGGACACTAAACTGACTGAGCCAGGTGCCCCCCTCCCTTTTTTTCTTAAATTTTATTTTATTTGAGTAATCTCTACACTTAACATGGGGCTTCAACTCATGACCCTGAGACCAAGAGTCTCATGTTCTTCTGACTGAGCCAGCCAGGTGCCCCTCTTCTTCTCTTTTTAAATGTTAGAAGAGAAGATACCATGAACCTCTTCCCTGTCCCCTCAAGTTACCATAAAACTGGGACTTCTTTCTCCCTTAAAGCCCAAAGCAAACTGATGGAGCCTACCCCACAGAAATCAAGTATGGAAGGTAATGGGTTTCTTCTTACCATTCTGATTTAGCTCTGCATACGAACCTGAAATGAGTCCCGGAAACGGAGGCAGATAATAAGCACATTTGGGAACCTCCTAGTTTAAATCTGCAAATTCCTCTCTTGGTGAATTTTGGGCCATTTATCTTCTTTTTAATTTTACTTTATAATTTTTACAGTAAGTACATAATAATTATAAACTGACTATAAATTTAAAATTTTACTGAGCATAAGAAACATATTTAAACACTCCAAATCCTCCACATATTGAAATAAACTTCATAATAGCAAAATCCAAGATAAATATAATGCAAGCCACAAATGTAATTTTAAAATTTCTGGTGGCCACAGTAAAAAGAAACAGGTGGAATTAATTTTTAAAATATACTTATTGTGTCCAAACCCTGAAATATTATCATTTTAATACGTAATCAACATTTCAGAATGATTAAGGAGCTATTTTGTTTAAACTTGTTTGTATAGTGTATATTTTACATTTATAGCACATTTAAATATGGACCAGCTACATTCCAAGTGCTCAACAGCCACATGTGGCAAGTGGCTACCATGCTAGTCAGCAAAAATGCTGTACATTTCACCTGTGAAGGCAAACGGCACAGAAAAGGGGGGAAAGCCAGCCTGGTGATAGATCCAGAGATTTTCAGTGGCCTGTTATGGTGCTTTCTTATTCCTTCTTGCTACATTAGACTCAGCTCTAAACCAAAATGAGGAAAGTATATCATATTTTCAGTCCTTCCTGGGGGGAAAAAAATAAGCCAGGCCCATAGCGTCCTGAGGTCCTAGAGAAAAAAAAGTTTGTTCCCACTTAACCCCTGCTGCTTTGGATGAAATCAGGTTTAAACGAAGGCCAAGGCCTACTCTGCACAAAGGAACAGAACGTCAAAGGAATGTGTTTGGGAGAGGGGAAAGAGGCTTTATTGACTGTGACTCTGAGGGTGGGGGTGGGGAGTGGGACTTAAGGATGATTTATAAACCTGAGCTTCAAAGAGACCCCTCTCTCTGTATGCTCATCCCTATGCCAGCCTCTCTGGTCACCCATCAGGCAACAGCTTGCACTGAGAGCAAAGGAGGGGGGTTGAAATCTGAGGGAGAAATCCTAGGACAGAGGTGGGGGTGGAGCCGGAACTGGCCATAACCAAAGAATAGATCTAATTCTATAGCTTGTGCCATGAAGAGGTTTTCTTATCTATCCTGGAAAACACAGAGATTTTTTACTGAACACGTTCGTCAAAATCGTGCCAAAGCTTTTGCGTATCAGGATTTTACAGATGTATTTAGAATACAAAGGCATGTCCTCCTACTTTTCAAGAAACATGAAAGCACTAAATTAACAGCCCCCAAATTGCTGGTTCTTCTGAAATCTCTAATTTAACTCCAGAGACAAACAGCGTAAGGTGTCCTAGTACAATATTAAGTGTGCATATATCAGAGAGAAAAGTCAGAAAATACACAAGAATGTTCTCATGGGAATATTAGCTTATTCACATTGGAAGTGAAAGAATGATATATTAAAATCAGGTAATCACTCCTAACTGGTGAAAAAACTGTCCTCACCTTCTAGATAAAAATAGCCAAAAGAACAATATAAACTCCATTCTAGGACATAATCAACGCCCATGGCCAATTAACAACTTTTATTGGCAAAAAACATGCTGTAATCTGTTTTCCTTGATATCCTTTGTTCGGCTCTATGACCGGTATGGAATTTGTTATGCGAGTGGCGTGTGGTGAGCTCTAAACTGATTCTTTCCCAACCAACAGGCAGGAGAAAAGCAGGTGATGTTGGACACAACGACAAAAAGACCAGCACCTCCCGGAGATGAGCCAGTACTAAATTGAGGTAATCCATATCTTTCAAAACATAACGAGTCCTTTAAAAGTTTGTATAAAAATTACATTGTAATAAAAATGTACTATTAAAAGTATAATAACATAAGCATAGGTTCTATATCCAGAGAACTAAAAGATACAGTAAAATCTGTAATTATGATATAATTATTCATAGTTTGGGTTTTTTTAATCTCAAAATTATTCTGCACTGCACATCCTTATTGTTTTATTTTTAATGTTTTTAAAGATTTATTTATTTATTTGAAAGAGAGAACGTGCATGAGCGGGAGGGAGGCACAGAAGGAGAGGGAGAGAATCTCAAGCAGACTTGCTGCTGGGCTGAGCCAGAGGCACTAAATCCCAAAGACCCTGAGATCATGACCTGAGCCAAAATCAAGAATCTGATGCTTAACCAGCAGAGCCACCCAGGTGCCCCTGCGCATATACTTTTAAAGATTAAACAGTAAGGGTGCCTGGCTGGCTCAGTAGAGCATACAACTCTTGATCTCACAGTTGTTAGTTTGAGCCCCACACTGGGTCTACAGATTACTTAAAAATAAAAATCTCTAAAAATTAAACATTAAATACTGCCAGTACAATTATTTTTTTAGAGTAGGTGTTTTTCTGTTTTGTGTTTTTTGGTTTTTTTGGAGTAGGGCTTTTTTTTTTTTTTTAAGATTTTATTTATTTATTTGAGAGCGAGAGCACAAGCACTGGAGGGGTAGAGGGAGAGGGAGAAGCAGGCTCCCCGCTGAGTAGGGAGCCCAACACAGAACTCAATCCCAGGACTCTGGGATCATGACCTGAGCTGAAGGCAGACGTTTAACCAACTGAGCCACCCAGGTGCCTTAGAGTAGGTTTTTTTAACCTTGTGGACTGAATGTTTGTGCCCCCCACCCCCGCCGCCGCCCCCATCCCAAATTCGTATGTTGAAGCCTTAAAAACCAGTATGATGGTAACATTTGGAGGTGGGGCTTTGGGGAAGTAATTAGGTTCAGATGAAGTCATGAGGGTGGAGCCCCCATGATGGGCTTAGTGTCCTTTTAAGACTAGAGAGAGGGGCGCCTGGGTAGCACAGCAGTTAAGCATCTGCCTTTGGCTCAGGGCGTGATCCCAGCGTTCTGGGTTCGAGCCCCACATCAGGCTCCTCCACTAAGAGCCTGCTTCTTCCTCTCCCACTCCCCCTGCTTGTGTTCCCTCTCGCGCTGGCTGTCTCTCTCTGTCAAATAAATAAATAAAATCTTAAAAAAAAAAAAAAAGACTAGAGAGAGACTAGGGCTTTCTCTTTCCATCATGGAGGGACCCAGTGAGAAGGCAGCTGTCTGCAAGCCAGGAGGAGGGCCCTCACCAGAACTCAACAATACTAGCCACTTGATCTCAGACTTCCAGGCTTCAGAACTATGAAAAATAAATTTCTGCTGTTTAAGCCATTCAGTCTGTAGTGATTTGTTATGGCAGCCCAAGCTGACTAACACAAGCCACAAATTCTAGTTTTCTCAATTTGAAGTGACACTTAGAAGACAGAAGAAATTAGAGTAATGTTAAATTGAGAAAAAGTAATTTTTTAAAAGGGGGGGCAAGGGCAGAGGGAGATGGAGAGACAGAATCCCAAGTAGGCTCCATGCCCAGCACAGACCCCGACTTGGGGCTCAATCTCATGACCCTGAGATCATGACCTGAGCTGAAATCAAGGTTAGGACACTTAATTGACTGAGCCACGTAGGAACCCCTGAGAAAAAGTAATTTTAAAGTGACTGAATAAGAAACTGTGAAGCTGATGATGAACTTGTATGACTACTGAATAGCATCAGAAACAAGGTAGAAGTGTTCAAATAAAGATTTTTAACATTTTCATAATGTGTAAAAACAAGCATCAAAGGACAGCAACAAACTAGAAAAACAAATGGCCAAGTCTTGCTATATGAAACATAAATTATACAAATACCCACTTTCCAGTTGATAAATGCTTAAAACTAGATAAGGCAGTAATTAATTTTAATAAGAATATAATAAACAGGCAATAAATTATTTTGCACAGAAAAAGAGCACAGACCCCACAGTCATGAAAGATATTCAAAGTCAAATAAAATAGCTTTAAGCTTTTTTTTTTTTTTTTTTACAACTTTAAGCTATCGAAAGTATTAAACTAATAGAGCTAGGTATGCTTATTGCTTATGGTGACACAAAATGTTTTAGCCTTTTTGGAGAACAATCTGGCAATACGTAACAAGAGCTAGAAAACTACTGACGCCTTCTAGGTAAATACATTCTGGGTAATAAGCCATAAGTAAATAGCTCAAATAGACAAAGTAATTTATATAAAGATATCCACCACAGAAAAACTGAAATCACAGAAGCGTGCACAGAAGGAATGGTGAGACAAAGTGGTATATTACACGGCAGAATAACTATAGTTGCTATTCAAAGTGGGAGGTGAAATTCTGTAAGCAGAATAACAGAATAAGGTACACAGAAAACGTAGAACATAAACAGAGCATATGGAAATATCTGTATTTGGAAAACGTGGGGAATGCAGAGAGAAACCACGAATTCTGTTCTTTTCCTATGAAGTTAAAAATAAGAGTTCTGGTCTCAGCTGTCGTGTGGCTCTTCAACCTGTTATAAAACCACTCAGAGAGGAGATTGGGGGGGGGGTGTTAAGGATCGGAGGCTTCCCTCGATGCTTCTAAACTCTCCTCTGATACAACACATTTTTTTTTTTTTAAGACTTTAATCTCTACACCCAAGGTGGGGCTCGAAATCACAACCCCGAGATCAAGAGGTGCGGCTCCACCGACTGAACCAGCCCGGTGCCCCACGAGACACTTCGGTTTTAATTACAGTAATATATAGACTGTCATCGTAAGGCAAAGATTATCTCCCCACAAACAACATCATCTTATGACCCCCACCTTACTAGCTTGTACCCACGGCTGTTGTTGCTACACAATGAGCAGCGAAAGGGCAGGGGACGCCCCCGATGCCCCCTTCGACCTGGCCCATCACCAGGCCTCCTGCCCCAGGCAGCCATGGGGCCCTGGTCGGCAGCAGGAAGCCTTCCAGGTTGAGAGCGAGATCCCACTGAGCCAGTACATCCTGACAGGAAAGTCTTTTAAACTTAGGCGGTGTCGATTCTGGGATTCTTCCCACACTCGGTTTTCTCAAACAAGACATCACGTGTGTTTGGGGCAGAGTCTCACCTGAGCCCAGTTATCGTGTACAACCAAAAAGGAAACTTTCGCAAGGGCACAAAAGTCAAATTTAAGGGTGTTCCGGATATGAGTGCATAAACCCGTGAGCTCTCATGAAGTTGTTAAGTGCGCACTTACTTTCCGCAGCACATGTGATGCTTATCAGGCATGGCCAAGCCCAGGACGAGGATGCAGTACTTCTGTGCCAAGTACTTCTGCGCCGCCTCTAACTTACTTACAACCAATTCCAGCTCTTTTTTCTCTACAAGGCCCCTGAAAAGAAAATGGTCCTTTGGGTTCATTTGGGCAAATGTCAATATTAATTAGCGGACAGTCAGAAGTGTAAACTATTTTGAAAGAAATAGAAGTGAGTCAACACATCTCACTCATCCTTTCGTTTATTCGACTTGAGTTATGGCAGAGGGAGGGCCTCCAAGCCCTTTGATATTTATCATTGTAATCAGCATCTCAAGTTTACGGTGAATTTTCACTTTTTTATAGATTCTTCATAGTATGTATCCTTAATTTTACATATAGGCGGTCCTAATTTATCTAGAGCAGCTCAACTAACAAATTACCTACATTGGTTTCTGAGGCAGCTAGCAGCCCACTTCCCTGCCGTTTTGTTGAAAGAGCTATGCAGACGCTCTCCCTTCCGCGTCCCCTGGGTTCCCGATGTTACTGCTAAGTTTGAAGGCTCAATGTTCGACCTCCTCAATGCTTCCCTACTCTCAGTAGGAAAGCATGTGTGGACCACTCCTCTGGGAACTTTGGCACCAATTACAATAACCTTGCTTCCCTGTGAAAACACTACCCCAGTTCCCGTAGAACTGCAAATGAACTTTCCAGAAGAAAACCTGTCCGCAGGTTACAGCATGTTTGGAGCCTAATCTTAGAGTTTTTGCAGTACAACATCGTAGGAAACAATATTGCTAACAATACATTCCAATGATTGCTACTGAAAAATTGAGTATCATTGGCTTTTTATCTGCCTTTTAATTTTCAGAAAGATTTAAACCCCATGAAATGCACTCTAAACAACAGGGACAAATCACTGCCCCTTCTGATGTTTACCACTAGACTGACCACAGGAGGATACACTGTGGAGGAAGGGGTTTAAGGATAACAGAGATATTTCAAAGCACAAAATGTTATCACATGCGGTAAGAAGGCTTGTGAGTCACTGGAATGAAATGAGTTTCCGGAATAGATAAAGTGAGTTCCAACTTTAAATGCCCAAAATTCGTATAATCCAAACACCTGCACCCACCTGCACACCAATGCCCATCACTGTGCCACCTCCCTGTTTCCTTCAGCAGCCCCAGCCTTCTCTTACCCTTCACCCGTACTTTGCCACATCTGCCAGTAGCTAATATGCCTCTTTTGCTTTTGAAAACAAAACAACAATGAAAAAAATGCTTTGAAACTTTTAGGCCACTGGTTTGTAAGTTTAAATGTATCTAAGAATCACCTGGGATACTCGCTCAGTGCAGATTCCTAATGCCATCCCCTCTCCAGGATCCTGATTCAGTAGGTCTGAGTAGAGCCTGGCATTTAAAACAAGTATACTCCTTTGGGAAAAACTTGATAATAATTTCAAGTGCCATACAATTGACCATGAACTTGGGTACAATAACCTCTCCTGGAAATTTGTCCTTCTTAAAAAAAAGTATCCAAAATTAAGGGGAAAATCTAATGCATGAAGATATTCAATAATATTCCACTTATTCAATTGAATATTCAATTTATTCAATTCAATTTATTCAATTCAATAATATTCAATTAACTATTTGTCTATCAGGAAAACTGGCAACTCCCAAAAATATATAAAATGGAGGGGAAAAAGGAGTAGTAATACAGCCAAGTACTGTTTAAGGACTTGACATTTATTAACTTAACATATGAGTCCCTACAGGATTTATTCCAGCACCAAGTCCATACCCTTGACCAATATACATACTATACTGCCTCTTAATTGGTAAGTCAGTCAATAACACACATTAGCTTGATAGACAGTCATGCCACCATTAAAAATTATCATTATGAAGATATAATAACTTGAAAAGTACTTACGATGTTTTTAAAACTGCGTTAATTTTGCCTTTGTACAGAAGCTACAAATCTGAATTACAAATGGATAAACTCTGTATAACAGAGAGCTCAGCTGACTGGGAGGGGCTGGTGGACACACTGCACAGAGGCCGAAGCACAGGCTGGAGAGTTCAAGAGATCTGGGCTCCCATCTCAGCTCCACCACTAACCAGGCAAGTCTCCAGCCAGCTCCTCAACCTTTCTGAGCCTTAGCTTCTTCATCTGTAAAATGGGGAGAAGGCTCTTTCTTCTGGAATTGGGGTTTTTAATCATCTAAAACCACCAACGTGTACCTATGTACCCCTTTTAGCTCTTCTCTCACGGGTTGTAGGCTTTCCTCCCAAGGGGCAACCTCTGGGTTAAGATAATATGCATTATCTCATCTAATCTGGACAATAACTCTGTAAAGTAGATACTACTATTATCCCTGTTCTACCTCACTAGTCTGACTGAAATCAATTATTTTCTTAAAGTTATTTAAGTCCAGATATCTCAATACAATCTGTATTTATTTCTATTATACATAAACTGACTACTGGAAGCCTGAAAGTGAAAAGTTAGTCTAATTATTTTGGAATCACACCATAGAACCAATCATTTTAAGGCTTGGATTTTTCTCTGTCATTCCATAACTGATTCCTTCTAAGAAAGTCTACCTTATACCATGGTGCTCTAGTAAGTTTTAGTGTATTTCAAAAACAACTAAGAAACCTTTTTCTCTGTTACCTATTCCTATAAATTTAGAAATGAAATGTATGTCTCTGCTAGACTAGCAGTAACCCTCAGAATTAGAAAACACCACATAAAATATAAGCTCTGGAGCTGCCGAAGTCTAGTAAGTTCTTTTGGGGGATGATAAGACTCCTCGAACCTTCTGAGCCTCCAGCTGGCTGAGCCCTTTTGCCTGCCACCACAGAAGCACTTCATGATCTCTGGCTGCTCTGCTGTGAATGCAGCCCTGAAATAACATGGAGGTGGTATATTATGATGGCTTCACTGGAGCAGCAGTGTTTGAATTATTTATCTGGTTCTTTACAAAACTGCTGTCCAGATACATTTATCTATCCATAAAATGTTTTTCAAACTGCTTGGTTGTACACAAGGATTTTGCATCTTAAAAACATTCCACAGCAACAAACTGATGACTCTAACAGCATTTCTAACAGCTCAATCATTGGGTTGGTTCCACACATACTGGGGAGGGCAGCCTGGGCACTTGGAAAGTTCCATGGCTTGCAAAAGGTCACCAAGCCTGAGAGGCATTGTCCTGCTCCGGACTCCGAGTTCCCAGATTCTTGCCCTGTACAGCTCTGAGCCACCTCTGCCTAAAGCAGTTAAATGTATTTCTTAGGCTTCCTATGTAGCCTAAGAAATCTTGTTTGCTTCTGTGATTTGGAATATCATTTTGGTCTAGATATCTATTAATTTTTTTAATTCTTAGCTTTTTTCACTCGATGCTTACAAAAGCCCTAGCAAGACTCTCATAAGCATAAAAAGCATAGAACCAATATCTCTATCTGCACTGTCCAATATGGTAGCCATGAAGCCACATGTGGCTATTGAGCACTAACTGTGGTTAGTCTGAATTGAGGTATATTGTAAGTATAATACGGATACCAGATTTCAAAGACTACTACAAAAAAAAGTAAAGTGTGTCATCAATAACCTTCTAATATTGACTACATGTTACAATGACATTTTTGAGTCATTGCATTAAATAAAATACATTGTTAAAATTAATTTCACCTTTATCTTCTACGTTTTTAAAAATATAGCTACTGAAAAATGTTAAGTTACATATGTGGCTCTCATTACATTTCTACTGGGCAGTGCTGGTCTATATTCTCTGGAATATTTTGTTGCTAGAAAAACCATGTGAATTATTCAGTGAGCTTTAAAATCTGATGAACTACTCCCATGTAAAATGTTTTTGTATACTTCAAATTTTTAAAAATTTCCATCATCTCTTTACCCTAGTTTTAACATTGGCAATAATAAAACTTTAAAGTGCACTACAAAATCCTACTTACACCATATAACTTTCGGGTTTCTTTTCCAGTGAGTTTTTTTCCAAGTAATGAGATAAATAGTACAACAAGGCCATGAGGAAATTGTCAAGATTTTTATTCCTATGGGGAGAATAAACAAAAAAAAGAAAGAAAGAAAGAAAAGAAAGAAAAAGAAAGAAAGAAAGAAAGAAAGAAAGAAAGAAAGAAAGAAAGAAAGAAATGAATGCTAACATATTTTTTCTTCAAATTTTTATTTAAATTCTAGTTAGTTAACATGTAGTATAAACATAGTTCAAACATAAAACTTTTCCTAAGAATACATGGGCACACGACATAAGAATAAGTAGAAATACATGCTATCATGCCTGTCACACAACTAATTTACCATTTAAAATTCTATCCTCTATACTATTGAAGATGTAAGAAATCGGATTTTTGTGACCAAACCTTTTACGGGGTCACACACTAAATACAGTTTTGCTTATCAATTAGTTTTAATTTTTAAGAAGTTTTCATTATATAAATAATATTTTCCACTGTTTAAAAAATGTACACAAATATGTCAAGTAAAAAGTCCTCTCACTCCTTTGCTACCGTCCTACTCCCAAGTAGCAACCACTGCTAAGAGTGGAATGAATTGTTCCTAAACTTTTCAAAGCATAGACAATTACATTTAAGGTCCTCCCCAACCAACGCACATACATACGCATGAATATATGCCTTAAATTTTTCTTTGGTAACAAAGAAGATAACGCTCTATAAACGCAAGTCTTTGCGACTTGCTTTTGTCACTTAACTGGTTAGCATGGACCTCTTTCCATGATACTATGTATTGACTTTCCTCATTCTTTGAAAAGCCGGATAAAGTATTCTATATCTCATAATCATAATTTATTTAACTAGTGCTCTATTGATGGATAGGTAGAACTTTTAAAAATATCATTGACATTGCTGCAGTGATTATCCTTACGGCCACGTCTCTGAGTGAGTTTGTAGGAGTGAACTTGCTAGGGCATGGTGTGTAGCATATTAAAGTTTCACAGTTTTGCTCTAGGAGGTTGCACTGATTCACAATCCATCTCATTTGTTTTAAAACCAGAAGCCTTTGTCTTCTTTCTAAATATTCTCACGAGATTTTTGCTGCTTCCTTTCTAGCAATGCAAATTCTCACTGGCATTCTTTCTTCAACTATATATACCTCGACAAGCGGATGAAGATGAGCATTGCAGATTTTTTTCCCGACGTTAGTAACTGCCTGTGCCAGGCTGGGTTCTCCCAGAAACAGACTGTGATGCGAGAGTTAGTAGTTTACTTAGGAAGTGCTCACAGGAAACATCAGTAGAGGGGTAGGAAAGCGAGACAGGAAAGGGAAGGAAGCCCACACAGCGGGTGTTAACAAGTTTACTATCCCTGTGGACAAACGCAGTTCAGTCCTGTGGGGGGCTCTGGGAGCCAGTGCAGAAAACTTCTGAGTTACCTTAACAGAAGGAAGTTGGGATATTTTTGTACAGCTCTCCGTCTAGCATAACTCTGACTGCAGGCTGCTTGTGGGACACTGGCTCGCCAGTGCCCCCAGTCTGCCCTGTAGTCAGGCTGTGCGTGCTCCTGCTGTGGAATATAGCTTCGGGAGTTTGCCACAAGCAGCCTTCGCTGAATGCTGAGGGAATGTGGGAGGGCTGCCAACCGTTGGGTACCCAGTTCTCATTGAGCACTGACAAGTGCGGCGCCGTGAGAAGCACCTTCCACCCAGCCAGACAGAGACACAATTACTTCCGATTTTGTACCTGAGGAAACAGGCTTAGAAAGGTCAAGAAGCTCACCCAGAGTCATATACCTAGTACTTGCTGAGGCTCCAAACATGGAGAAAACTGATCTTCAGTAAAAGAGAATACCCTCTAACCATTATATAAATATAATGTCTTTATGGGACTTTGACAACGTGCTCTCCATACTCCTTGCCCTGGGCCTTTCTTTTGGGCTCCTGTGACTTCTGGCTTCCTGTCTTTGGTCTCAGTCTTGGAGACTGAGTCCCAAGGGGATGGCTTGCATAAAGTCAGTCCCATGTCCCTTCTCCAAAAACCAGATTTGTCGTCATTTATCAGTTGGACTTCCTTCCAATTGAGGATAAGAGATCTAAAACGTCTCATGAGCATCACGTACCTCACAAACGTTGTGAAAGAACAGACCCGCTGCATCTCAGTATCTTGTAGCAGAAACAAAGCAACAACTGAAAGGAGACAAGATGGACAATTGAGAGAGGGCCAAAGGGCTGTCTCAGAGATTCACTCCAGACAGGACACGTGAAGATGACCAAAGACTTACTCACACTTAACATCATGCAGTGTCACATTGCCCTGCTGGCCTCGTTTCTCTAAGGCTTTAGGTGACTTATCGTCTCTTGAAGCAAACTTTTTATCTGTCAACCTGTTTTGGAATAGAACAGTCTCTAGTTGTGGTTTGAAAGGTTTCAGTTGTATTTCATTGATCCTGAGGTACGTGAGGCTTTTACTATAAACTAAGGAGAGCCTGAGTGTCAAAACCCAAAGTGGGTTTTGTTTAATGGAGGAGAATTCTGGAATGCATTTTATTAAACATTATATTGACCAGGCTAGGAGTAGGAGAAATGCACACTGCCTGATATAAAATATAAATACCAATTCCACCCAAAATAGATCATTTAAATCACCTATTAATCATCTATTTAGACAATCTATTTATGGTGTAGCTACCATTTTCACATTTTAAGAAAAGTATAAAACACTGAAAACTTGCTATGAGCCAAATTATCACAGGGATACATCTACAGGACTACTGTATTGCCTCCCATGATGGAGAAACAGTGCATGTTCCTCCCTTAAGGGGCACCTGCATCATCAACCTCAGATAACAGGAATGATATTTTCCTAGAATTTGTGACAACCTGAGCCATTCTGCTGAGAGACGCTCTCAGCAGCGCTGCCACAGTTGGAGGCGAAGGTACCTGTCTGAAGCGGGACCGTCAGTTTCAGCAAAGTGTATCGCTTTGCCTTTCTTTCCTTTGTCCTTGAGCTCTACCGCAGGTGTAAAACTGTAACAGAAAGGAGAAAATGAGGAGCCTGACCCTACCCCGGCAGAAGACCGATCCTATCAGGACAGTGGCGCATGCAAGCTTAGGACTCGCAGGTGTTACAAGTGGCGCCCGAGGAGCATCTAAGGCACTGCGGTACTCGAGTCACATATTTACATGTGCAACAACCATCTAGAAAGAGATGAACGTTTCGGACGCTACGTACGTTCAGCCTCTACATAGCAGCAGCCTCCAGAACACGACTGCACACAACACAGTTCCGTCCGAAAATGCTGTAGCAGCTTCACAAGACACAGAAAGCTCATGAGAAGTCTGGAGACAGGTTTCCATTTACTGAGCACTTGTTACGCACCAAGTGCTTTTAGGCACAATCTTATTCAATCACAGCGACTCTATGAGGAAAATATTACTCGTATGGCCGTTTTTACACTTGAGAAAACCGAAGCTTAGAGAGAGCAAAGTAACGTGACCAAGACCACGGAGCACGTGTCGGAGCCAGGACCGGGTCCGGAATCCCGCACCACAGAGCCAGGCCCGTACCCACCAGGCAGCCCTGCCTCCTGAGTGGCCACCTCAGTTGTCACTGCTCAGGACTCTCTACGGGCCGTGACTGTCTCATGGAAGGTTTCAGGACCCTTTATTGAACTCAGGGTTTCTTAAATTCTAAGGTCATGCGACCATTTCCTAAGCAGCAGTAGGGCTAAGAAGGGACCACGACTGAGCCACACACACACAGACACTGGGGCCGTACTCTGTGTACACACTGCCCTGACAGGAAAAGAAAACGGTGTCCATTCGAGTCCATGCACAGCCTCTCGGGAATATCAGCAAATGCTTAATAGAAAAACCGAGAAAAACATTTTGAAGCCCAGCAGAATGTGGTTCCTGCCTTTACAGAGAGTATGCTTTCTGGGAGAATTGGGGTGTCTACCAAATACGTGGGTCTGGAAGCCCACTGTGGATTATGTTTTCATTCTTCTGTCTGAAACAATGCCACAGTGATAACGCGACCCAGAAGCTTAATCTCTGCCCACAGTTTCATGTGTCTCTGCAAAGCTTAAGTGCAGGCGTAGTAATAGAAGCACCACCACCCCTGGCCTTACTCATTCTCTAAAGATGGGTATCAGGGGCGCCTGGGTGGCTCAGTTGTTAAGCCTCTGCCTTCGGCTCAGAGTGTAATCCCAGGGTCCTGGGATCGAGCCCCACATCGGGCTCCCTGCTCCGCTGGGAATCTGCTTCTTCCTCTCCCACTCCCCCTGCTTGTGTTCTCTCTCTCGCTGGCTGTCTCTCTCTGCCAAATAAATAAATAAAATCTTTAAAAAAAATAAAAAATAAAGATGGGTATCAATCGCGTATACTCTCTTCACCTCCTTGCCAACACAACAGTTTTGTGTATTTTAACGGGTTTGGGTTTTTTTTTTTTGGACACACAGTTTTGAAACAACTTTCTTTGAAAATTTTTTGGGATTGAGGTTACCCACAAAGTAATCATTTTAGAGAAATACTTCCCCATGGGAATAAAGTTAATCAGTTTGGTTCTTTCTTCCTCCAGGAGTTTTTGCCAACCTCCTAGCAGTATTCAGGTTGTAGAATAAGTTAGCCCCTAGAAGCATGTACCTCATGTCACCGCAAGGGAATAATCCTTTGCATTTTTCTACTTTTTTTTTTTTAAGGTCATTGGCACCACGTTAGTCAGTGGATGATTTCTAAGCTTTTCATTCTTTCTGAATGAATAAGCTCCTCTTATCACTGGTTTCCAAGGATTGTGTATTTAGTGGGGAGGGTATGCTGAAATGCTGCGGGGGTGGGTGGGGAAAAAAAAGAAATGGAAGAATACCAAATGTTGATGGTGGCTACCGCCAAAGAGAGCCTGGGGATCAGATGGCGCAGAGAGGTGAAATGGTGATGAAGAGGTCTATCTTCCAATCTGTATACTTCCGTTTTATTTGAGGTTTTTTTTAATAACAAGAATATATTGATTTATTTCCTGCAACACTAAGAAAAAGTTGATAGAGACACATAGAAAGAAAACACTATATGGTTGATATGTTATATTGACAGACCATTTGGATTGCCTTTAACAAAATAATCAAATATCCCAAATATCCAGACTTTTTTTTAAGTAGGCTCCATGCCCAGCATGGAGCCCAACGCAGGGCTCAAACTCACGACCCTGAGACCAAGACCCGAGCTGAGATTCAGAGTCAGATGCTTAAACGACTGAGCCACCCAGGCGTCCCCCCCACTCCGACATTTCCTAATGTCTCTCTGAAGCCATTTCTCCTTGCTAGATGCTTTGTGCAGATTCCTTCATATAACCATCCATCTAAACAAGAACACAGAGCTGTTTTCACGTTTCTCCTTGGCTCATCCCACTGTTCTGGCCACTTATAAGCCACTGGCTGTTAACTTTCCTACGCCAGGCTAAGGAAGTCACAGGTCACCAGCTCGCCCAGGCTTTCTCTTCTCTAGAAGACAAGAGAAGATAGATACACCCAATCTCAGTTACTGTCAAATGAAATTGCTATCTCCTACTCTTTTCTCAGTCCTATCCCTATAACTCAAAGTCTCTTGCCCAATTTGCCTGGGACGATGTGAGATGAGCGAGCCTTAAAATAAGACACAAGTGCCTGTCCTTAGCCAGTAGCCTGACATTTACTGCTAAGCTTCTGGTCCTTATTCTCTGACCTTCGGACATGCCTTCTCTACTTCACACTTGGCTGAGTGGCTGCTCCCCTGAGTCACGCCATTCCCCAGCTCGCCTGGTGAGAAGGATTTCTCCCTGCAAGTGCCCTGCCGTAGCTCTACAGGCAGACCACGCTCACAGTGCATCTGAAATCACCAGACAGTGCCACTAGTAATAACTGAAAACCGTCCTTCAAATCCCTCCAATTGGCTCCCAAGCCGTACTCGGAGCAAGTTCTGTGCCCTCCTGTGGCCTCACCATTGCCCCCTCCATCTGGCAATCCATTTAGAATCTGGGCCTTTCTCAGACCACATGTTGTTATATTCCCAGTATTACAACATAATTATGTCATTTCCTTTTGCCCTGAAATAAAAGAGGAAAAGAACCGTATTTTCCCCTAGAACCCATCTCTAAAATGCAGAGGGCTGGAACACTCTTGGCTCCCACACAAGTTGGAGCTCCTCAGTGGTTACTAGAGTCTTCTCTCAGGCCATGAGGAAAGACAAGAGGAGTTCAGGACTTCTGGAGGGATAGTTTCCTCAACTGTATGTCCTCAGGGGAGTCAAGGACCTTGGCAAAGACTCAGGCAGGCTGCTGGTTCTCTCCCAGCTGTGAGGAGGGGCTCTTGAAACAAGAAAGGGTAGGACAGCTGACACTGTGTCAGAGGGAAGCCTGCCTCACGGGCCTGTGAAGAAAGGTATTCTCTCTTTAACAAATAAGAAATGGGCATGCATGCTGATGAATTATGCAACACTCATTGACTCCTCACAAAGCATTATTATTCCATTTTATAGACGAGGGAACTGATCATCAGCGAGGGTAAGTAACTTGACAAATATAACCACCTAGTCAGTGACAGACCTAGGATTTGAACCCAGGTCTTCCTCCAAACCACCCTTCAAAGTCTCTTCCTTAGCTGCCTATTGAGAAATAATGAGCATCCTTTCCCTGCCCATTAGTGTGTGTCCACTTCCTGTGTGAGGTTATAGGTACCTTGTATTCTGATACAGTTATCCCTCTCAGGGTATGATCTGCAAGTGTAAGGCAGGATCCACCTGTGACACAGGGAGCTAGGTCTTCTCTGAAAGGTAAGATTTCCAATGTCACTCATTCAGGAAAGATGCCAAGACCTGCAAGGTTGGGAAGGGATCATCTTCTCTGAACTCGAGAACACCCAGAAGTCTGCGAACTCCCATTTGCTAATGGGTGTAAAAGGTGGCCTACCCCGAAAGAAGACTAAAACCCCAGAAGGGATTCCCAGGGTCTGAAATTGATGGGTTAAGAACCGAATACCCCCGAGATCAAGCTGTTACTTTGCAAAAGCAAATTATTTGGATTCATAACACTTCAAATTTTCTTCCTCCACTGCTGGCTGTTCTTTCTTTAGTCTCCTCCTAAAACTCCTTTTCCTGGACATGTTCCCTAAATGAGAGCCTTTCTCAGGGTTCCATCTGGTTCCTCTTCTCACTTCCTATGAGTAATTTCATCTACTCCACTAACATCGATAACTGACAACTTTATAGTGAAGGTTCAGCTCTTTCTGCAGACTTATAAAATATGTCTGCCCACTGGACACCTTCGCTTGGGCATCCTGGGCATCCTACAGGCACCTCAAACTCAGTATGTCCAACACTGAACTCATTCCCCTTTAGCCTGTAGCCCCCACTACTCCCCCATCTCAGCAAATGGGCACCAGCACCCACCAGGTGGCCAAGCCGCAACATGATGTCATCCTTGATTTCTCCATCACCTGTGGCCCTTGCAGCCCACTAACCACTTAATCCTTAAATACATCTCGAATTTATCTATTTCCCTCTCTTCCCATTGACACCTTCTTATTTTAGCCATCATCTGTCAACAGAATGTCTGCAACTGCTTCTTAACTGATCTCCTGCCTCCGGCTTGTTTCCCTCCAAACTAGTTTCCATTATGTAGCCAGAGTCATTTTTCTAAGATGTAGTTCCAATCCCAGTTTACTTCTCTGTTTAAAACCTTTCAGTAGTGGGGTGCCTGCGTGGCTCACTCAGTTAAGCATCTGACTCTTGATTTGGGCTCAGGTCATGATCTCAGGGTCCTGGGATCAAGACCTGCGTCAGGCTCCATGCTCAGTGGGGAGTTTGCTTAAGATTCTTCCTCTCCTTCTGCCCCTCCCCCAGCTCACACTCACTCACTCTCAAGTAAATCTTTGAAAAAATTTTTTTTAATTTTTAAAAAATTAATTTTAATTTTTAAAAATTTTTTAAAAATTTTTAAAGGTTTTATTTATTTGACAGAGAGGTGGCAAGAGAGGGAACACAAGCAAGGGGAATGGGAGAGGGAGAAGCAGGCCTCCTGCTGAGCAGGGAGCCCATGCGGGGCTCAATCCTAGGAACCCACCATGACCCGAGCCAAAGCCAGACACTCAACGACTGAGCCACCCAGGAGCCCCCTAAAAAATTTTTTAATTAAAAACAACAACAACAAAAGAAAACCCTTTCAGTGGCTCCCCTGTGCCTTCTGAATGAAGTTCAGATTCCTCAGCATAGCATGCAAGACCTTTCATGATCTTACCCTGGTTTAAATCTTCTACTCACACCTGCCTAGAAGCCTATATCCAGCCTCCTGAACTACCTGCAGTCTCAAATATGCCCTGGGCCCTCTCAGGACTGGGCCTTTGCACATGCTAGGTCTTCTGCTAGAATGCACTCTCTTCCTCCCCAATCAAATCTCCCATTGCCTTGCCAACCCCTACTCCTCTTCAGGTCTTGGCTTGGATATCACCTCCCCTGGGAAGCCTTCCCTGTCCCCCCCTCCCTTGGGTTTCAGAAAATGGCCCCATTTGGGGACTGGGTCAAGGTACTTGGCTGAATGCAGTTTTCCTCAGCCCTGGCCCTAGCCCAGTGGTGGCAGTGGTGATGGTTACTAATGAATGGGCCTTAAGGAGAGCAGCAATCTCAGATGGAAGAGTTAGGGTCATAGCACTGCTACCAACAGATTCTCCTCCCAACAGGAGCCTGGAAGAGTCTGGTTTATTTTCAGTAAGAAGGGCAGCATAGATACCCACCCTGCCCCCACCGCTTCGAACTGCCATAGTCCTCCTGTCTATGTCACCTCCCTTCCACCATACTCAGTGGGAAGGTGCTCCTATCTTTTCTGTGCTCTTGACCCCATTCCCCACTCCTTCTCTTCTGTTCCATCTCTTTTTTTTCCCAAAACAAATTTGAGATTTTCCTACCTTGAAAACAAAACCAACAAAAATCTCCTTCCCTTAGGACTGGATCCCCAAAAGGCTACTATCTCTTTTTTTCCTTCTTCACAGATAAAGTCACCGACAACAGTACTCTATTTTTGTTAGGTTCTTGAATTTATCTCAGATGTTCTCTTCAAACTACTGTTATCTGATTTCCACCTTACTGGCCTCCTGAAACTGTTTTTCACCTAGAACCCCCGGACCTCAGCAATCCTAACTTGTTAAATCCAAAGGCCTGTTTTTAGTATTTGCCTTACTTCGAACTCTCTTTAGCTTCTGACATTGCTGACACTCCCCACTCCATCCTCTTGCTTTCAAAGGCCTATGCGTCTCAGGCTTTTTTCTCTGACCCTTCTAATTCTTCTTCTTCTTTGGCTAGCTCCTCTTTCTTTGCCTGTCCACTACCTACAAAAACTTTAAGACATATAGACTTGATTAAGAGACATATCAAACCAATTACAATGTATGGAAGTTACTTGGATCCTGATTGGAATAAACTTATAAAACACTGGACAATAGCAGATACCTGAATATAAATTGAATATATGATGACGTAAAGAAATTACCATTTATATTTGTGAGGGCGTAAATAGTAAGGTTTTTTTTTTCTAAGAGAGTGCTTTTTTTTTGACATACATACTGAGATATTTATAGATGAAATGATATGATGTCTGGGATTTGCTTAAAAATAATCAGGGGTGGAGTAGATAGGCTGTGGATGAAGTTGATCTTAATTTGGTGACTGTGGATGCTATGTCATGGGAATGCCGGAGTTCACTATATCATTCTCTTACTTTTGTATATGCTTGAAATCTTCCAGTATAAAAAGTTTTAGATGTTTACAATTAGTTTAAAAACTTTAATAATGCTATATGAGAAAAACTAGCAAAAAATCAGACCTGCAAGGATTTTAGATACTGGAATTATCAGTCACAGGATATAAAACAAATGTAACCAGTATGTTGAAGACAAACAAATAAAAATCAGGTGGTAATCCCTAACACTGGTGCACTGGTACTCTTTGGGGGTAGAACAATGGTGGAATCTTCACTTTCAACTTTGTACATTATGTACTTGTTTTCAATACATATGTACAACTTTGCAATAAGAAAAAAGACGGAAATGCAGAATGTAGTAAGTTAAATGCCCATGTTTGTGTACATACAGATAGAAGAAGATTTAGAAGGCTATATAATAAGATTTTAATATATTAACAGTTATTTTGCTGGGTGAGACTGCAAAGTTCTTTTTTGTTTTTGCTTACTGGCATTATCTGTTTAAATAATATGACTTTAAAGTTTTTTTTCATAATTTTTAAAAGTACATATTCCTTAGGGTTCTGGCCTCCATCAGGCCTCTCTCGTGAGGGCCAAACTCCTTACCTACTGACCTGGGAGTCTCACAGGCAGGTACCTCAAATTGTGCACATCTAGAAAAGTCAACTTGTTACCTCTTACCCCCTCCACAAACTTACTGGCTCTCCCTCACTCCTTATGTCAAGAGGCAATATCATCCTGCACATAGTAACTGNGACATTCCTGCTTCCTCCTCCCCTCGTCTCACAGCCAGGGTCACCAACTCCTCCCTCCTTCAGCGGGGCCAGGTTTACCTCCCAGAACCTCTACAATGGGTCTTTGACTCTCTGTTCTCCTGCCAGTCTTTATCAAGGTCCTAGTCCCTTGGATTGCTACCTAATTGTCTGTCTCCCTAGTTTGTTTTTTTTAGATTTTTTAAAAAATTTATTTATTTGAGAGAGAGAGAGAGCACGGACAGAGGGAGAGGAAGAGGGAGAAGCGGACTCCCTGCTGAGCAGGGCGCCCAATCCTCCCAGGACCCTGAGATCATGACCTGAGCCGAAGGCAGCCACTTAACCGACTGAGCCACCCAGTCGCCACTTTCTCCCTAGTTCTAATCTTGCCTCTCCACGCTACTGTGGGAGGGGCTTTCTAGAGCATAGATGCAATCCTATCATGTATGCTCAGTCAAGGTGTATGGAGTGTACTAAACAGAACCAGGTATGATGCAATGACTAAACAGGCCTTCCCTCTGCCTCCGCTGCTCCCACCCCTCCTACTGTCTCCTCTCAACCTCCCCTGCCTCTGCCCCAGGATTTGGGGTGACATAAGTCTCTGAAACACAGTTTCTGAAAAAAAAAAAAAAAAAAAAAGAGTATGTTCCGGCTCATGAGTCCTCTCACATTTTAATTTGTGATGGGATATGCTTTAGACTCTAAAAGGGAATCAGTACCTGCATTTCCATCAAATCCAAACACGAACTCTGGCCTACAACATACAAAGGTCTGTTTTCCTCTTTTCTTAGTCCTGTCCTTAGCAGCTGGACTCCCAAGGTAATCCCGCTACTCTGAGATTTGCCATGCTGAGTTGCTTAAACACAGAGAGCTCCACCACAAAAGGGCTGTCACCCACCTACTCTTCATGGCACTCTTTTCCCTCTCTCCCCTAACTGCTCCCATTTTGTGTACTCCACAGTCTGGAGTTTGTGTGTTGTTTTGTGTTGGTTTGGGTTTTTTGCTTTTTTAAAATGTGGTATAATTTAATATGTAGTAAAGTACATAAATCTCAAGTGGACAGCTTGATGAACTTTTTACTATGTACATACCCATGTAACCGCCACCCAGATCAATATATAGTCCATTACCAGCACCTCAGAAGGTTCTCTTACACCTTCCCCCACCCCCTGCCAGTTGATAATGTCCCAAAGGTAACCGCTATTCTGACCTCTATCATCACAGTTCTTTTTTGCCTGTTATTTTAAACTTTTATATAAACGGAATTATAGATTACATTTTTGTGTCTGGCCTTTCAACATTATGTCATATAATCTACATTTTAAATCATACCATCACACACACATTCTCCAAAATTACTGGAAATCAATCAAGCCATTTTTAAAGAATAGTTTGGTAATAAACCAAAAGAAACTAGTTTATGAATATGAATATTTTATAAGTAAGAAAGTCAGCATGAAATTGATAATCTGTGAATTTATTAGTAGGCTCATACAGAAAACAGTGACACTTGGGGTGAGTTACCATTAAATTAGCACTGAAAATTAGTTTGAAAAATACTGCAAATTAATTTCATTTACAAAGGTCAGTAAGTAAAAAATATGGTCCAACTTTCATCATAAGAAGAGAGGATTGAGAGGCACCTAGGTAGCTCAGTTGGTGAGCATCTGACTCTTAATCTCGGTTCAGGTCATGATCTGAGGGTTGTGAAATCCAGCCCTGCAAGGGCTCTGTGCTGGACATGGAGCCTGCTTGAGATTCTCTCTCTCCCTCTCCCCCGTACCATGCATACCCGCTTTCTCTCTCTCACAAAAAAAAAAAAAAAAGAGAGAGAGAGAGAGACTGAGGATTGAGATGGCCTTCAAATATACATGAAAATTGAGAAATAAAAATGTTGACCCTTAAAATTTATATCTACATTTTCTGGTATTTTAACATGTATTTAACTTGTACTTTGACTCCTGTGATTATCTTGGCTGTCTAATCCCAAAGCTCTATCTTTCTCACTGTCATCTCACACTCACTGAGTGTGCTATTTCAGGAGCTACAGAACAGAATTTTCTATGACACAACTGCAAACAAAAAACTGAAATCAATCACCACTTTGGAAATGACAAACTACTCAGAAATACTGAAACAAAAATTCTATGAAATACAAACTTTTGATTTGGACTCTAAAATAATTCTTAGCTTTTAAACTGTTTGATATTAAATACCACTATATTTATAATGTAACTATAAAGTACATCTGCTTAGCCTGTCCTGATCTCCAGCCCCATCTATCCAACAGCCTAAGAGACCATTTGTGAACATGTCACAGTAACCTCAAACATAGCACCCTACTTTTGTCTGTTATTCTGTATACAGGTGAAGGGCAATCCCAGCCACCCAATCACCCGAGCCAGGCACTGGGAATCAGCTTGAGCACCTTCTTCTCCCTCTCCTGTCACATCTTACCAATTCTATCCAACATCCTGTCAGTTCCACCTCTGAAGAATTTCTTAGTCCTGCACCCTTCTCTCTCTATTCCTCCTAATACAAGACTTCGTGCTGACTCATGGTTTTGTACCTGTGCAACTATCTGTAATCGTCCCACACCTAGCTTTGTAACTGGTCCCCTGCCTCTGGCCTTCCTCTACTCGAATCTAGCTGGTTTACTGAAATATTCAAGAAACATCTGGTGAGGGTACACTCTGTGAAGTTCTGCAGAGAGCTCCTAGGGACACAAAGATGAGTACGACAGTTTTGCCACTGAGGGGCTTACGGTCTAAAGGAGGCAGACAGTGTATATGGTGGGAAGGGCTTTTGCAACAGACAAACCCTGGTTCAAAATGTCAGTTTTGCTACTTACTGGCTGTATGACTCTGGGTCAATTGCTTAATCGCCCTGAGCCTTGTTTCTTCATCTATAAAGTGGAGATATTAATGCTCACTTTCCATGGCTGTTTAAGAATCAGAAAACATTCAAATGTCTGGCACATAATAGGTACACAGCAGATAGTGGCTAGTATTGTTTGTTTCGTTATGCACTTTTTTTTTTTTAAAGATTTTATTTATTTATTTGAGAGAGAAAGACAGAGAGAGATAGCAACAGAGAGCACAAGCGGGGAGTAGAAGAAGCAGGCTGAGGAGCAGGGAGCCCGATGCAGGGCTCGATCCCAGGACTTTGGGATCATGACCTGAGCCAACGGCAGATGCTCAACTGACTGAGCCACTCAGGCGCCCCAAGTTATGCACTTGTTAATAGAATCAGTATTTTCTCAATGGAGATTAAAACCAGTTTTTTCTAATTTAATGATTTTACCTTGGAGAATTGATTGTCTACTGTGCAGCAAGTATAATACAGTCTCATTAATGTAAAACTGTATTTCTGTAACTAAAAGAGGCAATTTTATAAAGTAGTTAAGAATACGGATTCTGGGGGCGCTTGGGTGGCTCAGCCTGCTAAGCATCTGCCTTCTGCTCAGGTCATGACCCCAGGGTCCTGGGATGGAGCCCCATGTACAACTCCCTGCTCAGCACAGAGTCTGCTTCTCCCTCTCCCTCTGCCCCTCCCCACTGCTCGTGCTCTCTCAAATAAATAGTCTTAAAAAAAAAAAAAAGATTATGGACTCTGAGCCAAACAGACCTAGATTTCAATCATCTTAGTCACCTGTGAGCTGTGTGATTTGGCTAAGTCACTTAATTTTCTTTAAATTGCTTAACCCTTTGAGTTCAGTTTCTTCATCTGTAAAAGCGGATGAACACACAGCTTTTTCAAAGGGTTAGCAAACTGATTAGCACAGGGTCTGGTACATAGGAAGCGGCTGATAAATGGTATCAGAAAGTAGTATCAGGAAGGCTGCTCACCAAAATGGTTTTCTCTAGATGGTGGGATTTCAGCAGATATTTATTTTCCTTGTTATACTCTTGTGTATTGCTTGATTTTTTTTAACCCCAAGCACATGTAATTTTTATAAAAGCTATAATAAAGTTTTAATAAAATTTACCTTCTGAATTCAAGAGTTCTGGTTTCATCTTTCCAGTACCACATTCCTAATCGCAATCCCAACTGCTGTAAAATGAAATGATTGCAGCAAATATTAAAAATTCAATTTACAATACACATGTCACAATGAACTTTTAACAATTCCCACCTGTTGCTCTTCATTCAGTAAAGATGTAAAATCTTCAAGAGTTGTGCTGTGGGGGGTTTTTTGGTTTGTTTTAATTGAAGCCAGGATTTTATCCTTTTTGTGTTCAGGTGTAGTTTCAGTAGAAAAGAAGGAAAAGAGGGAGGAAGAGGGGGAGGAAGAAAAGGAAGGGAAAGAAGCAATTTTCACTTAGCCTGCCCTACTATCTCAAGGCTTAGCAGAGCAATTTACTGATGAATTGGGGCTCAGACCACAATAAACCGATGCCTGGGGAGTCTCCGCGGAGGAGATGAGACGAGACATTCGAAAGCGGGGAGCGTCCTCTAACACGGACCCCGCCCTTCAGGGGACGTAGGCAAAGAACACGCTGACCTCTTCAGTAGTGGTAGCTACCAACCCACCAGCCTTTCCTTTCCCGGGATGGCACCCGGGGCGGGACGGCTTCCCGCGCAGGACGGATATTTATTTTGCAGCCAACCAATAGGAGGTGCTGAGGTGGCACTTTCCTAAACATCTAAATAGCTGTAGGGAGCCAGAATTCAATTCTACCCTTTGGCCGGGTACATCTCTCTCGTCTTAGTTTGTAGGCAAAGAAGGCCGCGTCTCTAGGAGTGCCGCTCGACCGGGGCCGACTGCAGGGCCGCGGCAGGGGGAGCCGCCCCGGGAGCCGCGGGCCGGGGAGGGGGCGGCGGGGCACGCCTGCCCCGGGCCTCGGGGGTGGGGGCCACCAAGGCGGCACTTACCTCCCGCAGGGAAGCGGCCGGCCAGTCCCGCCGCCTTCTCAGGGAATAAAACTCCGGCACCTGATTCATGCTCTCAGCCAGCCAAACATGGTCGCCCAGGCAACTGCCGGCCAGCGCCGGCGACCCGGCCGGAGGGCTGCCGCGGGGGGCGGGGACCTTGACGCCTCCGCTGGGTTCCCGTGCGCGCCGGGCTGCGGCCGCTTTCCGACCACCTCTGCTTTGGTGGCTTGTAGGCTTCCGCGGAGTAAAGCTGCCCAGGGGTTATTTCTGTACAAGTCAATTCTTCATGGCCTTCCAACCGTGAAGTAAACCACTTAACTGGTTTTTGTTCTTAATTGGAATAACAAGATTCAATTCCATAGGGAAGTTCCCTTTGTCCCACAATTTAATAGCACTAAATTAATTTCAAATCCAGGTTGGGATTAGGTCGTTGGGGTCGGTGGAGGTTTAGGGGAGGATGCGTGGAAATAAGGTTTTCTTAACTTGGTTCTGCTGCATAACTAGATTCGTTACCCAGGGCAAGACAACACTGATCCTCCTGAAGATACCGAAATCCGTGGTTACGAGTTTTTTTAAGGAGTAATGCGTGTAAAGCACCACCCTAAAGTACTCAAAATTAGTGTTGCTCAAAGCAAAGAAACATGCTTTGTGTCAATGAGTATTCAATTATATTTTTACATTTATGCTTTTCACTTTTCAAATCCTGTGTCTTTGAGTTCCTTCTTGCTACGGACTTTCGTTGATATTTTTCCTTCCAACACTGATGTCAGCAATGCTAGATAACACTACATGATTGAAAATGCCTACTATATTCTGCCTTTGTTTTATCCCCACAGCTTAATTAGGTTAAGAGATGCTCAGTAAATAGTAACTGTTTATATTACCATCAATTTAAAAAATATGGGAATAGGCATCCCGCTGCTTCCCCTTCGCACCCCCCCCCCAATGTCTCACTACCTGGTAACACACAATAACTGGTTACAGTGGTATAAAACTAATCAGCTGGATTCAGGTTCCACTCAGTCCACTGCTGTTCAGATATATGGAAACCCACTTAGACACTGGCAGTGGGGCTTTGAGGCTGTGGACTCAGGACTGGCTTATTACATGAGATGACACACTTGAAGTAGGAGTGAAGAATATTTCAGTCACCAAGCGTTTTTCACCTAACAATGTATATAACTTGGGGTGGGGAGGACAGGGAGAACACTCCACAAAGGCCTGAGAAAGACCAAGGACTCTGGATAGAATCCATTCACCACACTACCAATGTCAGGAAGACTACACTGCAGTCAACTTCTTCAGTTTATCCCAGTGAGTGAAGAAATGCTAATAGAAAACCAAAGATCTTTTATACTTCACCATAGTTTAACTTCAGGCTGTCTAATGTACAAAACTAAGGTAAAAAATAAGAGGTGAGAACTGAAAACAATAATCTACATTAAAGTTACATGACAAGTTATTTCACCTGTGCTAGAGGGACATAATATTTATAGGAAAACCTCAGTAACTCTGAAGGAGCCATCTTATACTTCTGTATTACCAAACCCTAACAAAAAAAGGGAATAAAAGATTGTTTTTATGGCTCTAAATCATTATTTAAAAAGTGACCTATTCATTTCTTAGGTTAGATTTCTTACCGGTTAGATTTTTTAGTGACATCAGAATCTCATAATCTAAAATGGAAATATAGGGGCGCCTGGGTGGCTCAGTCGTTAAATGTCTGCCTCCGGCTCAGGGCGTGATCCCAGGGTCCTGGGATCGAGCCCCACATCAGGCTCCCTGCTCCACTGGGAGCCTGCTGCTTCCTCTCCCACTCCCCCTGCTTGTGTTCCCTCTCTCACTGGCTGTCTCTCTGTCAAATAAATAAATAAAATCTTTAAAAGGAAAAAAAAGAAAATGGAAATATAATTTTCCCTTTAAAAAAAGCAGTTCATGGGGTGCCTGGGTGTCTCAATGGGTTAAGCCTCTGCCTTTGGTTCAGGTCATGATCTCAGGGTCCTGGGATCAAGCCCTGCAAAGGGCTCCCTGCTCAGTGGGGAGTTTGCTTGTCCCTCTGCCCCTCCCTCTGCTCGTTCTCGTTCTCAAATAAATAAAATCTTAACAAAAAAATCATGATGTTATATAGTAGGGATAAAGGTACTGTCTAAATATTTAACAATTCCAAATGTCCTGTGAGAGAAAGATTCTCTTTTTTTTCTTGCCTAATTAAGAGAAACTTCTCAAGGTCATATAACTAAGAGCATGTAACATAAAACTAAGTTGCTGGTCTCAGATTTTAGGCCCAAGACATTAACCGAATATAATGTATGCTTATACTATGAAAAAGTCGTAACAGAGATTTTTCAAAGTATTATAATTCTACCTTTAAAAACTAATATGTAAGAAAAGGGCAATGCCAATATTTGAATTATCAACTCCATTTATCTAATCTCCACCTAGTCTATACTGAAAGAGGAAAGAGCCTATGGCTTCTTGATTGTTCTAAGCGAAAGACATTAACACTAAGTATCACCCTATTAAATTTCAGGACTTCAGATAACCTACAGTATTCCAAGAGCTCTCTCTAAAGATCTGTAATTTTTCTTTAAGGAATGTATCCATTTTTCTGTATCTAATTGTAACGGTTAAGGAGAATCCTTCAAAACTCATTCCTATTTAGACATTATAACTGAATATGCCTGTTGTTCCTTAACCTAAACATATATATTGCCTTAGCAATTGTCTTGTGATATATGGATTTGAGATTCTTTAAAACCTCAATTCCCGCGTTCAAAAGCAAGGGGAACCTGCCTCACAGCACAACTTTTATAAACTACACTCAATTCATAGAATAAAGAAATTCTCGTTAAAGTCTCCTTGACATATCGTACAGGCGATACATTAGATATCCTATTATGCATGCTAAGTTTAAAGACGTGAACAGCATTAATATCTCCTCATGAACAAATGTTAATGAATCACCACTATACACATCAAACTAACACCATAAAAAATTTAGAGTAAGCTTGCTTTGAAATTTCATGCATCTCAAATACTAGGAAGAACCTGTGGGTCTTATTTTGACAGGTGTTTAGATTTATTGCCTCAAAACAGGGACAACTATATTAGACATTCAGGTAAGAATTTAAGTGCCCATTCTGAGAAATGTTCTTTTTTAATCCCTTAGCAATCTGTATGTATTGCATTAGCTTTAGTCCAGACCACTAGTCTCTAGTATAACATTACTTTCAAGTTCAAGTGATGCTAATTATTCCTTAAGCTGTAATTTAGCCTCATCCTAATATCAAGTACTTTTTCCATTGTCATTTGACTATGTCTGATCTAACATCTCCTAAGGAGTTCCCGGGAGTTATCCAATTACCAGTTTCAGTTGACCCCTGGAAATACCGAATGGCTATTTTGGTGGCTTTATCTTCACAATATTCAGATTGAGATAAATTTGAGAAGACAAAATTAAATTAAAAACACTCAAGAAGGCTACAAGTTTTAGAAATTACTTTTCAGAATAACAGAAAATGAAGTATCTACATAAATTGATATTCGTGTTATAGCAAGTTACCAGAGGCCAGGCCATAGGATAGTCAAAGAGACTACCACTGGTCATTTTTCTGATACTTTAGAAACTAATCTCTTGTAAACAAAGGTCTAAAATGAATCATACTAATACCAAATTGCACTTGCAGAAAGATTCCATTATATTTTGATGTTAGAACAAGGGATAAATGCTTTCAACAAATAAAGGATTAATAAAAGTTTACTAGAATGAGCATTGTCTTAGTAAAAATTCATGTTAAACATCACTCTAAAGCTAGTATCGACCTGATTCTGTTAGTACTAAGGTAGTTTAAGTATTTATATGATGCTATCTATAGTTAATTAAACACCTTTAATGCTTCCTTGCTGAAAACTTTCCACCAAAGTGGCACTAGCACCAAAAAAAGTTATCGTCAGTTTTTCAGAGTGTAAAGAGCAATTACCTTAAATTTTTTTTAAGTTTTGAAACAATTTCAAAATTGCCTTTTTATCTCACTCCCACCCACCCAAATGACTCTGCTTAAAAAATAAAATAAAAACTTACATACCTAAGAGTCAGTCAGCTCTTGTGTGAGAGGGTCATTACAAAGCTCAATATTTTTAGGCTAATTTGTTCTCTAGTTTTTATATTACTTCAAAAATTAATCTCTCTGCATGATACAGAAGGGTCCACTACTAAAAATATAGCTTCTATAACGCACTGTTAACTTATGAACAACATGAAGCAAGTCTACATTGAAGAGAGATACCGAAATGTCTGTATGTGGTGAAAATATTAGGCTAACTATGCATTTTCCAATCACCTTTACTGATTTCTCCCAAATTCCCCTTAAAGAGAATAAATCAGAACAAAGTAGAAGTGTCATTTCACTAAAAAATACAAATATGAACCCCCATCTCCTAAGGATGTGGATTTTAAAGGTTAAGCCCAGGGCACTGGATCCCAAAGGGGTGCAATATTCTTATCTGTAACAATTTCAAATCAGATACATAGGATAATGAACAAGTTGTATATTACAAAATACAGGACTATCTTTTAGAAAAGAAAATCTGGGGCGCCTGAGTGGCGCAGTCCCTTAAATGGCTGACTCTTTGGTTTCGGCTCATGTCTAATCTCAGGGTGATGAGATTGAACCCCACATCCCACATCGGGCTCTGTGCTCAACAGAGAGTAAAGAATCAATCTATTCTTGATTTAAGGCAAGTATTGCAAAAGCACTGGGATTCTCAAATCGGGAAAAAAAAATCATTATCTCCCTCTATCCCCCAAGCAATTGTAACTGTTGAAAACCTATCCTCATGGAATTTGGATAAGCTCAGAAGTTAGGCTGTTTCACTAGAAAATTAAAAGTTGAAATAAGTTTGACTAAATTGGACTCTTAATATTAAGTGGCTTTAAGTTTGCCCTGCTGGCTCTGGTTTCAGGCACCCGCATGCCACAAAAAGCAATTTGTTTCCTACTGTGTCAGACTACTATCAGAGGACATCTCCCCACCCACCTTTTGTTAGTTTAGAGAAAGAAGCATTTTATATTTAACCCCAGAATATAGCTGGAATATTCAGTTGGATTTTCACTTGAACACTTAACAAAGCCTTAGGAGTTTGAGTACACTGGCAGACACCTGTCTGGTTTCTTTATTAAAAGGAGGGGGAAAGTTTACCCAGATCTTCTCCCTTTAAAAGTTGGCAATTCAAAGCAGGAATCTCATCTGAGAATTAGACAAGACTGAGTTAGATACATTTCACCTCATACTAGTATCTTAAAGACAAACATGGGTAAAACTGAGAAAGGAAAATTGAAAACTCCAAGACCGTGATTTTGAGATCAATTTCAGCTTTACTTTAAATCTGTATTTATGCATGTTTGCAAAAAACATGCCTGTCCTTAACATTACTGCAATGTTCATTTTAGTCTTAAAGTAGTACATAAAAATAAACAATTCAAGCTTCTATATATTTTATTGTTACCAAGCTCCCACAGAACTTGTGTGCAAACTTCAGGTTTCCCATCTCAAACACATCTCCATGCACAAACTAAGCTACTCAAAAATGCTCAAGTCAGCAAACACCCAAAACGCATTAAAGAGAAACCTCAAATAATGGTTTTAAAAAATCAAACTTTAGAACTAACCTTTTGTAATTAAACTAAGTTGCTGCACCCTTCCTTTCCTATGCATACACCGAGCAAAAGACTTCCAACAACAGACCTCATACTTGGCACAAAGGCATTTCAAAGAAACACAAACAGAAGAGAAAATAGAGAAAGGAAAAGAGGTTTACGCTGACTCGAGTGCAAGCTTAGTCCACTTCCTCGATGGTCGGTCCCCCGGAAGCTCCGGAACCGCCACCGCCGCCAGGGCCGCCTTGGTAAAGTTTGCTGATGATGGGGTTGCACACTCTTTCGAGCTCTTTCTGCTTGTGTTCATACTCATCTTTCTCTGCCATCTGGTTTCGGTCGAGCCAGTTGATCACCTCCTGACACTTGTCGAGGATCTTGTTTTTGTCCTGCTCGCTAATCTTGCCCCTCAGTTTCTCGTCTTCCACCGTCTGCTTGATGTTGTAGGTATAGGACTCCACCGCGTTTTTGGCGGCGACACGGTCGCGATTGGCCTCATCTTCCGACTTGTACCGCTCTGCCTCCTGCACCATTCGATCAATGTCGTCCTTGCTCAGACGACCCTTGTCGTTGGTAATGGTGATTTTGTTTTCTTTACCGGTGCTCTTGTCGGCGGCGGTGACGTTGAGGATGCCATTGGCGTCGATATCGAAGGTGACCTCGATCTGGGGGACCCCGCGGGGCGCCGGGGGAATCCCAGTCAGGTCGAACTTGCCCAGCAGGTTATTGTCCTTGGTCATGGCCCGTTCGCCCTCGTACACCTGCACCAGCACGCTGCTCTGGTTGTCTGAGTAGGTGGTGAAGGTCTGCGTCTGCTTGGTAGGGATCGTGGTGTTCCTCTTGATGAGTGGGGTCATGACGCCGCCAGCCGTCTCAATGCCCAGCGACAACGGGGTCACGTCGAGCAGCAGCAGGTCCTGCACGTTCTCTGACTTGTCCCCGATGAGGATGGCCGCCTGCACCGCGGCTCCGTAGGCCACCGCCTCGTCGGGGTTGATGCTCTTGTTCAACTCCTTGCCATTGAAAAAATCCTGCAACAGCTTCTGGATCTTGGGGATGCGGGTGGAGCCGCCCACCAGCACGATCTCCTGGATCTGGCCCTTGTCTAGCTTGGCGTCACGTAGCGCCTTCTCCACCGGCTCCAGGGTTCCGCGGAACAGGTCAGCATTGAGCTCCTCGAAGCGGGCGCGGGTGATGGACGTGTAGAAGTCCACGCCCTCGTACAGCGAGTCGATCTCGATGCTTGCCTGCGTAGACGAGCTCAAGGTGCGCTTGGCTCGCTCGCAGGCGGTGCGCAGTCGCCGCACTGCGCGCTTGTTGGGCCCAATGTCCTTCTTGTGCTTGCGCTTGAACTCCTCCGCCAGGTGGCTCACCATGCGGTTGTCGAAGTCCTCGCCGCCCAGGTGGGTGTCGCCGGCCGTGGACTTCACCTCGAAGATGCCGTCCTCGATGGTCAGGATGGACACGTCGAAGGTGCCGCCGCCCAAGTCAAAGATGAGCACATTCTTCTCGCCGCCGGCGCAGCCCTTCTTGTCCAGACCGTAGGCAATGGCCGCCGCGGTGGGCTCGTTGATGATGCGCAGCACGTTGAGGCCCGTGATGGTGCCCGCGTCCTTGGTGGCCTGACGCTGCGAGTCATTGAAATAGGCAGGCACCGTGATGACCGCGCTCTGCACCTTGCCTCCCAGGTAGGCTTCGGCGATCTCTTTCATCTTAGTGAGGACCATGGAGGAGATCTCCTCTGGGAAGAAGGTCTTGATCTCTCCCTTGTACTCCACCTGCACCTTGGGCTTCCCTCCCTCGCTCACCACCCGGAACGGCCAGTGTTTCATGTCCGACTGCACCGTGGCGTCCTCGAACTTCCGTCCGATCAGCCTCTTGGCGTCGAAGATGGTGTTGGTGGGGTTCATGGCCACCTGGTTCTTGGCGGCGTCGCCGATCAGGCGCTCGGTGTCGGTGAAGGCCACGTAGCTGGGGGTGGTGCGGTTGCCCTGGTCGTTGGCGATGATCTCCACCTTGCCATGTTGGAAGACCCCCACGCACGAGTAGGTGGTGCCCAGGTCGATGCCGATAGCCGGGCCGCGGGCAGACATCCTGACTGAAAGAAAGGCAAGCGACGTTAGGCGACAACACCTAGGACCGAAAAATCTGCGGCGTCAATTAACGGTCGCCTCACACCAGACACCGCGAGCGCAAACACACCCTCCCGTTCCCTCTGCTCGGTTCCCGGCTCTTATAGCCGCCTCCCTGCCGCCTTCTGGAAACTCCCGGAGCCAATCCGCTCCCAGGACCGCCCGCCACAGGCTTGCCTGGGTCGGAGTGACCCGCCCGTAGTCCAACAGATTTCTAGTTGGGTGAGGGGCGGGACCCCGGCCGGCACTCAGAGGGAAGGGGCGGCCGTTATGCAAATGAGGGTCTCCCTTGTCTCCCCCGCAGCCTCCGACCGCCCCGCCTCGCGATCCGCTGGCAACTTAGGGGCGTTAGGCTCGCGCCCCTCCAGCCAGGTGTAAGCGCTTTAGCTCTATCTTTGCCTTTCCTAAGGCGGGATTCGTCAACGTCCCCTAGATTGGCAGGGCATCCAGCCAATGAGCAGCGCGGACTCCCAAGTGGGTGGGGAAGGCATGGCTGGGCCGTGATGCAGGGAGCAGACGCGGAAGGGGAGCCCAGAGAGGGGAATCACCTGAGCGGTTCGCTCAGTTCCTAAGACCTCAAATGCAGTTCAAAGCGGAGTGTCCCAACTAACCTAGCACGCAGGGGCGGGGCAGTTCCTTCAGAGTTGGCTGCTCCGAGGAAATAGGGCCAGAGCCAGCTTTTTTCTTCCGCCTGCGCCCTTCAAACAGAAGGGACTGGGAGTTGGCGTGGCCTGGGCGTGAGGGCGGCTCCCCCCCCTCTCCCCGGGCGGGGACAAAAAGAAATGACTTTGAAGTTCCTGGGACGGGAGGTCGGCCCCCTGGAATTTTACTTCGCGTGCTTTGCAGCGTCTCTGTGGGTGTGAGCACTTGATAAAAACTGCCTGGCAGGCGGGGACCACAGGAGCCCGGGGGAGCGCCCAGAGAGGCCGGCGGTTTCTGTGCGCCGCGCGGACGGCCTGCAAACTTGGAGACCGGGAAGCGACTGCGAGGCGTCCTCCCAGGGTTTAAACTTTCTCCACCTCGCTCTCCATTTTCCCTGCTTGTCCTGCCACTTTAAGCTTCCTGATTTCGTCTCCCTGTTCTCGCCACTGGTTTCCTTATTTTCCGTTGCAAGTGCTTTATTTGCCACTTTGAGTTCTTCACGGGAAAATCTGGAAATTAATCAAAACCTGCACGTTGAAGCACCGTGAAATAACCCAGGCTCACGCCCCGCACGATTCTCTCATCCCCAGCATGCGCTCACGCGCTCGTGTTCACGACCGAGTCATGTTTTATGACCAAGCTCAACTGAAAGATTGTTTTAACTATGAAGAAGATGGGTTAAAGAGTAGGTAGATGTTTAAGAAGACTATGAGACTAGGTTTGGAAGTACTAGCTGGCTGTAGCTGATAGGAGGTAGAAGCAGACCCCTGTATCTGGACTCCTGAAGGAAGACGGCAACAAAATTGCTGTGACAAAAACAGCGATAACACTTCACATTATGGGGAAAAGCTGGAGACATTCACTCAACGAGCTTTAACAGGTACCTATTATGTGAGTGTAAAAAGACAAATGGTCAGTTTTTATGAGGTTAAGACTCTAATAAAAAGATAAAGGTAATTTGAGAGAAGTGCTGTGGGAACACAAAGAAGGGGAACATCCAGACATGGGAGAGTGTGTTGGTGAAGGCTTCCTGGAAGCGATGGCACACGTGAGCCAGGCACTGAAGTTTGCAAGCAGAGAGAGGAGGAAAGACATTCTTTCTATGGGTTGTAGCAGGAGCAAGGATAAGAACAGTGTATGCTGAGACAAACAGAAGATTAGTGTCACTACAAGGAGAGGGACACAAACAAAAAATAGTCTCTTCAGATGGACAGCATACACCTAAGAGCATTAGGTGTCATGATTTTTTCCTGGGGCTATGGGAGGGGGGAACCATCTTTTGAAGAGGCTAGTAATGTATGGCCCATATCAGACTTGTGTGAGACAGTGCTGGAGAAAAGTTTTTGTCTAAGAAACACACAAAGCTATCTGTGTCCAAGAAGTAATGTTCACAGAATCCTGTAAAAATCAATCAAGGAATAATTTTAGTTTCTTTTATCTAGTTGTGTATGTCATCTCTAATTTTTAAAAACACATTTGCTATTAATTTGTTAATCTCATTGGTTAAATAGTATTGGTTTTAACCACGATTCCCATCTCTTCTTCTATGAAAGAAGTTAAAGACGGGTACCTGGGTCACTCAGTTGTTCAAGCGTCTGCCTTCTGCTCAGGTTATGATCCCAGGGTCCTGGCTCCCTGTTCAGCAGGAAGCCTGCTTGTCTCTCTCCCCCCCTCCTCTGCCCCTCCCCGAGAGGGAGTGAGAGAGTATGAGCAGGGAGAGCAGTAGAGGGAGAGGGAGAAGCCGACTGCCTGCTGAGCAGGAAGCCCGATCCCAGGAGCCTGGGATCTTTTTTTTTTTTTTTTTTAAGATTTTATTTATGTATTTGACAGAGACAGCCAACGAGAGAGGGAACACAAGCAGGGGGAGTGGGAGAGGAAGAAGCAGGCTCATAGCAGAGGAGCCTGATGTGGGGCTCGATCCCATAACTCCAGGATCACGCCCTGAGCCAAAGGCAGATGCTTTAACCGCTGTGCCACCCAGGCGCCCCAGGAGCCTGGGATCTTGACCGCAGCAGGAGGCAAACGCTTAAGGATCTGAGCCACCCAGGTGCCCCCAAAAAAAGATTAAAAAAAAAAAAAGACATTTAAAAAATTTGGACTAGAGAACCTTTTAAAGAAAATATTAGGGAAACAAAGATAAAACCAAAGTTTTATTAAAGTTGTCTTAAATTGTGAGTACAGATCTCTTGATTTTATTCTTGGAAATTTTTTGCTTTTTATGTAGTTAAGAAGGGAAGAGGGATTAGCAGGCTGTAGAGTGATACAAATTCTTTGTAGAACTGATGATACAGTGTGGTTTAGAGACAGAGTCTCAGCTACAATTGTGAAAGCAGAAAAACAAATTCATCAGATGTCCTATATTCAGACAGCCCTCATACACTTACTTCAAGCAAAGCAAGATTGCATAAAAGCAAACATGCTAGTTCTTATGAACACTAAAATTACAGCTTCAGAAGGGAGAGGTTTGTATAGCAACTATGTACTAAATGCATAGTTATTAAAAATAAATCTTGCAGTCTAACCACCACATTCATCTTTAACACTGCTTTCTGAAATCACAATAGCAATTTTATATGCATTTTCATTAGTTACATATATATTTTTTCTGCTCTTTTAACCTAGCAAATTGATGTTTCATACTTTTTTAAAAAGTAAATTCTACCCTCAACATGGGGCTTGAACTCAGGACCATGAGATCAAGAGTCATTTGATCTACCAATTGAACCAGCCAGATGCCCCTATATATTTTATACTTTAAATGGCATCTGAGTTTTTCCCAAAAAAGACAGTGTTTGCATTTTGATTTTATATGAAATAAACATTTGCAGCCCTAGAACACTGTCATATACCGATCATTCTTGGAATTTTTATATTGTTCCTTATTTGTATTAATTTTTTTTTAAATTTGTTCTTTTTGATGATTGTGGTTCATAATTCATTTAAAACCTAGCCCATTAAAAATGATCAAATTAGCAAATGTATGATCAGATAATATTCATCAGTGCCAGCAATGGTGCAGCAAAACAGGTAAATGCTACTGATGGGTATATAAATTAGTACCCTCTTTCTGGGGGGCAATGTGACAATATTTTTTCTTTACCTTAAATATGATCATACCCTTCACTTAGCGTTACTCTTTGTGGAATTCATCCTAAGAAAATAATAGAACATACAGGTACATTATTTATAATAACAACCATAATAAAGGGAAATGGCTTAAGTATCTGGCAATAAGAAAATGATTACATAAAGTATAATACATTCCTATGATGAATTATTATGTAGCCATAACATTGTATACAAGAATTTTTAATGACAAAGGAAATGTTCCTGGTATAATTAAGTGGGAAAATAAGATATAAGACTTTTGTATCTTATTTTATATGTAGGATGATCTTACATATATTAAAAGTGGATCCAAAAAATGGATCAAAATTGATTATCTCTAGATGGCAGGATTATCAGTAATTTTTCTAAATTTTCTTGTACCTTACAATGATTTTTATTTATTTTTATTTTTTTAAGATTTTATTTATTTATGTGACAGAGAGACAGCCAGCGTGAGAGGGAACGCAGCAGGGGGAGTGGGAGAGGAAGAAGCAGGCTCATAGCGGAGGAGCCTGATGTGGGACTCAATCCCGGAACGCCAGGATCATGCCCTGAGCCGAAGGCAGACGCCAGGATCACGCCCTGAGCCGAAGGCAGACGCTTTAACGACTGCGCTACCCAGGAGCCCCCTTACAATGATTTTTAAAGCTTGACTATTAACATACAATTGAAACAAAATTGGCTAATCTACTATTTACATAGAAATTACTACTGACTTTCAACAAGGGAAATCTCTTTGGCAGATTATTTATAGTAGGATGTTTCAAAGTATTTTTAAAATCCAAAGACTGAAGTTCCACACAGTGTGGAAAAAACAAAAGCTTTTAACATATGTCAAACCCTCTAATTAATCCCCAGTACCCAGAAAAGTACCTGGAACACAATAGCGATTAACTAGCTCAGTGTTTATTAAAAGTGGCCTGAGGCACATAATTTAATCAAAAATTGGAAATAATAGTTTCATTTTTTTCTTGTATAAGAGGAAAATTCTCCTTCTCTTATATTTCTGTATTAAATAATACTGCAAGACCAAAAGTTGAAACAAACTCACATCTGAAAATACCTGTACTAGAGATACAAAGATGAGTAAGTTAAGGTTTAAAACTATGTGCCTGGGTAGTCAGGCCTATCCTAAGGAGGCTGAGTAAGAATAAGTTTTTCCAGAATTACCAGGGGGAAAAAAATTATGGATTTTCTGGAATCCTCTCAATTCCTACCCGGACACAACCTTTATAAAGGTTGTGGATTAAAAACAAAACAGCAACAACAACAAAAAAGGTTGTGGATTGTTTGGAGGAAGTAATGTTGGCCTGAAGAAAAAAAGGAAAGAAGCAGCCTCTAATTTGAGGACCTGTGAGCAACCTGGAGTTGAAGCAGTTGTTTAAGATCGCTATAAATACTTCCACCTTAAATTCTTTAGAAGTACCCTGTCCCAAAATACTTCTCCAATCACCTGTCACTATAGGAAAAAGTTCACCATTGTTTCTTTTAGCCTTGAAAAACTCAATCTTTAAAAGTTAAAGATTTTTAACTGTAGATACACAGTGGCCTGCGGTGGGACACTTCCTGGTGTGGAAGGCTAAGACCTGAACCCAGAAGAGAGGCTTTTCCATAAGAGAAGTGAATCTGTGAAAATAAAACTGGTTGTGCCTGCTTCAGTTTTGTACGGAGCTGACTTGGAGGATAGACTCTTGTGGAACAGTCTGACCCAGTGTTGTTGTAATTGCTAATACTTACTAATTCTGTGCAATTAGCTCAGTCATCTTTGGGAACTGGACTGAAATGAAGAGAATACTCTTTGCCGATCACTTTGGAGGGGGTCAACTTATTAAACTCTTAACCTGAAAATAAACAAAATGAACTATATTGAGAAGGAAGTTATTTCTCTGAATAAATTGTTATTTTGAAAATTAACCCTCTGAAGAAATAAATACTCTGTGGTGGATTTTTTATAAATATTTCTTTCTTTTTATGTTATGAGGAAACCTAATTAATCTGTTGCCATCTGTCTTTGCCATGAGCTAGGACTTTTCCAATCATTCTATATAGGAGAAACCAGGATTTGGCAATAGGAATTTTAGTTAATTTGTTTTGTACATTAAAAAAATTTTTTTTTCCTTATTTTTAAGTAGGCTCCATACCGCAGTGTGGAGCCCAACATGAGGCTTGATCTCAAAACCCTGAAGTCAAAACCATAACTTGAGATGGAGAGTGGAATGCTTAACTAGCTGAGCCACCCAGGGACCCCTGTTTTGTGTACTTTTTTTTTTTTTTTAAGATTTTATTGATTTATTCATTCGACAGAGATAGAGACAGCCAGCGAGAGAGGGAACACAAGCAGGGGGAGTGGGAGAGGAAGAAGCAGGCTCATAGTGGAGGAGCCTGATGTGGGGCTCGATCCCAGAACGCCAGGATCACGCCCTGAGCCGAAGGCAGACGCTTAACTGCTGTGCCACCCAGGTGCCCCTGTTTTGTGTACTTCTTAAGCTGCTCAGGAACACCAAAATTAGCTGTATCAGATACTTTATTATTTTTGTATTAGAGAATGGAAGGAGTTGATAATAACTTTTCAGACAAATAATTTTCTAAAAGAACCAGTTTGAAAAAAATACAGTATAAATAAAAGTAATATACAGGCAGTTTAACTTCTGAACATAGAGGAAGAAATTTTATTAGGTAAAAGCAACCGATTGAAAAAATGTAACAAATTTCCCATGTAACTCAGTAACTCCATTTTATGCTGATATACAGAAAATAATCACATTATAGAATGCATTTATATCACTTATAATTATTGTAGTTCATTACATTTGTAGTTTAGTACAGTCAAAATTCAAGTCATATTCTTTTTCTGAATCTACTTCTAGTCAGTCAAAAATTATTTGTTTAATCTCTACTATATTGATCTGGCATCTTTAATTATCAGTAATCTTTTATCTTGTCTGTTTCCTACTTGTTAGAAGTCTACAGTTTTTTATGGTTCCCAAGAGATTAGCTATAGATTTTTGTTTTTTAGAATCTAACACTCTTCTAAACTTATTTCTCCTAAAACAGTTGAATTCATATGAATTTGAAGTCTTTAGTGGATTTCTCTTCGCTTCAGTCCCCAATACCCACTATCGCATTTTAACTAACTTTATCTAATTTTTTGTTAGTCTGATTAGTAGAATGAATATTCAAGTTATCATCCCACTTTATAGCTAGAGATTTTAAATGACTTTACTTCTGCATATACTATTATGTATACTCTAAGTTAGATTTCTTTGTGTAACTCTTTATTAAAACAATTGAAGAAATAGGCATAAAAACTAAGCATTTCTGAAAATATATAACATGATATTACATAAGAAACAAAATAATAATAATAATAATAATAATAATAATAATGAATTGGATAGACAGTTAACCAAAAAGTAAAACTACAAGTATATTCACAATTAGGAAATAATATGGCTGTAAGATTCATATGGTTAAGAAATGTGTTTATGAGCATATATATATATATATATATAAAACAAAGTATTTGAAGCTAGGTTAAAATCTCATCAAACATTTCATTTCCTAGTGAAAGGTTTTTAAAACACAGCAATCATTGTTTCACTCAATACTTAGTTGAATTTTATCTTGAAATTTGAAAGCTGAGAAATAATGGTATTATACATTAATACCAAGAATAAATATTTAACAGAAACTCATTCTATGTTATTAGATTATATTGCTAAATTCAGAAGAAAATAATGTGTCTTAAGATACATTTTTTTTGTTGTCTGTGATTTATGAAAATCCACCACTATTGAAGTAATAACCACTTCTGTTTTTCCTTCAAGTTAACAGGCTTAAAAGGGAACTTCATTAATATTAATAATCAAGTTTGTGACTGGTATATACAGTGAAAAAGAGGAAGGGCAAATGTTACATTACAATGAGTAATAACTAGATTATTTTTCCTTGTTAAAATACTGGTTTCACTTTTTTTTCTCTGTACCCACATCTTTTTATTTATACTCTAAACTATAGATTTTTGGGTATAATTTTTTTAATTGTCTAACTACATTTCATAATATATAAATTGTGATTCAGATTATTTTAAGTTTAGGATTATATGTGTTTACACAGATATGTTACTATCTCTTTATAATATATTTATAGTAGCCTAGCAAACCCTTTTATTTTAGAAGGGACCATGGAAGATAATTAGTATATAAAATTTCATTTTAGTGTAGCTTTAACCACTGATGTCATATGAATATTCTAGTTACTTTTCTTTAGCAGATTTTCCACAAATACTAGGAGAGTCACCATGAATCAATTTTGTCACAGCAAAGTGATTCCAAAGTGATCTTTACTGAGTTTTCTTGGATCCTTGAAACTGGAACTTTGGGGATTGATGAGGTTTGTCAGGAAGACAGAAAAGATGGTGTCACTTCAGATCTGATATTCCTGGGTCTGGACTTAAAGATTATCTGTTGAAGATTGATTCTTCCCCATGTCCTCTCCAAATTCAGATCTCACTTCTCCAGAGGTTTAGAAGGCCCTATTTCACCACTGCCACACAGAAAAAGACAAAACTCAAGAAAAATAACATTACAAGTTGACTGCTCTACAAGATACAACATAATTCTTAGGTCAGAATTTCATGGCTTTTGGTACCAGGACAGCACAATGTTACTACAACAAAGAATGGGAAGGAAAGCATAGTTCCTGGGACTTAAACTTATTTAATTTCTTCCTTAATGTAACTCATTGTACCCTTCAAATATAAGGTGTTCCTATTACTAATATAATTCTTCAGCTTTAAGGGCACTTTCTTTTTTCTTGCATGATTCAAGCTAGAATGGGTAGGACACATGCAACATGAGAAGATAGGAGGTCAGCCAGGTAGAGGAAAGTAGGGAGAAGGAAGCAGTTAAGAAGTGTCTTCCTTCAAATCATTTTACAATGTACTTTAACTTTTTGTTTGTTTGTTTGTTTAAATAATCTCTACACCCAAGGTGGGGCTCGAACTCATGAGCCTGAGATCAAGCACCACATGCTCTACCCACTGAATCAGCCAGGTGCCCCGCAATGTACTTCAACTTGTTAATGGTAAATCTCGGGTTGAAAGATAGATTCAACACATTTAAAAGTTATGTTCTTTTTACTTAGTGCCTTCACCCATCAAGCTAACATTGTTTTCTTCAAATACTAAATGTTGTATACTCTGCAAATGAAGATAAAGTACACACACACACACACACACACACACACACCGAGTTTTCCTTCCAGTTCCTAATCTCCTAACTCTCCGAAACTGCCCCAGGGATTCTGGGTAGAATTATATTTTTTGCAACGATGCTTTGCCCTAATTTTTTTAAAAAAGTGATTGTCTCTTAAAATATTTTGTACCACGTCAGGGAATGCATAAGCATTTGAAAGAAAAGATGACTCTCATAATCTGGACAGAATTATATTTCTGTCATCTAAAAAGGAGCTCTGCTGATTCTGACTGGTATAAGCAATTGTTTTAAGTACAATAAAAACAACATAATAACTTTCAAAATAAAGCTTCATTGGGCACTTCATAGGCTGTCTACCTGACTGTATTCCTTTCTCAAATAGGTACGTACAGAGGGTTATGCAAATTTTCTCACATGAAATTGTTAATATTCCTAATTCTGAAATGAAATGTCGTTTACATATTTGTCATCCCCCTGGCCCTAGAGTTTCCTGTGCCTTCTTATTGAAATGGTTATTAGTATATTGATTCATTCAATTCAGAACCAAGTATTGGATTGCAATCTTTACACCATCTTTTTTGTCAGTAAATGAGTAAGATAATGAGAAATTATAATAGCTTCCTGCCCCCTAGTGATCTGTGGTGGATTTTGATAGGAAGGGTGAACAATTCTTGTCACTACCAATGGACCTCAATGATTTGGTTCTCCTAAGTAAAAGGAAACAACAGGATTTAAGCTTCTTAATGCTAAAGTCAACTAAGCATATGAATATAAATATGTAAGTGGTATTAAATTAGTTCAAAATTAGCATGCGTTCATAAGCTGCTATTGTCATTTAGTTAATATTCATATTTACCCATACTCACAGGCACAAAAATCCTTGCATTTTAAATCCTTGCATCTTTGCCTTTTGCCAGCAGATAAATTAATAAGTAGCTAAATTTCATCTGGTTTTAGTAGGAGACTCTACCCATGTTATCAAGTAGTATGTCCTTGAGTTTGATAGAAGGCAATGAAAGTGGGCCACCTAAGTGATTATATAGACATCATCTATGGAGCCTTCATTACCTTATTTTTCTCTTTTCACTTAAAAAACAACATTTCGCAGATGGTAGAAAGACCATTAAAGTAGTAGGCTTAATGTAGTAGTAGAAAAACCTATTGTATAGGTTTTAGAAATCAGGCAATAAATGCATAAAGTTAAAATCGGATTAGATCGGGAGGGGGACTGTTTCACTTAAAGCATTAAATGTTCATTTTTTTAAAGTTTGCTGCTAGGTTGGGATGAGTAAACAGCCGTCGTTTCTTGAAATTATCTTTCATTTCTGAGTAAGCCTGTCCTAATAAGTTAACAGTAAATATTTTTGGTAAATTGAATTATAAATAGGTAGAATGATCAATTTTTGTTTTTAGATAAACTTAGATTACTCTATAAACTTTAATCAAATCAATCATTATATGGCAGTTAGGGGTTTTGTTTTGTTTTTCAGCCAAAGAAATGAAAATTTTCTTATGCATATCATCTGTTAAGACAAAAAGAGGAAACTGATTATTCTGGGGTCCTGAATTTTCTTGGAAATATTTTCAAATGATTTGAATTATTACACTCATCAATCTCATAACCAATAAAATGGTGATTGGTTGGAGATTAAAACATAAAGGTCAGGAATAGGGAAAACAAGGGGAAAAAGTCACAGAGGTAGAAATACAGAAGTTGAATTCAAATTAATTTTTAATTGAGCACTTAACAATGGGCCCTGTAGAATGGCTGATAATACCATTAAAGGTTGAAATTTAAATAAAGGAAAATGAAACCCTGTCAGTATTTAGTATTTATTTCTAAAACATCATTCTTAATGACCCATTCACATAGAAAGTTTTGTTTCCAACCGATCAATTTTCACGTTCTCCAGCATGTTCATTAGGTACCCACTACCTTACCAGGCGCAGCAGATCACAGATGATGAACATGGAGCAGAGTCTCATAGGAGCCTGATCACATGTTCCTAGGCGGAAAAGCCCTTTCTTTGTACCTCTTGGTAGGTGAGGTATGTGGCTTAGTGGTTAAGTACAGGCACACAGAAATCAAATAGGTCTAGGTTCAAATTCCAGCTCTAGTGTTTAGTTTCTGTGTGGTCTTAGGAAAAACACTTGTCTCTGAACCTCAGTGCCCCATCTGGAAAATTAGAATAATACTTACCTCATACAGCTGTGAGGTTTAATTAACATTGTGTATTGTAAAGCACTCAGCAGAGCCTAAAGAGCCTAACTAAATGGGATGCCGGGATTACTCACTGAGAGCTCTAGGACGCATGGATCACGGGCTTCCAAATCTGGGCTGCAGCTTCCGGCTCTTAACGCCCAAAAGAACCCTACTAGCTTCAGTTGACTGGCATGCATCCTGTCACCCCGTTCACTACACCTCAAGCATCAAGGAGATGGGGGGCCTTTCCCAAGGATATGTCCCCACAGTGCTTTTTGGCACCCTGGAATCCTAGGCATTGTTAAGGTTAGGGTGCCTGCAGAACACTAGCATTTATCACCAAGAAGCATTTGTTACAAAGGAGGTGGCGCTGGTGAGGAAAGATGAGGAACTGATCAAGTAGATCAATGGCCAAAAAAAATAAAAATTAAAAAAAATTAAAAATTAAAAAAATCTTAAAACCCATTTAAAATTAAGAAATACACCAAATTTCTTTATTTTCAACAATGTGTACACATACACATTCAGGTTTTTTCTCTTGATTGATACAAATTTACCTTTTTGTTAACGATGACAAGTTTTGTTAACTGTTAAACTGGTTCTTTGGGGGGATTTTCCAGAGATATATTAAAGATGTAAGTTCCTTAACTAGGGGTGTAGAGGAACAAGTGTTGTTTTAAGCAGGGAGAAAGTTGCCAACCACCACCAGTCTCTCTTCCTGCTTTTTTAGAATATAAAAGTTGGCGTATCATCTCAAGTATTCAGGCACATCCTTCGCATGTTCCCAGCAATTATTTCATTAGGTATTTTATAGCTGTAATTATTTTAATGTATCAATATTATTTTAACCTATCAAATTACTTTAATCTCTACTGTTACTTAGACAATTCCAAATGTTTATTTTTTATTCAACTTTCACATTTTGTTCCTGTTTTTGTTCTCAACTACAGTACTTAAAGATTTTTCACGTCAGTCCATTGTTTTTCCTTTTAACTGATGCTCTGACTGCCCTAGCAAAGTCTGTCCTTATTTTAATTCTTTTCGTTTTATAACTAGCCCCTGGAATACTTGTGTACTTTCTTCCAAGTTTTGTCCATAATCAAACTTTATACATTAAACATTAGCCACCTATCATTTTACGCATGAGAGTCATTTCTCTGAATATTTTTACTTTAAAAATATGGGAGAAATTAAGACAAATTTCTGAGTCCTACTCCACTGCCACTTTGTTGTACTTTATTAATCTGAGATTTTTGGTCCTGTTACTAAAGAATTATAAACCTCTGAGTTGCACTGTAACTGGTGACAAGATTGTTAGGCTCTGACTCCCTTTCTCCAGGATTTCTTGCTGGAGAACAGGCCCTTTAAGCAAGACTCTGTAAGACACAAGATTCCACATATATCTACCTAGATTTTCCTTTCATTTTTTTGGATTTGGAGCCTAATTACATACATTATAAAGGCAGGAGGAGAAGGTGGCTTCCACAACGTTGATTCATTGCCTTCACAGCATGGAGGGCAAGAAGCAATAGCAAGGAGTCACAGCTCTGTAATCCCAGCAGAAGGAAGTCAGAGGAAACTGGGTTGGAGAGAGGTGTCTGACATTTTTCATTCCCCTTAAGAGGCAAGCAGCCTTTCAGTGTACTCTCTGCCTTCATAAGACAAATTTGTACATTACACTTATAGAAGCCTGTGCTGCCCTGTAGCTAGTTCCAAAACACAAGGTGTCCTGTGTAATATGAAACTGGGAGGAGACAACACGGTGAGGTGGGGCTTTGTGAAACCATAAACATCTCAGTTATGTAAAGTTAGATCATGTTCAATGTTTATATATTTGCTTGCTAATTGTTGGCTGTTAGTACATGTCAAAACACTAAATCACCCCCACCCCTTTCCCTAATGGAACAGATAATCCTTTTTACAGCGTGGTTGTATTTAGGAAGAACCCTGTTCTTTAATGGTAGGAAGCCACTGTAATAGATTTTCATGAGGGTCACGGAAAAAAGTGATCCCCCTAAAAATTATATCTACCTAAGATACTGTACAAATAGTTTGGAAATTTGGACTGAGTTTATTGTCTCTCTTTACATAAGCCTCTGATGGTCTCTGGGTTTGTTACAGAACTTTTAGCAGGTTCCTATCGGTAATGTATACACCATATTTCATTTAAAGTTGCATTTCAGATTTAATTCCTTGATAAACTACTGTGTCCAAGGCTAAGATGAATCACTTTTCCCGTTTTTTCTGCTATGTGGCTTAAAAAAAAAAAACAAAAAAACTCCTTACTTCTCGTTTATCTTTTAGTGTATTTCCCCCACCTCTATTTCCCATTATTTTGTTCTCCTATCACACGCCTCCTGTACTGTTCTTACTCAACACCGCAGTGTATCCCCACAAATCTCTGAGCTCACACTGTGCTCTAATACTTCTATTTCAATTAGATCTGTGTTAGTCAATATGTCTCTCAATTCTCTTGGCAATTTATTCTCTTATGCAAATTGTATAGAAAAATATGATTTGCATATCTTAAAAATCTGATGTAAACAAAAAGAGCAATGTTGTGAAGTTACTGTTTATAATTACAAATTATACTTTAAATACAGATGTTATTTAAAATCCCTTTCATTATGAGAAGGGTATTACAATGCAAGTAATTCACATTAAAAGGCATTCTATTCAATAGATGTGTTTATTGGTGGGGTCAGTTTTGCCAGTGTTTTAATTTACATGTAATTCATGTAGACCCTGTGTCAGCAACAACTAACAATACTACTTAAACTAAAAAGTGATAAACTATTTCCACTTATATGCTCTGTGATTATTTTATAGTCCTCAAATTTTGTAGTCCTTTACAGAAAAAACAAAAAATAGTAAGAGCATGGTGATAACCTGCAATTTGCCAACACATTTCCTCCAAATCTTAGTATAAAACACAAGACATTTTTTTCCACACTCTACTTTTATAGAACAACCAGATTTGTAATTAATTTCTTTATTTTATTTGATTTATCAATATACATGGCAGCTTTCTCAAATCTCAAAGTAAGTTCCAAAAGTATGTAATTTTAAAGGTGAAAAATCATTTTCCTTTAGATGTCATATTCCTAGAGAGCTATTAAAGTCTATTTATAAACAAAAATAACTGATAAACTAACACACTTTAGAAATCAGAATATCTTAAATTATTTTAAGTGAATACAAGATATGTCTTTTTAATTAACTATCATAGTTAAATTTAATATCACAAAACAAAATGACTTGTCCCCACTAATTTCTCAAGTGGGGTAAAGTCATTGGGTTTTACACTTAATATAAGTTTTAAATGTGATTATTAAATGATAATATTTTATCAATTATAGGAAATATTCATTTATAGGAATTTCCTTAGGTCCATCAATGTTTTTAGGCCAAGTCTGAGCCCATGTCAACCTTCAAGTTTAGAGTCAATACACCTAACCTGCCTAAAAAGCATGTCAATTTAAGAATATGAATTTCAACGATAAGGGGGAAATAAACAGTGGCTAAATCACTGTTCAACTTACCAAAAAAAAAAAAAAAAAAGCTAAAAGTAGATGAGATAGTTTCAAAGAACTAATTACTTAAAAAAAGCTTTTTTAAATAAACACGAATGGCCAATGATGTTGGACTTAAAATTTCACAGGATAACCTTAAAAAAAAAAACAACAAACCCACATAGAAATAGTGAAGTCATCACCTTATGATAAAAAAAAACTAAAGTTTAATAGTCATTGAAGGGGTAACAACCACTTGTAGTCTACATTGAAAAGTAATTTTAATCATAGCTAAAACAAACTAAAATCAAAGAATTCTATTAAGAAATAACAAAAATGATAAACATTTAATAACACCTAAAATGTAGATACTTAAGATCCTAAACAAAAATATTAAAGGTAAAAGGACCTTGAAATTTTCCCCCAACAATTCATCTTAGAAACTCAATTTCTAAATAGCTCATATCCTTTGCTTTGGTGTTTTGTCTGCTAGCAACTAAACATTAGTACAGTAGAAAATGACTTATGTTCTTTTCAAATGCTTGGCATTATAATGTGATCTCATATCTTTCCTCAAATTAAATTTTGCTCCACATATTCCACATGTATACAGATGAACATCCATGTGCTGTTCCAACTGTTCATTATTTGGGAATATCTGAAAGCAGACCTGGCATATAGTCTCACCAGCAGATAAATGAGAAATCATATGCCGTACATGGTCATGTTTTCTGAAGTTTCCTTGATCACAAATGGAACAGACATACCTGGCCATGCCTTTGTGCATATCATTGTGCAGGCGCAACTGACGTTCTCTTAAAAACTGCTTCCCACATGTCTGACAGACAAACTGTTTTTCCTTAGTATGGACAGTATAGTGTTCTCTTAAGTGACACCGCTGGTAAAACCCTTTTCCGCACAGATTACAAAAATGCTTTCGTCTGTGATCTCTTTCGTTTTCTTCCATGATGGCACTCTTAAACACATCCTGGTCCAGGCAGCTGGACATATGTTCCACCACCAGATTTTCAGTCTCAAAACGCTGGCCACAATTAGGACATCGAAAAGGACAGGCAGAATGTTTAAATAACTGCTTTTTTTGGATACTGTTTATCTGGAAATGATTGTCCCTAAAATCATCCAACATTTCCACAAACATATCTCTTATTTCCGACTGCTCGTCAGGGTTCTCCTCCAGGTCCATCTTCTCCTCCGTACTCCCTAACCCGTTCATCGTCAGGTCTTGGGGCTCCCCGCATCTCTGAGCATGCTCCTGAAGCTGCCTCCCCTTCACGAGGATCTGGCCACACTTCCCACACGCGCAGATATTTTCAATGTGTTTGGCTAAGTAATGGGACGACAGGTCCTCCTCAGTTATCGTGAGTCCGCACAGCTCGCAGGATGCGTTTTCGGCATCCTCCTGTACCGGACTGCTGTTGTTAGGGGGCCTCAGGTTTTCTAGAGCGCCTCTTTCATCGGCATTCATCGACATCCGGGGTTTTAGAGTCTTCCTACCACTCTTCTTAATACCGAGGTCCTCTTCAACATAGTATCTGTAAAATGGCTCTTCGGGTTCATCTTCTAATTCGTCGTTGTCAGTGGACTCATTACAGTCTTTATCGGTAACTTTAATGATGTTGAAGTCTTTCAGTTCGTCTGTAGGAATATCTTCCGGCTCCATCTTGATAATGATTCGCTTCCTCTCAGCAGCTCTGCTTTTTTCTTCGCCGGCCAGTTCCGACTCCACTGTGCTACTCTTCCTGCTGCCGGTGGTCGACGTCGAGTCGTCTGCAGCCTGGCTGGAGTCTCCTCGGTATTTGTCTGTCTGTGTAGAAAATGCTTTGGAAGATTCCTTTTCGCCAAATTCGGCTTTGATATTACCATCTTTTCCATCTCTAATATCTACTATTCTGTGATAGGATCTCGTGTTTTGGTACGAATGCCTGTTGGTACAGGTTAGCACGTGCTCATCTAACAACTTTTCACAGCTGAAGCCAAATCCACAACTATCACAGGTGAAGCTCCGTCCAAAGCGCCGTGACACGCGTTCTTTTGGAGTAGACAATTTGGACACAGAGCTTTTCTTACATACATCAAATAGTGGTTCGGGAAAATTGCCTAATTGTAAAGACTCTTCATCGGGCTCTCGATTGTGTGGCGTATTTACTGTTGAACTCGGCTCTGCGCACCACCTATTGGCTTCGCTGCCATTTCTAGCCACCGTGTCTTCATACATTCTTACCCCAAATATCATTTTGCTGTTCTGTTTGCTAGAAGCAGAAGATGAACATTTTGAACTAGAACAGTCTGCGTCCTGTATGTCTTCTAAGCAGTCGGGAACGTTGTACAGCTGCAGGTAGTTCATGGCCACTTTAAACTGCTCAAAACTGGAGGGAGCAGTCATAATTTTTCCTAAGTACATAAACTGCAAAATGAGGTCAAAACACTCGGCACTAATTTTCATGTTGCTGAGATTCAGTTGTGCAGTACTGTGCTGATGGTTCATGAAAAACATTCTAAAATAGGAGCTACAGGCAGCCAGCACGGCTTTGTGCGCTTGAAAGTAAATGTCATCGATGGCAATGCAACAGTCACAGAGAAAACCCCACTCCCTTTGGTTGTTTAGCTGCTGAAGGACGTAGCTGCTGTGGCTGGGCTTTGCCATCTTCTATTGATTAGAGACCTATGTGAAACAAAGACATTAAAGTCAGACAAGGGAGCTTTAGAAAAGCACTTGAAAAGAAAAATCACTTTGATGATACATTGGGACTTGCGTGATTTTGCTATTACAATAAAGGTATAAAAGAGCTCTCCACTCTAATGTAGCAAAACTCAAATAATATATACCTGAATCATTTTTCAGATGTGAAGATGAAGATAACCCAGCCATTTATTCAAGCTTATTTGGATTTTAAGAAACAGAAGCTAAGGTATCCAAAGCAAAAACCATCATTTTGGTTTCATCACAACTCTATGGGGTAAAGTGTATCCTAAATGTGAAAGGAAAAAGTTTAAAAGTACCTGAAGGATACAAACGGTGAAAGAAAATAAAATAGCAACTTAAACTGAAAGTACGTAACTGAATTGCAGAGTATTAAAAACTTCTCACAAAATCGATATTAAGGAACTACCGCGCATTTTTAAGTGTGATGAGTGTATCTTGGCTGTGTTAAAAGAGTTCCCATCTTTTAGATATACATACTGACATATAGATGAAATGATATAATCTAAAACATACTAGAAAATAATCCAGTGAGGTGGGTGTGGGGACTATAGATGATACAAGATTGGCCATGTGTTGATAACTATTGAGGCTGGGAGACAGGTATAATTCTGTTTTTGTATGTTTGAAAATTTCCATAGAAAAAATTCTATTTAAAATGCTTATTAGAGTATATGGAAATGGCAACAAGCAAATAGGTTTGCTCAGTGCTTTTCCCTTGATTATTGGAGAAGCAATCATTCTGCAGAGTCAGAGTATGTCTTACATTGCTGGGCATGCACTTTAGGGTACAACAAAGCAGTGGGTCCATTACGGAAAGAGGTGTCTATCCTCAAATGGTATTTCTTCCTTTTTTAATTGTTAAAAAAAGTATACAAAGTAACATGTGCAAAAAATTCAAATATATAAGTAAAGAGAATAAAAACACACCTTAGGTCGCATACCTCTTCCCAGAGGTAACCTCTCCAAAGACTCTGGATTGTGTATCTTCAGATCTGTTTATATGTATCCATACAGAGTCGACAGATATTGAGTACCTACTATGTGCCCAGACACATAGTTTTTGCTCTTGTAGGTTTTTTTTTTTTTAACCACCTAAATGGTATCATCTTTTTTTCCCCCCCAAGGTTTTATTCATTTATTTGACAGAGAGAGAGCACAAGCAGGGGAAGCTACAGGCAGAGGAAGAGGGAGAAGGCGGCTCCCCGAAGAGCAGGGAGCCCGACGCAGGGCTCAATTCCAGGACCCTGGGATCATGACCTGAGCCAAAGGCAGATGCTTAACCCACAGAGCCACCCAGGCGCCACCTAAAATGGTATCATTCTATATATACCTTTCTGCAACTAGTTTTCTTCACTGAACATATGGTAGACACTATAAATATTATTAATGTAGTGAGTTGAGTTTGGGTGAAGAGGGAGAGGAAAACATTAAAAGCATTAGAAGCCCTATCCACTATATTATAAAACTAAAATAAGATCCAGGTTTAGCCTCAATTTTTAATCTGTATACACAAAACTTCAGAATCTTATCTTCTACTTAAAAACAAGTTCCTACACAATCTGAGCATAAAAAGAACATTTAACAAGCTGTTCAGAGAAATAAAATGTTCACTCTCAGTCCCCAAACCCTTCAATCCCTGCAGGGGTAATTAAGAGGTATCTACAGCTTATTTCCACCTGCTTTTTATCTGTCCGTCACAGATCACGTGGATCACATACCCCTTTTCCCCACTACCTGAAGACCCATCCTACCTCCTTCTTCCTGTTCTTCCTGCCTAATGACAGAGAGTTGCATAGCCGTGTGCCTCTACTGAAAGGAAGGTGGCCTTTAAGGAGACCTACTGTCTTCTTAAACTTGCAACCACTGTACCACTTTTGTAAGCCAGGTCAAACATGTCAAATATGTACAATCTTTCAAGCTTTTCAACCGTCTGTAAATCAGATGTCTGTACCCAATGAGGAAGCATGCTCAGTATGTACCTAAATACAAAAAGCAATATATGCACAAAGATAGTCATCAATATGCTGTTTATAATTTGAAATGCCTGGTAATAGGGAGTTGTAAGTGAACAAAGGTAAATCCACCTTTACCAAGGTAAATCCACTACTTAAAATTCACTGACATATGGCCTTTAAAAATTATATAAACAACAAACAACAACAAAACCTTACTCAAAGGGTGAAAAAAAAAAAAAAAGGAAAACACACACACAGAGACACACATACACACACACATAAATGCTGACCCCCCCCCAAGCCCATTTTATATACAATGAGATTTCTAGGTCTATAGTCATTCTGTGGGATTCAGAGAGAACTTTAATGGGTAATAAAGAGAAGAGGCAAAAGGATAGATGTTATCTCAAAAAAAAAAATTCTTACTAATAAGAGTTGTTAAAAAATGAAACAAACTCTTTTGGAGGACAGTGGATGCCCTGCATGGAAGAGGGATGAAATGCCATTGAGGATAATATGATACAAGGAAAAGAACACAGGCTTCGGATCCGAAAGACCCGAGTTCCAATGTGCCTTTGCCACCTTATTTACCTTCACTGACCCCAAGTTTCCTGACCTGTCAGGGTGGTGATAATAACATGTCAAAAAACATATCAGGGGCACCTGGGTGGCTCAGTCAGTTAAGCGCCTGCCTTCAGCAGATCGAGTCCTGCATGGGGCTCCCTGCTCAGTGGGGAGCCTCCTTCTCTCTCTGCCCCTCCCTCCTGCTCTGCTCTATCTCTCGCTCTCAAATAAACAAAATCTTAAAAAACAAACAAAAACACATCAAACACGAGGATTCATAGAAGCAATGTGTAAAACGTATAGTTCTTGACATGTGATAATTAATGGAAGTAAGACTGTCAGCTGCTTATTCAAGCATCAGGAGCTAAGTTTGACTACATAATCTTAAAATTTCCTTCCAAACAGGAGTCCAGAAGAAAGCCAGCAGTTAATCTGTAAAGACTTTCGGGTTTTAAATCCCTGTGCTTCAGGGGCGCCTGGGTGGCGCAGTCGTTAAGCGTCTGCCTTCGGCTCAGGGTGTGATCCCGGCGTTAGGGGATCGAGCCCCACATCAGGCTCCTCCGCTGGGAGCCTGCTTCTTCCTCTCCCACTCCCCCTGCTTGTGTTCCCTCTCTAGCTGGCTGTCTCTGTCAAGTTAATAAATAAAATCTTTAAAAAAAAACAAACTCCTGTGCTTCAAATAATGACATAAAGAGCTTAAAAGTTCCAAGAACTCTTATAATTTAAATGGAAAGCAGTTTTACCGCCCACCACCAAACCTGGTGCAACGACGTACAACACCGACGTGACCGGCACCGCCACAGCTTCGGCCGCAATTCACTTAAGTTCGTAAAAGACACTCCGTGTGAACATAAACCAACCACGAAAACAAGAGCACCAGTGGCATTTTACTGCACATTTGTTAATGCAACAAATATGCACTGAGCGCTCTGGGGCGCCAGAATCTATGACGTCCTGAGAACCGGCAACCACATGGGTGTTCTGCAATCTCGAGGACACACCATGGAGAATCTTGGCTTTTTCTACATCGGTGACTTCCCTCAACACGTATTCAGTAAAGTACCTCCTCTATGGAAGAAGGCATCATGCTCTGGGGGAGAGACTGAAGGGCTCCGGGTCAGAAAGGCATGGGTATGAACCCCACTGTCTTCGGATGTCTCTCTATATCCATCCCTACCTTCCCCTCACAGCTTGAGGCTGCACAAAAGTCATGCTAACACGACAGCTTCCAGGCTGATCCAGAACTGCAGTCTCATCAGTGCAAACATCCATGTTCCAGTAAAACGGACTTTAAAAGGTAGGGTAACTTTTAATAACAGTCCCACACATAGTAGTACCAACAACTTTGTTCTTGTTACACCTCAGAAAAGCTTGGAGAAGGCCTAATAACACAAAACAAAACAAACCCCTAAAAAACAGAAAAAAGAAAAGAACTAGGGCATGGAATCAGGGGTGAGGGATCTAAATTCCTATGAGACTTTTAGCTTATCTCTTGAGAATTTTGCATTAAAATTTTAAAAAATTTATTCACTTACTAATTAAAAACAATTTCACTCCAATTCCAAGAGAAGTTTTCTCCTTTCAATTTTTTGATATTCTTAATAATTCTACCAAAAAACTTTATCTTATAAGACAGTTGCAAACATTTTAAATAAAAGGATTGCTTATATTTTAGCTGTTCTTGTTTTTAATTCCAGTAAAGTGAACACACAGTGTTATACTAGTTTCAGGTGTGCAATTTAGCGATTCAACACCTGCATACAACACCCAGTGCTCATCACAAGTGCCCTCCTTAATTCCCAACCCCTATTTAATCCATCCCCCCACCCACTTCCCCTCCGGTAGCCATCAGTTTCTCTAGAGTTAAGAGTCTGTTTCTTGGTTTGCCTCTGTCTCTCTTTATTCCCCTTTGTTCATGTGTTCTGTATCTTAAATTCCACATATGAATAAAATCATCTGGTATTTGTCTTTCTCTGCCTTATTTCGCTTAGCATTATACTCTCTAGCGCCATCCATGTCATTGCAAATGGCAAGACTTCATTCTTCTTTATGGCTGAATAATATTCCATTGTGTGTATACACCACAACCTCTTTATCCATTTATCAATTAATGGACACTTGGGCTGCTTCCATATCTTGGCTATCATAAGTAATGCTGCTATAATCATAGGGGTGCATATTTTCCTTTGAATTAATATTTTGTATTCTTTGAGTAAACATCCAGAAGTGCAATTGCTGGACCATAGGGTAGTTCTATTTTTAACTTTTTGAGGAACCTGCATACTGTTTCCCACAGTGGCTGCATCAGTTTGCATTCCCACAAACAGTGCAAAAGGGTTTAGCTGTTCTTGTCTTAAAACTGAAATCTGTGATTGCTTTTGTGTTACTAGCTGTATCGCTGGTGAAACAAGTTTTATTACAGCTAGAAATCAAGGACTCCAGGAGAGTAGGACTTCAAATACGATCCAGAGCCAAGGGTTCTAAGGCCAGAAGGATATCTGTATGCATGCGGTGCTCCCGGAAGAGAAAGGAGTTAGGTGATGCGAAACATTTTACACTGAATTTTTAAATTTTTAGTTTGAAAGTTTCATCTCATTCAAAAACAGCTGCCAAGCACATTCAGCATATTAACTTAGATACCCAAGATTTTTAGAGTTTAGAGAGATCTAATCTGGTCCAACATTCTTATTTCATGGAAGGGCAAAGATCTAAGACTGTTAAACAGTGTATCAAGGGGATAGTTAACTGTGGTAAAGTAGGTACTAGGATTATAGGACAGACTTCTGACCACCCAGGTGGGTACTATGGGACTATAGTCCCACCACTTGGGACTATGTAATGTGCCCTTCTGCAAAGAACACTCAGCAAGGACTGCGCAGGAATCCTTAATACAGGGTTTACTGGCCGGGTGCTCTTGGACAAGCGACTACCCACATCTGAACTCTATCTGTAATGTTTTATCTATATCGGTGCATCCAGTCATAGATGTGTTCCCTACATTACACCGTGTAAGCTATTTCAGTACTTTCTCACTGACATAGTAGGGTATCAGAAATACTTTTCCTTCATCACTATAAATCTCTTAAATTGGAAAAAAACAGCTTTGCTGAAGTTTCTTTTGCCTCTACCTTAATCAAATGATAATTGAAGGGCCTATAAATGAGCATACAAACTGAATGAAGAAGTAACTTAAAGTAATTTTGGAGTGACTCCTTCTGTAAAGCAAATAATGTCTTTTTAATGTGTGCCATAGACCAAGGAGGCTCCCCTGGGGACAATTCGCATAGCCTCAATGAGAATCTGCAGCAGAGCCTAGCATTAGACTCTCAGTTCACTGCCCCAATCTCTGAACTGCTAACAATTACCTCTGGATTTCAAAGGTCATTCAGGTATATACATTCTCTTTCTCATATCTATTTCTGTGTCTTCTATGATTGGATATGTGTATATGGATTTATTTTGAGGGTTATAGACTGTCCTTTTAAAAAGCCTGAAGTGAAATGACAGGATTCTCTTACGTTAATAAATCAGAGTATCAATGTATTGAACACCTACAACATTCCTAACACTGCATAAAGCATTGAAGTAGAAGGTGGAGAAGGATGGTAAACATAGAGCTAACTACATATGAGGAATTAAATTCTGAACCAAGAAACAATCTGAGAATAATTAAGTATTAAATTATACTGAATAAAGTTCAGCAAGAGTTAGAGGGGGGAAAAGCATGATTGTACTAGAACAGTAGGCTTTAGGAAGGATGTAGAATTTAAGTGAAACCTTAATGAATGAGTAGGATAGAGAAAATAGAAGGCAAGGGGAAAGGCATTGCAGGTATCTGTGTAAGTGTATAGGTAAAGAGCTGGGAGAGGGGTACACAGCAGCATAAATAAAAGCATGCAAATGGAATGGGAGGGAAAGCAGATAGGCTTTACTGGACTGGTACATGAGGTTATAAAGGTAGAGTAAACGACAACCGTAATACAACAATAATGGGAATAGCCAACATTTGTTAAGCCTTACTATCTATCAGTGGTCAGGCTCTAGTCTAAGCAGGTGTGTGTGTGGGGGGGGTGCATATACGTACGTGTGTGTGTGTGTGTGTGTGTGTGTGTGTATAACGTGTATTCGTACGCAATGTTATACAACTTCTGTAAGGCCACAGAGGACTTGGTGGGATTAGAACACGAGCAGCATGACTCTTGAGCCGGAGGTCATTACCTCAGTGATTTTGTCACCTATAAAAATAAGGTCACCCTGGCGAAATTCTTTCCTAGAATATCATTTTCCAAAGTATACGGTCCAATGTCTAAACTTAAGTTCCTTAGGTTTTCTCCTTGAAATTTCCAGGAAGAACCCGTTCTGCAGATGCTCCTAAAGTCTTACTTCAAGGCACTTAAATGACAGACACAATCAAGGTTGACATTTTTTTCACTTTTTAGAACAGGCATTCTGGCTGGTTATTAGACTGTAAATTCAGCACTTAGCACAGGAAGTTCTGAAATTATAATTGGGTTATGTTCCCAAACTTTATTTTTAAGTTAGTTATTTGGAACTTGAAACACATATTCCCATAGAAACAATGCTATAAATGGTGAGTCAGTCCTATGCTCACACCCTAAAATCTTTTAAAACCCTAATGCAGCTTTACATCAGTCCTAAGAGTGCTACAGCATGACTTTTATCATTTGCACTAACAGGGGTGCCATACAGCAATGCCTACCTCACTGACCTCCAAAGGAAACGGATGAGACTGGATGGCCTTTGTGCCCCCGGTGCCGAGCACACACTGCCCACAGAGCTGGCACTCGACGCATGCTTGTTCAAATGAAGCATTAAGAAGAGCCCAGGACGCAGGCACCAATAGGCTTGGATACCAACTCTATCACTTATTTAGCTACGAGGAAACATCTTCACTTCTCTAAACCTGCTTTTCTCATCCATAAGGATAATATACTCCTCACAAGGTTCTCATGTAAATTAAAGCAACAATTTCTTCTTGCCTTTTTAGTCACGCATAATACAATTTTCCTTAAGTATTAATGTCATCATTGCGAACATAGTTCATAGAATTTTACAAAGTGATCAAGTTCAACCCGATGCTTTATAGATGAGAAAACAAACTGAGGCCGTAAGAGGTTCAGGGACATGCTCAAGGTCACTTCCAGTTTTAGTGGCTGACAGCAATGGCCCTTGGCTCCTCAACCCCGGTCCCCAAGTACAGAACCAACTGGCTGTCTGCTTTCTCCTCTGCATTGTGTTTTGCTGAAATACAGGAGCTCTTCAAATAGGCAAGGGTGGTTTGCACCTACACAAAACGGCCTGAGACTGCTGTGCTTTGGGAGACTGTGGTTTGTTGGCTGGTTAATGTTTTTCTGCCTCCTTGCTTGTCAAGCCAACAGCTATCACTTCTAAAAGGGGTGCTGATCTCCCGCTGCCCACCATTTCAATCTGTTATGGGTTATGAAATTAGACAAAAACTCACTGAAGCTGAATTTACATAATTTAATTTTCTGAGAGGACCTCGGTAAGTAATCTGTAAGATTAAGATTTCAATTCCTGCACTTTGTTTCATCTATTTTACTTGCTGATAGGCAACAATCTGCTTTCGTCTTGCTTCTGGCCAGGGGACTGGAGAGCTGAGGTTGCCAACCAAATAACTTCTGAATAAGTGAGGTGTTACTACAGGTAAGCTGCTAGGTCTAGGAAATAAATTTATCCACATAGAAAGCAAAGTGAACACAGTGGCTTCTGGAATATTTCTCTCTCCCTCCAGAAGGAGAAGAGAGGAGCACCTGGGTGGCTCAACTAGTTAAGCACTGGACTCCTGGTTCCACTCAGGTCATGATCTCAGGGTCCCAGGAATGGGCCCTGCATCAGGCTCTGTGCTCAGGATTCCACTTCAGGATTCTCTCCCTCTGCCCCTTCCCCCACTCATGCTCACACATGCGCGCTCTCTCAAATAAGTAAATGAAACTTAAAGGAAAAAAGAAGTAGAGAAGTATTTAATGCAGGCAGTCTCTGCATTTTGAGCTTCTTCTTAAAGAGGCAACATGGCATCTTCTGACCACTAGAGGGCACCGTGTGAACAGTAGGCTTCTCTCACAAAAAGCAGCTTTACCAGGAAGTCACCTTTTTGCACGTGGCACTGGTATTCTTCGTATTCTTAGGGTTCATTTTGTGGAACTTATATCTATTCCAAAGTGCCTCTGTGACTTTGGGACCCACCTAAATCTGCTCCTCCCCCTGTATTCTCCGCCTCGGCTGGCAGTGCCGTGCACCAATCACCCAGGCTGCTTGGGAGTCACCTGGGACTTCTCCCTTCCTTAATAGTTAACTATTAAGTCTCAGCAATTTTCTAGTATTTCTCAGATCTGCCCCACTATTCCATGCCTACCTTCCCTGCCCTCCTGAGGCCTCTAACGTCACTCCTGAGTTATACAACAGGCTCCCGAGCTGGTTCCTCAAATCCATCCTTCACCCTCAAACAACTAATAACAAAAAATCAGACCAGACCATTCTCCTGCTTAAACCCTTCAATGGTTCCCTTCACATATTCTCAGGCTCAAGTAAAAACTCCTTAGCAAAGCCAACAGTGCCCACCCATCAAGTTTTATGTTTGGCTACTTCTTGCTTCAAACTTCATGTTCAAGCAGCATAAAACTGCTTGCCCTCTCCACTCTGCCCCCCTAAGCCCACCTTACTTACTTAATGTATTTCTTAGCTCCATTTTTATTCATGCCAATCGGTTCCTCTGCCTGAACCTCCCACATATCTAAGCAGCAGCTTATCACCTCCTCCAGAAAACCTTCTGTAATACCTCCCTCTCCCACTATTTTAGGTTTTCATACTCTGTATCATCTCCTTATTTTGCACTTATTATGCTATATTTTAATCATCATAACAGTAACATAAAGTAGGTGTTAACACACAGACGAACCAGACTGCCTGGGTTCAAATTCTGGCTTTGCCACTTATTAGGTATGTGACCTTGAACAGGCTGCATAAGCAATTTGTGCCTCAATTCTCATCTGAGAATGGGGATGATAATCCTTCTTAGTGTTATCACAAGGCAGTGGCTGCGAAGGAGTAAATGCTAAGTAAGGTTTGGCTACCACAGTTATCTATGTGTCTGTCCATAGGTCTCCCCACTAGATTATGAGCAACCTGAGGCAAGGCAGTTAGCTTGTTTCTGTGCAATATAGTAAGTATTCAGTAAATGCTCTTGGAAGGAGCAGCTGGTGGGACGGCTCTAGGACAACGGGAAGTTCTACCCAGGCTCCTCTCCTCAGCAGATACACACATCTTTTTAATTTGTATTACCTCTAATTTTTCCAATTATAACCACCTTTTTCTTGTTTAATTCCAACCAAATCCCTGAAAATTTCACTTATCTAATTAAAAGTCAATAAAATGAAACCAATAAAAAGAGTATCATAAAAAAGTGTGTTCATTCTAAGAAGCTTAACTCCATTTTTAAGCCTTAAACCTATTTAAGATTTAAGATTCCCCTTCATCCCCAGGACCTACCACAGCGAAAGCCTTCATGCTTTCACATGTGCTATGCTATTCCCTTTGCTCAGAACTTTTCCATGTCCAGCTCACTCTCTCTGGAAAGTGTTTTGTTTTTCCTGATCCCAGGATAATGCAGATGCCCCTCTTCTGTGCTTCCAAAACAGCCCCTACCTACAACTATACGGTGACAAAAAAAAATGTATCATCCAAACTGAATGTTGTGTCTATCACCACACTCTTGGCAGGGATTATAATTATGTGGCTCCCTTGCTTTGCCGTAAGCTCCTCGAGATCAAGGCATTGTCTTAGTTATCACTGTATCCACTGAGCCTTTAACAACTGCCTGGCATTTAGTTGATATTTGATCAATTCTGAATGAATAAATGTTGAAATAGGTGTTTTATTTTGCTTATCAATTCCTTCCTTCTTTTTTTTTTTTAAAGTAATCTCTACACCCACCATGGGGCTCAAAGTCATGACCCTGAGATCAAGAGTCACATGCTCCACCGACTGAGCCTGCTAGGCACTCAATTTTTGTATTATTTCAATCATGGCAACTTTTGCATAGTGGTCAAAAATTTACAAGCAATTTCCCATACATTAAACAACTGATTCTCACAACAACCCTGAGATAGGTATTTTCACTACCCTCATTTTGTGAATGAGGCAACAAGTTTAGTGGTTGATACTGAAGTGCTCATCTTATAAGTAGAAGATGGGACTCAAACTCTGGAGTCTTGATTCAGAACCCTGAGTTTCAGCTTTTATAAACCAGACAGCACTCTTCCTGGCAATGACTATTAACTGGAGTGCCGCTTTGGAACGCCCTGAGCCTCCCAGTCACCCACTCTCACACAGCCCCATATTGCAGGCAGAATGCCCTGCCCCCTCCCCATCTCCTCTTCCATCTGCTGACTCCCACGGCCCATCAGAGCAAGCCCTTCCCTAATACTAAAAGATGTAAAGTGGGGTTGGAGCTCTTTAGTTATCTTGAAAAAAAAAGGATTATGTGTATCTCACACAGATAACAAATGAAAAATCTGGTTGGTGATTTAATTCCTTAATTTTCCAATATTATTTGGAAAACGATTTTAAACTCAAAGCAGAGTAGTGTAAAAACAAAACAAAACAAAAAAACCCATGTCCCCAACACTCAAATAATTGTTGTGATTAAACTTCTATGTACTATTTTGGGTCTTTGTTTTCAGAACATCATCAACCACTTCACACTCATTCTTCTTGAACATACCAGGCTAAGTAATAATAGATTCTGCACTTTGACTAAGATCTCTTGTAGTTACCATACAGCCACAATGTTAGTTAGAAATCTATCTTAAATACGTGCCGTCTCCTCCCATGCCACATCGAAAACCTGCACAGTCATTAATCTCCTTCTTCATTCTAATTCTCTTCCTTCGTGTTTGGCATGCTACCTCTAGCTACTGATCAAGGGAAACCCTTCACACCACATCAGCACAGGGATATCTGGGCAGTGGTCTTCATAGCAAGTATGGCCACTCCTTTCCTCCCAACTATGAAATTATGAAACTCTCTACAAACATGAAGCTTTTGGGTGGTTGTTTTTTTTTTTTTTTAAGGAGTTTGGCCAGTATAAATCAACCCATCAGAGGCTGGACATCATCATTAGCATGAAAAACTGTGAGAACTAGCCCACCGAGGTAAATACTTCGTAAGGACAAACTTAAAATAGCAACCCTGTTCTATTTAAACGCTCACGTCTGTTACTTGATCATAGAATTTTAAACCAGTCCAATGCAAAACACTCCTTTTCTCCACCTAGTCAATTCTCACCAACCTGAACAGGGAATAGAGAACATAAGGCCATGAATCATCACAGGCCATCCTTAGGTAGGGTGAGGCATACACAACAGCACAGTTATGATCAAATGTTGCCTCTTCTTGTTTTAAACAAGGAATTGACTACTAACAGTTATTATCTCTGGGTAGTGGCAATCAGAATGATTTTCATTTTTGTATTTTATGCACTCTAATACAGGTTGAATTTTTACAAAGAGCATGGATCTTATAAGTATTTCCACTTTGAGAAAAAAATAGAATATACATGAATCACTTTTAATCTGGTTCACATAAAAGCATATAAGATTAACAATGTCAATTTTTCAGGGTAACATATACTAGCACAAGAAAAAAATAATCAGGAGAATACATCCTATGGAGACCAAAGTGACCTCTCAAGCAGATGTTTTTCAAATACAACTCAATTTTTTTGGAAGACAACAGACTACCGCTTAAAAAATAAAAACCTATCGGGGGCGCCTGGGTAGCACAGTCGTTAAAGCGTCTGCCTTCTGCTCAGGGCGTGATCCCGGCGTTCTGGGATCGAGTCCCACATCGGGCTCCTCCGCTGGGAGCCTGCTTCTTCCTCTCTCACTCCCCTGCTGTGTTCCCTCTCTCACTGGCTGTCTCTCTGTCACATAAATAAATAAAATCTTAAAAAAAAAAAATAAATAAAAATAAAAAAAAATAAAAACCTATGGAAACTCTTCTGCCTTTGTATTCCAAATGGTTGTCTCCCCTTTGGGCCAGAAGGTTAATAGCCAAGGCTTAGCATTTTCCTGGCTGGAGGAGGAGAGGCCTGAAAGAAGGCACTTTTCTCATACATTAGGAGAGCAAATGGTGCTACAAGGAACACAGAAACACTCTTAAAAAGCTCCATGAACTTATCTTCTCCAGAGCCTGGCAAAAGAGAATAAGGAAACAGTACAAAAATTTAGCACTGTTAATGTGAAATCACAACACAAGGTCAAGAGCAAGTGGCCAAGACTAAAGACTGGGCTCATGCCCCGCTAAGCTCCTGGTTAAATATGGTTTCTTTTTTCTTTTACAATGATACACCAGGGCTCCTCCACTACTCCCCCAAAGAAGGCCATCCCATTGGAATGGGTTGAACAGAAAAGCTTCAGGAAAGGCCACGCAATCTGAGTTATTCTATACCGTAAAAATTTGCTCGTAATGGAGAAATCTCTTAAAATTAATATAAGATGTTAATTAAAGGCTCTACTGCAGACTGTCTTTATTGATCTCTGAAAATAGTTTCACATGGACTATGTTTCAATTTTCTCTAAGATGAGGAAGCCCCCATCTAGCTCCCAAAGCCATTCAGTTATTATTGAGACTATCAGATTGCCAGCAAGTGAATCAACAGGAAATTTTGAGGCTGTAATGACCAGCCATCATTCAAGCTTCACCTTTTTGTATCCCAATTCTCCCCATCACATCCATTTGCACTCTCAAAACTTCATAGAACCAAATTTCTTCGTTTTAAAGAAGGTGGTGATTGCTTTTAAGTTAACGTGAGAACTGCATCCTTCACATTTCTGCTCCAAAGGGCCTTGAACTTCAAATCATGGAACTGATTCTAAGACGCCTCAAAAAGCCTGGAACCACTCCTTGGGTTCGTGAAAATTGTTCCTGTAATAGTTTTCCTGCCGTGAGACAGTGAGACATACCGTATGGAAATACACTCAAGCCAATGCAGAATCTGCGCGTACCTACCACGTTTAAGCTCGATTAGAGTTATCATTACACACATAAAAATGCACTACTGTCCCCAGAAAACATCAAGGACTTTCATCGACATCTCCCCGACGCTCCCAATTTGGAAAAGGTCATGTCAACCTTTCAGATCATACAGACGCGTTCGTGGCTTAGTTTACCTAAGACCGGGAGGGTGGCTGAGCTCAGACCCAAGCCTACATATTTTAGTGGTAACGACTCCGATCAACACCCAACACATTTGCCGAACACTTACAGAACTTCTAGCAAGCGCCCACCACTGGAATCGAAAGCACTTTCTTCCCAGGAAACACATCTTTTCCACCGAAAAATCCCAAACCCGAGACCCACTACTTTTTACTGAACAAAAAGCGTGTGTGCCGGCAAGAGGGGGTGAAAAAGAGCGTGGCAAGAATTTGCACGGCTCTTAACGCCTCCTCCCTCGGAGCGCGCCCAAGTCTGCGGCCTCGGGCTCCGGGACACTTCCCCTCCCACCCGCCGAGGAGCCGCAGCTGTAAGTTGAGAGAAGCGGGCTCTAGGCACGTCAATCAACCGGGTCCTCCCGCCTCCCGTCTACACCTCCCCTCCCCCCCCCCCCGAAAAAAATAAAGGCAGAGAAAGAAAGGGAAAAGAAGGTAACTAATTTGGGAACTAGTCTCCGCGGGGGCTTCGCCTCCTACCCAGGGAGGCCGCACGTCCCGGACCAGGCGCGCTGGCGAACGGCGGGATCTAGCAGGCGGCCAGGCAGCCGCCAGTCGCCGGGTCCTCGCGGCGCGTCCGCCGCACTCTGGATCCCCGCACGGGTCGGCACCGCTCCGGCCCCGCACTCCGCCAGGCCCGCGGCCCGCGTCCTCCCGCCCGGGCCAAAGTTGCGCAAATAGCCCCACAACTGGCAGATACTCACCGGCCGCAGCAGGAACCGGGGCTGCGGAGGTTTTAGGGAGTTTAAGGCAAATCAGCCACGGGAAAGGCGGGCGGAGGCGAAGGGGCCGCGAGCTGCAGTGGCGGCGGCGCGCGGCGTTCGGGCTGGGCTGCGCGGAGAGGCTCTGGCTCTGCCAGGGACTGTGCTGCAACAAAGGACTTCCGCTGCCGCACAGCCGCGCCTGCCGCACCGCACTGAGCCGGCCCCGCTTACGCGGCGACTCCGGGTCTGCCCACCAGTTCGCTGCGGCGTCCGCCAGCCTTCCCCTCCCTCTCGCCCGCCCACCCACTCCGCCGCTGGCTGCTAGGGGCACCCGCGGTCGCCTGTTTGTTTGCAACAAGTTTCTGCGTCGGGCTCCGGGGAGGCTGGCGCAACCCGCACCGCGGGGGCCGGCGCGGCGGCGGCTTTACCACCCCTCTCGCCCCTCTCCCAAGGGTAGGCTTGGGACCTCCTCCTCCTCCTGTTTGCACAGCTGGATGGGACTGGGCTCCTCCCGACTCCCCAAGGGCAGGATGCTGTTTTCCCACTCCGTCCAGATGTCAGACCCCTGTCCCGGAGTGCTCAGTAGCTGGGCCTTCCCTCTCGGTTCGTCCCTGGCGTTCTGGGGGCGCCGGCACCCTCGCCCTGTCCCGTGCGCCGCCAGTCGGTCCAGGGTCGCCCATTCCCCGCGCTCCCCCCACTCCGCCAGCCATGGGCCTGTCCGCCTCTGGCCTTGAGTCACTTCCCCCGCCATGCCCCACCCCACCCAGCCCGCCTCCCCTCCCAGGCTCCAGCAGCTCAGCCTCCTTGGCCCCGCGCCCCCACCCCTCTCCCCGCGAACACGCGGGCTCATCCTTCCCCACCCCCACGCCCGAAGTGAGGCAGTGCTGTGCTTTTGCACACCCTGGGGAAAGTCCCCGGGTCACGCGGTTGTGTGTGGGGAGCCTGTGACGCTCGGGCTCGTCTCCGCGCTTCCGCCTACAGTGTCACGACTGAGGACCGTGGCGGAGGTACCCCGAGCGCTGGCCGACCCCCGCCGGGCCACTTGAGTAGGCGGGCGGGCGCGCACGTACGCACGCACGCACACTTCAGCCCCCGCGCCCCTCGTTCCCCGGCTACCAAGCGCGCGGTCACGTGGGCCCGTCGTGGGGCGGCAGGCGCGGGAAGCCGCGCGAGAGCGGGCCGCGGGGTGCGTGAGCCGGCGCCGCCGCGTGACGTGCGCGGCGCGGGAGCCGCCCCTCCCGCACGGAGGAGCAGGCTGGCCGCCGCGGCGGCGTCTGGGTAAGCGACGCGGCCCGGCCCCTGTGGGCTGCTCCGGGCTCAGTCCCTCCCGCCGCGAGCCGCCCGGGGCGGTGGCCTGCAGCTGCGCCGGTCGCGGGACAGATGCAAGTAGCTGGGGAGTGGGGTGTTTTGGTCCGTTTGACATGTCAATCAGGGCACAGGAGGAAAATGGCAACCGCGAGTGAGCACTGGGCCGAGGATGCCCAGAGCCGCCTTTCGCTGCTCGCAGAAGGCGGGTGCCGGGGCCTGACCCCGCGCGGGAACCCCCGACGGGCTCGCGGCGTTCCCCGAGCGGCCGCGCGAACCCTTCTCACAAGTGGGCGGGTCTCCTGGTGCAAACTGAGAGACGCTGCGGCCACTGTCCTCTCCCCCACCCACGTTTGTGATTACCCCGGTTCTAGGGCAGGAAGTTCCTCCTCCTCCATAATTCATTTCTTCCTTTTTTCAGATTATATTAATCTCATTCTGAGTAAATCCAGTTTTTCTTTTTAAAGTTTGCCCGATCTTTAACTGCTTCCCTAGCACTAGTTATTTGGAGAAATCAAGCTACTTAGGCAGCACCCAGCGCTGTACTTGGAATTTGACAGCCGCTAACATGTTTCATAAAGTAACGCCCATTTCCCCCCAGGAAATTACATTTGGCATTCATTCTCTTGAGACTCAAGTTTTTTGGCAAAACTGTTGATTCTCACAGGATTTTGACAAGTGTGTAAAGTACACTTTGGGATGACAGATTTTAAAGCTGAAAGGGGCCTTACAGGAAATCTAGTTCATCCCTGTTTTACAGATGAAGACACCCGGCCTAAGGAACGTGTAGCTTGATCGAAGCCCTACACCTTTTGAGTAACTGGACTCCAGGGCTCCAGCCCTTGATTATTGGGCTCTCCACCACACCAGGAGTGCAGTGCCAGTTTAACTCACTCACTGTAGAGACAGTCGGCCAGAGGTGATTATACTTGGCTTGATGCAGATTATTGAGAAACCAGGCTTGGCCATTGTGTGATAGCTCTGGTATTTTAAGGAATGGGGTTGGCATTATCTTTAGGTGGAATAGATTGCCTGTGATGTATGTTGGGGCTCAAAGCCGGTCTCCTCCAAAATTCAGCCCTACTCTGTAAGAATAACCAACATTTGCAGCACTGGTTGCTTCCTTAGGTTAAGGCATCAAAGTTCTCTTTAGCAATCTAGATACATTTTGATTAAGGGTAATCTATCCATTATCAGAAATCAGTTCCTTAATAGGGAGCAGGATACTGGCATAGCACTCGGCATAGATTAGTTCTGATGGCTGGGAGGTTATCAGGAAGGAGTGGAACATCACAGGGATGGTCAGCAACAAAGCAGGGAGGGGCCTCACATGACTTGCTCTATGTTTTTGCCCAACCCTTCCCTGAATGTCTTATTTGGAGGTAGTGGAGATGGATTCTGCTCAGGTCGTTGGCTGCTTATTGAGTGCCTGCAGTAGCTAGCCACTTGCATAGATGAATTTTGAGTACTTGACAAAACAGGAGGTAGTCTTGTCTCTATGATACAAACAAGGAAACAATCAGAGATTTACCTGGCTTCTATGATGCTGTCATTTGCAGTAGAATTCAAGGCTAGATCACTTATCTCCCAAGTCCAGTCAGTGCACTTTTGCATTGTATCTTGCTACCACTTCAAGCCAGGAAAGAGATGAGAGAATCGCCTGTGGCTGATTTATTGGCGCCTGTGGTTGCCCAGAGAGGCTGAGCAGGACTTTCAGCTGCCCTCTTTGCCTTAGAAAATGGAGCTGTGTGCTTCCACCCTATCTCCTGAGGGGAATGCGCAGGAGCCAGGCTGTCTAGCTGGGGAGGAGGGGCCCAGGAGTCTTGGCCGTAAAATATCCTGGCAAGGGCAGTGCTGGGAAGTGTTGCATAATGCCCTCCCCACCACTGAACCAAAGTGATTTATTTACTATGGCCCGTAGGTGGTGCTTGACCATCTTAAAGAAAAACTTGTACTTTTTTGTAATAATAGGGCCAGAACAGAGTTGGGGGTTTTATATTATTGCAGGGTTTTTTTCTTGTCTTAAAAAAGCAGTGCAGGTGCTCTTATCTTGATAAATTATAAAGTACTTGCACACCACTTCCTGTGCCCCCTTTCTGCTTATTTATTCCAAATTGCATGTGAACTTCAATCCTTTGAGAGGAGAACGCTAAGAAAAGTGCTACTCCAATTTATAGTTACAGTGCAGGTTATGGAGTCAGACCTAGCTTTCGATCCTCACTTTATACTATCTGCTAGTTGTGTGTTCGTTTTTGTTTTTGTTTTTAATTTGACAGAGAGAGACAGCCAGCGAGAGAGGGAACACAAGCAGGGGGACTGGGAGAGGAAGAAGCAGGCTCATAGCAGAGGAGCCTGATGTAGGGCTCGATCCCAGAACGCCGGGATCACGCCCTGAGCCGAAGGCAGACGCTTAACCGCTGTGCCACCCAGGCGCCCCTAGTTGTGTGTTCTAAGCCCACGTTTTTCCTCATCTGTAAAATAGAAATAAAAATAATACATGATCAAGGTGAGGACTAAAAGAATGTACATAGCACTTAGTACAAGTGCTTGCATGTAGTATTTACTCATTATAATAGTAGCTATTTTAACTAGAACAGTATTATTTCCTCCAGGATAGGAAAGATATTGCTACTTGAACTCGCTTAGGGAGAGTAGAGGAAGAGGACAGTATTTGAAACAAACATCAGTTTCAGGATTAGTAATTGAATTTATTCACACATCTGCTTTCCCTTTGCTTGCAGGAATTTTTCTCTTTTTTTTAATCTTATCTGAAGAAAAAGTGTCTATATTATTGTTAGTTATTTTTGAAATTTTTCTAAATCATTTCTTACCTGTACATATCAACTGTACAATGACTTTTTGTTCTTTGTGAAAAACTCTAGGCACTTTAAGCAAAGGGCTTCATTAACCCATCTGGATAACGTGTTTGTGGAACATTCTGTGGCAAAGGAAGTATTGGTTCACCTATATTCAGAAGTTATAATTATTCTTGTTTGTACTGTATTCTAGGTCTATACTAGCATTGTCGTTATCCAGCTTCCGGCTGTCCTTTGAGTACCTTATTTTGTCTTTCAGAAATGCAGTCATTAGTATTATTTTTTGGTGGTCTAAGAAGAATTGTTTATTTTCCTTCACAGGGTCTGATTTTTTTAAGGTTCACTAGCAATTTGCGCTCACCGGTGTTAGCACTCTTGTTTGCCTGGTGCTGCGGCTTTATCAGGCATCCCACATGTTGGTTAGATGGTTAGAGATGTAGTAGGCTGGCAACAGGCAGGCCCCAAACTAACGTTTCCCTGTTCCGTTAAAGGTTTCTAGAGCATAACTGCTCTTCCTGTGTCATCGACCACGTCTGCTTCCTACCCTCTTCTCTAATATTTTCAGTGATTTTTGTAAGCAGATGCCTAGAATTACTGCACATTTTATCTCAATATTTTCAGATTTGCGATTTCCGTATCATCTTCAGATGTTATGAAAATAGGCATAATGGTGTGTGAGAGTAAATACCTCTTTTTCCTCAATACTTTTTTAGAAGAAGTCTGAAAATGGTATGTTCCTCCTCTTCCCCCAGTGTCCAATTTACTGGTTTGAGAGCACTTTTGTTTCTTCAGATCTGGCTACTTTTTTTTTTTAAAGTTACAATTGGAATTACAATAGTTGATTTTTGTTCATTTAATGTAATTGGTATAATTCCCACATTTTGAGCATTTCTTGTAAAATTGCTTCTTTTTCTCTGTAATTTTACAGTGTGAAATATTCTCTTCGGTTTCCTTGGTTCCCTTCTAACACAGTGGTTCTTGACTGAGGCATCATATTAGAACAACCTGGAGAGCTTTTTAAAAAAGGATCTGAGGCTCACTCAGCAATTCTGTTTGGCTTGGTCTAGAGTAGGACGCAGGCATCAGTACAACTCTGCATTGAAAGTTTTGCAGTACAGTCAGTGATAAGAGCTACTATTCCATGATAAAATGATCTCTGCAAACATTCTTTCTCTAGGTTATAAAATGTTAAACCTCCATAATCATGTGAAAGTACCATTAAAAACTTAAAATCATTGTATAAAGTCTGTTATCACGTGGTACTTTTAATATTTCTGCTTTTACCTTTGTATTTATAGCCATGGGTAAGTATCTCAAAAAAGCTGTACATATTCCTCTGCCAACTTTTCTGTCTCCTTGTCTTAATGATAATTTAATAATAAAGTCACAGTGGTAGGAACCACAGAGAAAAATCTAAAGACTGTTTATTTTCTACAGGAACAGATGTCTTACTCCTTTTGTCCCATTTTTATTAAAGATTCTACAGCCTGAGAGAATGAAAAGCTGTGTATTCCAGGACATCATCTGGCTACCATAGATCTGAGAGTCCAGTCTAACTAATACAAAAGATTTTTTTAAATAAGTAAAAATCAAAAGATGTTAAATATCAAGTTAACTTTGAATTAAACAACAATGGATACTGATATAAAGCTGTTCTAGTTTACTTAGTTTGAGCTAATCCAGAGTTAATGCAATTTAGTTAGTAAACTAGGTTTTGTAGTCTCTCTTAAATATCAATACTAATTCTATTATTACAGTATAAAATACCACTTCGTTAATAGATATAGCATATTAAGATGAAGCACTTTTATTTTGGCTCTTGTATTTGTAAATGTAATAAAATGATAAATTATTTTTTTGCAACTTCTCTCACATCCTAAAATTTCCACCCAAAATTCTTTTCTTTTTTTTAAGGTTTGATTTATTTGAGAGAGAGAGAGAGAGCATGATCAGAGGGGAGAGGGAGAAGCAGGCTCCCCACTGACCAGGGAGCCGGACGTGGGGCTCGATCTCAGGACCCAGGATCATGACCTGAGCGGAAGGCACATGCTTAAGCATCTGAGCCACCCAAGTGCTCCTCCACCCAAAATTCTTAAATAAAACTTCTAAGATCTTTCTGTATGCCTAGGAAGCTTTAACTATTCCACATACTAGAGAAAATAATATTGATGGTCAAAGAAATGATGAGCAAAGGCTATATGAAAAACCTTGCTAATAAATTTGTAAAGTAGGTTATATTAGAAAATGTTTTTAATAATTTTGTGATGGATTGGCTGTATTGACATAAAATCTGGTTGTGTTGCCTTAAAACCTCAAAGGTCTATTATTATACAAAGAAGTTTGAGTGAACCTATTATGTATCTAAGTTGTGGGTTTTTTTTTCTTTTAAGCATATCTGAATTCGTTTCATTTTATAAACTTGGAAAAATTTTCCCCTTATTCGATTCAATATATTTGCAAAATCTGCCATCATATATACGTTAAAAGTTTTAGATGGGGATTTTGAAGAAAGGGCATGAGTTAAAAGTCAGACTTGAAGTACTACCAGCACATTTAATGGCTAGTTTTTTGACTAGGGTACCTCTCCCACCTTCTCTGAGCCTATGGTTCCTCAGCTATAAAATGGAACTAATATCGTACCTGCTCTGTTACCTCATAGGATTAAGAAAAGATAGCATAGGGCAGAGATTCTCAAAGTGTGGCTCCGGACCCCCAGAGGTTCCTGAAACCTTTTCAGGATCTACGAGGTTCTTGCTTTTGCAAGGCCAAAATCTCTTAATATACTTGAATCAAAACAACTTGTAGCAACAGATTGAACACAGAAGCAAAGAACCCAGCTGTATTTTTTAAAGCCAGGTATTAAAAGAGTACTATAAAATATAAAACAATGCTACTCTTCCCACTTACAAAATATATGTGGTTAATTTTTAGAAAAAAAGTTTATGTTTAAATATATAATGGGTTTAATGTTATTTTAAATGAATTAAAAATTTTTAAATGTCTCACTTTTAATTTTTTATATGGTGAATATTGATAAATACAACCCACATAAGCAACAGCTCTTTGCAGTCCCTAATGCTCTTCTTAAGAGTGTAAGTGGATCTTGAGGCCAGCACTTTTAGAACTGATAAAGGGTAATAATGGCAGAGTAGTTCTTATTGGGACAATTCTGAACTAGAAACTACATTTGACTCTTGAACGGTGTGGGGATTAGGGGAGCCAACCTCCCTGCACAGTCAGATATCTGCATTTAACTTGACAACCCCCTCTCCAGCCTCCTAAGCTTAACTACTAATAGCCTACTATTGACTGGAAGCCTTACTGATAGCATAAACAATCGATTAACATATTTTGTATGTTACATGTATTATATACTGTATTCTTACAACAAAATAAGCTAGATAAAAGAAAATGTTATTAAGAAAATCATAAGGAAGGGGCACCTGGCTGGTTCTGTAGAGTATAACTCTTGATCTCCGGGTTCTGAGTTCAAGCCCCATGTTGGGCCTAGAGCTTACTTAAAAAAAAAAAAAGAAAAGAAAAAGAGGGGCGTCTGGGTGGCACAGCGGTTAAGCGTCTGCCTTCAGCTCAGGGCGTGATCCCGGCGTTATGGGATCCAGCCCCACGTCAGGCTCTTTCGCTATGAGCCTGCTTCTTCCTCTCCCACTCCCCCTGCTTGTGTTCCCTCTCTTGCTGGCTGTCTCTGTCTCTGTCGAATAAATAAATAAAATCTTTAAAAAAAAAAAAAGAAAAGGAAATCATAAGGAAGAGAAAATACATGTGCAGTACTATACTGTGTTTATCCAAAAAAATTGCATATAAGTGGGCCCATGCAGTTCAAACTGATGTGGGTCAAGGGTCCAACTGTATAAACTTGAAAAAAAAAACTTTAGAAACTACCAGATGGCATTTGAAAGTGACAAAAATCAGGCAGAAACTGGAATGAAGTCTACACTTGGAAGAATGGAACAACAGCGGATGAGTTTCCATTTTTTATGGCTTTTATCGTGAGAGAAGTCTCCAGTTGGTGACAGGAGGAGTTGGCCCAACTTAGGTTAATAACCTGTAATCTTACTTGCTTGAAGAAAAGAAGACAGAGTTTAGAGTGACCACACAGCTGGAAAGAAAAGAAAAATCCTGGAAAGGATGCTGGGGGAACCCCAAATACTGTGTATGATTCAGCTTGACTCTCTTGCCAACCCCTAAACTTACACATGTTGAGCCTCCATACAGCACACCAACAGCCAAAACAACTGAACGAAACAGGAGGCAGAATTTGGAGTTTAAGTCCAGCCAAGTTAATTGTAACAACAAAGCAAAAACATCAGTACTTTTTGGAAGTAATATTACAGAATCTAGAGTCTTTACCACAGTAAGCACAATGTCTAGGATATTGTCCAAAATGAAACAGGAAACTATCACCCTAATCAATGGGGATTGACTCCAAAATGACCCAGAGGTTGGGACTGGCAGGGAAGATTTAAAGCAGCTATTATAACTACGCTCAAGAATGTAAAGCAGAATAAAGTGGTAATGTCAACAAATAGGAAATCTCAGCAGAGAAATAGAAACTAAAAAGGAATGAGATGAAAATTTTAGACCTGGAAATATATCTGAAATTAAAAACTCACTGAATGAGTTTAACAAAAATGATAGAGTCAGTGAACTTGTAGCTTAATAGAAAGTACCTCATCTGAAACAAAAAAAAATTTATTAAATCTCTTTTTATGCCTTCATTTTTTTTTTTTTGAAGATTTCATTTATCTATTTTAGAGAGAGGCTCCATGAGGAGTGTGGAGCCTGACATGGGGCTTGATTCCATGACCCTGAGATCACAATCTGAGTGGAAACCAATAGCCAGACACTCCACGGACTGAGCCACTCAGGCACCCCTGAAACAGAAAAATTATTTTATGTGAAAGTTTTGTATAAACTTCATCACTATATATTAGCATCAGGCATTGTTACCCTAGGTTTCCTTCAAGGTCTAAACAGCTCTTCGCTCTGCATATGGACTGACTTCATAGTGTATGAATTGAAGCCATCTGCGGAGTACTCTCAGATTCTCTCCTCACTTGAGCCGTCTCCCTGCCACTGTCAGAAATCCCTCTCTTCTCCATGGCTAACTGCCACACTTAAACTTTTGCTTGTGTTCCTTCTGGCTTCTGGAGATTCCACCCCTCTTCAGCCTGAAAGTCTTCTGGGAGCTCCCTGTCATCAATGTCATATCCTATCTGTGCCTATCCTTTGTGGCCTCTGCTAATGTTCGCTTGCAGTGAGATATTTTGCTCTTGCTGCTTTCCCAGACTATTGTCAGAGGTCACTAGGAATCTTAGTCACCACGCTTGAGGTGTTTATAATAGGCTTCGTCCCCATGTTTCTCTGCAGTACTTTCCACCATTGGTGGACCACTCCCTGCCCAGGTTCTTGCCTTTCCTTCACAGCCCCTTGCTTTAAATCTTCCCTGCCAAACCCAGCCTCTGGGTCATTTTGGAGTCAATCCCCATTACTCTTCTTGTGTCTTTTCTGCGTTGAGGATTCATTCTTAGCTTTTTTTCCCTCTTATTTCACTCAATAGTCCCATCCACTCCTGTGTAATTACAGAGGACTTCCTCTCCCTATCTAGCCCTGATCTCTAGAGCCCCAGTCCTGCATAGTGTCTCCATTGATCACTAAACATTACTCAGATGTCCTGGAGTGAGCACCTCGAACTCACTGTATCCAAAATGAAACTTCTCTTTTATGAAGCCGGCTTCTCTGCCTCTTCTCTGGAGTTCCGGGACCCTGCCTTTATATTGATACCTAACACATGATAGTTACTCTGCAAATATGACCTGAAGGGATGAATGAATTCTTCCGGTTACCCACGCTGGAATTCTGAGACTTGCCTTTGACCTTGTCTTCTCTGTGGCAGGCCACATCTACTCTGGCTGCCAAGTCATGTCAGTTCTACATCTGGTGTATCTCTTGTATTCCTTCATTCCCTCTGCCATTACTTGGGTGTTGTGGTGGACTTCTTGCTGGTCTTTATTTTTCCATACCTTTCCCTTGTTAATCTTTTTTTTTTTTTATGTATTGCTACTAGAGCAGTCTTGACTCAGAGGCCTGGTGATGGTGATGATGATGATGATTGGTATTTACTGAACACTTACTGTGGGCGTCACTCTTCCTATGTGCTTATATGCATTATCTTATTAAATCTATGTAACAACCTGTGAGGTAGATACTGTTATTATCCATATTTTACAAGTAAAACCAAGGACCAGAGAGGTAAGCATCTTCCTGAGATCACACAGCTAAATGACAGAATTGGAATTTTAATCCAACCTAATTCCAGAGTCCAAGCTTTAACTACTGTTCACCCTCCTGCAAAAACATCTTAACACCATTCATTTCAAACACTGGAGTACCTTTCAGTTTTACATTCGGTACCCTGTGTGAGCTGACCACATCTCTTGTTACTCACTTTTGTTTTTTCTATGCCAAGCTGAATTCTTCAGTTACCTATATATTCACATTCCTCCCTGTAATTTTATTCATTGTATTTTTTCCTGCCTGGAATGCTATGTTCACCTTCTGTCTGTTCATCTAAATCCAGTTCAGAAGGCTTATTTTTCATTGGGTTGCCTGATATTTATCTCCCCCTCATAGCATGTTCTCTGAACTGATCTTATGACATTTCCCACTTTTTACGTCATATCATAATTACAACTTTTCATGTTTTGTCTCCCTATTAGCCTGCAATCTTCTTTAAAAATTTTTTTAATTTAAATTCAACTTAATTAACATATACTATATTATTATTTTCAGAGGTAGAATTCAGTGAGTCATCAGTTGCATAAAACACCCAGTGCTCATTCCTTCAAGTGCGCTCCTTAATGCCCACCACCCTGTTACCCCATACTGCTCCCTCCAGCAACCCTCAGTTTGTTCCCCATACTTAAGAGTCTCGTATGGTTTGCCTCCCTCTCTGTTTTCCTCTCATTGTATTTTTCCTTCCCTTCCCCTATGTCCATCTGTTTTGTTTCTTAAATTCCACATATGAGTGAGATCATATGGTATTTGTCTTTCTCTGACTGACTTAGTTTGCTTAGCATAATACTCTCTAGCTCCAACCACATCATTGCAAATGGCAAGATTTCATTCTTTTTGATGGCTGAGTAACATTCCATTCTTCTATCCATTCATCTGTTGGTGGACGTCTGGGCTCTTTCCGTGTTTTGGCTATTGAGGACCCGGCCGCTGTAAACATTGGGGTGCATGTTAGCCCGCAGTCTTCTTGGTTGCAGCATGTATTTTTCTTCTGTCCCAAGGCCTTGTATAATGCATGCTTTCAAATAATTTTTTCTTTATTAAATTTCTCTTCAAAACGTGTTCATTAAATGAAGAATTTAACTGTTACTCATAGACCACTTAACCACAAGATTTTTGTATATGTGGCTTTTTAGTGTGCCCTTTCTCATTTCCATGTGGTTCAATAGATCATTATACTAATGTACTATATGTATATGTATGTAGATAGATCTGGTGAAAATGTTTATGATATGAGGTTTGTTTTGTTTTTCTCTTAACAATTTGTAAGCCCAGTTTAATTTCAATTTGAACCATTTCATTGAATCTAAGACATGTTTTTCACATTGTGAAATCTCTAGCAGTTTTATTTTGGTTTTTAAACCTCTCTATAATAAATTCGTGGTGTTTTAGAATCCAGGTTATGCAGCAAATACAATAAATAGTGACTTTTAGTTAAATGGCCTTGTGGAACAATACTCAACAATTTGGAGTTTGGTTTAGGCTCAGGTCTCTGTAGGTTCTGTTATCTTGTTACTTCTCATTTCATTATGGCTTAAAGGCTTTTAAAATGAGATGGTAAGGAGTAAGAGTTTTGTTTTTATTTATTTTTTAATTGGGGGAGGTTTGGGAGAAACTTAATGTTTGAGTAAGTAGAATTTTAAAAAGTAACGTATGAATAGAATTAAAAGCAGCAAGTTGCAGGATTCTTAAAGTACAATATTATTTATATAAAATTTTAAAATATGCAAAATAATACCATACCTTCTTAAGGGATACGTACAGATGCAGTAAGAACACGACGATGTTATAAGACAGTCATAAACACCAGAGTCAGGATGGTGATTACCTTCGGAGGCAAGGTAATGGGTAGTTAGAATGAGGGAGAGATGGTAGGGGGTCTCTACCACATTTGTAATGTTTACGTTATGTGCTCGGGGGTGGCTGGCTGGCTGCACGTTTGTCACATTGATCTCTGTACCTATTTGTCTGAAATACTTCATAATTTTTAGAAGTGAGGGGAAAAGGAATACATGTTGGAATGTACTTACGACGTTAAACCTCAATAAAAAGATTTAAGCTCAGGACACATGGGTGGCTCAGTTGGTTAAGCATCCGACTCTTGAGTTCAGCTCAGGTTGTGATCTCAAGGTCCTGGGATGGAGCCTGACATCAGGCTCCACGCTCAGCATGGAGTCTGCTTAAGATCCTCTCCCTCTCCCTCTGCTCTGCTCCCCACCCCCAGCTCGCTCGCTTGCTCTCTCAAAAAAAAAAAAAAAAAAAAAAGGATTTAAGTTTAAACAGTACAAATCCCCTACCCTGCTCCCTTGTTTCCCTCACAGAAGTAAACATTTTACTCATTTCTTTGACCCTTTCCAGAGATGTGTACATAAACAATATATTTCTGTATAAATTAAAAATAACCACTCCACCCCTTTTGCATAAATAGTAGTCTTCTCTGTACAATTTTATGCTTTGCTTTTTTTAATTAATATATCTTGGATATTATTTCATATCAGTAGATTAAATATGTAGGTTTTTTTAAAAGATTTTATTTGTTTATTTGACAGAGAGAAAGACAGCCAGAGAGAGAGGGAACACAAGCAGGGGGAGTGGGAGAGGAAGAAGCAGGCTCCCAGTGGAGGAGCCTGATGTGGGGCTCGATCCCATAACGCCGTGATCACACCCTGAGCCGAAGGCAGACGCTTAACGATTAAGCCACCCAGGCGCCCCTAAATATGTAGTTTTAATAAAAATAGATTTAACCTTTTATCGGTAATAATTACCTTTTTGTTTACCAGTTATAGCCTAGACTTTATCCATTAATAAGTATTTGTTTCTGTGTCAGATTTGTGTAAGCAAATTAAGCAGCAGGAAATCTGGGTTTCTCCCTAATTCCTCTCTCCAAACATTCTTGAGGCTTCCCAGGTGTCTTGATGCCTGACCTTTCCCTAGGCATCTCCAGTTTGTGGGTCATGTTCTCTCTGGGAAGTGGAAAGGGAGGACATTTGGGTTCTGGAGCCCAGTGTCCAGGTTTGAGTCCCTTGCTCTGCCACTTCCTAGCAGTGTGACTTGAGTAAATTAACTCTTTGTACAGTTTCTTCATCTGTAGATGCACTAAATATTCCCTTTCTGGTATAGTCATATTGAGAACTAAATGAGTGAAAAGTGCCTGACACACAGGAAGCACTGTAAGTGTTAGCTAGTTTTATTATATTATTGATCACTCAGCTGTCTGCTGCCCGAGCTGTGGCCAACCTCCAGACAGCTCACCCCACACTCTGGGCAATGACCTCCTTAGACTTTGGTCTCTGGCTAGTGAGGACACTTCATTCTCTTTTTAAGAAACTGCTCTTTTAGAGAAGGTTCTCCCAGCTGGCCAGTGATGCCCTTCATACCACAGCTGCCTTCTCCTTAAGGCACGGGGGCTGTCTACACAGTTGGGGTGAAGCAGAGCCTCGCATCTGCCTGGAAGTCTGGCACTCTCGAATGCCCTTGCTGCTCACGCTAGACTTCTCTGCCACAGTTCTTCTGCATGTTTTTCCTCATGCCTGATTTCTCCCCAGACCAGTGGTCCCATTCTCTATTGTTCCTTCAGGGGCCTCCATGCTTCTATGTGTCTGAATCCAGTTAATATCAGGGTGGATGCTCTTTCCGCTGGGTTCCCGGGCCCCATGTAAATCAGGGGATGGGGCTTGGTATCTATTTTAAGGGCTCCTGCACATACTGTGACTGATACGTGTCCGAAACATATTGTACGATAGTTAGGAGGCCAGTGTCCCCTAAGCACACAGAGGACCCCCGCGGAGCAGTGACAGCGCCAGCCCAGCCAGGACGGTGATACGTTATGAACAGTTATAGCGAACATTTGAATAGCAGTTTCCATTACAAAGTGCTTTTCACATAACTTACCTCGTTTAGCTCTGAGGAAGGGGTCAGTATCTCATTCCCATCTTCCAGTGAAGAAACAGGACTAGAAACGTGGTCACATAGATCGAAAAAGGACAGGTCTTCCTTTTGCTTCTGTGTCACTCATACCAAGCTACCTTCTTACCGGATGAAAAAAGAGCATATTTTGCAGTTTTAGCAGAATTGATATTTTTATAATGAGAGGATTTAATGTTAGCTAGGTTTGGGGTGAAATTAACAGTATAAAAACTATTGAATAATGTCATTTAAATTTAGGCCTCCTTGTACTCTGTAGGTTTGTGTGAACTGTAGCTAAGTTTGTGAAAAAAAAAAAATTGTCCTTTTTCTCAGAGCCACAATGGACACAGCTAGCCATAGCCTTGTCCTTCTGCAGCAGCTGAACATGCAGCGAGAATTTGGTTTTCTGTGTGATTGCACAGTTGCCATTGGAGATGTTTACTTCAAAGCCCACAGAGCCGTGCTTGCTGCTTTTTCTAACTATTTCAAGATGATATTTATTCACCAAACAAGGTAAGGATGTGCTTTTGTAAGTCAGAGGAGTTTTTAATGTGCTATAGCTAAGCCTTATTGTAATATCATTTGGGGGAGGCTTTGTTATGGGGTCACCTTAAGAAATAAAATTAATTAACTCATTAATTAATTTATTTATTTTGCACATCCAGTAATTCATCTCAGTGTGTAGGATCCATGGTGGAAGATAAAAATGCAAACAATAATAGCTAAAAGTTATTGAAGGCTTATTCCATACCCAAGCACTAAGTATTTACCTAATGTACATTCTACTGTTATCCATACTATTTTAGAGAAAAGGAAACTGAGACTGAGTCAAGGAACTGGCCCCTCCAAGATTATACAGCTAGTAAGTTATCCTCAAATGCAGATCTGTGCTCTTAAAGATCTATGTTCCGACCCACTAAGCTGTCGATATCTATTCTATAACACTTTCATAGCAAGGGTGTAATGTCATAATTTTACCCTTATAGTCCATATTACAGTTCAAAAGACATTTGTTTCAAATACTTTGTTCAAGAAGTGTTTTGATTTTTTGAATGAGGGTTATCCCAACACGATGGGTATGTAGGGAGTGGGCAGGAAATTCGTAGTCAGATTCTGAGCTCTTAAAGAATAGCTTTAATCCATCCCAGGTTGAGGGTGATAGAGTTCTGTATGTTTTTTTAAAGGACCTTGTATGAGATACTTAGGAGTCTAGTCTCAGTTACACACTTTCATTTACCTGTTCATTCATTTAAATATTTGTTGGGTACTTACAGGTCAGCACTCTGTTAGACCCTAGTAACAGGCTAGTAATGCTCCCTGTCCTCAAGGAGTTCATAGTCTAATAGAGAACACATGTAAAGAAAACAATTGCGACGTAATTGATCTGTCTGTGCCTCAGTTTCCTTCTCTGTAAAACATTGGCATAGTATGTATACTCACCCCATGGTGTTGAGAAGATTAAATGGGTTAATAATATTAAAATACTTAGAACAGAGCTTTGCACTGTCGGCTTCTGTTATCAAGAATTACTGTGACGCGTCTCTAATAGAAGTGCTGTACAAGGTAGAGTGGAGTGTCAGCAGCCCTATTTTGGGGAGGTTGGAACAGGCTTTACAGAAGCCCTGGATCTTGAAGGATCAGGAGGAGTTTTTTGGATATTTCAAAGGAATGCAAGAAGGTACATTTCAGGCAGAGGGAAAAAGTGCATGAAAACATAGGCAGATATGAACCGGGCTAGTACGTTCAGGAAACAGATCGGAACGGTTGGAATGCATGGCACGAAGTGGAGAGGAGGTTGGAGTGGGGGACATGTCATGGGTAGTGTCAATGTAGGAACTAGAATAGAAACAGTGCCCTCACATCAGTCTTGTAAGAGCTTTGAGTTGGTTCAGCTCCCCAAGCTCCTGCTGTATGCCAGGCACCGTGCTAAACAAAATCCAAGAGATACAAAGGTGTCAGGCCTGCTACGTGGTATCTCTGTGGAGCAACTGAAAATCCTCAGTGCACGGCTCTGTGCTGATATAAAAAAGCCCTGCCACAGACCCTGGAAGTGGGTGGGTGAGAGCTAAGAGTGAAACCCAAGAGGGAATCCTGAGATATGGGGACTAAAGAACTGGATTGCCAGCATCTGACACCCTGTGCGTTCCGAAGCAGATGGGAACGTTTGCTTCAGGGAAGGTAAGTCCATTGACTGGTGCCGTTGTTCCTGGCCATCCAGCACTTCCCTCGGGTTCTCTTTATCCTCATTTTGCAGGGTGTTCCTGATTTCTTGTTATGCTGTTATTTCTATGATCTGAATTGTAGATTCATATTTAAAAATTGAGCTTGGGTTTATTTTAAAGTTTTTCAAAGTTATACCTATATTCATTTGTGATTTAATGAGTAGATATATTACTATAGTTTGGAAGCCAAAATAAGATTAGTATAATTTAAATTCTAAATATTACCAATTTTAATAGATCCTTTTAAAATGTTCAATATTTTTTGTTTTGGTAAAATATATACAACATAAAATTTGCCATTTTAACAATTTTAATCCTACAATTCATTGGCATTAGGCACATTCACAGTGTTGTGCAACCATCACCACTTAACCATTTCCAAAACTTTGCGTCATCCTAAACATCAACTCTGTACCCATTAGGCAATAACTCCCTGTCTCTGCCACCCCACCCCAAGCTCCTCGTAAACTCTACTCTACTTTCTGTCTCTATGAATTTGCCTATTCTAGATATTTTTTATAAGTGGCATCATACAAACTTTGCCCTTTTGTGTCTGGCTTATTTCACTTACCAAACATTTTCCAGGTTCACCCATGTTGTAACATCATTCAGAACTTCATTCCTCTCTTTGCCTGAATCACATGCCACCGTACGGGTATGCCACACTTTGCTTATCCGTTCGTCTGTTGATGGACACTCGGGTTGTTTCCACTTTTTGGCTAATGTGAATAATGCTGTGATGAACATTGGCGTACAGGTGTCTGTTGGGTCCATGTTTTCACTTCTTTTGGTTATATATTCAAAAGGCTATTAAGTTCCTTAAAAGAGGAAGGTATCTGTTTTATTCATCATCTTTCTCCTCCCTGGCACCTAGTATAGTGCACACCACTTAGGAGTCACTAAATGTTGAACTAATCAGAATATCTGTGTATGTTTCCTGACTTCAGGCAGTAGGTTGAATACATGAAGACTTGTTGCTGGGCTGTAAAGCTGGTGTAATATGAATGTTTAATTTTCTGTTGATATGTTTTGTCAAGGCAGACTGCTAAGTCTGAACTTCTTAAGAAGAAATTGCATTAGCCTAAGACCGTATACTGCTAACTAAAAGGCCACCTGGTCATTTTATCTTGTGTGGGTCTGTTTTTTTGTTTTTAACAGTGAATGCATAAAAATACAACCAACTGACATCCAGCCTGACATATTCAGCTATTTGTTGCACATTATGTACACGGGGAAAGGGCCAAAACAGATTGTGGATCACAGTCGTTTGGAGGAAGGGATTCGATTTCTTCACGCCGACTACCTTTCTCACATTGCGACTGAAATGAATCAAGTGTTCTCACCAGAGACTGTGCAGTCCTCAAATTTGTATGGCATTCAGATCTCAACGACCCAAAAAACAGCTGTCAAGCCAGGGCTGGAGGTCAAAGAAGCTCCTTCCAATAGCAGCGGCAACAGAGCTGCTGTCCAGGGTGACCACCCCCAGCTGCAGCTCTCTCTTGCTATTGGGCTGGATGATGGCACTGCAGAACAGCAGAGGGCCCATCCTGCCGCCCAGGCCTTGGAGGAGCACCAGAAGCCCCCAGTGTCCATCAAGCAGGAGAGATGTGACCCAGAATCTGGGATCCCCCAGAGCCAGCCCTCACCCTCATCAGAGGTGACGGGCCCCACTTTCACCGAAAGCAGTATCAAAATACACTTATGCCATTACTGTGGGGAACGTTTTGATTCCCGTAGTAACCTAAGACAACATCTTCATACCCATGTGTCCGGATCCCTCCCATTTGGTGTCCCTGCGTCCATTCTGGAAAGCAATGACCTCGGTGAAGTGCATCCACTTAATGAAAATAGTGAGGCTCTTGAATGCCGCAGGCTCAGCTCCTTCATTGTCAAGGAGAATGAGCAGCAGCCTGACCACTCAAACCAGGGCGCCACAGAGCCTCTGCAGATCAGTCAAGTGTCTTTGATCTCCAAAGACACAGAACCAGTAGAATTAAACTGTAATTTTTCTTTTTCAAGGAAAAGAAAAATCAGCTGTTCCATCTGTGGTCATAAATTTCTCCGAAAAAGCCAATTGCTAGAACACATGTATACACACAAAGGTAAATCTTACAGATACAACCGATGCCAAAGGTTTGGCAATGCGTTAGCACAGAGATTCCAGCCGTATTGTGACAGCTGGTCTGATGTCCCCCTGAAAAGTTCTCGCTTGTCACAAGAACAGTTAGATTCATCTTGTGCCTTGGAGTCAGAGCTCACACAAGAAAATGTGGACACTATCCTGGTGGAGTAGCAGTTTCTCCTTCATGATTTTTATATACATTCTGAAAAAGAAAATTCACATGCATTTTTATTCATAAATTATTTTCCTTCTCAACTTCAATTAACTTTTTTTCTTGACCATTGATCCACAATTTTAAGGCTATATATATGAGGTCTTCTTATTGTAAGATATGTCATACATATGGCTATTAAAATGTAACCTTCAAATAGAGCTATGAACATTCATAAATCACAATTTAGAAATCAGAAATCAGGGGCGCCTGGGTGGCACAATTGTTAAGCGTCTGCCTTCGGCTCAGGGCGTGATCCCGGCGTTCTGGGATCGAGTCCCGCATCGGGCTCCTCCGCTGGGAGCCTGCTTCTTCCTCTCCCACTCCCCCTGCTTGTGTTCCCTCTTTCGCTGGCTGTCTCTGTCAAATAAATAAATAAAATATTTAAAAAAAATCAGAAATCGATGTAGGAACCTTAGAGTAAATATTTATAGAATTTCTAAGTTGTAGAATCAGTAAAGTCAAATTGAAAATGAAGTAAATGAAATATTTTTTAAAGAATATTCTAGAATATCACTTTTGGCTAATTTTTCACATGAATACACCACTATGAAGACTATTTAAAAATATTTCCTGCCATATAGGAAGTTAAAGTTATTTTAATGTGTAACTATATGTTATAATGTATACAAATTTTGTTTTAAGGCATAGCTATAATAATCATAAGTAGTTTTAAAATCACTTTTCACTTAATAGCGCTGCAGCATCTTACATGGCTTCTATTTATTTTTTGACATTGAGCATACCTCATTTTTAATAAAAAATATTCTAGTGAAAGAGAGAAAGGGAGAAGATTCAGACATTAAAACAAAATCCTACGGAGAGAAATAGGAAGATACATACAGATAGATAAACATAGAGACAGATTCAGATAGAACTACATCAGCTAACACCCCGTGTTGTTACCTTAATCTAGAGCATTTTTTTTCTTTTTCTTTCTTTTTTTTATTTGACACAGAGAGAGAGGGAGAGAGGGAACACAAGCAAGGTGGGCAGGAGAGGGAGAAGCAGGCTTCCCACCGAGCAGGGAGCCCGATGCCACCTGATCCCAGAGCCCTGGGATCATGACCTGAGCTGAAGGCAGATGCTTAATGACTGAGCCACTCAGGCGCCCCTCTAGAGCATTTTCTTAAAGACCATAAGAGCAGTTTGAGATTTTTTTTTAATGACCAGAGGTTTACATCAGTTTTTAAAGAGGAAACTGATAAAATATAAATTATCTTTCTACTCTCAGTGTCAGAGGGTTTTCTAGGCTGCCTGAGTTGATGTTAATTTTCTAAGTATCACTTGAAAAAGTAATTTTTCAATGACACAGTTTTCATTTTTTTCTGATCCACAAAACTAGCAGAGTAGATACAGTCAATATCCTAGAACTATGTCTAAAATCCGTGATAGTTTCCCTTTGTGAATAAACTTAGCTCCCTTTTATAGCAGTGAAACTTATAAAGCTATAACACCAGAAAAATTAAAACTGATGGACTAAACGATAGATTCTCCTGCTTTCTGTAGCTGGGGAATAGCTGGTCAAACTTCACCACAAAGGATAGATCTAAATTGTTTCTAAAATGTTTAAATTTCAAAGATTAGATAGTCAAGAATAACAAAAGAGACAGGCTTTGAAACGGCCTCATCTTTTTGTACGCTGCCCTGTTCAAAGCCTCCCAGACATGTTAATAGATCTGGTTTGTGAGGCTTAGAAATCAAGTGTATACAGAAACTCTGAGCTTCTTTATACAGCATCCTTTGGAGGACATCTCCTGACAGTGTCAGGGTTCAGTCAGAAGGGAGCTCAAAGATTAATCTAGCTCATTCTAAGGGCACAAAGGTTTTCTGTGGGTAAACAGTGAGGTTAGATGAATTATGAAATGTAAGTTTTTCTTGAAGGCTGAATGAAGAAACCACCAGGCATTGTCTAAGGCAGTTGAGTTTCTGCCTCAGACAAATGACTAAAGCTTCCTGGCGTCAAGACTGAGATGTGTTGAGGGGCGCCTGGGTGGCTCAGTTGTTAAGCGTCTGCCTTCAGCTCAGGGTGTGATCCCGGCGTTCTGGGATGGAGCCCCACATCAGGCTCCTCCGCTATGAGCCTGCTTCTTCCTCTCCCACTCCCCCTGCTTGTGTTCCCTCTCTCGCTGGCTGTCTCTATCTCTGTCGAATAAATACATAAAATCTTAAAAAAAAAAAAAAAGACTGAGATGTGTTGAGAATGAAATCTAACTAGCTATTGATACAGGATCAGTTATATTGGGAGTGGGAGTGGTTGAAAACAAGTGTGTTGCTCTTCGGAGTCAGAACTTTATCTAATCTTAAGTCATTCAATCAATTATTCAAATTTACACTACCCTCAAAGATTTCCTCTCATAGGATGAACACAAATAGTAACGTTGATTTCATGTATTTTAGGCTACTCAGGATATATTCCCTAGCCTTCTTCAAGTAAAATTTAATTTTTCCCATTAGGATAACAATTTTTCTGATTTCTTTCTTCTCTGTTCTTTCCTTCTTGCCCAGTCATTAGTCCTCGACACAAGAAATGTGTAGCTAATGGGTGGATTGAGCATGCATATGAGTTGAGGGGTAGGGCAGCAGTTCAGGACAGAGTCTGGAAAATTCTAAGAGTTTGCTGTGGCTGATTAGCCATGGCAGACAACATTAATTTAAAGCTGCAATATATCTCCATTTGTTGGGTGTTAAGAACGTAATGGTTAACTGTATTTTTGTTCTCATTCATATAGTTCCTTTTAATATTAGAAATTCAAAACAAATGTTCTTTCTTTAGTGTTTTTTTAAAGATTTTATTTATTTGAGAGAGAAAGAGGGAGCATGAGTGGAGGGAGGGGCAGAGGGAGAGGGACCAGCAGACTCCATGCTGAGCAGAGAGCCTGATCTGGGGCTGAATCCCAGGACGATGTGGGGCTCCATCCCAGGACCCTGGGATCATGACCTGAGCCGAAGGCAGACGCTTAACCAGCTGAGCAACCCAGGTGCCCTTTTCTTTAGTCTTCCTAATATTATTTCTGTTTTAGGAAGTGGAAAAATGTTAACTCCATTTTATAGGAAAAAAAAAAAGTCCCAAGAGGTGGGTTCCAGAGAGCCAGTGAATAATGGTGTGGGGACAGACCCCAGTTTAATTTTTTTCATTCATTCAACAGACATATTTTTAAAATAACTGTTGTATGATTAATGAATGCTGTGCCCTGAGTGTACTTTTTTAAAACGTGATTCCTTACTAAGAAAATATACTTTGTATAAAAAAGGTTCTTTCAGCTAAACCCTTTAGTTTTGACCATGTCATCTGCAAAATGAAGCTATAATCTTAACCATATAATACAGTTTGTGTAATGATTACCAAACTCTTCAAATGGGAAATGCTATATGCACCTTAATCGGTGTATTAGGCAAATCCTAAACGGACATTTTCTTCTTGGATCAGCTTAGAATTTTCCCTTCTTTCCAGATCCTACATATAGTTGTTTTCTGGAGAAAAACAGACTAGTTTCAATATTTGTCCCTATTAGCATATTGTCACAACTCTGGAACTCGTTAAGTGCAGTCTGCCTTATAAGAAATCCAAAATTTCTTGATTTATGTATCTTGAGATTATTATTTCATGCTCTGCTTTTCTGATTTCCCACTTGTAAAGTAGATTAAGTAATACCTACCTCACAGGGGTATTGTGAGGATTTGTATTAAAATTTTGTTAAGTTTGGGGCACCTGGGTGGCTCGGTCAGTTAAGTGTCTGACTCTTGATTTCCGCTCAGGTTGTGATCTCAGGGTCCTGAGATTGAGCCCCACATTGGGCTCCGTGCTGGGCGTGGAGCCTGCTTAAGGCTCTCTCTCTCCCTCTCCCTCTGCCCCTCCACCCCCTTCTCTAAGAAAAAAAGTGTTAAGTTCTCTTAGTATTCTTAATAAAAACCAACCATATAAAGAAAACTACATGTGTTCTATAGCTAAATCTATTAACTTCAGGATTCCAACCTGTAAACTCTAGAATGTCTTAGAAGCAGTCATATATTATTTAATACTCAATAATTAATTGACACAATTCTTCTTTTTTAGAAACAGCTTTTTCTAGAAACAGCAATGTTGCTGGAATTCCTTTTCTATTGTAGTTTAAACACCAGTACTTCTCTTTAGCCTTTAGGAAGAAGGATATTAGTTCTTTGGCATTATAGGGAATAAAACCTTGCCAATTTCAGCCTCATGGAAAGTTCCCCCAAGCATATTGTTTACATATAGGAAAAGGAACAAAAGCAATGGAGAAAATATCATTTTCATTTCTTTGATGTAGATCATCTAAGAAGTAAATGGGGACAAGAAATAGAGTGGGGATAAGGACATAGTAATTCATTGTTGGAAGTAATTCATAATGGAAAGGCCTCACTTTAAACTGAAGGAAATACATAGTAATCACGGAAAAAGATAGTCTGGAAAATGGCATAATTCCATTAATGTTTATCTGCACAGGCAAATTCTTACTGTTATAACCCAGATCCTTGATAAGTGTCATTTTTTAGTAGCAAGGTCAGATAAGCCACATGAAGAATTTTTGTAATGTAATTTGTGTCTTTGTATGTTTTAAACTAAGTATAGCTCTGTGGTATTTTATTATAATTAATTTTTAAATTCCTAAGAGTGAGATCTAGAGCTGATGGTTCTCTGTTGCACTGCCATGTTCGTATGGCTGGACTTTTTGAAAACTGGTAAGATTCTACGGTCCCAAGTCTGGATGTCCTAAACACAAGGGACCACAGACTGTCACGGTCGTCCTGCAAACACAGGCAAGAGGCTGCTGTGCGCCAGTGTGCCTCTGTGCCACGCTTGATTACTTCGGAGATACTGCTCCAGCGCCCTGGACACGAACTGCCATCAACTCTTCTATTTTGTGCCAAATAAAGTCATGTAGTCAGACTAGATCAGATATGAACTTAAGCTCGTTTCAAAGAAACTTGGATTTCAAAAACGTGTGCAATCAAAAAGGCCCAGTGAAGAAATCTTCCAAGCACGAGTAACACATGGCAAATCCGGGAGGCTGTGCAGAACAGTCACTCTTCCACCTTATGGACTTTGAGTTTGCTTCAGAAACATTATTTTACAAAGTTTTGTATCCTCTATTTGGAATGAAAACAGTGGATTTCATGTATTTTATCATGACAAATAAATTAATGTGACTTGATCATAAACAAAACCTTTTTAAAGTCCAGCTTATAGACTGTGTTCTCATTTTACAACAGGGTCTGCGCAGTGTCGTCCTCGTAGCACTGGGGTCAGTACGTCTCTGTGCCAGGGAACATCTTGGACGTGTGAGGCAAAAATGCACCACTGAGCTCTGTTCTTATCAACTGTAATCTGTGTGAATAGAAAATTGGCGTCCTACTCTAGTACCTTCCAACTGCCGTCTCTGGAAAGAAACGTTATATCTAGCCACTACCCAGTAGTTCCCTGCTTTGCTTTCTTCTTTCTTCCCTATTTACTGTATTTTCTCTCATAATGTAATCAACAACAGTGTTCTCAACCAGCATGTATTAGTCAGTGTTCTCCAGAGAAAGAGAACCAACAGTGTGTAAGTGCACACACACACACACACACACACACACACACACACACACAGAGACAGAGAGAGAGAGAGGTTGATTGATTATTGGGAATTGGCTCACGCAAGTATGGAGGCTGAGATGTCCCAAGATGCACAGCTGGCAAGCTGGAGACCCAGGAGAGCTGATGGTGTAATTCCAGTCCAAAAGCCAGCAGGCTCAAGCCCATAAGGGCAGGAAAAGACAAATGCCCCAGCTTATTTGGCAGAAGTTCCCTTTGCTCTCAGAGGGTCAGCCCTTTTGTTCTATTCAGGCCCTCCACTCACTGGATGAGAGCCACTCACTTTAGGGAGGGCAATCTGTTCTACTCGGTCAAATGTTTATCTCATCCAGAAACACCTTCACAGTCACACCCAGAATGTTTATCCAAGTATCTGAGCACCCGTGGCCAGGTGACACTTAACCATACACAGGGTGATCCCTCTCACCATGGGGACATTTTGCAATGCAGAGATGTTGTCAGTTGTCACAACTGGGTGGGGTGGGGGCCGTGTTGCTACTGGCGTCTAGTGGGGAGAGGCCAGGGATGCTGCTGAATGTCTCTCAGCGCAGGAGACCGTCCCCCGCCGCCCACAATAAAGAATTATCCAGCCCAAAACATCAGCAGTGCTAACGCTGACTAATCCTGCTCCAAAAGCTTAATATAAGTTTTGTGACGGTTATCAAGAACTGAGCGTACTTACGGAGTATGAGATGTGCTCGTTCAGGGTTAAACTCTATTTGTATTATCTTCTATCCCAGCTCTTAAAAAACAAAAAATAGGATTAAAAATCAGCAGTATTAAGTCACAAGGCAGTTTTAAATCTATTCACATAATGTTTGAATTTAACAACTGTGTCTCTAACAAGGGTCTCTTTGTGAAATTAAAATGTGATCGTAGGTTGTAATTTGTGTAAATTTTTAATCTGGCCAAAAGGTGGCACCAATGTAGCTTTTAAAAAATCTATTTTACATTATGCTCAAATTTGGCATCACTGTTCGTTGAATTCACTATTTATTTAGTACTTAGCTACTCCTGGATCTTGTTTTATTTAGTCATGACTAACAAGATTTTTCCTAGAATTCCGTAACATGTTGGATACCTCTGTGTTTTGACATCCCTCTTTTTAAAAAAGATTTATGTATGTATGTATGTATGTATGTACTTATACTTATTTGAGAGAGAGAGAGAAAGAGAGCACACCCATGAGCAGGGGTGGGGGATGCAGAGGGAGAGGGGGAAGCGGACTCCCCACTGAGCAGGGCCTCCATCTCAGGACCCCAGGATCATGACCTGAGCTGAAGGCAGACACTTAACCGACTGAGCCGCCCAGGTACCCCTTGACATCCCTCTTTGATCAAGAAGCTTTCAATTTACATGCAAAAATTATTTTTAAAATATAGCATTTATTGTGGTTGTTACATGAAGCATTTCTGTGGATTCTTTGCAAGTCTTTAACAGTAAAGGCCCTAGAATTTTAGTCCCCATCACATTTGTTCTTCTAATCGGACATCAAACTGTTTTTGGTGTCCTCCTTGGTCAAGAGATAAATCCAGGGACATTTGAGTAAATATTCCCTTGTTTCTTGCCTCCTATTTATTTTCTTCACGTTCACATCCTATGAGGTTGGCCTATATATTATTTTCTGGAATTTCTTTTTCAGCTGTAGTTCAACAACTGACTTTCTAAGCTGGTGGGGTTTTTTGTTTTAAGTGATCTCTGCACCCAAGGTGGGGCTCAAACTCATGATCCTGAGATCAACAGTCACATGCTCTTCCGACTGAGCCAGCCACGTCCCTTTATGATGGTATTCTTTATACTTTTCTTCCCTCATTGCCTCCCAACCAGTTCCACTTTCTGAGTAAGTCGAGACCTTCTTTAATAGAGTTCTTTTGCCTTCAGCTCTTCTTGCCTTCCAGTACTGAGTGAATGTGGTGTGCCCTCTTTTCTCCCCATTGTTTCTGCTTGCAATATTATTATTATTACCCTAGAACTTTGTACCTAATCACTAAATGCTTCTCTTAAATTCATTCTATAGCTGAGTAGCCAATTTGTGCAGAATGAACCCATCTTCTCTCACATGAATTATCATCCATTGTTTATACAATGTTGAAACTTTGTTCATTGAAACAACTTGGTGATATTGTATCAAAATAATAGAGATAAAATATCTTCCCTTAAACTGTTAGAAAACTATGGTGTCCTTTCATGACAGAAGTCTGAAGGAATAGTAGTACTCTGGGAAGGGTTGTCTGAACAACTGAATTGGTCCTTGCTCTCCTGGGGACTGGGAGAGAGGCTTGTGTGGGAAGAAAGCCTGAGAAGGAGTCCTTCATCAGCTGTAGTCGTTACTCGTTGCCTGGTATGAATTTCTGGATGGCCCATGTTAGATTTGTGTGCATCAAATAGGCCCTGGTAGAATGAGGTCTTGTGAATTTAGTTTTGCCACATTTTTCTGCAGTGGGAGCCGTATGGTACTTAGTTCAAACCATATGTAGGGAAATATCTAATTAAAAAAGGGTTTTTTTTTGGTAACTGGCATCTGTTCTAAGTGCCTTGTAGGAAGGAACATCTAAAAAACCTATGGTGATTCTTTAGAAGGAGGACATAACATTTGAGAAGGTAAGAGAAAAGGTTTTAAAATGAAGACTAGAGGGGCACCTGGGTGACTCGGTTAAGTGTCTGACTCTTAGCTCTGGTCAAGATCTCAGAGTCCTGAGATCAAGCTCCACATTGGGCTCCCCGCTTATCAGGAATGAGATTCTGTCTCCCTCTCCCTTTGCGCCACACCTACCCGGTGTGCACGCATGCGTGCTCTCTCTCAAATAAATACTTCTTTAAAATATATATATAAATAAATAAAATGCAGGGGCATGTGGGTGGCTCAGTCAGTTAAGCATCTGCCTTCAGCTCAGGTCATGATCCCGGAGTCATGGGATGGAGTCCCTCATTGGCCTCCTTGCTCAGCAGGGAGTCTGCTTCTCCCTCTGCCCCTCACCCCACTCGTGCTCTCTCTCTCTCTGTCTCTCTCTCACTCTCACTCAAATAAATAAAAAAATCTTTAAAAAAATAAAATGCAGACTAGAGATTTCAGCAGAGTCTCCAAGTTGTTTTTGTTTTTTTTTTAACCAGACCAGTTCTCATTTTGCAACATTGCCCTTCCTTCACATATGTGCAAAGTCTGGTGCTATAAGCTCAGTGGTTCCTGTCTTCTTTCCATCATAATCTTTTAAAGTGTGGGAGGAAAGGCATATAAATGGAAGCCTCCTTTTTTATTTTAAACATCTCCTGTTTCACTGTTAACACCACCACAGTTTTGCATCTCTCTCAAACTGGTGGCTATATTCAAAGCCACCACGGATGGCCATGCAGATTATGCACAAACAACACTAGAGGGCGCCAGTCCCCACATGAAGACTTCTGCAGTTGGGCTGTGCCGTTTGATGGCTGTGCATGGCAGCCTTGCTTGTTCGTCCTGGTTTAAATGCTGAGTTTAAGAAGCCCTTACTTTAAATTTCTGCAGCAAGTAGCAGTTTTCACTGATGCAATCAGGAAATTAAAATGCACATGTGGTATAGAGAATAATGAAATCAGAATAAGAAAAAATACTCCTTACGGGCGCCTGGGTGGCTCAGTCCTTAAGCCTCTGCCTTCGGTTCAGAGCGTGATCCCAGAGTCCTGGGATCCAGCCCTGCATCAGGCTCCTACGCCAGGAGCCTGCTTCTTCCTCTCCCACTCCCCCTGCTTGTGTTCCCTCTCTCACTGGCTGTCTCTATCTCTGTTGAATAAATAAATAAATAAAATCTAAGGAAAAAAAAAAAACAAGAAAAAATACTCCCTAGGTGAGAGAACTATATGCGTTTGTCAAAATCTGTAGAACTGTGCACAAAAAAGCGTGGATTTTCCTGTATATAAATTATACCTTAATGGAAAAAAAGGTTAAGATCACCTAGATATAAAAAAGTCTTAGAGTGTAATGAACCATAATGATTATCATTCACTATTAAATCTCCACAGGTCAGAAGAAACACATCAGCCAGACATTAAGGGTATAGAAGAAACCCATAAAACTAAAAAGATAATTCTAGTAAATTCACTCTGAAATCAGTGAAATTGCGTGGCACACTTGGATAAAAGATCAGAAAGTTAGCTTGACTTCATTCACTTGAATTGAGTGGTGACTGATTGTTTCGGCATTCTGTACATCTCAGCCTTACCCAGAGTACAAGGACAGTTCTAACTAGTTTTTTCTAAAGATTTTATTTATTTATTTAAGAGAGAGAGAGCACAAGCAGGGGCAGAGGGAGAGGGAGAAGCAGACTTTCCACTGAGCAGGGAGCCCCACGCAGGGCTCGATCCCGGGACCCCAGGATCATGACCTGAGCTGAAGGCAGACACTTAACCCACTGAGCCACCCAGGTGCCCCTCTAACTAGTTCCGATCAGGAGGATGGAAATACTCCGGTTTTGGATGATGTGTTTAAAGAGAGGCAGGATTCCAAGTTTTTATGCCACAAATGGCTGCTCTACATGGAACCTGTGTGTGTAATGTATGTACGAGGGTATTTGATTGATCTGAGCATGCGTGCCTACAGCTGCATTCGTTGTGACGGACTCATCACACATGGGGTCCAGAGACCCCACCTGCAGCCATACTGACTAGACCCTCGTGTGCCCTGAAGGTACAGATGTCACAGTAAGGATTTGGGAGCTTCGAGAACAAGTATACAAATGATTGCCTCTGCTTTTGTGTCAGCTTGTGCTCCCCATCTCCAGGAGCGCAGAGGTGGAAGGTCTGCATTTTATGGCCACAGGACAGCTGTGAAAGGCTGAATCTCCACCCCATAACCGCACTGTAACAAAAATGAAGGCTGAAAGTCCTATTTGAGTTTAGCCACAAAACGAGTCATTGGAGAAGTGCGTCTTGTCTTGCTCGTGTGCAGGAACTGCTGGACACCGCTACCACTGCTCTTATGCTGAGCTGGCATTTACAGAAACAGTTTTCAGTTTGGGGTTTTTCTAGGCTGGGGGCCACCACACCATCCTCCGCTTACCTAGGTTTTCCTTAATTGCTCATGGCACCTGTGCCCAGCTTCGCGGCAGATTTTCTGTGGATGTGTAGTGTCGCCTGCCGTGTACAAACACACACAATCCTCCTTCATTTATGATGGGGTTATGTCCTAATAAACCTATTGTATGTTGAAAATATCATAAGTTGAAAATGCATTTAAGATACCTAACCCACCAAACATCATAGCTTAGCCTATCGACTTTGACTATAGCTCAGAATGCTTACATTACCCGATTCTGGGAAATACCATCTAACACAAAGCCTATTTTATAATAAGGTATGGGATATTTCATGTGATTTATTGAATACTGTACTGAAAGTGAAGAGCAGAATGGTTGTATGGGTACAGAACGGTTGTAAGGATATCGGTTATTGACCCTTGTGATCCGTGGTTGGGGGTGAGCTGTCGCGGCAGCTTTCGCCCAGCACGGGACAGAGTAGCGTGCCGCACAGTGTTAGTCGGGGAAAGCTCAAAACCCCAAATTCCAAGTACACTTTCTTCTGAATGCATATCGCTTACACACGCTCGTAAAATCAAAAAGTCATTAGCTGACCATTGTAAGCTGGGGACAGTCTGCGCTCACTCTTTCCTCAGCTCAGAAACTCACCCCCTGGTGTTTTCAAGCTTTTGGAGAAAAAAACGAAGTAGGCACTCACAAAGGGGTCAGGGGCTCCAGGCTTCCGCGGTAATGGTGGGTCTAAAGGATTAGCAGAATTGCCTATGAGAAACAGGTTTGCAAAAGATACTGTTATCTTTCTAGTAGAAAGATGTGATTTAATAAGAATTTTAAAACTATGTAAGATGTGAAATATTAAGTAAGCTTAGGTACAGGGTTGGTACATTAGTAAGACAGTTTGCTTTGGAACAAGTTTTAGTTTTAGGACACTATCCAGTTTATTTTCTTTTTAAAGTCATCTCCACACCCAACGTGGGGCACAAACTCACAACCCTGAGATCAAAAGCCACACGCTCTACTGACTGAACGCCCCAGACACTATCAACTTTAAATTGGTCCCTAGATTTGGAAAGTACATTCCTTCACAGAGTCCAATTACTACCATTGCACTGTGCTTTAGGAAAACCAGGCCTGCCAACGTTAGGGGAATAAAACCAGTGTCTTCATAAACACGGAACTTTTGATTGAAACACCCAGCTTTAGCAGGCAATGTCTGAATAATATAAGCATTTTCATATGAAGTTTACTTATTCGGAAAGCCATGAAGATTACTAACGACTCATAGGTTAATATAATGTACAAAAGACAACTAATGGGTATAGCAAGAGATGATGTAACATTCAGTACAATGTTACAAATTTATAGATGGCATCAAGTCAGAAATGCCCCGTAGATGGATAGGTAGTTCACTGACATTGAATTCAAGTTTGAGATGCTTGTGTTTCCCTTTGCAGGAGGTGGGCTCTTTTAGGCTTGTCATTGTAAAGTCGGCCCAACACCCAATCAGCAGAGCAGAACTCTTGGTAGTCCTAACTCAACAGTTTCATTAGTGTGATCGTTATTCTTTTAGGAAATAAACATGATATACCACCTTTCTCTTAAAAGATTTACATAAATAAACATGAGCCACTATAACATTTATTCTATATTAAGAGTCACACATGTATTAATTCAGGTTGATATCTTTTTCTACAGAGTATTTCTTAAATATTAGCATCTGATCCACATCATATAGTACTGATTTTAATGAGAAATTACAAAATGGAATTTTTGCTTTCATAATAGCTCATCCACTGAACATTTTTACAGACAAAGAACTACTATAAATATGTAACATTATGCAGGCTTTTTTCTGCACCTGTTCACAAATCATAATGAATATAACTGTTTAACTATTTAGAAATGGAAGGCTTTCAAACTGTCTCTGTATTTAGGTGACCACCTCCCCACTCTGGACAAATTAACCACGTTCTCTTTATTCTCCTCTCATGATGCTGCCCTGCCTGTGGCTCTTTGCCTTCATCCCTGTCCCAGTTCCTCTGGTTGCTGTTCCCTAGTCTGAGCTCTTGGAGAGCTGGGAGCCTATCTCCTTTACAGTGTTGGGCATATGTTATACCCAACACATGTTGAACCAAACTGAATTTAATCAGGACATCTAAATTTTCTGTAGCTTCCTTCTGTTTAATTTTTGTAACTAAATAAGGATTACAAGAACTTTTTTTTTCAAAAATGTACCACAAAATGTACTATTGACTGAAAATTTAGAATACTGTATAATAAGAAACTTTATGTTACATGATAAAACATCATAGGAATTTGAACCTAAAGAACCTGAAACCATAAACAAGGACTTTTAAAAAATGTAGAAATGGCAGGCAGAAAAGTCAACCCCTGATGTATTGAGTATCTGATGAAATTTGAAGACTTTACATATCTGAATAAAGTTAACATTAAAAGGATCTTTCCAAACAGTGGGATTCTAAAGCCTAACAATTATTTTACAAATTCTGCTGTAAACCCTCCCACCCCCTGCAAATTAACTCTTTAACTATAAAAAATAAGGCAACTTGAAGTTAAACGTTGATGAAGTTAACTCTGGATCGCACGCAGAAGCCAGATTTGACTGGTGCCCTCCCATGACCCACATCTCTAACGACATTTAGCTGTATGGCTTTTCGCAGACACTGGTGAAATGAGATAATCTCTCAGAAATAAATCAGAGAGTTTCTTAGATTCCACTAAATAGTAGACCAATTAAGATCATCACAAACTTCGTGCTGTCAAATGCATTACCTTAAAAGAAAATTACGCAGACAGCTCTTCTGAAGAACCCCATTTGTGCCACATGCTTATTATTCTTTGAGGTGGAGGAGGTGGCAGGGAACATAAGTTCTGTTTGAAAGTTCTTTTGTTTTCTGCTACCTTTACTTAAATGTTACCCAGTACTATTTTTATATCCTATAAAGAACTTTGAGAAAATGTTAAGTGAATAGTGCTACGTAAAATAGAAGAGGGATTTCATATTCACTGGGTTGTAAAGCAAAGTGAATAATACTTGACTCTTAAAAGGGAGAAAGATAATATGCCGAAAAAGTTAACAAGTATCCAATAAACCAACCCACTTTGTAAAATTCTGAGTTCAAAGGGAAACTGAATCCCAGCTAATTAATAAAATGTTCATTAAAAGCAGCACTTATCACAGCGAATTTAAATGAAAATTAATGTGATATTATTAAATTGCCTTTTAAATGATCATTTTAATCATGTCAGATGGGTATAAACTGAATAGGGACCTATTTATATTCATTTTATGTCTTGCATTTAAGGTCCACTTGCTTAAAATAACTACGATTGAAATGAAACATATTTTATAAGAGACTTCCAAGTTATCTGATTCCTGCTTATTTCTGTAACAAGACAATCTGGATCACCTTAGAATTCATTTTAATAGGATTTGGCCAAGTGGCAGGTATACTCAATCGAGACCAGTTAATATCTGGATTCCTTTTTCAGACTGGAATCCTATTTATTTAATTCACCAGATATTCTCAATAGAAAAGATTAAGGAGGAACTACTTAAGAATGAATGCAGGTAGAGTACACATCTTATCACAAAAACAATCAATTATAATACATTCTAACCAAAAATATATATCAAACCATAGCGGAAAAAAAAAATAGTAGAAACCCAGGACTAGAGAAAGTGTTATTTTCTTAACAGAAATAATTAATTACACATATTTATCTCATATCTGTTTTTAAAACTCCCAAATATGCCTAAGCCTTCCAAAATATTTTCAGTCACTGGTAAGCACTATACTTTGTGTTCATTCATTAGAGATTGCTAAAGAACTTACAATGCAAGTATATTGGCTTGAGCCATTCTTGCAATAAATGAAGATAGGATTCCTTAAAACACTGTAAAATGCACCAACTTTGATCAGATTTTAAAAAATTGTTCACTTTTGAATATGATATGATATTTGCTGGTAGCCATCCAAGTCCATTAGCACCACATATAGTGAATTTAAAAGAATATTTTTAGGGTGAATGACTTAGCAGTCTTTTTCTTAATGTTTAAAAATTGTACAACTAAAAGAAATTCATTTCTTGAGTCGTACGTTTTGAAAATCCACTTTTGTGTTGCTAAACTGAAGGATTTTTGTGGATTTCTCCTCCCAAGGTTATAGGCATGAAGGTAGAAAAGTCTGGGGGAATAATTTTGTACTTCAGCGAAGACACTTGCCAATAATATCCATTATTTGGTTCAGTTCCAAAGTCAGATTATGTTTTTCTGCCAGAGGTCTCAAGATGTATTCACAGCAAGAAACAAAGAAGGTTCTATAGGATAAAATAACACATATTTTCTATGCGTAATTGATAAATAATGCAAGAAGTCACCAGATCATTTAGTCGCCTAATATACACTCTTTTCTCCAAGAATGTACAAACCCTCTTTAACAAATGAGTGGAAACTCTTTATACTTCCTCTACTGTCAGAATAACGCTGTCCCTCAGTTTAGACAGTGGGGACTATACAATTTGGAACTTTACTGTGAGGTAGGGAAGTGTGTTGTAGTATTATGGCCATTTCACACAAGGAAAGATTGAAACAGTTACTTTTTCAAAAAATATGGCAATCGTTGATGAGATCGGTGATTTAAATAACAAGATAAAATGCAAATAAGCCCTTCTCGTTGTTACATTAAGTTCTTTTTTTTTGGTAAGGGATTAGCTGGATTGAACATACTGATGAAAAAGTTAATTTTCAAAATCCATGTAAAATGTTTGTTACTGGTGTCTCTTGACACATAGGCACAATGCGAGAATACTGACATTTAAAATACAATATGCTTTAGCAATAACTTCTCACTTTCTATTCAACCATGAACTTGGCTCATTCTTGGTCAAAAGTAAATAATATTTTCACTAAGTTATTATGATTTCCTGGGACTTTTACTGCCAGGCCGGCTGTGAATTCCCTCTTTGGGGACAGGAGGATGAATGTGGTCTCTAGAGAAGCAATCCTGCAAGATGAATCCTATGTTATCTGTGATTTGTTACTTGGGCAGTTTGCCTTCTCCTGGACGGAAAACAGTATTTCACTCTTCTTGTTTTTGCTGTTGCTGTTGTTTAGTCTTTTGGGTTTTGCTTCTAACTTTTCAGCAGACGACCCCATGCAGAAATGGATTTAGACAGGTTTGTCTGAGGCAGAAGAAAAATGGAGAGGGACAATGCACTGCCTATTTCCACACCTTTGCACTTGGTAACTATTTGCCTATTTGATATAAATTGTGAATGGCTTTTGCACAGTATTTAAGCAAGACTAGAAAAACACTCATGTTTAATTCAAATATGCACATTCTGCTGCAATTAGGAAAAGGCAATTTTTTTTTGAGGTAAGACTACTGCCTACGAGCGTAACAACTGTAAATCACACATTCACAAAAATAGCTCACCTTACTCACCATTTTAAACACAAAAGTGCACTGTAAAAAAATTTTTTTTGAAAATCAAATGTGATGTTAACTTATACACAGGACTGAACTATCAAAAGGAAACCAGGCTTTGTGACATCAGAGAATATTAAAGAGTTTCTGGCATACCATAAGTGCTCAATAAATACAGTTTCCTCCCCCCAAGCACCCCAACTTCCACATGTCATTTTAGCAACTCCCTGTATGTTACTTCCATTGCGATCCGTACTAACTTCCACCAATCCAGAAGCGACTGCATTTCAGTGGCAGGGCAGTTTTATAAACTTAATTCTTTAGCACTTCTGGGCTGGAACTGTACCTGTAAATCCCACAGATGACAAATCTCTCATTTGTAACTGAATAAGAAATGCCAAAATTTGCAAAGTAATTTAGCATGAAGCTTTTTTTTCCCTCCCATGATCTGGAAATTAAGTCACTGTAGAAGATTGTTCATTTTATTATCATCAGAGGCCATTTCATTAACCAGCTGTTCTATAGACAATTGGATAGCATTCTTGACAAGAGAAGAAGCTGTTTCTATTAAGAGTGTTTCGTATTGTTCTGAAGTTCTACCCTCAAAACCACTATCATTAGCAAAAACCCCTACTTGCTCATTTTCAATTGAAATTAAGAATTGCTTAGGGACATTTTTAGATTTCTTAACATCAAATTCACTGATTTCAGTGTCTGTAATAATAATAGCAATTGGCTCCATTCTTTTGCTTTCTTCTGATTTGGGTTTCTCTGCAGTGACCTCATTTTCTCTCAGCTCTGATTCCTGGCGCAATTCAGTATCTTTCAGCTCACTCTCTTCAGCTATCATCTCTCTACTTTCATGCTCTTTCCAATTTGGTCCACTTTCGAGGATATTGCTTCTGGCGTCTTCTACAATTTGCTGATCTGGGCTTGCAGGTGGGGGAGGAACCTCAGAAACCACTGGTGGCTGAGGTTCTGTTTCTGAAGTTTCAAGTGGGCTTACTTGCTGGCCTTGGACACTTTGTTTTTCCTCAATCGTTTCGGTATCTCTTTCAAGGATTAGTGTTCCCGGGTGAATGGCAGAATGCCCTGTATCTAACCCAAGTTCTACTGAAATCACTTTCTCTCCAGCTGTAGTTGTGCTGTTGCTCACATCTGGTTCACAGACCTCATCACCCCCTTTCTGTGAGACATCTTTACTTACATCCTGGGGCAACTGGGTCTTTGCTGCCTGGTCATCTTTTGTATCCAAGTGTTCAGCCTCTCCCTGGACTCTGATGCTGCAGTCTGAGTCTTCTATGATTTTGGAATGATTACTTCTTTTCTCTCCTTTTGAGAATTTTATGCAGGGAATCTTAAGTCCGGATTTTGCCTTTTTCTTAGAAACATCAGCATCCTCAGCACTGATTTCAGGCTGCACTTTAGCCTCAAAGGGCTTTTGCTGCTTTGAAGATTCTGACCTTTTCCTGCGTGTCACCAGACGTTTGATTGAGGCCCAGGCCCCCCCTGGGGGCTGTGGCTGATCTGAAGCTCCTGCTTCTGGGGGACACTTTCTTGCTGTACCAGCAGCTTCAGAGCTAGCTTTGGGCTTCATTGCTTTGGTTGCTTTCTTTCTTCTCTTGAAGCAAAGCACTGATGCTCTTTCCTCCTGCCTCTCATCTTGAGGACTAACTTCTGTGGGTCTCTTCTCATCCTTGCTTTCAACTTGAATTTCGGAAACCGTGGTTTCCATGTTTACGTCACACTCGTTCTTTCTCTAGAAAACTATATTCTCTCTTCCTTAGTAGCCTTTATGACAAAAAGGTGGGCAAAAATATGCTACGTAAAATTTCTTCCAAATGTATTCACTCCTTTTGTCTTACTCCATACAGTTGTTTTAGGTGGTTTCTCCAGTGTACAATTCCTAGTTTCTCTCTCACTTACAATTTCTCTCTTTAGTTTCTTCATGAAAGCCCTTCACTGGATAGCTTTTTGTTTTAAGGATCAACCTGATGAGAGAAAAGAGAGTGGTATTTTATTTCACCAGCAGCCTATTGTTTCCTATAGAAAGATTTCAGTTGAATGTATCTGATTCTACCAGGCATGTTTCCCATCTAATAATCTACTGAAATGACTGGAGAATAAGAAATATCAAAAAGATTACAAGGTGAATCTAGTTTTCTCTGTTCTCTTTGTTAACACTTCAACTTGGATTATTTGCAAATCTGATATCAGTTCTTTTGTTGTGCTGTCTTTATGGATGTTTATGACCCAAATCCAAGTTAACAAACAGACCACGATAACAAAACAATGAAGGGCAAAGTGATAAGAAAGCTAGGGTGATTTTCATTACATGTAATAAAGAATTCTGCAGCTGCAAAGGATCTTAGAGATCATTCAAGTCCAGCCAGATGAAGAAAACGAGCTCCAGAGTGGGTAGGTGGAGTGCTGAAAGCCATACAGCTAGAGAAGGTCATAGCCAGAGTTAGAACTGAAGACTCTGACTCTCCAATGTTCTTTCCATTATACCATAAGGTTTCTGTTCTAAAAATGTATGTTCCATCAGAGAGGTGCTACTTTTCATACACACTCTTGGGAAATTTAACATCACTGTCATTCTCCCCTCTTAAATTTAGTTGTATAATTTTGACATTTCCCCCCACCCCAAGTATCTACTTTTCCAATGTTTTCCATAATGAGCACATAGTCGAAGGTCAGTAAAAGCGAATGATAATAATAGCTGACATTTATTGGGCAACTCCTGTGCATTAGGATATGCTAAGCACTTTTACATCCATCTCTAATCTTCCTCACATTACAAAATGAGTAGGTGGTGGTATCACTATCTGCAGAGGAAGAAACTGAGGCATAGAGAGCTAAATAACCCGCCCAAGATTACACACCTAGTAGGTAACGGAGATCAGATTCAACCTGATTGCCTGTTTCTGAAGCCCATGCTTGGAAAGTGGGCATTAGAATTTTATCAGAAAAATGAATTGTCTGGAGATACTAATCTGCACTTAGAGTCACTAGTCAAGAATTTTTAAATTGTGTTTTATTTAACCATAAGGCAGCCCTCTAGAACCCAGACTAGATTGAATTCTTGCTATTTTAAAACCAAGCTTTTGAAATTCTTTATATTTTGTTTTCTTGGTTCTGGAACTAATTTGAAAGCCAGATAGAATTGATAAGCTATGCAATTGGCAAACTGATTAGTTATACAGAAACATAAAATGAATCCACAGGATAGTATGACAGCACCAATGAACACAGATGTGAGGTGATGATCTAACAAAAGCTGTATTAATTTTTGCTGGTGGATGTCCTAAAATAAGGGGGCTCTTTCCTTGTACTGTTTTTCTGTAAATCCTTCAGCGCTGAAGGTTTATTTGGGTAGCTCTTGATTCTATGAACCACAAAAGGAACTGGAACTCAGATAATCAGTTAATGATGTAAGTAAACATTCCCTGAGCTTGGGAGTTACCGACTCTGTGCCCCTGACAGAAAGACAAGTCATCCTAGAACAGCGATGGAACTAAAATATGAACATTGTACAGTGTCCCTCCTCACATAATGCTTCCATAAGCCCTAGAACCACAGCTGATTACAGCTCTCTCAAGTCTTATCGCGTCTTGGAGTTCTCAGCACCTGAGAGTTTTTACCAACCAGAGGATATATAACAGAAATACTGAAATGAGATCATGCTTCAGACGGTACGATTTGAAGCTAACCTGGATTGCCCAAAGACACCTGCTTGAGAAGCTCACTTGAATGTACATTAAGGTAGAAATAAAAAATACCCAAACAGAAACCTAACTGAAATGGGAAAATACAATCTGGAGACATTAAAACTTTGCAGAATGTTAGCGTGCAAATGATTCTCCTTAACCGGCACGGTGCTTTCATCGCCGCGGTAATCTTAGAGTCCGTGTGTCATTTCCTGACGATCGCAGTCTAACGCCACTTTCCCCCTTGAGCAGGGAAGCACGGAGGCCAGGAGCAAGCCCTTCGGGAGGAAAGCTGGGACTCTCTCCCAGCGCCGGGTGCGGACCACCAAGCGGCCACCCGGAGGAAGGCGGCTGGTTCCGACTGGACGCGCCTCGCGGCACGAGCCGGAGCGCAGGACCGAGCACTTAAACAGGAAAGTGCCGGGGGCGTGGGACCGAGCCCCCAGCTTCAGGCTATCTGCACAATTATTAACGGCCAAACCACATCTCCCTCAGATAAGGGTAAAGGCAGAGAAGAGGTACCGGCCACCCATGCTGCCGCGACGAGCTGTAACGCGAAGAGGGTGGGTGGGCACAGCTGACGAGGGTCGAGCTGGCTGGAGGTTCCGGCGGACAAACGACCCCTCCCGGTTCTCACCCCGGCCTCCTCAGGGGCCGGGACTGCGAGTGTCCAGCGGGGACCTTCCGCCCACCCCGCCGCGCAGGCGGCCAGCGGACATGACACGGGCCCGGACCCCGTCCCCCCGACCCCCTCACTTACCCACGCTGCCTGGGTCCCTGGCGACCCTGCTACTGAGGTCGGGGGGCCGCTCGCGGGGCCGGGCGCCCAGGCAACGGGGAAGCCCCCGTCGCACGAGCAGCGAGCAGTCCTCTGCAGTGGGACAGCAGCCGGCGGCGCCCCCTCCCCAGAGCGCGGGGAGCGACAGCCGGCGGCTCCAATGCGCGCCGGGCGGGCGGGCGCGGGGCGGGGCCAGGGCGCGGGGGCTCTGCCTGCGAGCGGCTCGCCCCGCAGCGTGGGAGAGCACCTGGCACTCCTGGCCCCCGCGCGAGTCCCCGCGGCGCGACCACGTGCAGCCACGGCAGCTGATCACCCAAAGGGAGGGCTGGCAGATGGGGTGGGGACCGGGGAAGTGAGCCCCGCATTTTGGGAGACGCAAAGTAGCAACCTTTGGTTTTAAATTAGGGGCACTCTCATTTAAGCACCCCCCACAACACGCCGAGTATTTAAAGACACGGCAGATATTACCTTTAAAAGGTAGGGTTAAAAACTGTGCAGGGTGAAAGCTTGTTTGGGGAAAAATATACATATATGAATTGAAACAACAAAAAACTTTCCTAGGAGTGGCTTTGGGTGTAATGGTGTTATTACGGTTCATTGCCAAATACTTTTAGAGGCCCAAGTCCCCAGACCCTTGTCTCCCTAGTCTAGGCGGCAGGTAGAAGTGATTCGATGTGTGTGCGGAGGAGGTTAGAAGGGCACAGGAACCCAGCCCCATCCATCTTTTACACCTTATGTATTTCCGATGTCTGCTTAATCTTGTCCCTCTCAATCAAGCGGGGGTGGGGAACGGGAGATGGGCAGCATCTACCCTCCAGCGTGACTGGAGGGCTAGGTTGCGTATTTTCATACATTTCCTGGGTCTTTATCTAAACAAGTTGCTAGCCGTAGTGAAAAGCACCGCAAGCATTTATTTTATTTGTACACACAACGCACTGGTTTCATTAACCAATGAAAGGTATTGCTGTCAGGGCTTAGGAGACATGCTTCGGGTTTAACATTACCTACCGAGGCTTTCCCGGGAGTTCCAGCTGTGGGGTCCTCCCGAGGGCTGGGTTGCGCGATTGGCTCCTCCTGGGCCCTCCCCGGCAAACCAAGCAGAGAGAAGAACCTATTAAGGAGGAGTAAAGAATTGGTGAAAAGCAGTTGTACTTACCTCCTTTCTTTGATAGGATCATGGTCTTTGGGGAAGTAAATCTCAGTTACCCGCTTTTGGAAGTTTTTCTAGGAATCTGTTTTCCCTTTGTTAGGTTCAGTAGCTCTCACTGAGACTTAAGAAAGAACCATTAGGACACAATAGCAAAGCTGACTCTAAGTTGTCAGAGATTTAAGGTAAAATTAGAGACAAGAGCTGTAAAACAGGAAAATCCCTAAGCATCTGCCTTGGTTGTAATGAAGAATTCAGTCTATCTTTGTGCTGTCAGCAAACACCAGTCTGTGAAAATGTCATTTATGTCCCCAGCTGGGTTGCTAACCCTGCTTACTGACACTTTTGAACTTTAAACAAGTCAAAAGAAATCCATGCCACTCATAACTGATTGAGATGCTATTACTAAGATCCAAGTTTTCCCAAATCTACTTGAGCTAGGTGTTTGCAACAATTTCAAGCAAAAATAAGATGAGCTTATCCAGATGATGATGGGGTAGAACAACTGTCTTCCTAGGAAGGAGTTGGAAGTGAGACAGGGGATCGGTTGAAACAATAAAGGCCTCCTAAATGACTGGTAGATCTTATTCCACTTTTCTTAAAAAAAAGGGGGGGGCTGATGAAAGGGAACTGAAGGGCGGTGAGAGGTAAACTGATTTTGTATTTTAAGAGATTTTTTAAAGGTATACTTCAAATAACTCATCCCCAACCTCCACCACACACACACTCACAAAGAATATAGTACTATAAATGAAATACTGCACTGTGACTTTTCTTTAGGATATGACTAGAATCTGATGCCGTATCTGAGGTTTAAGAAATGTATCCAGTACTTCATGCATGAAAGAAACCTGTCATCCCTGAATTCACTTAAGTGACAGTAAGCTATTACCCATATCACTGTCTGCTACTCCATTAGTAACTTTTGATTATATAATGAGAAGCAGGCTATAAATGTATTTCTCCAATCTGATGAGAAATTATTCTACCTACAGCTTATCTTGTTAATATCACCAGACACAGTGTGCCAATAGAATAGCTTGCATATTTATCTGAACTCCTATTTATCTGATCTCAACTGAGCATAGCATTTCTCCCATCCTGGTCCCCAACCACCCATGGCCTGGGCCTGTAGCTACCAAAAATGACTTATAACTCCTTAGTAAAATTCTTACATTTTAGAAACCTTCTGGGAATAAGCCCTCCAACCCCTTCCCTCGTGCACCATTAAATGAACCTGTGGGTCATTTCCTGGTATTTTGATCTGTTTCTAGGCACCATCAATGTTGTACCAGTGAACAAAACAGTAATTCTGTTGTAATCGGCTTTGCTTGGTAGCACACAAATGCTGCCTCTTCTGAATTAAGAGTATATATGCATCTTCAGTGCATGGCAACAGCCCCTGAAGTGCAGAATAAGGGGTCCGATTTGTTTATCAGTAACATTACAAATATGGGGTGGGAATGCATGAGTGGCCCAGAGAACCGTTAAGAACAGTGATCTGGAAGGGTTCCTAGCCCCAAGGTAAAGGCGCTGGACCTTGTCTGACAACACATACTAGTATGTACCCCAAGCACTAATGCTTCTGTAGGTCTTGAATTCACATCTTCAATTAACCTGCAGTTATTTAATCCTACATGCCATCTCTTTCTCACTTTCATTTTTTTAAGTAATCTCTACCGCAACGTGGGGCTCAAACTCCTGACCCTGAGACCAAGTCACATGCTCCACCAACTGAGCCAGCCAGGCACCTCTTTATCACACTTCTTAATCACACATTGAAGAATCAATTCCACAAAACCCATGCTCTCAGTAATTGCTCAGCAGCATTCTTTATTTCTTCCCTCTGCTTCTGCCACCTTTTATCATCCCTTCCTTCTGGAGGGAAATGAAATGGGCACAGCTTTCTGCCTGTCACAAATGGGAAGTCCATTTCTGTGCTGCCTGGCAGGGGCTGGCTTCTAGGAACAGCTCTGACAGGCAGAATGCTGGTAAAGAGCAAAGGCTTTAGAGTCAGAGGACTTTAACAAGTTTATCTGGTAGGCAACAGCAGTGCAATTTAAGTTTACCTTTCTGTAAAATGGCGATATAAACCTAATTTACAAATTTGTTCTACTGTAATTTCTCTCTACCCATTTCTAGCCAAAGGCCAGCTCTCATTTTGCAGCTAAAGGTCACTTTCGAGCAATTCCACTGCTAACAATTTATCCAACAGATGCTTCAACACAAATTGCACTGATACGTAAGAGAATATTCCCCTGCTCGCTCGTTTGTAAATGCAAAACCCATGAAACAATGGTAAGTGTCCATAGTAAATGTTTAACTCCTACACAGCTGTAACAAATAGGGTGAATCTCAAACTGCTGATGTAGTAAGATCCCAAGATATCCTGCCAGGTGGAAAAAGCAACTTGTACCATTCGAATTTTTACTGAAGACATATTTTACTACTACTTAGGAAAATTCTTGCATTAGTGATAGTCCATTCATTCCAAACAATACCTAGTATTGTTTGCAATACAATGCAAAAACAATTTGCATTCCTTATTAGGGCTTTATCATCTTTGGCTTATAAAACTCCACTCACCCTCTCCCACCAATTGTGGTCACTATTCCTATCAATTGTGTTCACCCACATGGCTTTTGGGGATACTAGGAAGCCTGAATCCTTCAAGATGATCTTTAAGTCACCATGTCTGAAAATAGACTGCTTTCTTCCCTTATTTACAAAATGAATTTCCAGCAAGTCCCATGCCAGATGAGGTCTTATGGGACATTAAGAAAAAAACATCAAAAACAGTGAACTCTGTGCAGACTGGGCCCGCATGATGCTTTGAAGCAGGAACTGACGACATCATTGTGTACAATGTGCCGGGCACCGTACAAAGCTTGGTGAAGCTGGGGCTCTGCACACACCACTCCTCTGCCATATAATCCCAAAGCACCGCCATCACGTCTCTGGATGGCAAAACTGACTGTATTATAACACCGATGTGAACCTAAGGAATTAAAGATAATAAAGCCAAGGACACCAGGAAAAATACTGCTCCGCCAATGCCAGAAGTGTTTATACTGGCATCAGTGGGGACACAACATCTTCTGGAAAGACCAATGCAGGAAGACAAGGGGGAAGAGGGAGGAAAGAACAGGAGAGGAAGAACTGAGACAGAAGCTAAAGAACAAGAGAAGGGAAAACATTTCAGGGAAAAAGCATTCCGGAGGGAGGGGTGGAGCCCAGGCACAGCTCAATAAATATTTGCTGAACCAACAGAGCAGATAGGGTTCACCTACAGTTAGTGCTTTATGACCATCCTTTCTGAGAACTTCAAAATAAATGGTGCTAAGGCTGTGACAGCAATGGGAATTCCAAGGAAGTTCAGGACAAAAACCTATATAAGCAATACTTTCTCAGGTTAAAAAAAAGAAAGGAATAACATAGAAAGGTGTACGATAAAAAGGCACATCCTCTATACCCTACTTCCTCCTCAACACTATCAGGAGGTCTCCTGATGACGTGTCCTCCCAGAAATCTGCAAGCATGTGCCATTTACCCTTTTAAACACAAGTGTCACAAAGTATATGTTGCAACTTGTTTCTTCGGCCCTGGGCTCTGCCGGCAAATGGGCTCCCACAGGATGGCCAAGATCCTACAGCACAGGCTGTGAACGCTAGAGTTTATATTTAAACATCCAGATCGCAAAATCATTTCCTTTTATTCTGTGGAACTTCATTAAAGGAGACTTGTGCATGATTTATGTTAATTTATACATGATGGTGGGAATTAAGACTGAAGAAAGGCTACTGGGGAAACGCTTGCTCTTCATTTCCTAAGATCTTCATGGCAGGGGCTGACTTCTCTCGACTTCCCCACACCTCCTAGCCAACAGTCGGCCTGAATGGACACCGGCCAAATGTTCGGAGCAGCTCCTTGAAGAGGGGCAATCTAGAAGGAAAAAGAAACGAGAAGTAAACATTTCCTCGGCCCTTGCATGCTGCCCCACTCCCCTCTGGCGCTGCCAAAGCCGGTCATGTCTCCAGCCTTTCCACGACCACCTCTGTAGGGTTGGCCCGCAGGCCTGAAAACAACACACCGCACTTGCTATGTGAAGACTGTTCAAGGCCAGGACAGGCATGAGCCAGAGGGACATTCCCAGTGTCACAGAAGCCCTCCTGAAGGACAGCATTCCCGGGCAGCAAGCACACCGTCTCCTCTCTGGAAGCAACCATCCTTATGGCTGCTTAGAAGAGGACTAGACTGCTTCCACCTGGACCTCTACGTTTTTAAACAATGTGAGGGCTTCAGTTTTGAATTATGGTCCTTTGATAGCCTTGTTTTTTCCAGCGTTTCTCAATTCCTCCCTCCTAGGCTTGTAACTCTAGGTTCCTTGCAGCTGTCAGGATTCTCCTTCATGACTGCCCAGATCAGGACTCGGTTTCCTAAAACCATGTCTTCCTTTTTCTTGGCTGAGTCCCCATCTTGCCAGAGCACACTGCTAAATACCTCTGTAGGGAGCGAGGTGCGGCGTCAAACCCGCACGCGTCTGAAAGCACCTGGACAGATCCGGTGGGGCCTAAGTGCAGGTGCAAAGTCAGCTCGGAGGGGATTCCTCCATTGTCGAAGAGCCCCTTCACTGATAAGAAGACAGGTGTTCACTCTAATTCCCATTTTCTCACAGACAAGCCATTTTTTCTTTTCTGGAAAAGGCTTTTTAGGATTACATTTTTAATGATCTTGAAATTTCAACTGGATGTGTTCAGGGAAAGCTCATTCACTGTGATGAGTACTTGGGGACCTTTCCCTTAAGATCCCAAGTATTCCCGGACTGGTCCTGTTTCCTTCTTTTCTACTTTCAGGGACATTTACTCAACTTCTGCCTGCTATCTACTCAAAGTACACAGACCTTAGCGCAGCCTACATGGCAGTCCCTCCAGAGTTCACTAGAAGGTGGCTTTCTCCCCTACACTGCTCCACGACAAGCCATGCTCTTCCTCCAAAACTGCGGAATATTTCCTCCAAAACTGCGGAATATTTCCTCCACTGGTCACTGCTAGCTCTCCGCTCAGTGACGTTTAGAAAGAAAAGTTTTGAAAGCATTCGAATTTGCACTTTCAGAGCTTTCGCTGGAGTCCCATAATTCATAAATATACTTCAAAGGAAAAAAAGCAAATCTCTTACCGGTAACAACTCACCTGTTTAGAACAACCCATTCACCTGTTCAGTTTCAGGGTCTAAATCAATATCATAGAAACAGGGCCGCGTGGGGAGTCCAGGCATTGTGCTCATCTAGGAGATGGGAAATAGCATGAAAAATAAAGTGATCTTGGTTTCCACCTTCCCTTCTGATAAAAAGCCTGAGGCACAAAGACAGAATACTGTTTCATGGTTGTCAATAAAGTGGCATTCTTGTTACACACTGAACACCAAGTCACTGATCCTGTTACGACCCCAAAGAGAAGCGCCCGTGTCCTTCAGCATGCCAAATGCCAGGCTTCACCGCCGTCTTCCAGACGGACAGTTGTAACAAGGAGTAGCAGGAGGTCCTTCCACCTTCACGTGAGGTCTAGGGCAGGGGCTGGGGAGGCTGAGTCGTCACCTCCTCCCCTCTCACGAGACCAAAATGGGGTGGGGGGCTTCTCTGCTTTGTAATTTTGTTTTAACGAGTCTTGCAATGATGCCTCTATTTTTTTGCTTTAGCCACACATTAGGAATTAGCATCCTTTAACTTGGGCCAAGACATTTCTGTACAAGGTCTAGATAGCTCTATAATCACTATTCTTACTGGTCCAGTTTGGCCTTCGAAAACTGAGGGTGTAATGCCTATAGATTACATTTGTACTTACTTCTTTTCTCAAGACTGGGCTTTGACAAACATCTGCTTAGCTGCAGATCCATAAGGCTTGTCAGTAAACACTCAGTACACTTTCACCTGTAACAACGTCTTGTATAACGAATACATACAAGTTCCCAATCAGATCCAGACGGGAGATGAACTGAAGCTGAACTTGTACAACTTAACTGTAACTTATCAGGACATTGTACAGGGATCTGAAATTGGTCTCTACCTGGGAACTCTGTAAGCAGCTGCTGGGTGTGGGAACAAGAAGGGGGAAGGAAATGATTGTTCCTTAGACCCAGCAGAGAAGCCTGAAGAGGACATTAAAGATAACGGGCTTATGCCCACTGGCGTAGACATCCATGTGCATGTTGGTAGAAAACTCTAAAGATGGCTCCCGAAACAGTAATTAGGATTTTCAGTAGTTTCACTCTCTCCCAGAGGACTTTTTTCCACCGTAAACACTGGCACTTGTCTGACCACCGTTGTTACGTGATGCTACTGCCCTACGCTGACAGCTGAGGGGAGAAGGGCACATGTCTTTAATAACTTGCCCAAGGTCAGAACCAGCAGTGAAAATGTTTCACGTTACATACTTTCGACTCTATGATGCCACCTCCTGCCACTTTCTTACTATCCTGAAAGACTACCGTAGCTCCAACAGGAGATCTATTGGTTTCTTTTTCATTGTGAACTGGCTGTTTAATAGGTCCACCTCGTACCACAGGTAGGTACAAGCTGTAGGTGTAGGGCAGACCAATGGGGGAGAGCGAGGCACAGGGCAGCGTCAACCTGGGACGGTCAGCCCCAACGGCCAGCGCCCCTGTCCCTACCTGCGCACAAGGCTCCTAATTCGTAAGACAAAGAACCATCTGATAACAAATTCATCTTGAAGTGGAAATAAGTGACCTCACTTGTCACATCTACAGGGTTCATTTGCATTTTAGGGGGGAAATTCTTTACTCAGAAACAACGAATTGCCAATGAATTTCAGGCCTAAGCTCCAGGCCTGTCAAGAAGACCCGGGAGGGGCAGAGCCTCTGCCCCTACTTCAAAGGACGGGCGACAGGACTGAGTTCGTCTGTGAAAGGCGCCCAGTGAACGTCAATTGTGATTACACATTAACACCATCACAGCTGACGGATGAGGCCTGTCCTGGATTCAGTCAAGGTCATACTGCCCCTGGGAAACGGAACTGTTATATGTTACAAGCAGTCATGGCTTCATCCTGGAACCGACACCAGGACCGGCCACAGCCAGGAGGGGTAATCCTAATGGGCCGGACTCCAGCTTGCTGCTCGGTGATGAACTCTGCTCAGCTGATGCCTGCTTGATGGCTTCGGTGATCAGTTTCAGACGCGAAGCCCAGACGAACCACCCCCTCTCTGTCCGTAGCACTTACTTACCGTCCCTACCAAAGGGTACAGAAAACCGGCTCCGACGCTGGCGCGAATGTCACGGATGGGCAAGACAAAGCCTGTGGGCACACCCTTCTGCTCTGGGTTATGAGACAAGGACAAGTGTGTTTTGGCCATGCAGATGGGCAGGTCCCCAAAGCCCTGAGGAGGGAAGGGAAAGAGCAGGACCAATGACAAGCTGACAATGCAACAAAGCACGCCTGGGCATTGTCATGACACAGAGCCTTCAATTTACTTAAAACACCCAATTCCTCTTATACCCACCTGGACCTCACTGACCCCGAGCTTAGTTATTATAGATCCAAAAAAAAAAAAAAATGATCTCTATTGGGTGAGAGAGGTAAGTACCCACAATTATATTCCAAAAGTGAGTATTGTTATTTCCATCTACATAACCAATTAAAAATGCTAGTTTGGAGCAGACATGAGAACATAACTGAAGGCAGGCTCTCAACATTTGAGGCAGGCACTCCCTATTTCTTCATGGCTTCTCCACACATTCATATACCACCTCTGGGTAGATAAAGGCCTGGACCACCTCATCCAAACTCAGTATTCAGAGGGGAAAGGGCTACCACCCAGAGAAATGAGGCAGTGGGCACCCTGCAGGGCTGGGAGACTTGGGGGGCTCTGACTCCAGGCCACTCGGTAAAGAACTAAAAGAACCACCAGTATCTACCTGTTTTGTGTAGACTTCAGCTTTGTGTTGAGCTTCAGGAAGCAATTCAATGTCGTCAGCCCCATAAATCTTCTGAGCAATGATCCTGATTTTATCCTCAACTGGGAGCTAACAGACAGGAAAGAGAGGGGAGATGCCATGACTGGGTGCACATGATGACACTGAACTGGGACAGGGCCACATTCCAGGTCAGAGTTCCCAAGAGGATGAGAAGATGCTTTTATACACACACACACACACACACACACACACATTTAAAGATTTTATTTGTCAGAGTGAGAGAACATGCACAAGTGGGGGGAGGGGCAGAGGGAGCAGAGAGCCCGATTTGGGACTCGATCCCAAGATCCTGGGATCATAACCTGAAAAGGCAGACGCTTAACCAAAGCCACCCAGGCGCCCCTACATACACATATAGATAATGCAAACAGTTTGAGGTATATTTGGGTTAGAAACATTTTCTTTTAATACCAAGCTCCAGATATTTCCAGTGGAAAACGTCCCATAGAGGTCAAGCTGTGTGTGTGTGTGTGTGTGTGTGTGTACACGCACACGTGTGTGCATAATTTAGGACGTCCTCAGGTACATCATTAACAATACTACTGACTACCCGAGAATACATATTTCCTCATAAACACAAAGAAATGTTCCAACGCTGGAGATGAGACTCACGTCAAGCCAGACCCGGGACACTACTGATGAAGGAAGGCAAACGATATCCATCCAATACCCCCAGTTTGTGTACGAGAGGCAGATGCTATTTTTAACACAACATATTGACTGCGGATTGCTGTTGCTTAGAAATGGTCGTAAAAAGCAAACCATTTACATATTAACCCCCCTCCCCTCCCCCGACTTACATGATCACCGTGCACCGGAGTCTTGTGGAAGGCTATGAAGCAAACAGCGCCCCGCACGGAGGCCGGGGTGTACCCCCCAGTGAGAGCCACCCCCCAGCGCTGCTCCTCGGGGGCAACAGCGTGCAGAGCAAACAGCCTAAGGACAGACTGCCTACGGGAAATGGGAAGGAACGCTACTTGGACGAGCAAAGTACTGAGATTCGGCAACATATCTGCCTCTATGCTCCCCAGCAACTAAGGCCAAGAGGACATATGGGGCAAATGTCGTTTTCTGAAAGGAGCAACAATCTATAAAGATAAAAATCCCTTCTGAGCTAAACAGTGATAATTTATGAAGAGGCTTTGGATAAGAGACAAAAATAAAGTGTCTATTCAGCTGTGGTTTTATAAAGATGGGACAGAGACGGCTTCATGTGCGTCTTATCACGGGAGCTTCATAAATGCCAAGGCACATGCAGAGCTTCCGAAGCAAAAGTACTTTCGCTGAGGGGTGACTGAAGACCAACAGATGCCGAACGAGACAAAAAGTGGCAGCCTCCTGTTTGTCGGAACAAGAAGAGTTCCAAGTAGAAATGAGGGATAAAGTCCTCGTCACTCCACGTCCTCGGGGCCTCCTGCTGGCCTCCCAGGACTGGGGTTCCGAACTCAGGCGCCGTGGAGGGGGCTCAGAGCACCTATAAATGCTTTCGCTGCACTTGTGTGCAGATTTGTGTTTATGGCTCTTCCTAAAAATATGACTGGTTGAAGAGGTATTCAAACCAGTCTATAAAACTAAAGCTCAATAAGAAAATGTCAACGTCCATAGGACAACGTTAACAACACGTCAGCATATTTTATCTGCAAAGGGCAAACAGAAACAAGAGAAGGTTGATTCAAGAATACTGGTTTCCTCCGTCTACCTTTTTGTGGCTGATTTTGAAAGTCTATGCTTATCTTTTAGAAACCAAGCCAAGAACCAGCCTGGAAAATATAAGCAGAAATTATATACCACATCCATCCCACGTTCCTAAAGAAGTTTCCAGTTGTTGTGGGCATACTTACTTAATGTCCAACCCCATCCTGAAATACATGGGCAGAAAACTGAAAGCAAAATACAGCCCTACGGTAAGCACAAGCTCTCTCCGAACTAACTGCTATGAGAGCACAGACTAAGGAGTGCCTCTTCGAATTACTCAGTGACGGAAAGAACGCTGAGCCCTGCCGGGGTGCTCTGGCTTTGCCCCCGACAGCTCCTCTGAACTTGAGGCAGCCCCAAAGCAGGAAGTGAGCTGAGGAGCACATGGCTTTCCCCTGTTACTGGGTATAGTCAGAAAACTTTTCTGAGCTTGGTGTAGCCCCTTGCCAATTTGCCACAACATGGCTGGTGCCTCGGGTTCAAGGCTGTCGTGAATTACACTCCTGGTCCTACATTTAACCCTTTCTCCTGCCAGCAAAGGGAATGTACTGTGAGTCTTTTCAAAAGTTAGGCCGGGAGCCAACCTCCCAGAGCATTCTTCTGGGGACCTGCTACTCTGTAAGTAAGCAGCAACGTGTGTTGGTAAGACAGCTGTCTGGGGTTGACAGCCTAGGCTGTGGTGGTGAAACTCAGCTACGTGGGAATCAAACCCACAGGGCTGAAGATGCTGAACACAGGCTCTAAAGAGAGGCAGCCACACAGAAACCTCACAGTGCTTTCTTTTTGTTTCCATACAGGAAGTAACTCACCTTGAGGTCATAAAGGAGCTGGAAGCTGCTGGGAGCCTGAGCTGCTCTCTGGACGGCCTGAGCTAGGGCTAAGGCGCCCTTGCCCCCTTCCGCCCAGTGCGTGCACTTCACAGCATCAAAAGCCCCATGTTCTTTGGCAAGGCGGCTGACAAGGTCCAGCTCAGCCTCCGAATCTGTCCTGGAAAGGCAGCAATTCGTGTTAAAGCACTGAGGACGGTCAGAGAGAACAATCTCTATCTTGTGTTTTTGCCATGAAAATTCTAGTGAGTTACTCACTGAGAAATGGAAATGAATCAAGTAATACTGACTGGGTTTGACTCCTGACTCCACAACTTACTATCTGGCCGACCCTTGGCCAGTTATTTAAACCTTGTATGCTTTGGTTTCCAAGTGGTAAAATGGGAATAACCATAGCACTTACTCCCTTGGGCTGTCATGAGGCTTAGATGACAAATACATGCAAAATACTTGAACATTCCAGGCACATCGCAGGAATCAATAAATACTAGCTTTTTAAAACTTTTGTCTCCCGTTCTGCTGTGGTTTGGCCATTATAACAAGACTCAAACTAGCACTCCGATACCTCAACAACCTACACAAGTTCTCTCTTGCATGAACATTTCCAGCTCAACATGTTTGACTCTTTGTCAAGATAACATCCCACTAGACCAACTGAAATAAGGGGACTCTGTAGGGCCATGACCTTCTGTTAGCATAAAAGGCCTCTACAGAGCAAAAAAGAACATTTTCTTTCAGGTCTGTGTGGTCTCCAGTGGAAAAGGGGAGCCGTGGGAGCCGCATCTGACCCCAGACCCTCCATGGGAGGAGTGCCGAGTTTGCGGTGGCATCCGTGGCACCTCTCCCACCGCAGGCTCTCATCAGGGGCTGCCAGAGCAGAGGCTTCATAACCAGTACCAGCAACTGAGGAACAAAATGAAGCTGACCACGGCGCCACACCATTAGCTCCAGGCGATGGTTTCCGGCTACTTTTCACCGTCCCCCTGGACTCCTCCTCTTCGTACTTACTTGAATGCGTTCACGGCCACTACCACTGGAACTCCGAACATTGTGGCATTTTCAATTTGTTTCCTTAGGTTACTGAAGCCTTTTTCAACCAGCTCCAGGTTCTGTAAGAACAAAAGGGAAAAGTCCACAAGGTTGGCGGCATGTTTTTCTTAAAAGGGAACGTGTCTCCTGGGGCCAGTAGCCACTCACTGTCAGAACAAGCCCACGGCAGGTCTCACACGGTGGTGAGGGGGAGCTGGGGAGGTGTAACCACGCGCCAGCCTATGACGCTGGCGTGGAGCTAGGCTTGTTTCCTGGCTGTCTTGAAGGCATGAGAGCCAGTATAGCTGCTGTCATCACACCACATCTTAATAGCATATTGGCCGTCTGCAGGGAATTAGTTGCTCTTAAGCAAATTTTACTGACAACCTTGTGACTGTAGATTTTATGTACTCATATGGTACAATGGTATGAACGGACTGTACTCAGCAGTGCACCGACCCTTCCGTAAGAAGACAGCGCCTAGCACAGTGCCTGGTGTTCGTCACACAGCTGCTTTTAGTGCTGTCGGAAAACACAAAGTGATCAGTGATGCTTTCTAAGGTTCTAAGGAACTCAACCATGAGCCTGCAGTGGGGACAAAGAAAACAAGATAAACGCCACCTTTAAGAACCAAATATTGTGACATTTAAAGAAAAGTAATTAAGGAAACATACCTTTAAATATGTTAAATGTTAATGGCAGTGTTGCTCGCAGCTTTGGAAAACTGCAAACACAAACTTCCTTCAATGGGGAACTGGGCCGGTGAATTATGATATATACACTCAATAAATATCATGCAGGCATTATGAAAAGTGAAATAATCTGTATTAACATGGAACCTATCAAAGATGTACTAAAGTGTACCAAAGTTGCAAAACTATGGACAGCTTAATTCCATTTTTTGGACAAATAAAAAAAAACATGTATATATTCATGAAATTTTTTAAATGTTGAAAAATATCTACCAAACTGTTCAGGGGACTCAAATCATGTATCATACCCTTACATTATTTTATTTTATATTTTTTTACCAAAAGGATGTTACTATTATAAGCTTAAAAATATATTAAATCTTTTTAAGATAAAAATATAATAGTCTTATATAAAAATAAATACACTGGATCATGAGCAAGCCCCAGCACTAACAGCCCTTGGTCTGTGGATTCAATAAAACAGCAGAAAAAGGGGGTAAGATAAAGGCAGAAAACAACTGAGATTATAAACATGACTTACGCTTTTTTCCCTTTAATAGTTTAAAACCAAAATTAGGATTTAATTGATATTCTAAAGAGCCTTGCTAATTCTTTACCTCTAGTCACATGAAAACCAATTAATATGTAAGACTGATTGAGAACAGTTTTCAAAAAGGAGAATTTCTTAAATGAAGACACCAGCTGGGCCGGTTAGGGGCAGGCACTCTAATTAGACACAGGAAAGGCTGTGGGGCGGCAGGAGGGCCAGAACTGTGAATTCCCCTCCTACACACGAATCAGACAAATGACCATAAAAGGCAAATCATAACTCAGAAGACAGGCAGACTCAAGGCACCAACAACTCTTTTCTAGCTGCTTCTGAAATCCTTCATTTAGGGCTTGAACAGTGGCACTGTATTGCCTGACAATTAAAAAGTCTCCCAAAAAAGACGGAAAAATGGAATGCACGGCGGTAGCAGCTGACCTGACCATCTCATACGAGGCTCGGGCTCTCACATAACCACCCCAAACAGGCTCTCGGGACGCTTGAGAGGAAATGACCTAAACAGGTAAAGATTCAACCTCCCAGCTCTTCTCTGAGCTCCTCAATTGCTGGAGACCAGAGGAGCGTGGGGAAACTTTACCTAGCAAAATAACCAGCATCCTGACCATATACCGGCCCTGTATCATGGATTTAAATCTGCAGAAGAAAAGACATTTCAAAAAAAAAAAGTCCCTACTTGCTTCACACTCAGATGGCATTTGGTGATGAAGCAGCCAACGCAGGAGAGACAATGGAAGGAAACGTCATTTGTCTAGGGCAGGGTTTCTAAACCTCAGCACTCCTGACATCTGAGGAAAATGAGTCTGTCGTGGGGGCCGTCCCGTGGGCTGTAGGGTGTTTAGTGGCACCGCTGGCCTTTACTCAGCACCGGGAACACTCTCTACCTGAAGTCAAACAATCACAAATGTCTCCAGGCGTCGCCAGATGCCCCCTGGGGGAAAGTGCTCCTGACTGAGAAGCACCCCTGGCCTAGGGCAGCGGCCTCACCAGCAGCCTCTGTGGGGCGGCTGTTCTCATGAAGCACTTCTTCCCAACCCTATCCACTGTAATTCTTCAGCGCACTGCAGGCTTTTTGGCGCCCTTGGCGCCAGCCGCCCACTCATTTCCAACCGTACTGGGCTGAGAAACGCGATTCAGGGCGGGGTGCTCTCTGGGACAAGTGATTAGAAATGACTGACGTTACCTCCTCCGTGTAAGCCTTGGGGAGAGGCAGTCCAGCAGTAACCTGGAAAGAAAGGAAGCGAAGTCAGAGGCGTTTTCTCTTTATAATCCAATTTTAGCTTAAAACGATGCGTTGCCAGGTGTAAAAGGCCGGAAGCTGCATCCTGGCGGGGGAGGGGTGCTTTACAGCAGGATAAGGTGGTTTCCTGCCCGAAGGACTTAGGGTATCTGACCAACCCTACTGCACACAACAAAACTGACTGCTTGGAGCAGAGTGGGCGAACTCTGTGGCCTGAAGGAAAGGAGATGAGAGCAGATCTGTGAAGGGGGGGGGGGGGTGCTCTAGGCAGGGGTGAGGACCTCCATGAGCGAAGCACACAGCAGCAGGTGCATGTTGGGAAAAAGGCAGCGGTCAGCCCTGCAAAGACCACCCTGAAATGTCCGCCAGCGGAGTCTGTGACGAGCCCTGTGACGGTTGCTGAGCTGGTCCGTTCAGCCAGCCCACGCCTTCGTGGAGCTGAACCAGGGAGCATGAGCAACGCAAACAAGAGGGACACGACACAGGATTTTCCCCATCAGAGTATATTTAAGGTGTCAGCATTAAAGCAGTGAGTTCACTGTTATGGCGGCACCTGGTGACCTGGCCCTGCTGCACCCACAGGGACGAACATTGAGGTGAAGGTGCCAATTCCAGGGAGTCCACTGTGAGTACACAGTACCTCAGAAGCGTTCAGCTTCTCAGCTTGGTCTGCTCCCATTCCTCGGAGACGATGGTGCTCCGACTCCAAAAGGGGCCACGCAGAGGCGGGGCAGAGGGCAGGGACCTGAGCCGCCATGTTCTGGGCCTTACATGCAATTCCAGGAGGGAGTGAGAATGGCAGGGCTGGCTCCTGGGCACAGCTTTATGTGTGATGCTTTCCTCTCAGAGCTGCCCAGGTTAAGTGGCTGGCATTATTTTTCAACCCTTGAGATCAGGAGGGAAGAAGGTGCAATGGTGTAAGGGGTGCAAGGGGAAAACATGTTGGTTATAATTGGGAAGAAAAAGGGAGTCCATCCTGCACTCCTGGGCTGGGAGTGCTTTTGGGGCCTTGGGGACAAGTGACACTGGAGAGCTGTGCTGGGGCTGTGTTATGGTAATGGTTCTCACAGTGCAGTCTGGGACCTAATCCTTTCATGGGGTCCATGAGGTCACGGTCAAGACTATTTCCACAATAAATCTAAGATATCAAGTGGTTCTTTCCACTCTCATTCTCTCATGGAGTGTACAATGGACTTTTGCAAAGAACATGTGACACGGGCTCACATGCAGAAGAGAGTCCAGTGGTCTTCAACTGGGCCAGATTCTGAAGAAATCTGAGCAATGTACAATGCTTTCATTTTGTTTAGGAAAATGTAATAAAAACTTTTCACTAAAAAAAAAAAAAGTATATACATATATATGTATATATATATATATATAATTTTGGGGACATCTGGGTGGCTCAGTCAAGTGTCTGACTTCAGCTCAGGTCATATCTCAGGCTCCTGGGATCAAGCCCTGTGTCTGGCTCCACGCTCAGCGGGGAGTCTGCTTGTCCCTCTCCCTCTCCGTCTGTTTCTCCTCGGTTTGTGCTCTCACTCTCTCAAATGAATAAAAAATCTTAGAAAAATATATAAATATAATTTTTGTTTCTATATAACTCAGCTTCACTCCCTAACACAGTAAGTATCATAGACATAACCCACCAAGATCAAAGTTCTTGCAGGTCCTCAATAATTCTGAGAGTGTAAAGAAGTTCTGAGACTAAAATGCTTGAGAACTGCTATGTTAGGAAAACCCCTGATCGCTACGCTAAGAAACACTGATTTTAAGTGAAGGAGGTCTTATTTCTCATGTTGTAAGACTGGCTTCTGGAATTTAATACTTCAAGTAATTTCTGAAAAGTATCACCATGTCTTCACGTGCAGGCACTGAAGAAAAGGTATTACAATAATAGGATAAAAAGAGCAATTTCTAACCAGTAGGAATTCAGGAGAACACAAAGTTCAGGATGGAGTTGAAGATAAACTAGTCCTGAACTAGCTTCTATTACCCAGAGGCAGTCCAGGGCATACCCACCTTTCTCCTTCTCCTCCCTCCCAGGCTGGGCGAGTCTCACCCAGCTTGCACCTTTCAAGAAGGGGCTGACCTCTGTCTCCACTAAATGGTTTGGTTGGCTGGCTGCCAGTGTCACTATTTAGAGGGAAAATGGGACTTACTTAAAAAGAACAGTCTGACCATAAAGGAGTTTTCTGTGGGTCTAGCCAAGCACACGTCCTTGGTTTTGGTATTACTGGATGTTTCCCTCAGGAAGACTGGCCATGAAGCCAATTTCCGCGAGTGATAAGGTGGCCAGCACAAGAGCTGTCGAAACATCTCTTGGTCTCAGCACCCTATTCATCATGAGGATAAGAGCAGCTTAACAAAGAAAGAGGGACAAGTCATCCCAACTCCCTTTCAGCCTTCAGAGCACTGCTGAGAATCAGATTCTTCGAACTCTCGATCCTCACCGTGGGGCCGCCTCCGTGCATCTTAAGAGCCCTGACCGTGGCCACAAGCACCACCACGTGAGGGCGGAGACCAGAATACCGGCACTTGATGTTAAAAAACTTTTCCATTCCAATGTCTGCTCCAAATCCTGCTTCAGTCACTGTAAGTGAGGAGAAAAGCAGCTGTAAAAAGGCCACCCCAACTCCCTTGATGTTAAAAGGAAAAACCCAGTTTATTCACAGACTTTGCAAAACTACTCACCCACAAACCCTTCAGGCCCAACAAGCTTGAGTGCAATCCGGTCTGCGATGATAGAGGAATTCCCATGCGCGATGTTGGCAAACGGTCCGGCATGAACAAATACTGGAGTGCCCTGTGGAAATCGAGACGGCATGGGCAAAGCTGCCAACCCTGCTTCCAAATGGGATCATGGGGCCAAGGGTACGAAAATTAGCTGGAATCCAAAAGAAAAAGACTTCCCAGCAGAAAAATACAAAGTCACCTCTTCTATACTTCAGCAACATCCCAATCACGACAGTGAGAAAGAACAGGAGGAAAGACATGAGCAGGTAGAGAACTCTCTGACTCCCCAAGAGAAGTGTGCTTTATAACCACTCCGCTCGGACACGGAAGACCGATTCGGGAAGACGGGAGCTGCTCTGCTCACCTCCAACGTCTGCATGAGGTTGGGCTTGATTGCGTCCTTCATGAGCACTGTCAACGCACCGCTCACCCCCTACAAAACAAAGGCATGACACGCTGTTTCCTAGCAGCAAAAAACCCCAACCTTTGTTTTTTTTTTTAAGATTTTATTTATTTATTTGACAGAGAGAGACAGCCAGCGAGAGAGGGAACATAAGCAGGGGGAGTGGGAGAGGAAGAAGCAGGCTCACAGTGGAGGAGCCTGATGTGGGGCTCGATCCCATAACACTGGGATCACGCCCTGAGCCGAAGGCAGATGCTTAACCGCTGTGCCACCCAGGCGCCCCAGAAAACCCCAACCTTTTGAACCAAAACTCAGCATTCTTAGGTCTTCCCTTTTTATTTTTATTTATTTATTTTTAGATTTTTTTTTTTTAAATTTATTTATGTGACAGAGAGACAGCCAGCGAGAGAGGGAACACAGCAGGGGAGTGGGAGAGGAAGAAGCAGGCTCCCAGCGCCAGCGGAGGAGCCCGATGTGGGACTCGATCCCGGAATGCTGGGATCACGCCCTGAGCCGAGGGCAGATGCTTAACGACTGCGCTACCCAGGCGCCCCAGGTCTTCCCTTTTTAGCCACTGCGCAGCCATCAGGACTTTCACCTGAACTAGACCATCCATTTACTTATTTTTTCTGGCTATCCTATGAAGTTGTCACTTATTTTTAGCAGGAAAAACACACAGAATGAAAATGACATTCTCGTGTAATTTGTGCAAAAACATGTAACTCTGGAAACAAGCATCTCAATCAAGCACTGTTGCTGACTGATGAGGGAATCCATTTTAAACTAGTTGACGGCACAGAAATGCTAGCTCTTAGAGAACGGGATTATTTGTAACTTTGATGTCTGCGCAGAAATGACTGAAAACCAAATTCAGTGTGTGTTTTCCAAAGCCGAAACTGAAAATGTACGCAGGACTTCAATCACCCACACTCTTAAATAACAGGCCCCTCTTTTAAGCCATCCAACCACAGTTGAACGGACTGGTAACAAAGTAACAGAAAGCCATGGATCCCGCTTATATTCAATTGTGGTGAATTTCTAAGTTTCTGGTTTGGGTGTAAAAATTTAAAATAATTTCCTTTCTTACACATATCGACTGTAAAAACAGGAAATTAGTATTTTCTCCCTTTTCTGAATTCAGCTGACAGACTGCTAATCACAGGCCAAACATTTTGGTGTATGTCAATACAAACAGGCTTTCAAAAAATTCGTAAGACGATCTCATTCTAAACCTCATATTACCACACAGACAGTTCAGAAATAACCCTGAAGTGGAGAACTAGCCTAGGAGGGCCATCAGACAAACCGGCTACTGAGTTGTTCCCAATGTGGTTATTAGTGTGATCGATAAGCCTCATGATAAGAGTCCTCTGTGCAGGGAGGCCTGTCGTGGGGAGAGGCCAGGGTGTGACTCTAACCTTAGCGGCTAAGGACCTCACTGGGACATTTGACGCTCTCTGCAAACTGAGGTCATACACCCGCTTTTAGAAATACTTACGGGGTGAAGATGTTGCTCAAACCATCTGAAACCTGGGGTCTATGACTGAACCATACCACCTATTACTCGCTATGAGGTACTTTTTGGAAATTTCATAATTCTCTTGTAAGTAGCAAAATCACAGAGAATTTACCAGTAACGGCTGGGCTACCCTAAGGCAACAGACACAGAGGCATCACCAAGCCTCTGTGTCCCCACAGAGCACCCTCTGAGCACCCGGCTACCCACCAGATCTTCGGTACTGATGGGCTCCCCTTTCTTGCTGGATGCCACCACCATTCTGCTCAGTCTGTCTCTCATGTCTTCCAGCGAACTGGTGAGAGCCAGCACAGCCATGATTTCACTGGCCACAGAGATATCAAACTGGGCCTGTTGGCCGGGAAAAGACACAACAGGTGACACTGCATTAAACCAGAAGTGTGAGTTGCAGAAGCAATCCTTGTGTGCACCCGAGGCTTACACAAATAGCCTCAAAGGACACAATGGCAGAACAGTACACAAAGAACTTAATGAAAATAATTATCCAATAGCAAAAATTTGTAATCAATGATTCCAGGACCTTGAGTTGCCAATTTTTACAAATAAATGTTCTAGTAGGACCAACAATCTCTGTTGAAGGAAGCTTATGATTATGTGGTGATGGTTTCCCTAATACACAAGGAAACAACACAGAAGCTCTTATGTGGAAGAGACATATTGTAAACGGCCACACAAAAAAGAGGCTGTTTTAATCCACTTATGTGCAAGGATATTCACTGGGGGCTCACCACCTCCAGGAAAAAATGCCGGCGGAAAAACACACAGGTGACACATGGGATTTATTGCAAAAGCTGTCAGGAGTGCTCAATGCCACACGCCTACTCACTTCCATTTTAAAAGGGGGAAGGCAGAGCAGCACCTGGCAGTATCAACCATACGGGAGAGGACGGAGGAGGACAGAAGCAGCAAGGATCTGCTTCACAGGAACAATGCCTTAGAAAGGAGCAAAGAGCTACCGTCCGTGTGTGTCCTTTCTCCGTTGGGGCCTGTCCGATGGTGATCTTCCTCAGGAATCTGTCATTGGTATCCAATACTGTGGTAGAAAGAGAAGATACAGAACAATTTTTAGTAAAAGGACCATAAAGTTCAGCCTGCAGTCTTACAGCAACGAGTCCAACTTAACGACTATTATAAACATTTGATTTCAAAGCTGAGGGCGAAGCTAGAATATGGGTGCAAGTTAAGAAATGATGCTCACATACCATAAATGAACAGGAATTATTTTTAAAGTAGAATATGCTTATTTATTTGTTTTAAAGAAGATGTTATTTTTAAATAATCTCTACCCCCAACGTGGGGCTCAAACTCATGAGCCACGACCCATGATCAAAAGTCGCATGCTCTACTGACCTGAGCCAGCCAGGCACCCCTAAAGAAGGGTATTTTTAAGAAATGTGGAGTGGTTTGGTTTTATTCTGTCTAGAGAATTCAAACCATCAAGGAGAAATCTGGCATCTATTTTAAAGTCCATTGCACGTGAAAAGAAAAACAGAGCAGGCCAGTTTTTTTAAAGGCCGAGGTTATTGTTCTGTGGGATGACTCACTGACCTTACACCCTCCTGAGAGAAAAAAGAGCCATAAATGCAGGGCAAGGCATATGCTTTCCGAAGCATGCTAGGTAACAGATCTGCTCTTTCCTTCCACACATTTAGAAGAAATAATTTCCATTCTGATGACAGAGTATCTATCCAACTGTACACCCTTGGAAAACATGGCAAAGATCAACCAACTGACTTAATTTGACCTTTCAGGACTAATTACTGTTAACATTTTAGTGTTCCCCCAATTTTTTTTTTTTTTTAAAGATTTTATTTACTTATTTGACAGAGACACCCAGTGAGAGAGGGAACACAGCAGGGGAGTGGGAGAGGAAGAAGCAGGCTCCCAGCGGAGGAGCCCGATGTGGGGCTCAATCCCGGAACGCCGGGATCACACCCTGAGCCGAAGGCAGACGCTTTAACGACTGCGCTACCCAGGTGCCTCCCAATTTTGTTTTTTGTATGACATGCCAAATGATCCTAAACCACAAATGAACAACAAACCAGTTCACACTCTAAATGGGTCAAATGGGAGAGGCATTTTTAAGGTACTTGATAACATGGGAAATTGTTTTCCATAAAGACTGCAATAATTTAAACCCCCAAAGCAGGGTCTTGCACAGTGTGAGCACGTGCACACACACACCCCACTTGATAAGTGAAGGATGTAATGTAGCTGTTGGAGCCTATTCTGATTTTCAAAAACTAGGTCAAGTTCTTTGTACTTAATCTCTCTATATAAAATAGCCAGTCAATAGTTATGATCCGTTGTTTTCCTTGTCTCCTTCTATTTTCCTAGAAAGCATGAAGTAGACATAAAGCAAAGGAAAACTGAACAAGATACTAAATTTTCAAAATGGATCTTTAGCTTACTCCTCATAAAATATACCACCTGTCTAAAGCTACTGAAGCAAAGGAAGAGAAATATCAATGTGGTTTTCAATATTAAGGGAGTTATCTTTAAAATGCCATTAGCTAGCAATAGTTACTGAGCCAGTGAAAATCATAAAAACAGTCAATAAATTTGCCATTAGCTGCATTCTGCATGACTGGACGAAAATTCCTTCTCAGCAGTGACACGGGATAGATGCACTGTTGATACCAAAGAAAATTCTACGCCATGCCAGTTGTACCCAGAAAAGCATCACATGGCAGTGAAGCCAGGCAACTCACTCACTAAATTGCCAACTGTTTAAACCTTGAAGGCTACCTACTTTGTTACTGGAGTTTAAGGTAAAAATGAGTAGGCAAGAAAAAGCAAGTCACTTTATGCCAGACAAGAGTTCTGAGCGAAAAGAGCAACATGATTCAAAAAGTGATAAAACATAATTTCTCTACTTCATGACACCGAAACTTTTTGCATAAAATGAAACTCTCAAAATGTTATTTCTGGTGTAGGCATGCACTTCCTTGAAACCACCCTCACTCCAATCAACACTGAAAAGCCAGCAAAATGTCCAACAAACCTGACGAAAGGAGGTCTGACTACGGCTAATAAGGTGAGAGACTGATGGAGGCGGCCATAAAAACAAGTCAGTCCCCATCTTGGCCATGCCTTAACCGTGAAAACACCAACACACAAGCTTCTGGACCTCACACTTTAATAACCCTCACGGGCAGCATGGGGTGTGCAGCATAATGGAAGCAAATGGGGCGTCTATACTGCACGGGTACCTCTTTGCCAAGTTATGGTTTCTGGATCAATGTCCAATCTTGCAAATCTGTTTATCTCGTCATCGGTCAGCGTGGTAGGGTCGGTTTTCTCAATGCCTAGTCTCTGAAGAGGCAGGAAAATAAAACATGAAATAAGACAAAACAAAAGCATGATAATGCTTTTAAAAGATTTTATTTATTTGAGGCGGGGCGAGGGGCAGAAGGTGAGGGAGAGTGAGAAACCCAAGCGGACTCCATCCACACTGAGCACAGAGCCCGATACAGGGCTTCATCTCACAACCCTGAGATCATAAACAGAACTGATACCAAGATTGGGATACTTAACCAAATGAGCCACCCAAGCGCCCCAAGCATGTTAAATTTTTAAAAAATATATTCTCTATCTCCGGATGGGGTGCCTTCTGGAAATATAAACTGTGTTCTATTCAGAAGGGAAAACTATAATCCCTCAGGCTGAAGCTTTATTTCCTCCTCACACACAAACGTATTATTATTTTTTTTAAAGATTTTATTTATTTGACAGAGAGACAGCCAGTGAGAGAGGGAACACAAGCAGGGGGAGTGGGAGAGGAAGAAGCAGGCTCCCAGCGGAGGAGCCTGATGTGGGGCTCGACCCAGTTCGCCGGGATCACGCCATGAGCCAAAGGCAGACGCTTAACGACTGCGCTACCCAGGCGCCCCCGCAAACGTATTATTAACATGTGTATTCCTATAACTGAGCACCAGGGGCACCTCCCTAAACCTAGCCCTAAATAAGCATACCAAGCGACAAGTGTTGTTCCTAATTCACCAAACCCAAACATACTGAAAGGAAAAAGCAAAGCGCAAAGCTTTTTTGATCAGATAACTGAGAAGCCCAATTCAAATGAAATAGGAGGAAGGGCAAAAATAAGTATTAATTGTTAAAAATCAATGTAAATCACTTTTCCATGCTTTTTATATAGATGCACTGTCACTGCCTTCTCACTGTTCCAAAAGGCACAACAGAGGTTTGTCTCTTCTTCCTCACAGAACTGGGAACTTTTATTTACCTACAGTGTGTATGCAGGTCACATCCTGAAATGGTAAGTGCCTATAAAATGTATTCTCCTTTTTTCCTAAAGTGTGGTAGATCTGAGTGGGCTCCAGCAAGCTCTGTTCTTCCCACAGTTCCTTTTTTATACCGTGAGGACTTTGTTTTAGAATCTCGGATGTGTTTTCAGAGCTGGCCCTTACTGGCTCATCAAACTGGTCTCACCAGCCTCGTACATGTCGTTGTTTACAGTCGGCAAACCCTCAGTCACTGGGCTGAGTCCGCCGCTCACAGCCCACTCTGAGCACACGGGGCCAGACTGGGAGAGCACAGAGGATGCTTGGGGATCCAGGAAAGGCTCCAACCTGATGTGGGGTACTGTGGTCTCGGGCAAGTCCCTTGATTTCAAATCCTAGAGCTTTTTAAAGGATCAGACAGGTTTAAAAGTAGACAGATTTAGTCCAGCACCTCCCCACATCTCACAGAAAGTTCCATCATCAACGGTAAGATTAGAAGTTGACTTCTCAGGCACCTGTGTGGCTCAGTCAGTTAAGCGTCTGCCTTTGGCTCAGGTCATGATCCCAGGGTCCTGGGATTGAGTCCCACATCAGGCTCCCTGCTCAGTGGAGAGCCTGCTTCTCCCTCTGGCCCTCCCCCTGCTCATGCGCTTGCTTGCGTATTCTATCTCACAAAGATAAATAAAATCTTTAAAATAATAGTAATAAATAATAAAAACACTCATGTTTTTGTATGAACACAAGTTTCTGGGTCATACGGGATAGTGTATGTTTGATGACTATATATTTATAATGGAAATCCAAACAAAATATAAAAGTAACTGCTCTTGCTTAAGACCCCAGTGCTGGGAAGAACAGGTATTCAAACTCCAGGATGCTGGCATCCTGACTCCTACCCACGCGATAAAGGACGTATCAGTCTTCTTCCTGAGGGCAGGCTGTCGGCGCTCTCCTCATTCCAAGACTAAGCACTCATAATTTATAGATGAATGAGAACCTCTACCAGCCATCTTTGCTAGGTGTATCATCACCTTAAGACTGTGCTTATGGATGTAACTTGATCCAAAATAGGTTACTCTAAGGAGATGTTTACTTCCTTACAGCTTTATCAATTTCATATAATATCAAATTCATACATATCTCTTTATCAATTTCATATACTATGAAAAATGAAGAAGGGAAAATCTTACCTGTAACCTTCGGATTTGGATATCAGAGAACTTTCTCACTCCATTTACAGACGGTACCAAACGGTTGAAGAGAGCCTTAAAGAAAGGGAGGAAAAGGGCTTACAAATGAGAGGAGCTGCCTTGCTGCCTGCAACACCAGCACCCGAGGGGCCCACATTAACTTGGGTGCTTTAACCCTTTCAAAGTGTCCCTGGGGCCCCAGCAGCCTACCTTGTCTGTCTGCGTCAGTTCGTGGAATATCCGGGCATCGATGGCCGCGGCGACAAGGTTATTCGCTGCAGTGATGGCATGGATGTCACCGGTGAGGTGGAGATTAAACTATAACAGAGCAGAGGCCACGTCAGGCTTTTGACTTCTCTGCATCTTTCCAACCATCAGTGTATTACAATTCAATCAACCCCTAGTTAAAGCTAATGGAACACTGTACAGTTAGCGAACGAACGCCCAATACAAATAGCTCCTGGACACATAAATTACACTCTCTCTCCTCAGGAGAAATCGGTGCTTTCCTTTAGGCACACGTCCCGTACCCACACACGCCACACCACCAGCATCAACAGCAACCCTGGACTACTAAGGACGGGCTCACGTCCTTTCAACTGTGAGCCAGGAGGAGTAGCCTACGTGCCTGTACAGCGCGTTCCCATTTCTGCAGTCACCACCCTGAATTCACTTTGTGTTCGTTCTTCCCACTCTCATGCTTCATCTGATCTCTCACTTAAAATTATTATTCCCGCTGAAAGCCAGACCTTGAAGTCCTTGTCATGTCAAAAAACTAAGCTGTCTAACAAGCCTGCATATTAAGATGTTTTCCCCTTAGGTGTTACTTCTGATGAGAAACAAGTCATCTGTCCACTAAGAGTTCTACAGAAAAAGGTTAATTTCTGGAAGGAAAAGCTATCATAAAGGATCCGATTCAAACCAAATTCCAGACACGTTACCTCTTCCATGGGAATGACCTGTGAGTAGCCGCCTCCTGCAGCGCCACCTACAGGACAGGTCAAGGGTGAGGCCATGTTAAGTGTGCTTTCGCCACAAAGCAAAGCAAAAGCAAAGTGAACTGGTTTCTGTCACTGCTATGCTTATTATCTATTTACTTCTTTCAACCATTTGGACAGCTTTGGTCAAGTGTTTTTTAGTTTTCTTTTACCAGGCTGAAACACTTGATCCTGTTCACGCAGAATAGTCTCAGCTGAAATTTGGGTCTAAATGACAAAACCGTGAACACGTACATACCTACTCATTATCTTTAAAAACAGGTTCCCCGTGATTCCTAACATTTGTTAAAAGAGCCAGCCTACAGTTACATAAAGGCAAGCCTGTTCAACTTCCTACTCTCATAAGCGCTACTCTGGCATTTTAAAAAAGGAATGTTTAAAATATACATGCCAAACACAAACACAGAGACCGCAATTCTTCCTAAATAGGAGACATATGTTAGAAAGCAGCTTAACTGCTAGCTTTTGCTGGACCGTCTGGATTATTAACAAAAGACCAGACTAAAATTTCTGGTTATGAGGTCATCAGTGAGATAGATGTCAATTTGAGGTTGAGATTTTGTGGGGTTTTTTTGTGAGGCAGAGACCACTCAATAAAAATGGGGCAATTCGTACTGAGAGGAAAAGCAGAATGCTGGGTTCAATGGGCAGAATGAGGGAAAGGTTCATTCTGAAGTGAAAGGGTTGTTAAGACAAGCTCAAAAGCAGAGCTAAGTCAGTACATGTATAAAATAGATTAATACAGGCAGAAGAAGGGCAAAGGTGGACCCTGTGCAGTAATCACTAGAACAAACAGAACACGTGATACTCGCACCAAGCAAATGAGAAAGCAAGCTCGAACAACCGATAACAAAAATAATTTTTTAAAAAAGATTTTATTTATTTATTTGACAGAAAGAGAGACAGCCAGCGAGAGAGGGAACACAAGCAGGGGGAGTGGGAGAGGAAGAAGCAGGCTCCCAGCGGAGGAGCCTGATGTGGGGCTCGATCCCAGATCAATGGGATCGTGCCCTGAGCTAAAGGCAGATGTTTAATGACTGAGCCACTCAGGCGCCCCTGATAATAAAAATAATTTTAATTAAAAGAGCATATTGGCAATACCTCAGCTATCAAAAACTAAAAGTGAAGAATGATTAGTGATGTCATCCTCATGTAATCAGCAGAAACGGTGCTGGCAGCCCTGGGAAAGCTCCTGAAATTGACATGGCACCCACTCTGGCATTTAACAAGAGTGCCTTTGACTAAGTTACCTCGGAGGTGCCGCTTGCTGCTACTGGGAAAATGCAGATACCAGTAACTATCTCATATTAGAAGATAATGTAAAATGCATAAACTGCTTAACAGGAAATACAGCACAAAGCATATACTCAATTAGGGTAGGCTTTTCTTATTCTCAAAAGAGTAAAACATCTGTAGCGTTTGTCTTTGTCTCTAGAAAGTCAGCATGATGAGCAATAGCTATGATTACCTTTATTGTTACTGTGACAGTTGACTATTAGTCACATAAAAGCACCCCTAGCTACATAGTACCCCCTCCCCCCCCCAGGGAACTCCTATGCAGTGTCAAATACTGACAGCAAGAGCTGGGATGATCTGATGAAAGCACCAGACGGGGGGGAGCCAGGAGGACATTCCCGGTGTCTAAATGAGGTGAAGGCCCCACAGGCACTCATGGGTCAAGTGGGCCAGGGAGGACTGAAGGAGAAGCAGTGCCCTCTGGCCACCCAAAGTCTAGTCCTATTAATACCTTTTATTCCAAAGGTGGGGCCCTGAGAAGGCTGTCGCACACACGCAAAGACGTTCTGAGAAAGATGGGCGCCGAGGGCTTGCACCAGTCCGATGGTGGTTGTGCTCTTCCCTTCTCCCAGGGGCGTTGGAGTGATCCTTCAGGGTGAAAGCAGAAGAGGGGCATTAAATTCGTATGAATTAAATTTATGTGAATCGCTAAGTCAGACCTAACAGATCCTAGAGAATGACTCTTAATCTGAATGGTAACAAAGAGGAAAGATCTGAAAAGAATCTTTTCCAAGAGTCTCAGCTGAAGTTTCTGAAAAATGACACATTTAAAAAGATTGCTGTACTTGAGCTCTTCTGTGAGCAGAAAATACACTTTATCTTGTAGAGAAGCACTGTTATAATTTTAATATCCCAATCTAATCTCAAAAACTAGCTTTTGTAGATACCTCAGCCAAGCAATAAAAATGAACGCTCGATACATCTACTGAATTAATGAATTTGGGGTTAAAAAAAAAAGGTCAGCTTTTAAAACTCAATTCTTTCACCTACTAGATGGATAACCTTTGTTCTCCTCTCCAAAGGCTTATAATCTACTCTGAATTACACGGGTTACTGTAAGAATCAAATAAGAAATCAAATTTTCACACATGTGAAAATGCTAAAACCAAATGAAAGGAACCTTCACATATAGATGCTGAGAGCAAATGCAACCTTCGGTAATAACAATCAGGACGGCGGTTCGATTAGCAAAGGAATAACCACCCTACCCCGTCACCACCACGTATTTCCCGTCAGGCTGGTGCTTCAGGCGCTCCAGTGTGGACAGCAGAACCTTGGCCTTTGTCTCACCATACAATTCCACCTCTTCAGAGAACAGACCAATTTCCTGGGCCAGGCTGCCAATGGGCTTCGGCTTGCAAGATCGTGATATATCAATGTCACTTAAAAGAAATACAGAAAAGAAAAATACAGAAAATATGTATCAATCTTTAACTCACCGAATTTAATTAACCCCATCCTGGCAACAACCCTCCCCGACCCTGGTGGTGCTTATGGAGGGGGGGCATACACGTAGTTGCCATGGTATCCATCAGCTAAACGCAGAGAATCCACCAAGTTTTAAACCAGCGAAATTTTATTTTTACCTTGGAACAGGAGTCTTGAGGTTAAGGTGGTTATACTGAATCATCCACTTTCCTGGCTTACATTTCTCCAAGAAACGCTTCGCACTCTCGACTGTGCTCTAAATGAAATGTCACAAATGGAACTTAGAAGAAGTGATTATTTTAACCTCCACCACCTCAATTCCAAGTCCCAGGTCACTCCAGTCTAACCACAAAATGAACAGCTTTATGATCCACCTATAAACACGCTTCCGTCCTAAGCAAGGATCTACAAGCAGCTACGGCAGCTACAGCGCTGGGCTGCCTGCCTCACCCCCCATGCAGCTGATGTGTGTATTAAAAAGGGCAAGTAATGGGGCGCCTGGGCGGCACAGCGGTTAAGCGTCTGCCTTCGGCTCAGGGCGTGATCCTGGCGTTATGGGATTGAGCCCCACATCACGCTCCTCTGCTATGAGCCTGCTTCTTCCTCTCCCACTCCCCCTGCTTGTGTTCCCTCTCTCGCTGGCTGTCTCTACCTCTGTCAAATAAATAAATAAAATCTTTAAAAAAATAAAATAAAATAAAATAAATAAAAAGGGCAAGCAAGACAAAGAGCACCTAGCGAAGTTGTGGGTTTGCACTTTGCTTTTTCTGAGGTTCTTATACTCCAAAGTAAATTCGAATTGTGGCATCCCTATCTGCCCCTATTAATATGACTGATTCTCTACCTCTGTTCTAACAGTCCCTTTTTTCCCCCTTCAACAGATCCGCATCCTTACTTAACTTCCGAGTAGGTTTCTACTTGGGGAAAAAAGCAGTAATTTGAATTCTGTCACCTTTTTACAACTATTACAGAAACTTTTCTATGGAGGTCTAATTGACCTATAATGTTAGTTTCAGGTATACAACACAATGATTCGATCGCTGTATATGCTGTGAAATGATCACCACGGTGAGTCCAGTAGTAGAGAAACTTTTATTCACACGCACCTGCATCAGCATTGCCACCGTCATGGGCCCCACGCCACCAGGAACAGGAGTGATGAAGCCCGCCTTCTCTTTGGCCTCATCGTAGGCCACATCACCCACCACTTTTTTTCCATTTGGTTTCGTATCATCTGTTCAACGGGGAAAAAAAATCAAAGCAAGGTCTGAGAATCATAATTCTGGTGTTTACTTCCAAGTTAAGTGATCAATTATCACAGCTTGTATCAAAAACTAAGTAGTTCAGGGTGTGTAGTCGCATCAGGGCTCAAGCACCTATTTTACTTCCAAACGGTAAGATGACAGGTGTTTGTTATTTTCAAGGTAGAAACTTATTTTACCTGCAAAACTTCACAAGATGCTTAAGCGGTTTTTCAGAACCAGGAGAATCCTTTTGCAGTCAGGTGGCAAATAAAATACCAAGTGTTTTTTATTCTTAAAACCAACTACCCAGTATATAATGAGCGCCTTTTAAAATGTTAATTTGCCAAGGCCTACAAAGGAATTTTTTGGGCGCACAAAGCTCCAACTATGTCACAGCTGCCAGACACCGTTTCTACAGCAACTGTCAGCATTTTGTAAGCTCCACGCGTGAGCTGGAGGAACAATTCAACATCCAATTCCAAAGACAAGCAGCTACTTAAATGTATGCAAAAGGCAAAGAATATAATTACACTTCCCTTAAAAGGATACAAGAACAACTACAAATCTTACCAGCAAAGAATAGCTATTCAAGAGAACAAAACCCAGTGATGCATCACCGCTCACTCACACCAAGTACATCCTACACTTGGCTTCAGTGCACTTCCGGGAGGGGCTGGGGGCCAGGGCCAGCCTTGCAGCTCTGAGGCTCCCGAAGCAGGATCTGCTAGAACCTTAGCCATTTCACCCTGTCTTTGAGCAGATCACCACAACCGAGAGTGCCAACTTGACGGTGTAGCCAGAGAGTCGGACCAGAGGCACCGAAGTTCTAGGATCCGCTCTTCTACTAACTGCCAGTCCTCGGGCCCTGTGGGCTCCTTACTGATCAGAAGTCCAAAGATGACCAGAAGGACTGACATGACCTATTTCACGAGCTTGCAGAGAATCAAGTGAGAAATCGTGCACATCCGTGAAATTGAAAAAGCATTCTCTGAACATAAAGGTCTCTCTTCCCATCCTGGATACAGAAGATATTTTCTATATGTACCATAACGAGCTGGTGAATATAGCTCCGAGGGGTAGCGTCAGGTTTCTAGACTATAAAGCAGTAAGCTACAGCAGAACATTTCCTCTCAGAACCTTGGAGTCATTTCAAAACGCCAAGGAGCTATGGTTAAGGGGTTTGCCCTTTGTGCAGTCTCCAGAGGCTAACACTGACATTAGCTTAATATACGCTGCACCTCTCTTCATTCATGGTAGTGATTTTAGTTTCTCCACATACAGGACACATACCAGTCACCACACAGCTGCCTGCTGCACGAGGAGCAGCTCTGTTTTGCTCCTTCAGCAAACATGATCCTGTTCGACTTGAGTGCCCTCTGGTACGCGTCCAGTGTTTTCATGCAAAGTATGATGTGGTCAACAGAAAAAGCGACCACTTCTTAATCTAAGTGTATGGCTTCAGTAACCAGTAAACACTTTGGTTATCTACCCCAGCCCCAGAATTTCTCTTTCGTTGGGAATTACAGGTATAAAGTCCAGTCCCTGAGTTACAGACCGGTGGGTACACTGGAGGAACTAAAAACTATTCTTTGTAAGTGTTCATTTTCAAGGCATCGTGTTCCGTAACTGGACCACAGCTTGACTCATACTTTGATTATTTAAATCATTCGCACGGTCCCCTCAGGGATAACATCCTAAGTCATTTGCCAAATTAAGAATGAATTTTTTTCTGGGGGAAAAAAAGGAATACTTTTAAGATTCAAATGCAGAGCAGAAAGTACTGGCCAGAGGAACACGTGAAAGTGTTCTTCCTGCTTGGCTTACTGAAGATAATTTGAGAAGGAAACAATAAAATCCAGCTTTACGGAAAGTTATTTGCCTATATACCTCAGATCAATAAAAATACAGCTGATCAATATTGACTTGGTCTTATTCATATTTCACCATCTGTGTGAAGAATAAATGTGAACAGGATAGTGAGTTTCATGTTTAACTGAACATTTTATACCTATTTGTAAGACTCAAGATTCCTACCCAGGCTTTTTTCTTCCATCTCTCAAATCTAGTCCAGAAAAAAAAGAAAAGAAAAGAAAAAGACAAAAAAAAAAAAAAAAAAAAAAAAGCCCAAAGCAGAAATATGATACAGAAGATGCAAGGTTTTAAACAGAATGAGCCTGAATGTCATATCACAAGTACTCAAAGTGAGGAGTTGTAGGAGAGCAATTAAAAAAAAAAAAAAAAAAAAAAAAAAAAAAAAAAGCCCAAAGCAGAAATATGATACAGAAGATGCAAGGTTTTAAACAGAATGAGCCTGAATGTCATATCACAAGTACTCAAAGTGAGGAGTTGTAGGAGAGCAATTTCTTTATCACCCATTAGATAATTACACTATAAGAAAATGAGTGATCAATTATGAGCTACTGTCTTAAAAGCATGGTAGAGAGAGTGGGAGGGAGGTTAAAATTGGTGAAGGCTTGACAGTGACTAATGTCCCTGGCAGCTTAGCGTCTGTGTTCCAAATCTGAGACGGGAAGGGAGAAAAAACAACCTTCTTGCTCGAAGTCCGCTGACAATTCAACAGGTGTTGCGTGCCGGCAGTTCAAAGGCACAAAGCCAGACAGGCCAGCGCAGAGCCCAGGAGCCAAGGGGGAGGACAGTGCAGGACACCAGGCACAATGAAAGCGACACCCAGTTCTCCAGGAGGGAAGGGAGGGAGAAAGGGAGATGATCCCTTGTTGAAGGGAAATCAGACCAGGTTTAGAAAGAAGAATGGGCCTTCAAGGCAGAGAGAAGGCTGGAGGACGTGGCTAAAACTGAAGATCGAAGTCGAGCTTCAGCCCAAGGCCTGCGGTGGGCCTGACTGCACAGAAACGGCTGTCTGATTAAAGACTGTGCTTTCTCCAGTCTGGGAGGCACGTACACAAGTATTCACTGTATCATCCTGCGAAACTTTATGTTTGAAAACTTCACGATGAAGGAACAGCCTACTGCACTGAGGACTCGGGTGTAACGCTGCCGAGGACAAACGCGGCATGTGCAGAGAAGGGCACGGGGTCTGCGTGACAACCGTCCAAGACGGGTATTCCTCACCAAGCGGGTGAGGACAAAGCCCAGAGGCGGCTGAAACTCGTGTGGGGCTAAGCCGTTTGCCAAGTTCCGTGGGAGGAAGACGCTCCACATCGAGACCCACGAGCACGGCAGGAACACGCAGATGGCCATGAGTGGGAGTCAGCCAGCGGGGGGAGACCAGGAAGCGGCTCACAGCCGTGCACCCACCTGAGAGGGACATCGACAGCAGAAGAAAGGAAAACCTTCCCGATATTTAAAAACCGATCCAATATAGGGACCGATTGGGAGGGAATGACAATGGGCTGGCTTGATCCTCGCTGCCTAGAAGGGGCTGGGTCAAACGCCTTCTTTGTAAAGCCCGCCCAGAAGACTCCTGGCAAAGTGAGCCCCTCTCCTGGAATTACACAGCACTCCGTAACGGTGACGATATATTTTAAATCCACCCATCCTTTGGTAAAAATAAAGGGTGACCTGTACGTGAAGGGAAAGTGAGAGCCGCCTCTCCCACCCTCTCCTCGGACGAAGTCATTCTGGGAAACGCACAGCACAGTGGCTAAAATCCCAGGCCCTGCTGCCCCACTGGCCTGACTCCCATCTGCCAACTGCCTGCACCATGGGCACCACACTTGCTCTGAGCCTTAGCTCTTCTAGCCTGAAACGGGACAAGGCATTCTCATGGAGGCTTCACTTAATGGCCGGACATCTTCCTCTGCCCACCCCGCCCTCAGAAAAGACCCTCATTCTGCAGCAGCACTCACCCGGGATGTAATTGATCCCACAGTCGATGACTATTGCCCCAGGCTTGATCCACTCCCCTTTTATGATTTCCGGCTGACCAACTGCAACCACCAGGATGTCACCTTTATTTACCTAGGGAAAGAGGGTTCTGACTTCAGAAATCACACAGTGGAAAACAAGACCAAACAACAACAACAACAACAAAACCTTGAAGTGGAACAGACGAGCTTCGTATGAAACTGTTCATTGTCATCAGCTACTCTGTGCAGGCCACACACGAACTCTGACAGCTCTTCAACGTGCTGTGCTTGTTCCCACACAGGCCAAAATGCTCCCTGGTACTAGACATCTTCCTGAATGGGGACTGTGATGAAAGCATGCGGGGGAGGGAGGGGCATGGGCTTGAAGCCATAGGCCCAGCTCTGAACTGTGACGCTGGGAGACCGCTCCCTCTCCTATGGAGTACGGGGACTAGCACCTTCCACAGAAAACTGCTTGGGGAGGATTAAAAGAGAACGTGCATGTCAACAGGGATCGGTACGTGTGAGAATTCTTGGGTCCAGGAATCTGATGCAGGGCTAATAACAAGATGTGACAGATGTCACGGGACCGCTGTCCCATGCCCCTCAGGGGCACCTCCACCTCTGAGGCCAACACTGCATTACACATCCGCTATCTGGCTGCAGGGCTCCACTCCAGTCTCTAGTATCTACCACAAAGCAGGCTGCTATAGAAAGAATACGATCAGAACAAGAGCTACATGACTTGGGCAAGTTGGTAATTGGAATATGTTCCTTCATCGTGTAAGATGAGACAAGAAACAAGAGAATGGCAACAGGGGTTCAGTAAGATATTGAATGAGGCAAAGTACAAAGTACACCGGCACTTAAATGTTAGCTGTTCCCATTATGTGAGAAGACCTCCCACACACGTGCGCGCGTGCACACACGCACACGCACACACACACACACACCTCTTCCACTGCACCCTGGGCCCCTTACCTCCTCGCCTAGATTGGCAGTCTTGGAGTGGCAGGTGGTCACGGTGGCATGGTTCCACAGAAGCAAGTCATGCATTGGGGCACCGACTATCTTACTGCGCCCGACCACAACCGCGTGCCTTCCAGCGATCTGCACCCCTAAAAGAAGAGCCAGGGTGAGTCAGAGTATTGGGAGAAGCTGCCCTCTTCACATGCCACCTAAATGGGAAAATTCAGAACAAGTGCACAAAAATGGGTTCTTAGCATCAAACAGAAATCTTCCTAAAAACATCCCTTTCTTGGCAATAACACTCTCAACTCTAGGATTTCAGTTACAAGTTGGGACTTGTATTGTGTCCTTCTTGCTGTGGGTTTTTGGGAGCAGCCTAAGCCAAGAGCCATTCATTGAGTCATAGGAGAGTGGGAAGAAAACCTACACTCGAAGAAAAAAGCAGCCCTGACATACAGCTAAACGGCCATATGGAAGAAGACAGTAGATTTACTTACGTGGGGAAAATAGTTATAACAAATAGGGTGCATGTGATGGGCTGGAGGGAAGTAAAGGAAGTTAGATGAGTGTAAGTCTTTCCAGCTCTGGTAAGTGTATTTATGCAGTTTCTCGTCCACACTTCTCTTTTCGCATAGGGCCTGAGCCACAGGGTTATTTGCAGGGAAGTGATAAAGGGGAACTTTAAATGTAGCAGAAAGATGTCTTGTTCTTCTGGCACTATCACAATGTCCTTTTCAGGACTGACATACTCTATTCAATAGAGATGGTTTGGTGCTCACCCACATTTCTGCCCCTGACCCATAGCTCCGTCAGGCACAAGGAGAGCCCAAGAAGGAGCCACGACACAGAAGACAGGGGGGATAAGATCCTGAAGACTCCACCTGAGCCCCTTTAACCAGTCCAGCTGAAGTGATCTCTTACTTAAGGCAGGTTGTGTTTATTTTATTTCTATTTTTTGAAAGATTTATTCATGTGAGAGAGAGAGAGCATGAACAGGGGGAGGGGCAGACGGAGAGGGAGAAAATCCCCAGCAGGCCCCACACTGAGCAAGGAGCCTGACACGGGCTTGATCCCATGACCCTGAGATCATGAGCCAAGCAGAAACCAAGAGTTGGATGCCTGACTGACTGAGCCACCCAGGCGCCCCACGGTGGGTTGCATTTTAAATGTGTGCTTCTTGAATAACATTAATTTTATTCAAAAAAGCTAAGCTTCTACATAATGTCAACATGGTGAGCATAAGCCCTCAAAGTGTGAAGTGTTTATATAAGGTCGCTTACTCTATACTTTTTAGGATTCAGCAAAGGACTTGAAGCTGCATTAGGGCAACCAGTGTCACTATTAATAAGAAGTGGGAAGCCTACAACTGCTGTGGCTCGGGATTGGTTTCTATCAGGTTGTAATACAATTTGCTAAATATGCTGGCGTATAAAGTTAGTTGTCGGACTGAACGGCAGTAACTGTCCCAAGGCTTATAGCTTGACCTTTTCTTCCAACCACAGAAAACTTTCCTTTACGTTGGCCAATACTTTCCACTTAAAACTTCTGATCCACTTCCTTTAAATAGGACACATTTCCTTGTAAAAAATAACCTCTGCAAAGTGTTCATGATGAAATTAAAATACCAAGATGTTGACTAGGTAATGGGGTAGCATGGCCAACTGTTCGAGAGATCTGTTTCCAGCCATCTGTCGAGTCCTCAAACTATTATGGAGACTCAGGGCCCATTCTGGGGGTTGGGACTTCTCCCTTTGTCTGAATCCTTATCATTCGGTAAGTTACTTTCTCATAAAAAATAAATTTCTTTGAACTCAAATAACCCTGAGTTCCAATCTTGCCTCTGCTACCTGTTGGACCAGTTGTGCATCTCTCTGAGACTGTTTTCTCAAGCTGTTGAGCAATAATAGTACCTGGATCACAGAGCTGTTGAGAAAATTGAGAATTTAGGTAAGGCTCCCAGTTGACAGGTCCTTGCGCCCATCAAGTCCACTTATTTAGGGCCCACAGGGTACCTCCTCTTTGCCTCCATGTGTCTAGACCAGTCCCAAGACATGGTGCTTTGTTTTCATTCGTTTTTACCTGTCTCTTTGATGAGTTCCAAGCATCCTTTAGGCGTACAAGGGATGAAACAGTCATTGAGGTCACCTCTAGCAAGTTTTCCAGCACTGATGCTAGTTAACCTAAAACAAAGAAGCAATGAAGGGGGAAATGAAAGTAATTAGATGTCTTTACCCTTTAGATGCACATATGGTTTATTCCCAAATCAGAAACAGAATTGGAATCGTGCAATGTGACACAGAGAGCCAAGGCACACTCACCCATCCACATCCTTTTCGGGTATGATCGCATTGATCACTGCTTCAGTGTTAATGGGGTTCTCCGAGTCTAAAGGCAGCTGCACTATGAAACCATGGACAGTCTGGTCTTCATTCAATGATGTAACATACTTTAACACCTAAAAGTAATACCACACACAATTTGTATAATACACAGAAACAAAGAAGATGGAGAAACACTTTTCAGTCACTCCATCTTCCCCCAGGAGTTGGACTGTAGTGCTCTTAGAATGTACCTCCCCTTGGGCCTGAGAGCGACTCTAACACCAGACGTAATCTTCAGTGTTTGGTAAGAAATTCATCAAAGAGCTAGTAAGAACTTCAATAGTAAACCCATGCTACTCACCCAGGTCAGGATTTCTGAGATGACAGGAATGTTCTATCACATGTACTACATACGGTACTGGTGACTGAATACTTGAAACACGTCTAGCCAACCAAGGAACTGAATTCTACATTGCATTTCGTTTTAATTAAACGGCCGCATGGGGCTAGTAGCCATCCCACCGGACAGTGCCGATGTAGGACATTCCCATGACCTCAGAAAGTTCTTTTCCTCGCCTGCTCCTTCACGGTTACCCCCTCCACCCTCGGAGAACCACAGTTCCGACTTTAATCACTGATGATCTCTTTGGCCTCTTCTTGAACATCATAGAAATGGAATACAGATTTGGTTTTTAAAAGGCCAATAGCTACAGGCCCAGGATAAGTTTTCAATGAACACCGCATGGGGTTCGCAGCACATGCTGAAGTAAGAAGCGGCCATAGCCTAGGACGGCACCATTTACTCTGTAGGTGTTTACAAAGATTTTCTGGAGGCAGAGTCTGTGAAGAAAGAACTTCCTCGAGGTCTTCCCTGTGGTGAATGTACCAATCTCTAAAATTCCGCTAAACCAAAAGCCAGAGAGGAACACACTTTAGCTGTCCTCTTAACAATCAACCCGTCACAGCTCACCTCAGATTCTGTGGCTGTTCTTGGTAACTTAACGTGCATGGCTTTGATCCCAATCTGCAAAAATGAACATTTAAAACAGGTAAATGGCAAGAGAACATGAGACATAGGCTCATTTCTTTTAACCAAGATGACTAAATAAAATCAGGTGGCCTTAGTCCCCATTTCAGCCTCGTTTATGTTCTGAAGAATGAGTCTCTCGTTTGGACCCATTCATCCTTTACTTGTTCATTGTCACCACTGCACTCAAGCAATTTCGCTTCCACTGTTCCTGCTCTTCGGGAAGTCAGCAGATCATTGAATAGAAAACATTCACGTGCAAGCCAGAGACTGCAGCTTAAGTCCTCCATTTCTGACTTGCAAAACTGAGAAACTCAAGTCCGCTGTGGGCAATGACAATTTTTACAGGGAGAGGCACAAAGGGCAAGGGGTCACTGACAAAAGCTGGGGTGGGGGTGGGGGTGACGGCTAGGCTGTTCCAGGCTTTACCTCTTCAGCAGCCTTCAGCTTCACATTTATATAAAGATTAGAATCATCTCTGTCGCCAACCTAGAATAATAAATACATGCAAATCAGACGATCAAGAAAAGGCAAAGTGTACAGAAAAGCTTCTAAAATTTTAGTTTTGATAAAAGGAATGTTTAATCATGAGACTCTTATTGCAGAGAACTTTACAGAACAGGAGAATGTTGGGGCAGAATCGAGATATGAACACAGGTGGTGTTACCAATCCCTCCCCAAACAAGGCCCACTGGATTCCCACTGAAAAAGCCACAAGAAAGAAAGAAAAAAAAAAAAAAGTAGGGGACATCTGCATCTGCCTTGGAAACTGAGCGAAGGTGCCACAGGCCTGCCTGAAACATGCAGAATTTGTCTGCCTTTGAGCTGACACACCGGAACAGAGCACAGAGGGCTGAACTGTCATCAGGCAAGAAAAACACCGTGGCTGTGGGAGCCAGGAAAACCCAGAGGGTATATTCTGCACCCCCAGGGGCAGTGGAAACTTCTCTTGCCCAGCTACACAGAGAAGAGAAACCAGCTGGGGTGGAACTAACTCTAGCTTACACAGAAGAGACACCCATGGAAGGCAAAGGGCAGTCTGCTGCCCTCACGACAGAGAGGAAGGTGTGGTGCAGAAGCCATGCTCCCTCAGTTTCTTCCATCACAAACATATATTTCTAATTTTTCACATGGAACCATCTATCTTTTTACAGATATTTTCCACATTCCAGCAATCGACAGAAGTTTGGTTTTCTCCTAAGACTGCAGAGGGGAAACACGGGAGGCGCACTGATACCACAGATAACAGATGCACGAGTCCTTTGAACAGGACAACCGCAGAGAAAGAAGTGGGCCTTAGGAACAGAGTACTTCCAGTCCTTGTCACGTTGTTGCTGTCACTGGAAGCTCTCCTCAGGGTCACGGAACCTGCCATGGCTTAGCTTCAGCTGTCCTTTATACAGATAGGACTCAGTTTTGCTTGTGCTCATCTGAATTTCAAGAGTCAGAGGAATCCTTTGAGGGGAACTCGATTTTTGGGGGGGTTACCTGCACCTCCGTGCCTTGGTGGCTTCTTGCGGAGGAATCACTAGAATTTCGGGGCCTCTCATGTTTGTTCCTTGGTCATTTCCTATATGTGCTCCTTGCTGCTACCACCCAGCCCTCCTGGATTCAGTGATCACATCTGAGACACTCTGGGATTCTTAGATCTGAGTAGCAAAGTAAGTACTGAAGAACAAATACAACAGTATCGTTCTTCGCATTTTCATTAATATTTATAACTACAATGAGTTATTCAAACTTAACTCTGAGATTAAATGGTTTGACTGCTCATGGCCAGTCCTTCTTAAACCACAACTTCTCTGTTCTACCGTTTATCTTCCTACATCCCCCCAGGTAGCTGAAATGCAACTTGAAGTCACTTTCCCAGAAAAGGCATGTGGGCATTTTTCTGAGTCTATGTGTATCTGAAAATATTTTTCTGCTGTTTTTGCCCTTGACAGGATTCACTTGGCTGAATCTGGACGTCCTTCAGAGATGCTATCTTCGGCATCTAGCGTTAGAGAAGTCTCAAGTCTTTTGTTGTGGTTCTTTTATAGGTAACTGTTTTCCATCTGTATGTTTCCGAAAGAATTTTTCTGAAACTCCAAACCCAGGGGCACCTGGTGGCTCAGCTGGTGGAGTATGCAACTCTTGGTCTCGGGGTTGTAAATTTGAGCCCCACATCAGGTGTAGAGATTACTTAAAAGTAAAATCTTAAACAAACAAACCAACAAACCGTAAGTTCCAAAACTGCCACCAGTTTTAAAAAGAAAGTGTAATAGTTATAAGCATATATCAAAGTTTTATTATAAGCCTAATGCAAAGGAAAAGACCTCTTAAAAGCCAATCCAAAGATTCTCAGTATGGACATTTTATGTTTTTTAATTTTTAAAAAATTTTTAAAATTTATTTACTTGAGAGGAGAGAAGAGAGAGACAGACAGAGACAGAGAGACCACAGAGGAAGAAGGAGAAGCAGACTCCCCGCGGAGCAGGGAGGCCAATGCAGGGCTTGATCCCAGGACACTGAGATCATGACCGAAGCCAAAGGCAGACGCTTAACCGACTGAGCCACCCAGGCGCCCCAGTATGGACATTTTATAGGGGAAAATGATTATACAATCATTGATAGACTGGAGACTAGATGTAGAAAGAATGGTTGAGAACAGTCGATTCTTGACTGACAGCATAGTGAGTAGGTGGAAGACTGGTTTCTGAGAACAAATCTTAATCCTATCAGTTTATCAAGAAAATCACTGAAACATTTTATCAGTAATGCTAATTTCTTCCTTGAAAAAGGTGAATTACAATATTCTAAAAAGGTCCTATCCCTGAACAAGTTAGGGACTTTTTATTTTTTAGAGGGGGGGAGAGAGAATCTTAAGCAGGCTCCATGCTAGGGCAGAGCCCAATGTGGGGCTCAAATGACCCTGAGATTATGACCTGAACCAAAATCAAGAGCTGGATGCTTAACCAACCGAGCCACCCAGGCACCTCAGGACTTTTTTGTTTTTGTTTTTTCAACACCAAGAGTCTGCAAACTATTTCTGTACAGGGTCAGACAGCATATATTTTAGCTTTTGGGGTCCAAACACTCTGCCATACATTCTTCTGCTTCATTCTTACCCTTTCCAACCTGGGCAGCATTTGGATATGGGCCACAATTAACTTATCCCTGTTGGGTTTTTTTTTTTTAAGATTTTATTTTGAGAAAAAGAAAGCAAGCAAGCGTGAGCAGGGAGAGGGGCAAAGGGGGAGGGAGAGACCCTATACATACTGTCATTTGTTCTATAAAGGATGGGGTGGGTGTGGTTGGACGGATTATGACCAGTCCTGCATCTGTAGCTATCAAGACAGACTGGAGTGTCCTGGTTAGAAGCCTATAACCTGTAAGCAGGTGACTGCAGTGGCCTCAGAGGGTGGGAGCAGCAGAAACTGGAAGGAGGGAACAGATTCCAAGAGCTTATGAGAGGCACAATCAGTACCATGATATTCGCTAAGGAGACTTAAGGGACTGAGGGAGAGAAATCCTAAAGAGAAGAGCTTGGGTTTCTGGTCGAGTGTGTGCGAAGATGGCGTCAGTCACCAGGGGGGAAAAAACAAGAGGTCGGAGGCAGCGGGGATGGGATTACAACATAACGCGTAGGCCTTGCATCATGGGAAGATGCTGACTGTGGTGCCGAAGTGCAAGGTTAAACTGTTCCACCACGGTTTTATTGGCAAGGACACAGGGGGCAAACTGCAGAACAGTGCTTATGTAACGAAAACACCTGGAATCAATAAATTAAAATACAAATTTAGAAGTCAATCTTAAAAACAGGAAAAAAAAATTGCAGTATTGCTAAAATTGGAATTTTTTTGACTCCTTTCTGAAACCTTCTGAAAGGTTTACAGAAATAAAGTTCTTGCCTACCACATTTACTCTTTCTACAACAAACGATTCACAAGAATAAGCCAAGAAATAACTGGTCTCCCAAATGTACCAAGTGAACGCCCACAACATATACCTTTGATTCTCATTAATTTGCAAAAAAAAGGGGAAAAAAAAAAAAAACCAGCACAGCAGAGAACACACCAGGCAAAACCACAGGCCTTCTGTGCTTTTCTTCTCAGCTAAGGCCTCTTCGATAATGAACAGTAATGGGGGGAAATACTTCAGAACTATTCACTCTGAAATGTTTGATGAACACAGTACAGAAACTTAGCACACACAGAGAGAAATGTGAAGTGAGGAAGCAGGCATCTCTGAAGGGCACTTCAAAGGAAAGTTATCAGTCTCCTGCCATCCAAATCAACCCTTCAAATGTGCATCTGTCCATCTGTCCATACAACAAACATTTATTGAATGCCTCCTACTGGATGAATCAGGAGCTCAAGGAAGAAACCTTAGAGAGGGGCCTAGATCAGGAAGGATTCTCTCAGGCAGCTGGGAGAACTGGGTGAGCTCACTTAGGGAAAGAACAGGTGGAAAAGAGGCTTCATGACTGGGCCCTGGGGCATTCAGACAGTTTAGGTATCAAGAAAATGAGGAACAGTAACCAAAGGAGAGGAGGGAAGGAAGGGGAAATGAGAGATGTCCTAGAAACCAAGAGTCTAGAATTCAGAAGAAACCCAGGTTTAGAAGCTACTGATCTAGAGCTGATATTGAGAGCCAGGTTAAATCGCCAGATTTGGGGCAATGGTTCCCAAAGCGTGGTTCACACACTCTTGGGGGAACCCCAAGACCCTTGCAGAAGCTCTGCGAGTGCCAGACTACTTCATCATGATACTATGATGTCATCTGCCTTCTTCACTGTAGGACTGCCATCTGTACTGACGCTGCAAAGGTAATGGTGGGTAAGACAGCCGGTGACTCAGCACAAATCAAGGCCGTGGCACCAAACTATACTAGTCATGGCCACATACTCAGAAAAAACAGATGCCAATTTCACCGAGAAGTGCTCCTGATGGGGGTGCCCGGGTGGCTCAGCCGGTCCCACACGGGGCTCCCTGCTCAGCAAGGAGTCTGCTTCTCCCTCTCCCTCTGTGTGCGCGTGCTCTCTCTCTCTCTCTCTCTCTCTCAAATAAATAACTAAAATCTTAAAAAAGAAGTGCTCCTGGGGCGCCTGGGTGGCTCAGTTGTTAAGCGTCTGCCTTTGGCTCAGGGCATGATCCCGGCGTTCTGGGATCGAGCCCCACGTCAGGCTCTTCAGCTGGGAGCCTGCTTCTTCCTCTCCCACTCCCCCTGCTTGTGTTCCCTCTCTCGCTGGCTGTCTCTCTCTCTGTTGAATGAATAAATAAAATCTTTAAAAAAGAAGTGCTCTTGATGAAGCAGTAAAAATGATTCATTTTATTAAACCCGAGCCCTTGCATACATGTCTTTTTAATCCCGTGTTGAGAAATGGAAGCATTCGTAAAGCACTTCTGTCCCACACAGAGGTGGTTATCACCAGGAAAAACCTGTGCTTTTTGGCCCTGTAAGCAGAACTGCCGCGCTTTTAAATGGAATACTTTCTTTACTTGAAAAAACATCTGACAAACAATGATTATTCACGCTTGAATATTTGGCAAATATTTTCTCAAAATTGGACAAAGTGAGCCCACTACTTCAAGGAAAACAGCTAACAGTATTTGTTGCCAATGGTAAAATCTGAGCTTTCAAGTGAAAATCAGAATTTTTTTATCCAGTCCTGTGAGCCTGATAAACTTCTCAATAATTAAAGACTTTTTCTTTGTTGGCAATATTAACACTTGTGATTTTCTTTACACTGCATAATGAAATGCATGAACACTTGGAAGATCTGCATAATTCAGTGAACCATTATTTTCCAAATGAGAAATGAAGGACAAAACAAAGCAAGCATGGGTAAATAGCCATTCAAACTGCAACATAATACAATGGATTCTGATGTAACCAAGTATGAAAGTTCACAGATACAGTTTCAGATTCCACACTGCAGCTAACCTGTAAAAACTAGAGTCCCCTTGTAGTAACAAAGAAAAATATTCACCCTTATCTGGGAAGAGGACTAAAAAAAAAACCCCTTCCCTTTTACGACTATACATATATAGGAGATCAGATTTTCTTCATATATTTCACCTAAGCCCGCATGTAGCAAAAGGCTCAAGGCAGCAGCAGACGAGAATCCAGCTGTCTTCTAATAAGCCAGACAGTACAGCATTCTTTGCAAAAATGTAAAATAATGTCCCTCTTCTCACTGAATTTTGTTTTTTTTAAAGCTATTTTTTTCATAAGAATGTTACTTATGCTAACATAGAATAAACTTACTACTGGCATTTTTAAATGTATAAATACTTAAAAAGTTTTTTCAATTTCTAATACAGTAAATATCAATGGGTAAGCCCATATAAACAAAAGCTCTTTAAGGTCTTAAATTCCGAAAAGTATAAAGCGGTCCTAAGACCAAAGGTCAAGAGACACTCGAGTAGGGAAAAGGTGCCCACGGAGAACAGCCGAGGGCCAGGATACCCCCACGTCTACAAGCTGAGCTGAAAAGGGGCGGCCTGCAGAGAGAACCTGAAAGGAGGTTCTACAGAAAACAAAACAAAACAGAAAGAGAGATGTGAAGTGCTCGCTGTCTTAAAGTGCTACTGAGAGGTTTGGAAAGGAAGACATGAGTGGAAATAACACGATCACAATACCTGTAAAATTGCCAGGCCTGGTATAAACCCAGGAACTTGCTCCTTCAGCTGAGTGACTTGGTTCTGCAGCCTCTCCTTTATTTGCCTAGAGGAAAAGGAAAGGTTGGAATTAACATCGAATGTTTCAAGCACAAATAAGCCATGTGGATTATTACGTGTGTTTCTCTTTTAAATTCAAAACATCTTCACTGAATAGACATTATCTGATATGGTATGTACCATGAATTTCCCATCCATTCTCCACGACTCAAATAGACATGGATCTTTTCTAATTCCTAACCACATGGACTGCGCCATGAGGTATGAGAACAGTTAGTTTAAAACATTTTAGTTATCGGAGAAAGACAATTATCATATGATCTCACTGATATGTGGAATTTAAGAAACAAGGCAGAGGATCATAAGGGAAGAGAGTAAAAATGAAACAAGACAAAATCAGAGAGGGAGACAAACCATAAGAGACTCTTAATCACAGGAAACAAACTGAGGGCTGCTGGAGGGGAGGGGGGTGGAGGGATGGGGTAACTAAGTGATGGACATTGGGGAGGGTATGTGTTGTAACGAACCCTGGGTATTATATAAGGCTGGTGAATCACAGACCTGTACCCCTGAAACAAATAATACATTATATGTTAACTAATTGAATTTAAATTAAAAAAAAAGAAAAAAACATTTTAGTTGACGGCATTCAAGATCATACAGTGAACAAATGAAAACTTGAACCAACACTTCCGGAAGGCTGCTAATCCTCATCTTTTTCAACATTTTCTCTCTCCAGGTGCTATATGAAAAACTTTTGCAGGAAAGAACTACAGCTCATACCCACTCAACTTTCCCTGGTAAGATGATCACAGGGTATCCACATAAGGCTGAATGATAATCGATGAATCCCACTCCAAAGTCATTATGAATTTAGAAATTATATTCTAATTCACAGAAGAATTTTCCTTACAAAAGGATTAAATACGAGGTCAAAAGTATAACCTCTCATGAAACAACATGAAACTTCTCAACAATACGACAGGACATCAAGTACATTAAATTACATCCATAAGAAAATATTCAAAATAGTCCAACTTTGCCCAGTTATGATACAGTCATGAACTTGAACAGGTTCTGTCTCTGGTGAAGGACCATTATTGTCATCTGCCTTTCTTCATCTTAACCACCTCTGACATACAACTACATACGGACATTAGCAAACATCCCTTCCCTCTTTCTAGTGTAGTTACTCCCTGCTCCAGTTCTCCACACTTTACAAACCACTGACATAAATAGGCATAGGTGTCACAAGAAATAAGATTATCTGGATTAGCCTCATCAATGGTAAGAACATTGAACGATACAAGAAGTCATCCTTAAGAGTTCGAAACTGTATTTCTAGCTAGTGACCTTATTTTTAAAAATCAATTGTATGAATTATCCTATACAATAATATAGTTCAAAAGAATGAATAGACTGTTGGACTTTCTTTTCCTGGGATTTGACCTGACAGAGGCCACAGCTCTGCTGTGACACAAGAGAAGAGGAAGTACTGGAGCCGCCACGTTTTCCACTGGCCTGCCACTGAAACACCCCAGCAGTTCCAGCCCTGGCTGCTTCCCCTGCATGACTGGATGGAGAGCGGGCTACTCCGGGCTGCTGAATTGGGAACAGACTAAGACACAGGTTCCTACTGGCTCTCCTTTAATAAACCCAAACAAAATTCACTGGGGGGAAAAACCATCTCTAGGCCCAATGTAAGACAATAGTAAGAAACAACAGCAATAACGGCTCGATACAAGTATCCCCTGCTTTTCAACAGTTCGGGTTTCTCCACTTCATTTTTCTGAAAGACCTACGTTAGTACCTGTTTTCACTAACCCAGAGGAATCCAGAGGATTTTCACTTTTATGAAAAAAGGCAAAAAACAAAAACAGCATTCAGTGTGTGTTTTGCAGCAAGCCCTTACAGAGGCACTGCCCAGCTCCCTTCCAGGGAGCTCAGCATCTCAGCATCGAGCCGCTGCAGCTCTGAACTCTGACTGTGAGCATCTGTGCTTTATCTTGATTTATTTTCTTCATCTAGTAGCACGATGTGTCCTAAGGTATCAGAAAAGCCTAAGCAAGGTTATTTTTTGGGTCTGGAAACACTCAAAACATTTTCCATATATATTAATGGTAACTGTTTCTTCGCCTTGTGCCACTTTGGCTTGTGAAAGTTTTCATAGCAACGCTTTCGAATCGTGGGGGAAACCTGTATCTGAGATTCTCAATAATGTTGGTAACCAAGGGAGGAGAGGCTTTCCTCTTCCCAAAGATGTAGAAATGGGCTCTGAGCAGTCCTGCGGCTTTCTGAGAGCCAACCGGCTGAAAAACCAGCAAGTGCAAAGGCCCTGAGTGGGTAAATGAGGTCCAAGAAGAAGCAGTAACCAGATCAGGTAGACTGAGGTAGCCTCTTTTATTGTGTATGTCATGGGAAGCCATGAGAAGACTTGAAACAGGGCTGACGGAATAGGACTTAACATTTCTAAAGGATTACTCCAGGCAGCTGAATTGGGAACCCACTATAGGGAGAAAGGTGAGAATCAGGGGCACAAGCAAGAAGTTACCCAAACTGCAAAAATCCAGGCCAGAGGTGATGGTGTCTTAGACTACTCTATCTATGGTATGCTGGCAAGAAGTGGTTGGATTCCAGATATACGAACATGAAACAGAGAAAATGCCAGGGCTACAGATGACTCTGAGGTTTGGGGGTTTGTAAAATAGAGTTGGAAGCACTGACGACCACAAATATTTTAAGGCATAGAGCAGATTTCATACTGATACTGTGAATTTATTTACCAAATCTTATAAGGGTTCTAGAATAATGGCCACCTGAGAGCTGAAGAAAGGATTCTAGGGACAACTAAAAATAATACTTTTGCCCAGCAGGTAGCAAGCTATGAGATCCCCGTACTACAAGGTGGTACAGGTGGGAAATATTTCAGCCCAGTAGCTTAAGAGCAAAGAACAAAATGTTCTGTATTTTCTTTTTTTTTTTTTTTTTTTTTTTTTTTTTTTTTGTTTCTTTATTCATTTGAGAGAGTGTGTGTGAGAGCAGGGGGAGGGGGAAAGGGAGAATCTCAAGCTGACTCCCTGAGTGGGGCCCAATCCCACGACCCTGAGATCATGACCTGAGCCAAAACCAAGAGTCGGATGCTTAACCGTCTGAGCCACCCAGGTGTCCCAAAATGTTCTGTGTTTTCTACGCTGTAATTTAAGTGGGTCTGAGTATGCAAATTTTTTTCTAAAAAAGATCATAGACTGAGATCAGTTACACTGACTCCCTTAAACTTTTTCTAAGAAGCAGGATTGTTTTTGAAGTTGCACTAAGCAAGGATATTCTTCCAACTAGAAAGATTTGTTTAAAAGCCAACATTTAGGCCTCTCTATGAGATGTGATCAGAATAGCAATGAGACATTTAAAAATGCACATAAACCACCATCAGCAAGAATTAGCTCAGAACACTAAAGTAATAGGCAGAAAGTTTTCTGCTCTAGTAAGGAAAAAAAAAATCAAGACAGTTGAATTAGGTCTCCATGGTCCTCAAAACTTCTTCCCTGCCTTAGTTTTCTGGGCTGGCCACTAACTGAAGAACTCTGAAATGAAAAGTGTAATAACAAAAGCCAAGTGTCAAGCATGCCTGAAGCTAAGAAACTGTAAAAGACATATCTGGAGAGAAAAGTTAACACTCCCTTATCTACCTTTATTTTAGGGTCAGAGAGCTGTGATGAGTTAAATGGCACGAAACTCTTAAGTTTTTATAGCTCCTTATTTCCAGAAAGCTAAAATGCTAGCATAATTTCTAAATCACTGAAACCTCCTAGATCAATAGAAACTTCCTTGAGTTGCAGATGCCTTGATTTCTAGCCATGGCCCATGAGTCACACTATCCTGGAAAAGATTCTGGGGCAAAGTGAGGCAGAAATAGGCACTTGGAGAGATGCCCTTGATCCCTGAATAGCAGACCTCTGAATGCCAGAGTTTCACCATCCTGCCTCAACGTTCTCTAAAACCCCAGGGAAGACATACCTCCATCTCAACGCAGGAGAAATCAGTACTAGAGTACCAGTGAATGTGGTGAGACAAAGCAGCAGTAAACCATTGCAGTCTCTGGTCCTGTTAGACCGATACTAGTAAAATAATCACAGCCAATTAGATACAAACAGACACAGATGCAGTTTTAACTAAGTCGCTACTGGCATCTAGTGGGTAGAGGGGAGGGACGCAACTCAATTCCCTACAACGCACAGTACAGCAAACAATGATCGAGCCCAAAGGTTAATGGGACCCAAGGCTGAGAAGCACTGCTATTGGCCAATAAAATGCAATGTTTGGGGTTATCTTTTTTTTTCCCCTAAGGGGCAAAAGTCAAGGTAGAAATCATTTATATTAACCTGTCAAAATGTGCTTGAATTTCTACAAAGAGTCATGTGCATTACTACTGGTTTTCTCCGAGTCAACTTCTGCAACATACAGTTGTAAAAGAGCCTAATCAATAAAAGTCAAAGGTGCACTTCCCTATAGAATCACATTACGCCCAAGGAGTCCTAATACCCGTAAATAGTCACCCAGATCTCTTTTGCCCAAAGTCTTGTACAATTATTCCTGGAAAAGTCCACTACAAATTACAACTCGTTCTTTAACATGATGGCTCATTTTCAAATTTTGGACATTTTCTGACTGAGAAAAAAAGCATTGCTAAAATGTAACCAAACAGAGACATTTCCACAGAAGCCATAGGTAGAAAAAGGAGGCAGTAAAGGGTGTTTAACCACCTAAGAAATCTACATGATGAAAATAAAGCTGCCTCAGTTAACAAACACTGAAATACAGCGCAAGCTTAGGAGTTATTCTCAAATGATTCTCAAAGGTACACAGAGTAAGTGTGGAAAAGGAAAAGGGAGAAAAAGGAAGAGACATTCATCTTTAGTATGTAGGTCTTTTCTAAAGGACACAAATTTCTTTTGCTTCTCCCAAGGAGTAGATTATTGTTGTAAAATTTTAACAGTGTGATACAGCACAAATGTTTTATTTTCATGTTGTTCATTTGTTGTTTTATTTCGTTTGTCCATAACAACTTTTATACTGCTAAAAAATACTTCAAATTAAAAAAAACAACATGTAGCGCCTTGTAAAAACCACTGCGATTGTGAGGCCACCTAGTGTTCCAAGAAATACATATATTTCAAATTCCTAGTTAAGTCAAATTAAAAGACTAAATTACCTTCTTTAAAAAACTGACTGTTTTCACTGATACGTGATATAATAGTAATGGCTACATTATATCAGTATACAGAACAGTCAACTAATATCAGTACTTTCCTTCATTGTGTTGAAGAATAAAATATTTTAAATAAGCATTATTATAATTAATGCAAATATATACTAAATTTGACAGTACCTCAAATATATATTTGAACACTTAATGTGAATCTATTTTATGCTCCAATAAATATTTATAATATAAATTCTTGCACCCAACTCTCTCAAACTCTCTCAAAGACCTATGGAAGGTAAATTGCCTGATATTCATGACATGAAAATGGCTAAATGGTATAAAATTCTAATGAATCTTCTAATTCCCAGTGAGTGTACAAGTCATCCATATACACAATCGTAAAATAACTACTTACCTTAAGTTTCTAGATCAGGGTTTATCAGTCTCAGCACTACTGACATTTGGGCCAGATATTCTTTGTGGGGGGGCTCTTCTGTGCACTGTAGGGTGCTTAGTAGAAGCAGCCCTGGCTTCTACCTCGTGATGCCACTAGCGCACAGCCACTCCCCATACGACAACCAAATATGCCTCCAGACACATCCAAATGTGCCCTGGGATGGAGAAAAAGGGCAAAACTGGCCCCATTTGAGAACCACTGATCTAGAAGGAACAAAGGACCTGGGAAACTAGGTTGAACTAGTCAAGAAAGGCTTCATAAAAGGTAGCAATTAAAAGTGGATTAAAAGTTCATTAGAGAGAGAGAAAAAAAGTGCATTAGAGAAAGGTCACAAAGAAAAAAGCTGTGTCAGAGTTCAGGTGAACACAAGCAGGTGTGGTAGGATTCCTGAACAATGCGGTCCCACCTCCCTCCCCCCTCACATGGGTGAGGGGGCAGCTTCTACTCTGATCTCACAAATTGGTGACATTAAGAATAGGGAGTACAGCATTGCTAAGCTTTCCATCTTCTTTCGAAAAGTCAGGCATCCAGATTTGGGGGTATAATTATACACATAAATGTATTGGGAAGTAACCCAATTTTTAAAAATAACTCTGTAAGCCCAACAAAACATATAACTATATCCGACCTCTAGGCCACCATTTTGTAAGCATTATTTGGTGGCAACAGTTGTGAGACATCACGGGATGGCCCCAAGTATGAGGATCTGTAAGTGAGAGCCCAATACCCAGAATTAGTCTATTAACCACAGTCTGGCCATTAGAGCTGATGATGGCCCCGAGTCCCAAGCAGGCCTCTGGATTGTCATCCAAGGGGAATGTGGAAAGAAGGTGGCAGATGGGGTGGAGGGGAAGAGGAGGCTCAGAGCGCTTATCTGAGAAAAGCCTCACAAAGACCTGAGCTTCCCGCTTTTAGAGACGGCTAAAGGAAAATCTTGTGTAAAAAGGGCTTAGGTTGAAAAGGCTGCTTACTAAATAAACAGGGACCAGTACTTGGGCACCAAAAGGAAAGATGGTTTATCATGTTAAGTCAACAAAGATAAATTTCTTACAGGCTCTGGCAAAACCTTTTACAGAAATACTCCCTATTTCTTGGTACTCCTCAAGCACCAGCAACTCGAAGCCGTGCCTCTCCTGCCCAGGCTCCAGGAAGAGCTTTTCATCAAGGGGGAAAAGAAAAGCCTAGCTAACACAGCAAGGTTTGATGCATCTCCAACCTTGAAAATGACTCTCTGAAGAGAAGCAGTTTGGAAGCCTTCCAAACAGATTAATTCATTCATCTCCTAACAGGAAGAGCCAAATCCAGTGGATACAAGCTTGCAGTTCCTTTTAGCAAGCAAGTGACAAGCCCTTGGCAAGGCAGGGGAATACACTGTGCAGTCCCTGCCACCAGCCTGTCACTCCTGGTCAAGTCACTCCTTCTGGCCGGAGTTTCAGAAATTGCAAAATGGAGGGCGAGGTGGCCTGGGTGGCTGAGGAATCCTGCCTGTGGCACCGTTAGCCACTCACTCCTTCAAGCTCACGGATTTATAGACGGTACCAGGACACACCTGATGGGAAAGTAGCAGGGGGAGCAAACTGCACGGTGCAGGGGTGCTCAGGGGCTTTCTGCACTACGGATCGGATGTCAGAGAACACTGTGGCAAACACAGCACACAGGCTTGTTCCGAAAGCCTGACATTACACACCCTTCCAATCCTCTCCACAACCCCAGGATATAAACATAGCTACCACCACCCCCAGAGTGTAGAAGAGGAAAGTGAGGCTGACAGACTTGCCCTGGCCACACAAGGCCTTAATCTCTACCCTGCCCAGGCCCTACCAGGGGCAGTGGAAGGAGAGGGAGCCTTTTCCCTCTGCTCCAGGCACCCTCCTCTGTGTTAGGCCGGGCTGACGATCCTTCTTCCAGAGGATTCTTCCTGCAAATGGAGATACAAAGGGGACACACCCCTACTCAAAGCCTCACTGTCCAAATCCCAAGCTGCCTGAGCCAACCTTCCTGAAGGATGAGGACACTTATTCTTGGACCACGTCCTCAGTCAGGACTTTTGCTGGTGGCATGGTCACGGTAGTTAGCTGCCAGCTCCAGACTTTGCCAAGGATAACTAGACTCCATAGCCTGGCTGCAGGGACTATTTACAACTTCCCAGAAGGCCCCACCTGCTCCCCTGCAAGGCTCCCAGAGTCAAACCAGCTTGGCCATTCAAGGCTCCAGAAAACCTGTGAAAGGCCTGCACTTTGGATCTCACTATAGGCAATTTTTTTTAAGCACGAAAAGATCTATGGGTATTTTATCTACAGGACAAAATAAAAAGCTTATCAACATTTAGTAGCCCTTCCCTGTGATGAGCAAATCCTGTTTCCAGAAAAAGTTCTTCTGGCCCTGGAGCTAAATGTATAGCCACGGTTCCATTTTTATCTTTGACCACAAGATAAATTCTAACTTTCAGGTTCTAGGTTATAAGCCAGCTGCCAAAAATACAGCCTGAATAAACACAAACACGACTTGTTTATTCAACAGGTACTTCCTAAGCACCAATTCATTAAAACTCACTATGTGCCAGGGAACTGCTCTAAATGCTTTACAAGTATGACTCATTTAATTTCAACAACCTTATGAATTAGGTGCCATTACTACTCCAACATACGGATGAAGAAACTAAGGCACAAAGAGGTAAGCTAAGTTACCCAGGGATCCACAGAAGGGGCACTGCTGTATCTAGCTCTGGGGACATGGCCCACAGGGAGCTTACAGACTTACCTAACCTGCTCTGCTCAACCTACAAGAACTAAAACCACCTTTTCTCACTGGCCGGACAAGCAGCAAATCCCTACCTCTTCACAACCAGTCTTTCCAAAAAGAACACTTGACCAAGAAAAATGCCACCAACGGAGGGAGTGGGCTCCAGTATAGCAAACAAAGAGAAGGGAAGGGCAAACAAATTACGCAAGATTCAGTAGGCTCAACTTTGAAAAGAACACATAGGTAAGAATCATAATTTCTAGCCTAAAAACCAATTCAGGGTGGTTCTTCCACCTAATTTCCACTCCTGTGAATAATCTCTCTCTTTTTAAAGACTTTATTTATTTGACAGAGAGAGAGACAGACAGAGCATGAATGCACGCACAAGCACAAGCAGGGGGAGCGGCAGAGGGAGAAGCAGGCTCCCCACCGAGCAGGGAGCGTGACATGGGGCTGGATCCCAGGACCCCAGGATCATGACCTGAGCCAAAGGCAGACACCCAACTGACTGAGCCACTCAGGCACACCCCCCCCCACTTTGAATAATCTCTTAAAGCACACCTCCATCAAGCCAGGGTGGACTTTCACCACCAATGACAGTGTCCTTCACCCAGCAGCTCTGCTCAGTCTGGTTCTCTGGGGCCATCACTGTTGATCCCGAGGCAGTCATTTAATAATCAGTGAGGTCAAAGGTCCACAGCACAGGCTGTGTTTTTGGTCAGGAACTCCCTTCCCCATAACTGGGAGGCCCACAGCTCCACCACTTTCAAATATTTGCCCCAAAGTCACCCTTACGGTAAGTATGAGCTTAATTCCCATATTTAAAATTACAGTCCCCCCATGCTTCAGAAATCTCTGTTCCTCTTCCTTGCTCTGGTTTTTCCTTTGGCACTTCTCACTACTTCATATTTTTGTACCTATTTTATTGTCTCTGTCTACCCAAGAGGGTGCAAACTCCACAAACAGGGATTTGGGCTATTTTGGGCTATCGGGTTACCATAGTCTCTACGCTCTGAAGAGTGCTTGCATACAGGAGGCATATGGATATTTGTTGAAAAGTGAATAAATATCCAAAAATGACACACACTTGCCTCTAACGCTCAGATCTCTCCCAACTGTCAAACTCACGGTGCGGTCTTGGAACTCCCCTTAAGGGAGAAATGGGGGTTTTCCTTCCAAAGGGAGATAATTGGGCAACTAGATTTCCCACAGGGTAGAACAGGCAGAGATGGAATCTGGAATGATGAACTCTGTCTAGTCCTGTCTCCGAGGAAAGTATAAAGGAAGAATAATAAAAGTAGACCAAAGTCAAGCACGGTCTTTCTCAGCAGAGTGGGAAGCATGGCAGTGAAAGGAAGACTGCTGCAAAGAAAAAGATTAGTTTACGAAATCCCTTTTAGCAAAGTAGTTAAGTGCCTGATAGAGTGAAAAACACCATGTACTGGGCGAAGAAGATGACTTGGTCCCAGCTGAACCTCTGCATTAACCAGCCTAGTGACCTTTGGCCAAATCACACCACTTTCAGCTGCAGGATGGGACGGATTGAGTGGACTGGGTTTTGGAGACATTCTGACTGTGGAACTCTATGACCTGTCCCACTCTTTCTCCCTCCAAGTAAGAGATTTTACAGTTCAAACACTGTATCAGGGTAAAGACTGCCCAGGGCCCTTGAAGGTTTGCAAATTTATCCCTAGAGAGAACCGATAGTTGCTGGCAACGAAGAAAGTTGACCTGCAAACTTGGAGGATAGGGGACCCCTTCCCTACAGGGTCCCTGGTTGCCATGTAAGTTCACTTACCTTTCCTCTCAAGAGTGTCCCTAAACCTAGTAAAAGAGGACAGGTGGGGACACCTTGCCCAGAGGCTGCACATAGTGTCCAACCCACTCATGCTGTAAGAAGTACTTTCTTGTTCGGATCCCCCCAGAGCCATAGCCCAAGAGTCGGAAGCCTGTTGCAGCCTCAGCACAAGTTGCTGGGGGACTGCATGAACCCATGACCCAAGAAGGCTGAACACCTTCCAAAGCTCCCTCTCTCTGAGGAACTGTGATCAGTACCAGCTCTTGGAGTCGAGCTCTCCATGAAGGTCAAGGTGCTAAAGTATGGCAGTCTCTGAGCCATTTTATTAACACATGAAAGAAAGATCTATAAGTACAAAGAGACCTTAGTCTAAAATTGTTAGTAGGAACTAACTAATCGCTTCACCACAGGGCAATGTAAAAAGTGAGCCAAGTCAACTCTGAACGGGCTGGGTAGAGGAACCTTCCAGTACCTGGAAGTCTTTTCCAGAAAATGTTTTCAATCCTTATAACCAAATCACTGCCATACTTCAATGATGAGAACTAGATTTACACCTAAGGTTTTAAGTACGTGGTTCTCAACTTTCAGGATGCATTAGAATCATAGAAATGAGCTTTTAAAATATTTAGAGAATATTTGAATCCAGTGGCTTATTGTTAGCAATTCCAATTAAATCAGTCTGGTGTGGGCACCCAAGCATTGGTATTTTTCACAAGTACCCTATGAGACTACATAGGCAAAACTATCTTGGAAAAGACAGGCAATTTCTACTAAAACCAATTAGACATATTTATCCTACTACTCTACAATTCTACTATTAGATATGCAACCAACAGAAATGTGTGTATGTTCCACCAAAAGACATGTAAAAGAAGGCTCATGGACACCTGGGTGGCTTAGCTGATTAAACATCTGACCGGCTCAGGTCATGATCTTGGGGTCCTGGGATCAAGCCCCAGGGTAGACTCCCAGCACAGTGGGGAGTCTGCTACTCCCTCTCCCTCTGCCTTCCCCCTGCTCATGCTCTCTCTCATATAAATAAAATCTAAAAAAAAAAAAAAAAAAAAGAATGCTCATAGTAGTTACAACTCATACCACCATAAACTAGAAACTAAATGTCCACATGAGTAAATAGTAGCAAATTCATATAGGATACAATACAGCAAAGAGAGTAAATGAACTACATGCAATATGAAATAATCTCAGAAACACAATGTTAATTGAAAGAAGCCAGACACAGAAGTCTTTATACTGTACAATGCCATTCATATAAAGTTCAAAGACAAGCACCATTAATCTACAGTGTTAGAAGTCAGGAAAATGATTACCTTTGTGGGGGATGGTAACTGGAGGGTATAGGAGGGAGGACTTCTGGGGGTGCCAATGCCACTTCTTGATCTGGGTGCTACTCAGGTAAGTTCAGTGGCAAAAAATTCACTGAGCTGTATACTTGCGATAGGCACACTCATTTATGTATTCTTATTTAATTTAAATAAAAAGAAATAAAAACAAAAAGCTCCCTAAGTGACTTTAATGTGAGTTACTGTTGAGAATCACTGACATTGATCTCAAGGCAGCTATCACTGTCAAAAAGATAATGAATCAATCATCTATGTATACATGAACTAATTTCTTTTTTTTTTTAAGATTTTATTTATTTATTTGACAGAGATAGAGACAGCCAGCGAGAGAGGGAACACAAGCAGGGGGAGTGGGAGAGGAAGAAGCAGGCTCACAGCGGAGGAGCCCGATGTGGGGCTCGATCCCAGAACGCCGGGATCACGCCCTGAGCCGAAGGCAGACGCTTAACTGCTGTGCCACCCAGGCGCCCCTACATGAACTAATTTCTAATCATTAACACAGCTACCATGTATTGAACACTTATTATGTGCCAGGAACAATTCTAAATGCTCTTCAGCTAAAAATTCGTTCAATTCTCCTAACAACTCAATGGCTTAGATATTATTTTTATTTTACATCTGAGGAAGTTCTGGTATACACAGGTTAACTAAATTGCTTAAAGCCACACAACTACTAAGGAGTGAAAGGTTTCTAGGTGTTTGGGATATAGACATAAACAAGACAATGCATGTATTGGCCTTTATGGAGCAAACATATTTAACTTCTCTCCACTCAACAAAAACGTTATTAAGTACCTATTCTCAGTGGCCTGCCAGGAAGCAAGCCTAAATTATCTCTTCAAACAGCCTTTTAAAAAGGAAGACTATCAGAAAAAGCCACTGGTAAAGGCAGTATGTTTGACTATAAGTGAACAAAAAGCAAAGTCAAGCCGAAACAATGCAGTTGAGCACAGCATAAGTTGAAAAGCACTCAGATGTAAGTTTTGTGATTTCTAGTCTAAATGTCTGGAGTTCCTCTTTAACAATGTGAAAGATTCATTACCATTTACTGTACATCTCACATTCTTTGTCCACCATGTTTACCTTCCAGGAAAAATCATTTTGCCCCAGGGTGGGTTTCACCAACAAGGACTCCCTAACACACTTAAAAACCTTTACTCACAGAGTTGGAAAGTTCGCAGAGGACAATGACTATTGCCAAATACAGCAATTAGTAAATAACTGGTGAGGTCAAAGGTCCGAAGATCAACTGGCAGGAGAGTCACACAAGATATATCTTTCCCTCTTCTACTCTGGTATTTCTCCATTCCTCACCTCCCAGACAAAAAGCAGCAGGGTGTACTTCCTGGGAGTAAGTTTGGCAATCATATCCACTAGTTAGGCATTTAGATTTCCCGTAGAGGAAGAACAAGCAGAGGTCAAATGCAATAGGGAATAGTCGCAGGACTCAAAAGCCAAACTTGAAAGTAACTCCAGGGCCTGGAGGGAGACAAGGTTTTTAGAAGAGCATGAAACTGAAGGAAAAGGAAGTTTTTACTAGGTTCCACTTAGCAAATGATGACTCAGGTGTAGTGGAAAACACCAAGGCTGGAAGGAGTCACTCCATCGCTAATCAGCCTTATGACCTTGTCAAGTTTTTTCACTTCATTAATCTGTCTCCTCACCTCTGAATTACAGGGTGAGGGGGTAAATTGCATTAATGAATTCTGACTATTGCGCTTCGGACAGTCCCAGCCACACTCTTCTGGCAGAAAGCCGTCAGTAGCTGCATTTTGGGGGCACAGTCGGGCCGGTTAAAAGTACTGGTCCAAAACACAATAGCCAGCAGACCCAGACACCAGGCAGCCTTTCTAGAAACTCGGACCGTGCCCAAAGCCCCATTCTGTGACTGCAGGGGGCCGATCTTCAGGTGTGACGGATTCAATACTATGCCCTCCCTCCCCACCGGCTGGCCTTACTCTTGGCGCTACGTGTGTCCCTCTAGCAAAAAAAAAAGGGGGGGGGGGAACGTGGGGACCTCCACACTCTGCTCAGAGCCCTCGCCTGCAGCCCAACATGCCCTAAAAACGACAGGTGCTTACGCGGAGACCACCTTCCCGTTCAGGATTTCCGCCGGTGCCATGGCCTTTATTAGTCCGCTGCCCACGATGGACACGACCAAAATTGAGGATCCACGAGCTCCACAGCTGCGCGGAACAACCCAACCCACGTGTTTAGGGACTACCCCCGGAGGTCGTGCTTCTGCGCCTGCGCCCCCCCATCCCCGCCCCCCCCCCCCTCGACGAGCGTGCGCAATGCGGAAGGACAGAGGCCCTAATGCAGCCAAGAGCTGGGATTTGGACGTCTCATGCCTCGGAAAGATGGAGGAACTCGGTGATGAGTGGCTGGTGGAAATGATTGGCTCGTGAAAGAAGCCGTTTCAGATTGCGCCTTCGTGTGGGGCGGGGAACTCGCTGAAGAGGGGTGGAGTTTCGAGCACAGCCCTTCGTGGGCGGAGCAGCGGGCGGAGCCCGAGGGGCGTTCTCGCGGGAGAACAGTTTCGCGCGCGCGGGAGCGAGGCGCGTCTCCAGGACACGCCTGGGCGCTGGGAAAGGTGTTGCGCCGGGGGCTGAGGGTGCGTCTTCCCAGGGGAAGTTCTGGGCAGACTCCGGCGCGCAGTACGTGGTGGGGCTCAGGGCTGGCTCGCAGAGGTGAAACCCGCAGGGCGTGAGGCAGCTTCGTTTCTGGCGTTATCGCCCCCGGCGCTGTCAGACTGGTGTGGGGCTCCCACCCCTATTCTGAGTCGGAGGGTCGGGATGGCGCCCCTAACCGTTTTAAAAATCTCGGGTGGCGCCTGCTCGGCCAGGGTCGGAGCCATCGCGCTGTTTCAGGACCCTCTGAGCTGGAGCGCCGCGTGGCTCCAAGTGCCCGGGGTGACCTCGGGGTCGGTCAGTGCGGGGAGGGTCGTCAGCTCTGCAAGCCTAGATTTTGTCAGCTTCCTGGTGCAGATGTAGGGTTGGAGAGGACGCGGGCCTTACGTAAACTAACCCCCGAGCGACCCGTAACGGCAGACACTCCCTCCCCGCGGGCGTCCACTCTGCCAAAGAGAGCTGGGGCGTTTGTGCGCTCTGCCCCAGGAAATAAGCTGCGTTCTTACCATGTTCAGGTTACAGTCATCCCAGGATAGCTCTAAAGTTAAGTTGTACAGGGCACTTTGTTTATTTTCTTCCCTGATATTATTGAGAGAATTAACATAAGGTATGTAAGTTTAAGATGTACAGTGTGATGATTTGGTAGACATGAAATAATTACAATAAGATTACTTAACATCTCCATTCTCTCACATAATTACAATAGCCCTGTGTGTGGCGATAACATTTAAGATCTACTCTCTTAACTATTGTTGGTTATAGTCACCATGCTGAACATTAGATCCCCAGAACTTACTCATCTTATACCTGGAAGTTTATACCCTTTGACCCGCAACCGTATGCCCTGGCAATCACCATTCTATTCTATTTATATGAAACGGGCTGCTTTAGATTCCGCATATAGATACCTTACAGTATTTATCTTTCTCTTACTTCACTTGGGTACCCTAAAGGTCCATGTTATCCTAAAAGGCAGCATTTCCTTTTTTATAGTTGAATGATCTTGTGGGTGGGTGGGTAGGATTGTGTATCACATTCTCTCTATCCATTCTCCCCTCTACAGGTACAGGTTGTTTCCTTATATTGGCTACTGTAAATAATGCTGTAATGATCATGAGGGTGCAGATATCTCATTGAGATAGCGATTTTGTTCAGGTCACTTTGGATTTGACCAAGTATCTAAGTTTCTTTTATAAACCATTTTTTAGGTGGCATGTTTCACTAATGGCAGAGCTCATCTTTTGAACTGTGTTCTTTTTGGGGGGGTGGAGGAGACTTTTGGTAGTTGCTTTTGCCTTATTTCTAAATTCTGAGGATATTTTACAGTAGCCTCATATATGGAATTAGAGCAAATTTTTGCTTTATAAATAACAGTTTTATTGAGGTATAATTTATATGCCAGAAAATTCACCTAATTTAAGTGTACAACTGAATGATTTTTAGTATATTTACAGACTTGTACAACCAACACCATAGTAGAATTAAAGAATTTTGGGTGAAATTTTTTTCTGGTAATTTGCATAGGAGGACATATTAGAAACACAGCTAATCTTCAATAGGACAGGAAAGAATATCCAATGGAAAAAAGACAGTCTCTTCAACAAATGGTGTTGGGAAAATTGGACAGCCACATGCAGAAGAATGAAACTGGGCCATTTCCTTACACCTTTCACAAAAATAGACTCAAAATGGGTGACAGACCTAAACGTGAGACAGGAATCGATCAAAATCCTAGAGAACACAGACAGCAGCCTCAGTGACCTGGGCCGCAGCAACTTCTTGCTAGACACATCGCCAAAGGCAAGGGAAACAAAGGCAAAAATGAACTATTGAGACTTCATCAAGATAAAAAGCTTTTGCACAGCAAAGGAAACAGTTAACAAAACCAAAGGAGAACTGACAGAATGGGAGAAGATATTTGCAAGTGACATATCAGATAAAGGGCTAGTATCCAAAATCTGTAAAGAACTTACCAAACTCAACACCCAAAGAACAAATAATCCAGTCAAGAAATGGGCAGAAGACATGAACAGACATTTCTCCAAAGAAGACATCCAAATAGCCAACAGACACATGAAAAAATGTTCAACATCTCTCAGCATCAGGGAAATACAGATCAAAACCACAGTGAGATACCACCTCACACCAGTCAGAATGGCTGAAATTAACAAATCAGAAAACGACAGATATTGGTGAGGATATGAGAAAGGGGGACCCTCCTACTCTGTTAGTGGGAATTCAAGCTGGTATAGCCACTCTGGAAAACAGTGTGGAGATTCCTCAAAAAGGTAAAAATAGAGCTACTCCACAACCTAGCAATTGCACTATTGGGTATTTACGCCAAGAAGATGTGATACACACACGCACACACACACACGCACACACACACACACACACAAAATGGAGTACTACTCAGCCATAAAAAAATGAAATCTTGCCATTTGCAGCAACGTGGATGGAACTAGAGTGTATTATGCTAAGCGAAATAAGTCAATTAGAGAAAGACAATTATCATACGATCTCACTCATATGTGGAATTTAAGAAACAAAACAAAGGATCATAGGGGAAGAGAGGAAAAAATAAAACAGGATGAAACCAGAGAGGGAGACAAACCATAAGAGACTCTTAATCATAGGAAACAAACTGAGGGTTGCGGGAGGGAAGGGGGTAATGGACATTAAGGAGGGCACAAGAGGTAATGAGCACTGGGTATTATTAAGACTGATGAATCATTGATCTCTACCTCTGAAACCAATGATATATGTTAATTAATTGAATTTAAATTTTAAAACAATTAGGAAAAAAGCACAACTTAATAAAACATAATATAGTGGCATAATATAATAATATGAGGACCTCTGAACACGTGCCATTATATTGTGTTTGACCAGAACAAGTAAAATTAAGAGGAAAATTGAACCAAATGTTCCTGGTAAATTACAGGTAGTGAAACTTCTGTGGCTTATAGTACCAAATAGATATTGACTATTTCAGCTGTCTTGTTTGCTGAGGAAGATGGCAAAACCCCAATTTACAGATGGAGAAATAGACTGAAGGATAACTTGCCCAAGCTGTATAGCTGTTCCTGGGATAGGCCCCAAACCTTCCTTCGTCTCTAAATATATTGCTTTTGCTACCTCTACAGCCTGGTTTTCAATAATATAATAATAATAATAATAATAATAATAATAATAATATCTTTGTATCACCTGCATAATTCATTCATTCATTGAGCAAATAGTTACTGAGTGTCTTCTGTGCTAACAACAAAAAATACTGCTCGTGGTGCTAGAGATACCATAGCGAACCAACAAAGTTCCTGCCCCCAGCTAATATTCTGGTAAGTGAAACAATGATCAATTAAACAAATATATAATTTTAGATATTGAGATGTCATTTTTTAAAAATAGGCAAGCTAAGAGGATGGGTAATAGTGGTTAAGAGGCAGGAGAGTACTCTTTTAGAACTGTAAGAAAGATTTCTCTGGGAAATCTGACTTGAGCAGAAACCTGAATGAAAGGAGAAAGTTGGGGTAATAAAAGAAAGGAGTTGGCTTGAGCAACTGGAAAAGTGGAGTTGTCATTTATTGATTTGAAATAACACTGTGGCAGGAGGAGGTTTTTGAGTTTTAATTCAGTTTTATTAGAGTTTTTCAGATGCCTCTTTGACATCTAAATGGAAATAGATATTTAAGGACAGATTAGGTAAGGGCCCATGAAGGGATTAGGTAAGAGCCCATGAAGGGATTGGATGTAGGTAGAGAGAGGACCAAGGACTAGGGCACTTCAGTATTCAGAATTCAAGGAGGTGAGGAAGAACCAGGAGGGTAGATTGAAAAGCAGAGTGCAGCGTGTTATGAGGAAAACCACAAAGGCAAACAGCTTTAGAAGACAGGTAAAGAAAGTGTATTATGGGAAAAGGGGTAATTCAAATATATTGCAGGTTGGTCAAATCAAGTAAAGATTGAGAATCGATCATTTCACAGAGAATAGAAAGAGAAAATATTTTCATTCAAATGATCTTATTGTCACTTGCTTGAAAAAAAAGTATATCCTTTTTGCAAAAGCTTCATTTTTTACAACCTTTTTGAGGGTAATTTGATAATATCTATCAGAAACTTAAATGTATTTTTCTTTTTTTTAAGAAGGCTCCACGCCCAGCATGAAGCCCAATGTGGGGATTGAACTCACAACCCTGAGATCAAGACCTAACCTGAGATCAAGAGTCAGACACTTAACCAACTGAGCCACCCAGGTACCTCAAATATAACCTTCTTTGACCTTCTAATACCCCTTTTAGGAATTTATCCTAAAGTAATATTTATACTTATACACAAAGATATATTTACCGAAGTGTTGTTTTCAATAGTAAAAAATTTCCATCAGGACAGATATAGTTATTAAAGGATAGGATAGGTAATAGATGTGTATAGATGTATAGGATAGCTTTCACACATTGTTAAGTGATAAAAGCAGATTATCCAATAAAATGTATAATATGATTTATGTTAATACATGTAAAACAGGACTTCTTTGACTACATTATCAAAAGTTGCCTGCTCATTTACCTCGTAACTGTCATATTAGCCTATTTTATTCACAACACCTATCCCTGTGTAGGATGATTTTATTTAGATACTTGTTCATTTTTTCCACCAGAATGTGAGCTTTGTAATACATTTCCTGTCTTGTTCATACTTTTTTTTTTAAAGATTTTATTTATTTATTCGACAGAGATAGAGACAGCCAGCGAGAGAGGGAACACAAGCAGGGGGAGTGGAAGAGGAAGAAGCAGGCTCCCAGCGGAGGAGCCTGATGTGGGGCTCGATCCCACAACGCCGGGATCACGCCCTGAGCCGAAGGCAAACGCTTAACTGCTAGGCCACCCAGGTGCCCCCTTGTTCATACTTATATTCCTGCTGCTCGGGGATGTAATTTTTAGAATCTTTTTTAGGGGAAAAAAAAGAATATTTATTTTCCTAGTTTAGTTATTAACTATTACTCTCATTCCAGTGAATATCACTTCTTGCTGCCTCTTTATCATTTATAAATGAAAATAGTGGAACAGTCATTCTCAACCCTAAAGTCACATTAAAATTACCTGTATAGCTTTAAAAAGAAAAGATTATGTGTGGCCTCCAATGTAGACCAATCTCAAGTCAGAACTGGGGATGGGATCAGGGTATCGGTATTTTTTTGTTTTCTTTGAGATGCAGAGTTGAGAACCACTAGATTAGGTGATATTTGAAATATAATCCTAAGGATTCTGGTATCAAGAATACGTAATAGACACACACTTTCTCTAGAGTAAAAGTATTTCCCAAGAATTAGAATATCAGTGTTTCGGACAAATCATCTTTTGCTTTAGGAATAGCATATTGAATCAATCATTTTCTCCTCTCAAAGTACTTCTCCCTTGAAGAGGTGTAGGTATTGGAGACAAAAATTTAAAATATTTCAAGAATTTCACAAAAGACCCCAAATTTCACATTTACTGGAAGGTATATTTTCAGTGGGATCGCTTTCTTAAGAGTTCTTAAGTTTACCAATGCTGGATGAAAACCACTTTATGTTTTCACTTCATTAATTAGGGATGTAACCATAGGCCTTACTGCATCCCTTTAGGAGGACTTTTCCCTTCCTTGGACCTCTGTGATGCGTTTACCTAGAAACAGCTTCTTTGATGTGCAAACATTCTACTGGCAGATTGTGCAGTGCAGCCACTCATATTGGACAATTCAGGTTTCTTCTGGGAAGTGAACTGTGATTTGGAATTTTCTCTTTTGCCTGATATGGTAAAAATTTATGGTTTTTACCCTCTGAAGTAAAGTGAAGTATAACATACTATATCTTTCTAATTTGAGGTACCAATAAATCTTATGAGCACATAGAAAAAATAGAATAGTCATGTACAAACCTACCAACACAGATGTCATATGTCATATTATGTCATATGTCATATTGCTGTATTTTATTTACTCTAATCTCCTAACACATTTTTATTATATAAGGTTAATTTGGGAAAACAGGACTATTATCCCTATAAGTTAACTTTGTATTAAGGAATTTCTTTTCCTGTTGGATTCTTTAGTTGTTTAATGTGTATTTTTTGTGCCTACTATAGGATGATAGAATAAACCAGAAATAGATCCTGCTCTTAGGTACCTTTAATGTAGTAGGAGAGATAAGATTTTTACATAATACAATATTGAATCAGATAATAGTTGAAATATAAATCATACACTACAAGAGTTAGAGAAAGAGGGAGATTACCCTCACCTTGCTGGAATCAGGAAATGAGGTGGTGTTTGAACTGATACTGAAGGATTTATGTTTGTGCTTCTAGAGATACAGTTCGGCCCACATAGTAGCCTGTTTTTAGAGGCAATATGAGTGAAACTTCTTAAGTAACTTTGTTTTTAATAGAGCATAAGATTCATAAAATGGTAAGGAAATAAAAGTAAAGAATAGAATTCTTAAGAAGTCTTTTGTCTCCACTCTCATTCTCATTCCAGGACTGAGGAGCAGTTTCTTGTCCCTTTTCATTCACCAAAACTTAAGTTGTTTTTTGATTCTCTTCTTTGGTTCTTAGAAAAGGAATTAATGTAGTAATGATTTTAAGTATTAAATAATGAAAATGAAGAAAAGACTAAAGTCTCGTTAAGAGATATTTGCACTCTATTTATTTATAAAGATTTTATTTTTAAGTAATCTTTACACCCAATGTGGGGCTCAAACTCGCAACCCCAAGATCAAGAGTCACATGCTCTACCGACTGAGCCAGCCAGGCGCCCCAGAGATATTTGCTCTTTAATAATTGCCTTTAATATCAGTAAAACAAAATAATACAGGAATTTCAAAATGGATTTCAGGGTTAGTGAATAAAATCAGGGCTTCATGCTTTCTATTCCATGTTATTCAAATCACACTACCTTGATTTTTTTTTCTCTATGAAAATTCCTGTATTCTGGGAAAGTTCAATTTTTCTGGAAGATACCAACCACCAAAGGAAACACATACCCCGCTTACATGCAGCCCCTCTGCTTACATGCACAGTTTCTAAATTTGCTTTCTCCCCCCCCATATATCCCCCGATCTTGAAAAAGATATCTCCATCTTATTGCTTAATAAACATATGGAAGATGGCTTTCCTCTATTTCTTTTACTTTAACTTTAGAAAAGAAAGATAATATATGAAATTGAACTGGGTAGGGATTATGGATTTAAGGCAGTACTGAAGTTCTTGGGAAACCGAATTTATAAAAATTATAATGTAAAGTTACATTTTACATTCCTCTGAGCAGAAAGAACACTATGAGCTATCAGATGCTACATTATTAACTCATGTTAGACTTTTTATCTTTTGGCTGAATCTCAAGGAATATAGTTAGAGTTCCTGATAGAGAAATTGAAAATGAAAGATATTTGCAAGTCAGGTGTGTGTAAATATGATTAATAAGTAGCATTTAAGTATGATATGAGTGCATATATGTACATTAGCAGGCTGTTTCAACCAGTTACAATTTAAACAGTGGTTTGATACTATCTTTAGAAACTAGATCTGCCTTGTCTCCAAGCAACAGGTTCAGCGGACAGCTCCTTCTGAAGTCTGGCTAAGCTGTGAGGATCAGAAGTGGATCCTTCGTGAAGACATTGCTGTTGATGCTGGGCATACCTCAGCATCAATTCCTGACTGCTCTATGCAGACTGTCCGTGGAAGCACCTTGGATCACCATTACTAGATATGTTTCATGCTTCTTTTATCTCCAGCATGTCAGGCCCTCTCCAGTTTTTAAACCACTCAGATCCAGGAAGGCCTACTACTGGCCAAAGCAAAGGGCTCCATGAGGCTAAGTCATCAAAAGTCAAGCATCTATCAGCTCACACATCTCAGAAAAATAGCCCAGTGGTGAGTTGTACACTGGCATTTATTTTTTGCCCCATTATTAGAAGGTAGAGATAAAACAACTCTTACACAATTGAGAGCTAGAAGAAAGGAAAGTCTAGTTCTGTTTGTCCACTTGCCTGTGCTGCACCCTTTCATGTCTTTGCTATTGAATGACTCAAGACATGAGGTTAAATGATCTTTCATTTCTTTTGATCCCTGGCTTGACCGTAGAAGAAGGAGCAGGGGTGCCTGGGTGACTCAGACAGTTAAGCAGCCAACTCTTGGTTTCATCTCAGGTCATGATCTCAGGGATTCTTTCTTGAGAATTCTCTTGAGGATTCTCTCTCTTCCTCTCCCCCTGCCCCTACCCCCTTCTCGCACGTACACACGCTCTCTCCCTCTCTCTCTTTCTCAAATAAATAAATCTTTAAAAAAAAATAGAATAAGGAGCAGTGAAGCATCTAAATCTAATGGAACCTCAAAGTGGATTTTATCTATATTTTGCCTTTTTCGTAATTCTGACAATTCACTGAGGCCCAACACTCCCAAAACAATATAAAAGTAGACTCTAGAGGGCCTCTAAGTTAATTTGATCCAACCCCACCATTTTCCAAATTAGGAAATAATACAAGAGAGGCCACAGTGATGTGGGGGTAGAACTAAGTAGTCTGAGTCCCATTACTTTCTAGTGCACCAAATTACCCCCTTGATTTACAGCCTTGTTTTATTAGGGCTAGACCATAATGAGAATCTTTCTGAAAATTAAATATCCTCTTGGATCAGTTGATGTCCCTTCCATTAATATTTGTAAGGCCATGAGAAAGATCCACCCAGTCTTTACCGTACAGCTCTTAGAGGGTGAAGTCTGAACTTGGGGTGAAGATGGGGGTTAGAATAGTTTATTTCCTCCTACCTCTATTGGCTTTAAATGAGGATGACAAGCCTAGTTTCTTTGCTAGGAGAGGAAATGTTTTATAGTAAAAGTAAATTAGCCAACGGATGAATAGATAAAGAAATGTTACGTGTATATATATATGTGTATACACACATACCCACCACACAGATTTAAATTTGACATTTTTCTCCAAATTTGTTTCACTTACTCTTTTAAAAGAGAAAACTTCTGGGGCACCTGGCTGGCTCAGTTGGTAGCGCATGTGACTCTTGATTTCAGGGTCATGAGTTCCAGCCCCATGTTGGGTGTAGAAATTACTTAAAAATAAAATCTTAAAAAAAGAGAGAGATAACACTTCACTGGTAACAGTTGAAGACTGTTGTGTAACTTTTGATCCCATCCCCAGTTTTTGGGGTGGATGATATAAAAAATTTTAACAAGCAGGATCAGACGTTAACCAGTAAGAATCTTTGCCATTCCTAGCACTGGCCCAGGCCCTGGAGTCCCTGCTGTTGAGCATTAGGCATCTTGGTTACTAGAGTGAAGGGGGGTGAGTGCACCCAGGGTCTGAGGTGGTGAGAGACGGAGGGGTTAAGGCAGCTGCTATTACAAGCCTCTATGAAGTGTTATTTGACCATCTTGCACCTTTTTCTTTTTTTTTTTCTTTTCAGAGATAACTATTCTGAACTAAGTATATAACCTTTATGTTCTTACGTGTATGTGGATACTTCTGTTTTGGGCATTTAAAAAATTACATAAATGGTATTCTAGACATAGTTTTCTGCTGTGCTATTTGGATTCAATCTTATGTTTTTGAAAGTTGTTCTTTTTGAGTCATGTAAGCTTAGTCTGTGCACACTAACTGCTGCATAGAATTTCATTACAAATTAATATATCACAATTTTTATACATTTTATTTTTTCTTATGTAAACAAGCTGCAGTGAGTATTCTTATCCAGCATGCCTCCTTGTCCATATCTTCGAAATATGAAATAAAACGTAAAAAGCTGTATTTGAAAAAGCTACCTACAAAAAATAAATTACAGGGTGACTATTTCTTGTTTTTATAAATTAATAGCCTAATTGGATATAGTAGTTATTATTTTTATTTTTATTATTGGTGTTTTTATTTTAATGATATTGCAAAAAAATAATGTACATTTTCTGTACATGCCTTTCTTAAATGTTGAAAGCTAAATATGCACTGACATATTAAGAGGGAATAAAAAGTATTATTAAATACGATTATTTTAAAAAATTGTAATGATATTGCAATGTACTAAATAAGACACCTAGCACATTTTAATCAATGTACTCTTGTGTTAGATTTCAGGTATGCTGTCAAGTTAGTCATGTTAGTTCATGGTACATTAAATTCTTTCTGTGCAAGGTTCCTCTTCCTTTTTTTTTCCATCTCCATTTCTGTCTCCTCTCAATCTAATATGTTTGATATATGTCTTTGAATATATTGGCATCTTTTTAAAGTATGCTGTTTTGTGTATGAGTTTATTTTTAAAAATATGTCATACTTAGAAATAATAAAATGTATACACACAGATTAGATAATAAGACAAGTACCTGTGAACCTGCTTCCTAGTTTCATAGAATATTGCCTGTACCAGAGACACTTCCTGTGTGCCGCTTCCTAACTGAATCCCTTTGCGGCCACCTAAAATTCGAAATAATAGATATTTTATTTTTATTTTAACTTAAAACTTTCTTTAAGTAGGCTCCATTCTGGGCCTTAAGCCTAGCGCGGGGGTTGAACTCACGACTGTGAGATGAAGACTTGAGCTGAGATCAAGAGTTGGACCCTTAACTGACTAAGCTGCCATGCCCCAAAGCAGTAGATACTTTGAATTTTGTGTTAGTCATTCCTTGTTTCTCTTCCTAGTTTAATCACCCTTTGTGTATCCCTAATTAAAATTATTTGTATCCATTTTGAAAGGTTATTTGAATGGAATTATACTGCTTTTATTCTTTTGTTACTTCTTTTGCTTTGTGAGATTTGTGTCGATGTATGTACAATTATTAATAATTTTAATCATTGTGTAATATTTTATTGTATGAATATACCGCAAGTTATTTATCTGTTAAACTCTTATTTGACATGTGAGTTTTCTTTTTTTTTTTGCTTTTTCAAATAATGTTGATAATCTTTGCTTTTAACTGGAAAGTTTAGTCTATTTACATTTATTGATATTACTATTTGGATATATTTCTGTCATTACATTATGCCTATTCTATTGTCCCAATATTTTTCTGTTTCCTTTTCCTTCCTCTTATCATGCCAAAAGCTGATTATATTTTTGTTTTGTTGTTTGTATTAATTTTTTTATTCCACTTTTTCCTTTTCTACTAGTTTAGAAGTTATACGCTATATGTCTCCTTAGTAGTTATATTAGCTATCTTAACATGTATAATTAACAAAGTAAACTGAAATTTTTATGTTACTTCTGAGAAATCTGAAGATTTTATAGTGCTTTAAACTGTTTTTCTCCTCTCAATGTTTATGCATTTTTTTGGTCTTGTATTGGTTCTGTTCTTTATTTTCAACCCCACAAATCAGATTTTTTAAATTAATGCTTATTTAGATATACCCACACATGTACTATTATTTTTTGTCCACTATTCTTGCTTGTATTTCAGACTTTGTGAGTTAATTTTCTATGTGAAATCTGTCCTTTAGAATTTTCTTAAATTAGCGCATATTGGTAAATTCAGTTTTTGTTTGCCAAAATGTCTTTATTCTACCCCATATTAAAACATAATTTCATTCAGTATAAAATTCCAACTGCCAGTTATAATCTATCCTTGATCTGAAGAAACACTACTGTTTTATGCACTATTACAAAATTTAAAAATGTTGCCACCTAACTTATCCACAATATGAAATGGCACCAACTTTAAGATGCACCCCAGTTAGGGGCACCTGGGTGGCTCAGTCAGTTAAGCATCCGACTTGCAATTTTGGCTCACATCGTGATCTCGGGGTTGCGAGATTGAGCTCTGTGTTGGGCTCCATGCTTAGCAGGGAGTCTGCTTGGGGTTCTCTCTCTCAGCCCCTACCCCCCCAAATAAATAAATAAATCTTTTTTTAAAAAGATGCATCCCAGTTGCAGAGATGTGAAAACTTGTGTCTCAGAATCAGTGAAAGATGATCTATTTTTCTTAGTGCATTACAGCTATCATTTTGCTGCTTTCTAGCATCTGTATTATTGAGAAGTCATTCACCAGTCCAACAGCTATTTCTTTGTAATTATCTGTCCTTTCTATTTGCTTTTTAGATATTTCTTTGATATTCTGCAATTTCATTATGAGTGTGTAGGTAAGGAATTCTTTTTTTTAAAGATTTTATTTATTTTATTTGACAGAGCGAGACAGTATAAGCAGGGGGAGCAGCAGAGGGAGAGGGAGAAGCAGGCTCTCTGCTGAGCAGGGAGCCCGATGTGGGGCTCCATCCCTGGGATCATGACCTGAGCCAAAGGCAGATGCTTAACCATCTGAGCCACCCAGGCAACCGAGGAATTATTTTTACTCTTCTTGGGATTTGCTAGACCACTTTATTGATACCTTTCAACAATTCTGTAAAATTCTCAGGCATTATGTCTTTAAATATTGCCTCTTCCCATTCTCTAAGTTATAAATTTCTTAGGCTCCGAATAGACATATGATAGACCACCTCATGTTCTTCTCTGTGTCTTTGAACTCTCTTTTACATTTACCACTTATTTTTCCCTATATGCTGTTCTCTTGATAATTCCTTCATATAAATTCACTCATTCTTCAGCTAGGTCTAATCTGCTCTTTAAAGTGTCCATTCAGTTTTTGAATTAAAATTATTATACTTTCCATTTCTAGAAATCTTATTTGGTTGTTTTTTCCACCATGTTTATTCTTTGTGGTCTTGTGAGTTATTTATATTTTCAAAATTCTCTTTTATTTCTTTATCTTTTTATGAAAGATTTTTAAAATTTATTTTTATTTTAATATATATATTACATATATATATACTTATATATGTATGTATATATTTAGAGAGAGAGAGTGTGCAAGCGGGGTGGGGGGTGAGGGGCAGCAGGAGAAGGAGAGAAAGAATCTTATATAGGCTCCATGCTCAGCGCAGAGCCCAACTCAGGGCTCAGTCTCATGACTCTGAGATCATGACCTGAGCCCAAATCAAGAGTTGGATGCTTAACTGGCTGAGCTACCCAGGCACTCCAAAGATTTTATTTTTAAGTAATCTCTACACCCAACTGAGGCTTGAATTCACAATGTCAAGATCAAGAGTTGCACTCTCCACCTACTGAGCCAGCCAGGCACCCCTCTTTTATTTCTTTAACTAGTTAAACAGTTATTTTGTATTCTCTTGTGCAGTTCTATTTCCTGGTATCTTGTTAAGCATAAAATTCTAAAACCTGATAACTTTAGAAAAATACATTTTGTTCCTTTAGTACATTAAGCACCATGTGAAACATTTAAACACTTCTTAGAGATTTATGTTAATACATTTTTCTTGGTTTTATTTGAATCATATAAACTTTGCTCTTAACAAAGTTATACTAATTACAATTACACTTTGCACACCCTTTTAACTATAGGAGAAGATACTGTATTACAGGTAAATATGCCCTAATCTTTACCCTCAGTGTAGGTGTGGAAGAAACATAAAATTATTGATTTACTGAAATCAGATTTTAAAAAATTAATTTGTATAATAATATAATGCATAGGAATTGGTTTGTAACCAAAAATAAAACAAATACTGGTATATCTTTCATCAGTGGCCTTCTAATATTTCAAGTTTCTGTAACGGTTTTATTGGATGTGAGTTGAAATTTCCCCAGATATCTTATATGTGTTTTCTTGATTCCTATACTCTTAGAAATTATATTTACTTAGATGTGCTTTATTTAAGGTGTTATAAATTATCAGATAGCAATTTTTTAAAAAATGTAAAGTAGTCTTTTAGGTCAACATGTTACTTGTTATTTTCCTGAGACCCACAGCACCTCAAAATGAATATTTTAAAGTTGTATTCTGTTTAAAGCTACTTATTTGAGCTTGTGTGGGTTAGAACATTGTTGGTTTTGATCAATAAGGTACATGTTTAGTTAATTAATTTGTAATTTCTCTTTGTAGGCTTGTTTTGATCCACCTGTTGTGATTCCCACCAAGAACCCAATGATGTACAACAAAAGGGCAGCTGACCCGGTCCGTCCTGACCTTACTGGTTTGCTGGTGAAAAACAAGAATCTTTTAGCTGAGGTATATGGATTATCTGAAAATAAAATGCCAAGGGGAATTATATCCTCTGTAAAAGTAGGGAGAGAAACATTCTGATAAGGGGCTCTAAGTATTATCTTAACTCAGTTTTGCTTTTTTCTCCATATTGAACTGTCTTATCACTGAGGAGCACTAATTTACACCCAAATCTGTCTTTTGCCAGATAAATTCTTCTGAAGATCATATGTAGTTAAGTGCTTTTGAGTTGACTGCTAAATGTTATAATGTTAAAATAGTGTTTAGGAACTGCCGTGCTCAAAAGTTTTGTAAAAACAATCAATTATATGCTTTAAGCATTTTTTAATGGAAAAGTTGAGTTCCTATTTAAAACATAGCACCAAATGTCAAATATCCACTAGTCTTTTATAATACTTGATGAAACGGGGCTCCTGGGTGGCTCAGTGGGTTAAATGTCTGTCTTTGGCTCAGGTCATGATCCCAGGGTTCTGGGATCAAACCCTGCATCACGCTCCTTGCTCAGTGAGAAGCCTGCTTCTCCTCCCCCCTCTGCCTGCTGCTCCTCCTGCTTGTGCTCTCTCTTTCTCTGTCAAATAAATCAATAAAATCTTTAAAATTAAACACTTGATGAAACGTATGAGTAACATCAACAGATGAAAAAGAAAGAAAACACATTTGTAGGAAATGACCTGACTTTTCCCTTAACACCCAGTGATGAACTAGAGAGTATTTTTGGGTTTTTTTAAAGTTTGTTTATTTGTTTATTAAAGTAATCTCAACCCCCAATGTAGGGCTTAAACTCACAACCCCAAGATCAAGAGTTGCATACTCTGCTGACTGAGCCAGCCAGGCGCCCCTGTAGGAATTCTTTAGTTGAGCTCAAGTGCCCTCAGGCTATATGTTGCAAGAGATAGTCTTATAGATAACCATGATTGAATCCCAGAGGCCCTCGTCGTTGTTAGAGATACTGGCTGTTTATGCCGGCACTGCCTCTGTGGTCAGTTCAGTAAAATGTTCTGAATGCTGATGTTATGGGACACTGACCAGCCTTTCAAATAAGTAGCTAGCTATGGCGTGTGTATGAGTTTGCTAGGGCCGCCCTAACAAAGTACCACAGGCTGTGGCTTAAATAATAGAAATTTTTCTCACAGTTCTGGATGCTAAAAATCCAAAACAAGGTTTTGGCAGGATTAGTTTCTTCTACTTCTACTACTTCTCCTCCTCCTCCTCTTCCACTTCCTCCCAGACTTATTGCCATATAATTGACATATAACATTATGTAAGTTTAAGATGTACAATATGATGTTTTAATATACATATATTTTGCTAAATAATGACAACAATAAAGTTAATTAGTACTTCCGTCACCTCACATAATGACTTTGTGTGTATGTGTGTGTGGTGAGAAGGTTAGTTTCTTCTGAGACCTCTTTCCTTGGCTTATAGATGGGCGTCTGTTCTCTGTGTCTTTACACAGTCTTCCCTCTATAACTGTGTCCAAATTTCCTCTTCTCATAAGAACATCAATCATGTAGGCTTATGGCTCACCCTAAAGATTTCATTTTAACTTAATTACCTCTTTAAAGACCCTGTCCTTGGGGCACCCAGGTGGCTCAGTCAGTTAAGCAGCAACTCTTGATTTCTGCTCAGGTCATGATCTTGGGTTCCTGGGATCGAGCCCTGAATTGGGCTCTGCGCTCAGTGGAGAGTCTGCTTGAGACTTCTCGCTCTCCCTCTACCCCCCCACAAACTCACGTTGCTCTCTCTCTCTCAAATAAATAAATAAATCTTTCACCAAAAAAAAAAAAAAAAAAAAGCCCCTGGGACGCCTGAGTGGCTTAGTTGGTTAAGCCTCTGACTTCAGCTCAGGTCATGATCCCAGGGTCTTGGGATCAAGTCCCGCATCAGGCTCCTTGCTCAGTGGGGAGCCTGTTTTTCCCTCTGCCTGCTGTTCCCCCTGTTTGTGCTCTTGTTCTCTCGCTCTCTCTCTCTCTCTCTCTGACAAATAAAATCTTTTAAAAAAGAAAATGAAAAGTCCTTGTCCTCAAATATAGTCACATTCTGAGTCACTGGGGGTTAGCACTTCAACATATGAATTTTGGGAGGACAAAACTCAGCCCACAACAGTGGCCTTATTCCTTGGGGCCTCTTTTCTGGTATCTCATCTATCAATAGCCTGACTCCAGGCTTTATTTAAATATATAGACATAGAGGGGTACCTGGCTGGCTCAGTTGGTTAAGCATCTGACTCTTGATTTTGGCTCAGGTCATGATCTCAGAACCATGAAATCAAGCCCTGAGTCAGGCTCCACAATCGGCGTGGAACCAACTTAAGATTCTCTCTCTCCCTCTCTCTTTGCCCCTCCCCCTCACTCGCATGCACTTTCTCTCTCAAAATAGAAAATATATATCTATATCTATAGATATGTAGATAAAAACATATTTCTTTCAATTTTATTTATTCTAATATTTTCCTTCCTTTAGCATAAAGGTGAATAGAGCTTAAATTTAAATGGAGTTTATATAGATACAATCCATTTTATGACACTGGAAAGATTTTTTTTTTTTAAAGATTTTATTTATTTATTCGACAGAGATAGCGACAGCCAGCGAGAGAGGGAACACAAGCAGGGGGAGTGGGAGAGGAAGAAGCAGGCTCATAGCGGAAGAGCCTGATGTGGGGCTCGATCCCATAATGCAGGGATCACGCCCTGAGACGAAGGCAGACGCTTAACCGCTGTGCCACAGAGGCGCCCCGACACTGGAAAGATTTCTTAATTTGTCTTTTTTTTCCCCAGAAAAATATAATGCCAATACCTGAAAACTGTAGCAGTTTTAGTACGGGTAACATCATTCTTCTTGTCCACAGTATAACTTCCTATTAATATTTACTAAATTTGGGATTTTTGATCATTCATATTTGGATTAGATTAAGGTTTATGTCTATCCTTAATTCATAAAGAACCCTTTTAAACCAAATCATCAAAAACAATCACACGTTTTAAACCTTGTCTAAAGAAAACATGTAAGTTATTTCTAAGAATTTCAAAGTACTTTTTATTTATTTTTAATTTTTTAAAAAAGATTTTATTTATTTATTTGAGAGAGAGAGGGCATGAGCAGGGGGTTGAGGCAGAGGGAGGAGTAGACTCCCTGGTCAGCAGGGAGTCCGATGGGGGCTTGATCCCAGGACCTGGAGATCATGAACTGAGCCAAAGGCAGACACGTAACCGAGTCACCCAGGCACCCTCAAAGTACTTTTTTTTTTTTTTTAAAGATTTTATTTATTTATTCAACAGAGATAGAGACAGCCAGCGAGAGAAGGAACACAAGCAGGGGGAGTGGGAGAGGAAGAAGCAGGCTCATAGCGGAGGAGCCTGATGTGGGGCTCGATTCCATAACGCCGGGATCATGCCCTGAGCTGAAGGCAGACGCTTAACCGCTGTGTCACCCAGGCGCCCCCTCAAAGTACTTTTTAAAAGCAATTCTCTACATGTACATCTGTCATTTGGTAACTATAAATATTCCTAATCTATTTATCAAAGCAGATATATGAAAGGCTTTACAAGGTGTCATTTTGACTTGGCTTTAGATGGTATATATATTAGTAAAATAATCTAGTGATTTCAACAGAATACCATCAGCATGAGTCAGCTTTCTCTTTTCCACTAACCTATTATTTAATCCCACAGGAACACAATTGTCTTGATAAGGCAGTTTTTCTGTACACTGCATGAATTTAAAATTTTTTGTTATAATCAACTTTATTTCTTTGTGGGACATACAAAAATAATTATCATGTGTTTCTGCCCAATAATGGAGGAACAGGTGCAAGAGGGGCTATATTTAAGAAAAGCCAGATATGGAAGTGATTAATATTAAAGTGTTCAGTTGGTGATTGTGTTGTCTAGTTTAGGCACTGTGATGTTGAATTAAAACTCTTGCATAGTGATGGATAGGTTTCTGTAGGAATAAACAGGAGTTAAAGAACTTGTAAAAAAATGTTACTGTTAATATGTATAGTAAGTCCTGGTGTGTTAAACTTAAAATAAATTTAAAGTGTTTTGCCAGTATTTTTAGTTTGATTTTTCATGGAAATTTTTTATTTGTGAGGGCAATATGACTGTATTTATGGAGTTAAGATGTTTTTTCTTTCTTTAGTAATAAGGCAAATAGTAGACACCTGGTAGATGTACCCCCTGGAGGGGGTGAGTGGAGGCAATGCCAATTTTGCTGCTAAAGAAAAATATAGCAGAACCAATTATTATTAATTTTATTTGCAGTTTTTATTAAGATAATTGAAAAAGCACATGCAGTTTTAAGAAATAATAGAGAGAGATCCTTTATACACTTTGCTGAGTTTATCCCATAGTCAATTTTGCAAAATATAATATAATGTAACAACCTGAATATTGACATTAATGCAACACGGCCTACCCAGTCCACCAATCTTATTCACATTTCCCTGGTTTTACTTGTATTCATTTGTTTGTGTGTATAAAGTTCTAAACAGTCAGTCAAGATACTGAACAGTTTGAAGACCACAAAGATCTTTCCTGTTGCCATTTTATATTCACACCCACTTCCTTCCTACCCTCAACCCCTGGTAACCACTAATCTTTCCTTCCTTCTAAAGTGTTGTCATTTCAAAAATGTTTTATACTCAAAAAGCTAAACATAGAGTTATCATATGACCTTTAAAAGAAGAGTGATATTATATGATGTGAAATTACAACTAAGGAGAATAGGTATCCTTTGCTTATGTTCTTGGAACATTCTGTTCATACCACTAGTATTGTACCTGTTAAGTTATATTCTAATTATTTGTTTTATAATTGGTTTCCCTGATGAGCTGGGAAATTTTTGAGAGTTCTTAATTTTTCTCCTGTCACATGAACATATAAGCTACTGAAGACTTGTTGGTCAAATAAAGAATGGCTTAGGTGCTAGATGGGAAGCAGGAAGACCAAGTAAGAGATGGACAGTGGGGCCCTAAAACAAGACAAAGGCAGCAAGGCAGCAGGCATGGGGAGAGAGGGATAGATATGAGAGACATATTAGAGGTAAAATGAACAGACCTAGTGACTTGAGGGAAGGATTTAAAAAAGGGGTTAATCAAAAATGACTCTGATCTAATTAACATGTTTTTACAAAAATGTAAATGAATTTTGAACTTTCCATTTTTAAAACATTTGATCTTATTATTAAAAGGTCTTTTCTAAATGGGTTTTTCATGAAATACTTAGCCCATTATTTTAAGTAAATAAATTTATGATTAACTAAGTCAGTCTTAAAGCAGGCTCTGATCTGCAATACACAGACATAGGGATGCAGCAAATCATATTTTGGTAACAAGTAGAAACTGACAAATGAATACCTGGGGAAAGGAGTGAGCATGCTCAAAACAAACAAAAAACACTACAGGGGCCCATGGCTGACTTAGTAAGAGTATGCAGTCCTTAATCTCAGGGTCATGAGTTCAAGCCCCACGTTGGGCATGGAGCCTAGTTAAAAAAAAAAAAAAAAAAAGCTACAAAAGAATAGCTCCTTTGTAATAGCTAACATAGGAGTAAAAGGTTTTACTTGTATGAAAAGTAAGAAGGGGGAAAAATCTGACCCTAGAGTTTATTTACCACAAGTTAGAAAAATTCAAACCAAACCATTTCATTATCAACTGGTGATGGTGAATTCTCTTAACTAATCACTCCTTTTCTCTAGGGAGAATTTGTTTAATTTACTATTTCACTAGTGGTTGTATTTTATTCTAAGAAATTTTAGTTTAATGATACTGTAATTTTTTTTAAAGAATTCCTTTCCTCACTACTTCAGACTGCAAAACTGATTCCTATTCAGAATTTTGTCTGAATGTCCTAAAAACCCAACTTCATATTACAAGCCATGTTCCTCTATGGTAGGAAGGCTGTAGTATCCTTTGAGAATTGTTTAAGGGTCAGGACTATAGAGCAGCTTTTAATAATGCATATTTTGGGGGAAATGGAGTAGTACTTTTTAAAAAATATTGGTCTGTGCCAAAAATGGAATTAAAAAGCAGTCTAAATGATGAAGTCAGTGCAACCCTGGAGACTGTGGGGCTGGCCAGGAAGTGTTCATTCAATTCCAGACTCTTTTTCACCCCGGGAACATTTATAAAATGTAAGATGCATTTAAACCCATACATTCATTTACATCTTTTGTGGTCATTTAAAAACACCCCCCCCCCCGCCGCAGTATAGGATTTGTTACATCCAGTTTAGCACAGTTCCTTAATATCAGCGCAAGGAATGCCTCCATGCAAGAGAAAAAGAACCACCAAAGAAAACTGGAAAGAAGTAATCAGGGAGGGAGAGAAAAAGGAGTTTCACAAATGCCAAGGATCAGTCATGGATTCACTGCAGAAAGCAGAAGCCACCTTAAGTATTTCAAACCGAAAATGATTTAATGCAGAGAATTATGTATACAAAGTGATTGGAAGGTCTGGGTGTGGGAGCCGGGGCCAGGACTAGATGAATGAGTTCAAGGACACACACCGTGGATGAGGTCCTGAGGTCAGGAAGTTGCTGCTACTGTCGCTGAGCCTTCATTTTATTTATTTTTAGTTTTTAAAGATTTTGTTTACTCATCTGAGAGAGAGAGAGACAGAGAGGACCAAGGGGGAGGAGCAGAGAGGAAGCAGACTCCCCACTGAGCCAGGAGCCTGACTCAGGCTGGCCCCAGGACCCTGAGATCGCAACCCCAGCCATGACCCCAGCCCAAGACTGAGGCAGACACCCCTGCTGAGCCTTTACTGCACAAGGCACAGCTGCTTGTCAACCTCCACGAAGCTGTCAGCTAAGTAATTCGATATTTTTCTCTGGCTCCTTGACCTTGCTTATCAGCATAATTCGTGGTGGGAAAATGGCCTCCTCTCTATTCTAAATTTCGTGGGAACGCATCTCTTTGGTGCAGCTCAAGTACGCATAGCCTAGCTCTCAAAGCATAGTTCCCCAGACCAGCAGCATGAACATCACCTGGGAACTTGGTAGGAAAACAAATTCTCAGACCCCATGCCAAACTAGGAGCTCTGGGTGTAGGCCTAGCAATCTGTTTTTTAATGAACCCTCCAGGTGATTCTGATGCATTGCTGAAGTTTGAGAACCATGGGCCTAGAGAATCCTGGCCCCCATAAGGGCTCTGGAAACAAAGTTTTATTTCTAGTTCTGCAGAATAAGAAGACATCATAGGGTGGGAATGGATACCAAGTGCCAATGACCATATCCAGGAGAGAGCATGGCCAGTGGTGTCAAATGCTTTAGTGACATGTGGAATATGATGATGACTGAAAAGAAATGATTGAATCTGATAAGGGACCACTGGTGACTTTTGAGAGAAGAGTTTCCATGGTGGAGAATAAGGGATGAGAAACAGAATGAGATAAAAGTGTAATTACAGTGTATGAAGAATGAGCACAGAGGATTCTTACGGTCGATGTGGCTGGGCAATGAAGAGAAATGGGCTTTAGCTTGAGCTCAAATCTTCCACTTCATCTTCATGACCTTGTCTGTGCCCTCTACCACCTCTTCTCCATTTCAGGTATCTTATTCACTTCTGCAGCTAATTAGGGAAGTTTGTGGAGTGCCTTTTGTATGACATAATTTCAAGTTCCAAGGGAGCACAGACTTCAATTTAGTGTGTACCTGCAATTTAGTTGTATGTTTTCAATTTAGTCTATTATATTTTTGTATGTGAGAGACACTATGTTAGGTCCTTGATATATGTTATTTTTATTTCTTACAAACACAATGTGAGGTGGGTAAGAAAATTTGACTGACTTGCCTATGGCCACTGTTTGTCTTGTTGTTCCTCAAATTTTGAGGTCTTTCTGTTCTTTCATACTTTCTTTCTCTATAAACTCCACAGCCTCACTGAGGTGTCTGTTTTTAGCGGTGATGTAATAAAAAAGAATATGTAAAGGTATGTTTTGAAAACATATAAGGTTCATTTTATTGTTTTAATTTCACAGAATTTTTAAGAATTAGAACATATTTTATACACATACTGGACTAAAAATTTAGTTTAAAATGCCTGGTCTTCCCACTGCCTGTGCTATTAGGAATTATAGCATTTGTCATTAATGCAATTTTTTTTCAATAACTAAATATTCCTGACATTTTTCCGGTTATAAAGCTAATGATTTTTTATAATGTCAAATCAAATTTGCCCCCTTTCCCCTCTTTTACAAGTTTATCAGGATCATACAAAGTCTATTAAGAAATTTAAACAAATTAGGTTAAATTGAAAGTTAACTGACCCCTGAATGTTAGCAGTACCTCACTTAATCTAGTGAGCTTTCTTCACTTACCAGATGGAAGAGCAGAGGCTTTTTTAAAGAAGATTTTATTTATTTATTTGACAGAGAAGATAGAAGGAGCCAGAGAGCATAAATGTAGGGGCAGGGAATGGCAGAGGGAGAGGGAGAAGCAGGCTCCCCACCGAGCAGGGAGCCAGCCTGACTCTGGACTCGATCCCAGGATTCTGGGATCATGACCTGAGCTGAAGGCAGATGCTTAACCAACTGAACCACCCAGACGTCCCTGGTCTTTTTCAGTTAGCAGCTTGTGGCTCTCTTCTGTTGCTTCCCCTCTCACAGGCCATCACTTTTCAAAACTTTATTATTTTTTCTTTCTTTTATTTGCCTAAAAAAATATAGTCAATTTAAGCTTCATTATTTCTCCTCACTCTCCTATCCACCCATTTCTCTGATCAGCACAGACAAGGCCAGGAAACAAATGGTATGTACATAGGCATCTCTTTAGGAGAGAGGCCTCTGAACACATTCCCCTTCACAACCAGCATAAAGCAAATATCTATGGCCAAAATGTTAAGTATTTGTTTTCTGCTAGGAATTCTAGAATTCATTGTTGGTATAATTTACTCTTATAACAAGATTTAAACAACTTTAATGTTGATAAGAATAAAATCACTTAGTCCAAATCCTATGTGTCATTTTGATATGATTTTTTTAAATTACACTGCTTTTGTTTTTATTTTATTTTTTAAATAAGTTTACGTATTTATTTAAGTAATCCCTACAATCAACATGGGGCTCAAACTCATGACCCTGAGATCAAGAGTTGCAAGCTCTTCCAACTGAACCACCCAGGCCCCCCTTGAAATAATGTTTAAAATACGTGTAGCATTGGAATATACTGTTAGATTTGAAAGTCTTCATTTTATTGTATAATAATGTATAATTAGGGCATCTGGGTGGCTTAGTCAATAGAGTGGCTGACTCTTGATTCAGCTCAGGTCATGATCTTTCGGGGACATGGGATCGAGCCTCGAGTTGGGCTCTGCACTCAGGAGTCAGCTTGAGGATTATCTCTCTCCTTCTCCCTTTGCCCAACCCCCACTTGCTCACACACTCTCTCTCTAAAATAAATGAATAAGTCTTTTTAATAAACAATGTATAACCTAAATACCCATAATGATTCAAAGTCATGAGTTTTCTAAAATCAAAATTATTATTTTAAGTAACATTTCCTTTTCTTATTAGCTAAGAAATCTTCAAAACAAGCTCCTCATAAAGGAAACTTCATTGCAAGAGATGAAGAATGAGCTAGAAAGTTACAAAGAAAATAATGTGCAACAGTCTTTCCAGATAATGTCCCTGAAAGATGATATCAAGGACCTAGAGGAACTTATTGCTTCTTTAACCAGAATTAAATCTTTGAAAAACACCAATATTCAGAATCTTGAAAGAGGCAACTGGGATCTAACTGAAAGAATTAAAGAACTAGAAAACCGTCTAAGGTAGGAAATTTTCTAGTTTGTTTTCAAACATGTCATTTGTCATAACCTTGAAAATAGTATATAAACTCCATATTCCTGATTGATCACAGAATTTAAACTTAGTAGGATTTCCTATAATACCTTTAGTCAACATTACTATGTTCAAAAAGATATTTTTATTGAGATATAATTCATATACCATTAAAATTCACCCTTTTAATCAGTTGTACTTCATTAAGAAAGAAAAGAAAAATTCATCTCTTTAAAGTGTACAATTCAGAAGTTTTTAGTATATTCACAAGGTTGTGCAATCATTACCACTATTCAATTCCAGAACAGTTCATCACCCTCCAAAGAAACCCCATGTACATTAGCAGTTACTCCCCATACCACTCTCTCTAGTCTCTGACAACCACTAATCTACATTCTTTCTCTCTGGACTTGCCTTTTCTGGACATTTCACATGAATGCAATCATACAGTATATGCCCTCTGTGTCTCACTTATTTCATTTAGCACAATATTTTTAAGATTGATCCATGTTGAAGCATGAATCCATATACTTCACTTCTTTTTATGGTGGAATAATATTCTGTTGTATGAAAATACCAAGTTTCCTTATCCATTCATCAGTTCATGGACATTGGGTTGTTTCCCTTTTTTGGAGGGGCCTTATGAATAATGCTGCTGTGATCATTCTTGTATGAGCTTTTATATGACTGTATGCTTCATTTCTCTTAAGTAATGCCTTCGGAAGTAGAATTGCTGGGTCCTAAAGTAACTCTATGTTTACTTCTGAGGAACTTCCAGACTATTTTCCAAGGCAGCTGCACCATTTTACATTCCCACCAGCAATGTATGAGGATTCCAATTGCTCCACATCCTCACCACTTGTTACTGTTCATCTTTTTTATCATAGACATTCTAGTGGATATGAAGTTGCATCTCATTGTGATTTTAATTTGTATTTCTGTAAAACTTAAGGTGTTGAGCATCTTTGCATGTGCTTATTGTCCATTTGTATATCTTCTTTGTAGAAATATCTATTCAAATCCTTTGCCCAATTTTATTTTATTTTATTTTTTAAATTTGTTTTTATTTATTTTTAAATTTTTAAAATTTAAATTCATTTAATTAACATATATTGTATTATTGGTTTCAGAGGTAGAGTTCAGTGATTCATCAGTCTTATATAATACCCAATGTCCATTACATCATGTGTCCTCTTTAATGTCCATCACGCAGTTACCCATCCCTCCACCTCCTTCCCTCCCACAACCCTCAGTTTGTTTCCTGTGATTAAGAGTCTCTTATGGTTTGTCTCCCTCTCTGGTTTCATCCTGTTTTATTTTTTCCTCTCTTCCCCTATGATCCTTTGTTTTGTTTCTTAAATTCCACATATGAGTGAGATCATATGATAATTGTCTTTCTCTAATTGACTTATTTCACTCAGCATAATACCCTCTAGTTCCATCCATGTTATTGCAAATGGCAAGATTTCATTTTTTTGATGGCTGAGTAGTATTCCACTGTGTGTGTGTGTGTGTGTGTGTGT
>NW_024425008.1:34386583-34445174 GCF_017311325.1 Ursus maritimus
TGTGTGTGTGTGTGTGTGTGTGTGTACCACATCTTCTTTATCCATTCATCTGTCAGTGGACATCTGGGCTCTTTCCATAGTTTGGCTATTGTGGACATGGCTGCTATAAGCATTGAGGTGCAGGTGCCCCTTCGGATCATTACATTTGTATCTTTGGAGTAAATACCCAGTAGTGCAATTGCTGGGTCATAGGGTAGCTCTATTTTCACCTTTTGAGGAACCTCCATACTGTTTTCCAGAGTGGCTGTACCAGCTTGCATTCCCACCAACAGTGCAGGAGGGTCCCTCTTTTCCCACATCCTCGCCAACATCTGTCATTTCCTGACTTGTTAATTTTAGCCATTCTCACTGGTATGAGGTGATATCTCATTATGGTTTTGATCTGTATTTCCATGATGCTAAGTGATGTTGAGCATTTTTTCCTGTGTCTGTTGGCCATTCTCCATTTCTTTGGAGAAATGTCTGTTCACGTCTTCTGCCCATTTCTTGAGTGGATTATTTGTCCTTTGGGTATTGCGTTTGATAAGTTCTTTACAGATTTTGGATACTAGCCCTTTATCTGATATGTCACTTGCAAATATCTTCTCTCATTCTGTTGGTTGTCTTTTGGTTTTGTCAACTGTTTCCTTTGCTGTGCAAAAGCTTTTTATCTTGATGAAGTCTCAATAGTTCATTTTTGCCTTTGTTTCCCTTGCCTTTGGAGAAGTGTCTAGCAAGAAGTTGCTGTGGCCGAGGTCACAAAGGTTTTTCAAGGATTTTCATGGATTCCTGTCTCACATTTAGGTCTTTCATCCATTTTGAGTCTATTTTTGTGTATGGTGTAAGGAAATGGCCCAGTTTCATTCTTCTGCATGTGGCTGTCCAATTTTCCCAACACCATTTGTTGAAGAGACTGTCTTTTTTCCATTGGATATTCTTTCCTGCTTTGTCGAAGATTAGTTGACCATAGAGTTGAGGGTTCATCTGTTCCGTTGATCTATATGTCTGTTTTTGTGCCATTACCATGCTGTCTTGATGATTACAGCTTTGTCATACAGCTTGAAGTCTGGAAATCTGATGCCACGAGTTTTGTTTTCTTTTTCAACATTCCTTTGGCTATTCAGGGTCTTTTCTGGTTCCATACAAATTTTAGGATTATTTGTTCCAGCTCTGTGAAAAAAGTGGATGGTATTTTGATAGGGATTGCATTGAACGTATAAATTGCTCTAGGTAGCATAGACATTTAACAGTATTTGTTCTTCTGATCCATGAGCATGGAACATCATTCCATTTCTTTGTGTCTTCCTCAGCTTCTTTCATGAGTGTTGTATAGTTTTCTGAGTACAGATCCTTTACCTCTTGGGTTAGGTTTATTCCTAGGTATCTTAAGGTTTTTGGTGCTATTGTAAATGGGATTGATTTCTTAATTTCTCTTTCTTCTGTCTCATTGTTGGTGTATAGAAATGCAACTGATTTCTGTGCATTGATTTTATGTCCTGCCACTTTGCTGAATTCCTGTATGAATTCTAGCAATTTTGGGGTAGAGTCTTTTGGGTTTTCCACATAGAGTATCATATCATCTGCAAAGAGTGAGAGTTTCACTTCTTTGCCGATTCAGCCTTTTATTTCTTTTTGTGGTCTGATTGCTGAGGCTAGGACTTCTAGTACTATGTTGAACAACAGTGGTGAGAGTGGACATCCTTGCCGTGTTCCTGACCTTAGGGGGAAAAGTTCTCAGTTTTTCCCCATTGAGAATGATATTTGCTGTGGGCTTTTCATATATGGCTTTTATGATATTGAGGCATGTTCCCTCTATCCCTACACTGTGAAGAGTTTTATTCAAGAAAAGATGCCGTACTTTGTCAAATGCTTTTTCTCCATCTATTAAGAGTCTCATATGGTTCTTGTCCTTTCTTTTATTAATGTAGTATATCACATTGATTGGTTTGTGGGTGTTGAACCACCCTTGCAGCCCAGGAATAAATCCCACTTGGTGTGGTGAATAATTCTTTTAATGTACTGTTAGATCCTATTGGCTAGTATTTTGGTGAGAATTTTTACATCCATGTTCATCAGGGATATTGGTCTGTAATTCTCCTTTTTGGTGGGGTCTTTCCTTTGCCCATTTTATTTTATTTTATTTTATTATTTATTTATTTTTTAAAGATTTTATTTATTTATTTGACAGAGAGAGAGACAGGCAGTGAGAGAGGGAACACAAGCAGGGGGAGTGGGAGAGGAAGAAGCAGGCTCCCAGCGAAGGAGTCTGATGCGGGGCTCGATCCCAGAACCCCGGGATCACATCCTGAGCTGAAGGCAGACGCTTAACGACCGAGCCAGCCAGGCGCCCCCTCCTTTGCCCATTTCAAATTGGGTTGTCTGTTTATTTTTGAGTTGTGCTTTTTATGTGCTCTGGACACTAGACCCTTATCAGATAAATGATTTACAAGTCTTTTCTCCCATATGTGGGTTACCTTTTCACTTTCTTTTTTAAAAAAAATTTTTTTAAAGTAATCTCTGGGGCGCCTGGGTGGCGCAGTGGTTAAGCGTCTGCCTTTGGCTCAGGGCGTGATCCCAGCATTCTGGGATTGAGCCCTACATCAGGCTCTTCTGCTGGGAGCCTGCTTCTTCCTCTCACACTTGCCCTGTTTGTGTTCCCTCTCTCGCTGGCTGTCTCTCTCTCTGTCAAATAAAGAAATAAAATCTTAAAAAAAAAAATAAAAAAGTAATCTCTACACCCAACTTGGCACTTGAACTTATGACCCCAAGATCAAGAGTTGCATGCCCCTCCGACTAATCCAGCCAGGTGCCCCATCTTTTCACTTTCTTAAGAGTGTCTTTTGAAGCACAAAGTATTTTAATTTTGATGGAAGTTTATTTTTTGTTAATTAAGTCTTTGGTGTCGTATCTAAGAAACCATTGCCTAATCCAGTGTTACAAAGATTTACACATATATTTTCTCTTAAGATTCACAGTTACAGCACTTAAATTTATATTTCTGATACATCTTGACTATTTTTTGTATATGATGCAAGTTAGGAGTCTGGATTCATTCTTTTTCATGTGAAGATCCACTAGTTGTCCCAGCATCACTTGTTGAAAAGATTCTTCTTTCTCCTATTGAGTTGTCTTGGCAATCTTGAAGAAAAAAAAATCAATTGACCATAAATGCAGAGGGTTAATTCTGGACTCTCTATTCTCTTCTATTTGTCTATATGTCTATCATTATACCAGTACTATACTGTCTTGATTACTGCAGCTTTGTGGTAAGTTTTGAAGTTTGAGTCCTCCAACTTTATCTTCTTTTTTAATATTGTTTTGGCTATTCTGGGTCCCTTGCTTTGCCATATAAATATTAAGATCAGCTTGTCAATTTCTGTAAAAAAGACAACTGAGATTTTGATAGAAATTGTATTGAATTTATAGATCAATTTGGGGAGTAATGTCATCCTTTAAAAAAAAGATATATTTATTTATTTGAGAGAGAGAGAATCTCACGTAGACTCCCGCTGAGTGCAGAGCTCCATCTCACGACACTGGAGATCATGACCTGAGCTGAAATTAAGAGTTGGACTGAGGGGCCAACCGACTGAGGGACCCTGGGGAGTAATGTTGTCTTCTAATCCATGGACATGAGCATCTTTATATTTACCTAGGCCTTTAATTCCTTTCAACAACAGGTGGCTCTGTGATGGGGTGGCTGGAGCTGAGGTGGGGTGTGGGCTTGAGGTCCCAGAGTGCCCCATGCAGGAGGTGTTCAGCAGGGCAGCTGTAGCTGAGATGAGCAGGGGTTGGGAGTTCGCAGGGCATTCTGTGCAGGGGGCACCGTGGCAAGGCGGCTGGAGCCGAAGCAGGCATTAGCTAGAAGGCCCCAGAATGCTCTGCACTGGGCGTACCCTAGTAAGCTGTCTGGAGCTGAAATGGTGTGGACCTATATCACCTTGGTGTGATGGCTGGAGCTCTAGTGATTGCTGGGCCAGGGGTGTCCCAGTGGGTGCCATGCTGGGACTGCCTTTGTGTGAAAGCTGGGGTTGGTGTGGGCTAGGGGCCTGGGGATCACTGAGGAATTAGGCTGACTATGGTGCCTGGACCTTGTTCACTAATGTGGTCCCCATCCATACTATCAAGGTAGATGGGGAATGTAACTGTGGTGCTCACCAGCCCCTTCAACATGGAGAGAGTTCTAGCAGCTCCCCCTGCTGTTTTTCAGGGTTCTAGGGCTGGCTCTTTTCTATTTAGTGCCTCTTTTAAACTGTGGCTTTTCTGTGCCCCAGGGTATCTGGGGCTGGTGTGGGCCAGGGGCAGGGGGTTTGTTGGTGTGACAGTCTGGCCATGGTGCCTGGACCCTGCCCTATCTGCACCATGAAGGTGGAAGGGGAATGTAAACCCTGGTGCTCCCCAGCCCCTCCATCCAGAGAGCACTCCACCTGTCCCTCACTGCCCAGCGAGTTTCTAGACCTAGCTCCTTTACACCCTAGCTGCTCTTTTAAACCTTGGTTGTTCCTCCATGCCCCAGGGTGTCTGAGGCTGGTGTGGGCCAGGCACCTAGTGCTTACCGAGGCAGCTGGTCAACCACAGCATCTGGAACCCTGCTGCCATCTGCATCACCAAAGTGGAAGGGGAGCACAAACTGCCACCTGTCAGCCTCTCTGATCCAGAGAGAGTTCTAGCAGCTCCTTCACCCTGGGCAAGGTTCCAGGGCTAGTTCTTCCACATTCCAGTTGCTTTTCCAACCTCCAGCTATCCCTCCCAGCCCTGAGGCATCTGGGCCGATGTGGGCCGGTGACCCAGAGCTTGCAGAAGTATTAGTCAAGGCATCTCTGTCCATCTTGCCTCTCCATGTGGTCTCCCCTGTCCTCTGTTGTGCAAAAGCTGCTCAGTCAGCCCTCAACTCCCCCTCAGGCAGAATTGCTGTACAAATAGATGTCGGCCTGGTGCCTCCATGGAGGAGGTGAGCCCAGGGTCTTCCCTTTGTCATCATCTTGGACTACAATGTCCTCTAGTGTTTCCTATAAAGCATTTCTTCTTCTTCTGATAGTTTTTCCATTGTTTTTCTTCTGAAACTATATTATTTCATTTTCATTTTTTGAATGCCTTTTTTTTCTTTATTGAGTACAGAATTCTGGGTTGCCAGTATTTTTTCTTATAGCACTCTAAGATGTCATCCGATTATCTTCTGACTTCTATAGTTTCTGTTGAAGTTCATCATCAGTCTTTTTGTTGTACCTTTGAAGGGAATAATGTGTGCTTATTATTGGTAGCAATTTGACTACGATGTGTCTTGGTGTGGCTTTCTTTGTATCTGTCCTGCTTAGGATTTACAGAATTTATGGAATCTATCAATTGTCTTTCATTGGGTTTGGAATCTTGGGAATTATTTTTTCAAATATTGTTTTTATACCATTGTGTCTCTGCTCTCACTCTAGGGTTACAGTTACAGGTGTGTTAGACCTTTTGAGTGTGTCCTGCATGTCTCTAATATAACCTTTTGAGGTAAAATTTTCCATTTGGATAATACAAATAATTTCTTTTGAACTGACCCAAATACACTAATTCTGTAAGCTATAATTCTTAGATGAGGGGAAAAAAAACATAGAAGATAGATTGAAACTAACCTAGCTGTGGGTACAGGATAGAAAATATTACCAAATCTTGCAATTAGTAATCAAAACAAAAACCAAATAATTAGCTATTTGTGTATTTGATAATCAAACCAGCTTTTACATATGCTATTCTCTACTGCTGCATCATTATTCTAATTCCCTTTCCTCTCATCAAATCCCAGGGGAAGAGCCCTTCAGGTATTATTAAAATAGGAGTACTTTTATCCCTGTGGAACCTCCTAATCATCACAGTGTTACCAGTAGTTGCAGGCAGATATTCATGCTCAGATTTCCCCTGGAAAAGGGTGGTTTAAAAGTTGACCTTCCCCAGGGGATCTGCTGGAGGACTCAGCACTGGATTGTTTTTCTCTCCATTTCTCTGTCATTTCTAGTCTCTCCCTAGAAATAGTTAGGTAACTGCACAGAGCTCTTTTCATAGGAAGTACATTTCTACTTGATATACATAGTTAATATATTTTAAGTGGGGATTATTTCTTTTAATTATTTTTAATTGAAGTTTGAAATTGATTTGGTTTCATGATGTTGTTACCTACTGATATCTTACGCAGAGTACATCTGTTTGAAAGAGAAAAGGCAGAGCGAAAAGCAGGCCTTTTGGAGAAAACGTTAGCAGGTACTGATGGATTCACCCCTTATATGAATATGAAAGGACAAGAAGATTCCTTGGATAGTTTCATGATGACGGTGAGAATAAATTTTGATTGATTTTTAAAGAAACAGAATTTTTATTACCTGGTGTTACTCCAAGAGATACTTGGCAAATGTTGAGTGGTTTGTCGGTCTGCTGCTTATGGAGGATGGGAGGAAGCAGTGCGGTATGGCTGACTGGAAGCCTTTCTGAAGTACAGAGAGAAAGCACAAGGCGGATCTTAGATCTCTGTGATACTGTAGAACCGTTAGAAGGAACTCAGCTGAGAGAGAACTGGAGGACAGGTGGTGGTTAGAGAATGAAGTATTGGAGTTTTAGATTTCTGGTGTGGGTTACTTCCTGCTGCTGACAACGTCTGGGTTTTGGGCTCTGAATGTAAGGGTTGAAGAGAGGTGTAGGTGAAAGTCATTGAAACCGAGGCACAGCAATCACAAAGCTAAACTGGTGGCTCATCTATATTGGATCTTGAAATCTAGAATTATGTCATCAGTTGGGTTTAGAAGGAAGGCATGAGCCTGGTCCCTAGTAGATAGCAATTCACAGAATGAGTAGAGGTTTTATAGAAGAATGTTGGAGGAGGATGGGAGCCACTCCATTGTCAAGGTAGTGGTGAAAGTTTATTTTGAAATCCTTAGACTTAAACAGTTTATTATATAATCTGAATGTAAGACAAGGTCCATTATAATCCAATTAACATGAGGGTTTCCGTTTGAAAAAATTCAGCAACTACTTTCAAAGTAGTTTAAAGTAATTCCAATTTTTAATTGCGCCCTCAAGTAATTCACAGTAACACTTCCCATTTTTTTCACTTCTCTCACTAATCGGTCACATTCTTGAAAAACTCTCCCAAACCAGCGTCTATGCAACTCTGACCTTTTCTATCATTGCCCTTTTATTCTGCCTCTTCTAGACTTTTAGCGATGCAAACCCATCCTTACTTCAACAATTCTAGCTCTCTTTCTATTTCTTGGTTTCACGTGACAAAAAGTCCAGAAACAGAACCTATTTACTCAGCTTCCAGAATTGAAGGCGTCAAGAAGGTGGAAAAAAGACTAGAATTTATAAAGGTAGAATGTTCCTGTGGGAGATTGGGAAAGAAGTACAAGAATCATCTTCCCCCCACCCCAGGCTATTTACAATGGAAGCAGGATAATTATAGGAGTACAAGGGAAAAGTTGGGGGAAGAAATGGGACTTCTTTCATTTACACTTTTGCATCATCAAAGTTGTTATTACTAAGTGATGTTCTGTAACATAATGAAGTTTTTATGGAAATATCCATTTCCCTCGCAACTGTTCACTTAATTGTCTTAACACTCATTGATGATCCTTGCCCAAATCAGTTATTTTATTAGATGCAAAATGCTGATTTTAAAATTTCTGTCATTCTTTCTACATTTATTAGCTCAAAATTTTCTGTAAAGAGTGTAACTTCATGAACTGAAGCTGTTCGGTTAGCTGCTTCTCCAACCTAAATTTCCTATGCTCTCAAACCAGTTTCTCCATACGATCATTTTAATACCTCTTGATGTTTTAGTTTGCTCTTTTGAGTATGCCGTTGTCTCTCTTATGACCCCAACTCTTTATTTCTTTTGAGGGCCTTGCTCTTAAAGTTTTGTATTATGACTATATTTATATTTTAAAGAAGAAAGCAAGTGTCTCCATATTAAATTCCAAATGGAAAGTTTAACATGTGTGTTGGCATATTTAGGTTAAAGGTGAAGGTATCCTGACCAAGAACTTTGAAAGAGACATTTTTCACTCTGAAGGACCAAAAGATGGGCAGAAAATTTGGGATAAGTATCAACAAGATTCAATCCATAAGGAAAAACAAAAATCTGAGTTGGACCGACCTTCACATTCATTCAGCTGGGAAACCAAAACTGCCCGATCACACTATCAGAAATTCCTCAGTCAGTTGGCTACTCTTCTGAGCAACAGTATGGTCCTCATACCAGCCACCGAGGAAGCTGTGAAAGAGAGGATTCAGGAAATTGGTGCGAAAGAACGATCTTGGAAGTCTGTAGGTGTATTGACACACAAGTCATTCTTTCTTTGTTTCTTTTAACATGCTGATTTTGATATTAGCCGATTTAGTAAATTCTTGGCTCTGAATTTTAATTTTGATTTTATGTTTACTATTACAGTGATAAAAGGGAAGATGATGTCCATTATTACAGCAGAGGTAGTGTAGTGTATTTATTAAAAGCAGAGCGCCCAGGTATGAATCCCAGCTCAACCATTACCAGCTGTGTGCTCTTGGACAGATTACTTATCCTCTCTGGGCCTCAGTTTCATTTGTAAAATTTGGTGAGATGGGTGGGGGCTGGAAGGGCATAGCTCTTATCTCACAGAGTGGTAAGGATTAAATGGATTAATACATGATAATGCTTAGTACAGTTCAATGTAAGCTCAGTGAATCCTGCCTTAAAAATAGTGGTACGGTGAAGATAATGTGACCATTATGCCTAAATACTGGTCAGGTCAGCCAGTGCAGTAACATACATTGTCAGATCAGTTCTTTGTTTGAATTTATTGGCCGACTCTATAAAAAAATTGAACCCGTAAGTTTCAGTGGATATAACTCCTTGTCACGTCCAAATCAGTTGAGTAAAATTTCATGCCTCTTCACCTTAAAATTCAAACAAAGATAGGTATTGCTTAGGTTCAATGTGTTCGTAAAATCTGTTGCAGTCTGTTTATTGTAGAGTTCCATTTTTTTCACTTTTTGCTTAAAATTGTACAATTTTATTTCTCAGTACTAACTAAAATGTCTCATTTTGTATATCAAACCTTTCCATTTCTTTTCCTAAATCCAGCTGATACATGCCAAATCTTAAGTCTTCGCCACTCACCTAGTGAGTAATGTAATGTTTCTACAGTGTCGGTATCGGTAGAACTTGCACATAGTTTTGAAATGAAATAGAAATCATGGGCCATCAGGAGTTTTGGCTATCCTCTCTCCCCACAGAGGACTGAAGACCTCCAGCAGGAAATTCTGACGCTCACTCGGCGCCTGGAGTTGCTGCAGCGTCACTCTGAGGAAGCCGCTGGAGAATCATCCCAAATGCAAGACAGGTGTAGGGAACGAGAAAGACCCTTGAAATGTCCAGAAGGAAGAATTGCTGTTAATGACTTTTTGCAAGAGAGTTTAGACTTGGACAGGAATGAAGTAAGAATTTTCTGTATAAGGCATTTCTTTGACAGTGAAAACAACCATATTTTATTATATTATCTAATGTTTATTAGATACTAGATATTAATGCTGTTAATACTATTTATACTTAATATTGGAAAAGAGAGGAAAATTTGCTACAAACCTTTAAACCTTCTGCTTTTATCAAAAAAACCTCTCCTTGTTCCATATCTCTCATTTCTTTAATACATACATATTCCGTATTCATTGTGAGGGCATTTGTTAGTGTATTTCTTAATGTACTTTAAAAAGCAGATTAGAAGGAAAGGAACTCAAAGGAATGACTGTACAGGTAGAACATCAGGCACTGTGTCAGCTAGATATGAGGAGTATCAGGAAGGGGCCAGCGATGCTATTCCTCGTAATTGCTATGTAGACCAGTGCCTTCGCGACACTCCATGTCTCTGTGTCTGTAAGGAAGACAGGAAAGCGTCAATTCTAAGAATGGGATGGAAACAGGTAGGGTACAATATAATTTGTTTTCAGGAGATTTTTTAAAAATTCTGTTTTATTATCTCTCAGTAGACGTGCTTGTCACATCATACCTATGTTATACTCTTTCTGTAACTGCTGTGGCTCAAAGCATACTCTCACTCATTCACTCACTCATTTAGTCTTTCATTACACTCCTTCACCATATGCATCCAGCACTGAGTTTAGAAAACTTCCAGGGGTGACGGGGTGGCTCAGTTGGTTAAGTGTCTGCCTTCGGCTCAGGTCTGCATCGGGCTCCCTGCTCTGCAGGAGTCCTGCTTCTCTGTCTCCCACACCCCCTGCTTGTGTTTCCTCTCTCACTGTGTGTCTCTCTGTCAAATAAATAAAATCTTAAAACAAGAAAAAAAAAAAAAAGAAAAAAAAGAAAACTTCCAGTGCTTAGTGAAGTGGTATTAACTATGTTCTCCACAGAGTCTAAGGATAAATCCAGCTTCTACCTCTGTTCCTGAATATGTAATCAATAATTCTTCATTTCCCTGCAAACATTTTAAAACATTATATTAAATTTTAAGAATATTCAAGTAACACATGCTTTCTACAGCTCTTGAAATCAAGTTAAAAGACTTGAAGAAAGAATAGTTTTCCTCAACTTTCTTTCTGCCTATTTTACCTCAGTAACCAGTAGTGTGTGTATCTTCTACAATTATTGCCATGGAATAATTATGGAAATATACAAGTACATATATGTGGGTGGTGACATTTTTATAAAACTGGGACTATGCTAGTCAAATACTCTTCTTACATGGTAAGAAGTTACGTACTTCATGGTATTTTCTTAAGTTAAAAGATGAAGATTTAACTCATTCCTTTAATAGCTGCATAGTGGTCCACAGAGTGTGTATAACTTATCTATTTGATCAGTTCCCAATTGATGGACTATCAGAATATTTCCACCTTTTATACCACTACAAATAATGGAGCAATAAATAGACTTATATATATATATCTTTCCACATTGGTGCTTTCTGATTGAGTTCTAAATGAGAAATTGTAGGATCACAGTGTATGAGTATTTTAACTTTTAAAGCTACTTCCAAAAGGCAGAAGGAATTCACTTTCCAAATAGAAATATGGGAGTACCTCTTTCTTCTTCATAGCCTAGCCAGCATTGGATGATGTCATTCTTTTAGAGACAGAGAGAGACAGTTAGGTTAAAATAGTACAGTTTTAACATTTACCTGATTACTAACTAGGTTGAGTTCCCCCTTTTCTTAAAATGTTGGTTTCTTGGATTCCTTTGCCTCTCTACTCCTTACAATTTGGAACTCAGATGCAGACGATTGAGTTAATCAAACTCTGTGGTTCATAAAATAGTATCTTGGGCCATGAAAGGGCTTTCTCTTGTTTATTATTATTTATTCCATTTAAGTCCATTTTCCCATTCCCTCTTCCAAAGGAGATCAATCTGGGATGCCTGGGCGGCTCAGTCCGGTAAGCGTCCAACTTTTGATCTCAGCTCAGGTCTTGATCTCAGGTCGTGAGTTCAAGCCCCCCACAGTGTGGAGCCGACTTAAAACAAAAACAAAGGAGATCAATCTAATGTGTTTAACGTATATCTTTTTGTTCATACAGTTGACCCTTGAACAGTGTAGGGGGTTAGGGTCACTGACACCCTCTCCATGCAGTCAAAAATCCCCATGTATAATTTTTGACTCTCCCCAAAACTTAACTAATAGCCTACTGTTGACCAGAAGCCTTGCTGATCACATAGTCAATTTACACATATTTTGTTTGCCATATTTATATATACTGTATTCTTACAATAAAGCAAGCTAGAGAAAATATTAAGAAAAATCATAAAAGAAAATACACTGACAGTGCTGTACCATATGTCTCAAAAAATCTGTGTATAAGTGGACTTGCACCGTTCGAACCCATGTTGTTCAAGGGTCAATTGTCTATGTTCTTTTAAATATAATTTTATACACATTTTAATTTGCATAAATGGTACTGTGGCAAAACCTCATTCTATTACTCAGCATTGTATTTTTAAGTTCCACTTAGTGTTGCTATGTGTTCATCTAGTTCATTGCTTCTGTCTATTACATGGAGTTCTACAGAGTGCATATCTGCCATGCTCTGCCTGTCCACTCCTCAGTGATGAATACCCTGGTTACCTCTGTCTTTCTGCCACCACAAACCCTGCTACCAGCATCCTTGTACAAGTTTCCCTATAGACCTGTAAGAGAATTTCTTAGGGGTGTTTGCTCAAGATTGGAGTTGGTGGCTCCTTGGGTATCCGTACACTTAATTTGATTAAGTACTGCCAGTCAGCTCACACAGAACGATAGTCCCACCAGAGGTACATGAGGGTTCTTGAATCTCCATGTTCTTGTAATTTCTTGGCATTGACCAGCTTCCTTCTTTTTTCCATTTCATTGGGTATAAAGTAATTACTAATTTAATCTGCATTTCTCTGAGTGTTAATGAGTTGGAACATTTTCTTTATGATTTTTAGTTTTTAGTCTTTTTAGTCTTTGCCTTTTGTTTCCTTTACCCATTTTCCTATTTGGTTTCCAGTCTGTTCTTATTAATTTCCAAAACTGTGTGTGTGTCTTCCTCACCCTGTTCAGGCCCTTACACTTATGGCGGGTCACCTCTCCACGTGGGCTATCCTCTCACCCTGGTCAGGCTTTGAGTCCCTCTGTGGGGCAGCCCTCCTCTATGTCCACTTTTGTCATCTGCTTGGGTCATAGCATTTCTCTCGTCATTCTAGTGCTTGCCTTGTTCTGCCCACTTAATGGCTTTAGGACTGAAATGTCCAGAGAAGAAAAGAAAGGAAAGGAAGAATAAGAAGAGAAAGAATAAGAGCAACTGGTTTATGTTTAACCTTTCACATCTCCTGATAAATGTACTTATTTAAATCATAATTTTCCTGTCAAGAGGTACTTCAGCTTTGTTCCACAAATATTGACATGTACCATTTTCCTTATTTTTCATTTTGAATATAGTAATATATTTTTAAGTTGCCAGATATATGGGATTTTAAGAATTTTGTATTTTATTGCAATATGCCGGAAGTATATGATCCTTGAGAATTTATTGAGACTTCTTACACAGCTAATACTTGGTTGATTTTGGTAACTGTACCATATGTGCTTGTAAAGAATGTGTTCTCTGTTTGTTGGGTGTAGAGTTCCATACATAGCTAATGCTCAAGCATATTATTCATATGGTTCGAATTGTCAGTATCTCTGATGATTTTTGTATCCTTGATTCTGGAAAAAGTATGCTGAGTTCCTACAACTTTGAGTAAAGGTAAAGTTATAATTTTTACATGAAACTGAAAGTGATCAGGGGCGCCTGGGTGGCTCAGTCGTTAAGCGTCTGCCTTTGGCTTAGGGCGTGATCCTGGATCCCTGGGATAAGCCCTGCATCAGGCTCCTCCGCTGGGGGCCTGCTTCATCCTCTCCCACTTGCCCTGTTTGTGTTCCCTCTCGCTGGCTGTCTTTCTCTCTGTCAAATAACTAAATAAAAAAAATCTTTTTAAAAAAAGAGAAAAAAAAGAAACAAAGTGATCAGAGAAAACAAGGCCTTGCCCTAAATTTCATTTAGTGGGAGATGAAAAATTAGTCCAACAGAATACATTTTTTAAAAAAGATTTTATTTATTTATTTATTTGAGAGAGAGAGCACGAGTAGGAAGGGCTGGGGAGAAGAAGCAGAGGGAGAAGCAGACTCCCCGCTGAGCAGGGAACCTGACATAGGGCTCCATCTCAGGACCCTGAGATCATGACCTGAGCCAAAGGCAGATGCTTAACCAACTGAGCCACCCAGGCACCCCCCCAACAGAATACATTTAAAGTAATAACAGAGGACAAAAATAAAGTAGGTCAATGATAACACTATGTGAGTGTAATAATTCAATGTAAATTTTATACCTGTCAAAGTGGGAATTTGTACATACAGTTTACTATTTACTCAGTCAGCTTTGTAATATTTGACAAATTAAAAATATTTTTTGAATATCAGTATTTCAAAATGTGTATTTAAAATAAGATTATAAATATACTTATATCCTACTATTTCAGATATCTGTAATTTAAATATTTATAAATTAGTGATTGGTAATTTTTGATAATTTGGTACATGTTCTCTTTCCCTTTAGCAGATTTTATTTTATATACTCTAACAGGATTTTGTACTTCTGTTCATGTAAGTCCTGTAAGTCCTTCATATAAATCTTTCTTGTAAAATTTACTCCTAGGTGTTTTATAGATTTTCCGTCCATTTTCCCCATTTCTATTTGAAATGGTTATTACTAATATACATAAATGCATTTGATATATTTTTTAAAAGATTTATTTATCTTGCACAGGCCCACAAACTGGGGGGAGGGGCAGAGAGAGAGGGAGAAAGAGAATCTCAGTCAGACTCCCCAGTGAGTGCAGAGCCTAGCGCAGGGCCCTGAGATCATGACCTGAGCTGAAATCAAGAGTCTGAGGCTTAACTGACTGAGCTACCCAGGCACCCTGCATTTGATACATTTATATTTTTATTAATTATCTACCATCTTACTGAATTCACTTACTAAATCCAATAGTTTTCTTTACTAGGGTTTTTTGAGTTTTCCGGACATAATTGCATATTATTGTTGTCTAGAAAATAATGTATTTCTATTAGATTTTCAACTTATTGCCACTGAGTTACAAAATATTCTTTTAGAATTATTTTCATACTTTCTATATATATGCATTCTGTATATTTCTCCTTCCTAATGTTATGTATTTTTAGTTTCTCTCTTTCCCCCCTTTTTTTTTAAAGATTTTATTTATTTGAGAGAGAGAGAGAGAGCGCACATGGTGGGGGGAGGGGGAGAGAGAGGCAGATTCCCCGCTGAGCAGGGAGCCTGACAGTGGGCTCAATTGCAGGACCCTGAGATCATGACCTGAGCCAAAGGCAGATGCTTTTTTTTTTTTTTTTAAAGATTTTATTTATTTATTTGACAGCCAGTGAGAGAGAGAACACAAGCAGGGGGAATGGGAGAGGAAGAAGCAGGCTCCCAGCAGAGGAGCCTGATGTGGGGCTCGATCCCAGAACGCTGGGATCACGCCCTGAGCCGAAGGCAGACGCTTAACGACTGCGCCACCCAGGCGCCCCACTTTTTCCTCTTTAACCAGGCTTGCTTGGGACATCTATTTTATTTTTCCAAAGAACCAGTGGTTCTTTTTTAATATAAATTTTACTAGCTTTTGATTTATATATAATGAAAATGTATGGTATTTTTATTAAATTTGCATACCCTCTTTTTTTTTGCTGGTAATAACTTCATAAAGTACAGATTATTAGAAAGAATATAATTAAAATCACCAATAATCCTACCACTGTGAGATAACCAGTGTTAACATCAGGCATAGTTTTTCTTAATCCTGCTCCCTTCAGTTAGCTATATCGCTAGCATTTTCTCTTAGTAGATGTTTTTGGAACTTGACTTTTAGGGAATGCTTAATCAATCGTATGTAATTTATTTATTCTTTTTTTGACATTTGCATTGTTTCTATTTTTCATGTTACAAATAATGTAAAGAATATCTTTGTGTTGGGGCGCCTGAGTGACTTAGTCGTTAAGCGTCTGCCTTCGGCTCAGGGCGTGATCCCAGGGTTCTGGGATTGAGCCCCACATCGGGCTCCCTGCTCCGCTGGGAGCCTGCTTCTTCCTCTCCCACTCCCCCTGCTTGTGTTCCCTCTCTCACTGGCTGTCTCTCTGTCAAATGAATACATAAAATCTTAAAAAAAAAAGAAAAAAAGAACATCTTTGTGTATGAATCTTTAAATATTTATTTCCTTGTATACATTGCTAGAAAAGTTGTTATAATCTATGTTACCATCATCTGGTGTTTATAAAATTGTTAGCACTGAGTCATCAACTTTATTGTCATATTTTATTTTCCAGATTATTTTAATAATGCATATCTGTGGTGAAAAAATATTTTACGTACGCAAGTATTACTGTCCGCAATTTATTAGCCTAGAGTAGATCTGGTATGCTAGTGTGGAATACCACCTTAAAGCACAACTTCTTTATTTCAATACTGTTGATTTCTGCAAAGGAAAACTCTGGAACTAAGAATTCGTGGACAGACGAGCATGGCAAGATGTCCAAACAGCTAGAGAAAGAAAACGAGCAACAAACATTATTGAATATTCAGCAGAATTTACAGATTACTACAACTCAGAAACTAGAGGAGAAAATTCAGAAACTTCAGAAACAGCTCAGTGATTTGAAATTGTCAAATAAAAGTATGAAAATTCAACTTACAAAAGTAAATGTCCTGAAGGTAAGTAAAGGAAGTGAGGGTTTCAAAAACTCCCTTAAACTTTGGTCTGTTACTATTTTAGCTGCATGTTTCTTATTGAATTTTTTTAAAATTAACATTAAAGTTATTTTATATACACACATGAGTATATATAATATTAAGGCATATTGGATAATAAAATTAGATGCATGGACATCTACCACTTCCCTTAAAAACCAGAGTATTATCAACCCCACCGAAGCCCTCATATATTCTCTTCCCTACTTCTCAAAGGTAACTGGTATTCTAAATGTTAGGATTCTAGAGTTCTTGCTCTTTTCATATTATTTTGGTCTTTCTTTATAGGGTAAAAGTTAAAAGTTTTATTCATTTTTGGAGGCTTCTCTTTGGATCTTCTCCATATCAAGCTTCACTTGTAGTATTTCAAACATACATTGTATGCCTTAAACCAAAGGTGCACTAAATACTTATGGATCAATGTTTTGGGTTTTTTGTGGGTTTTTTTTTTTTTTGCTATTTTATCAGCAATATTTATCTTACTGCAAAGCCAGTTATTTTCTCTATTTCTGAATTTGGTTAGCAGAGGCTGTAAGACTTCTGAGGACATGAATACTCATTAAACCTCTTTAAATCCTAAGTTTATAAAAGTGCTCAGTGACTGTTAGTTATTGATGAGTATGATGATTGAGAAATATCCTCTTAATTCATAAATTGTGGAATTTTCTTTCTTTTCCATATATCAGATCTTCCAAAAAAAAAAAAAAAAAAAAAAAAGAAGAAGAAGAAGAAGGAAAAAAAGCATGGGTTATATCATGCACCTTGTCTTTTATTTAGAAGAGATCTAATTAGTCATCTCCCTGTCACCCAACCTTATACCCTCACAGGACAAAACAATCGAAAAGCTCAGGCAATCTTTAACACAAGTTGAAGCAATGAGAGGGAAAGCAGTTATGAAAACAGACAACTTGAAAACTGCATTAGACTGTGCCAAGCAAGAGGCAAGAGGGGACAAAGAGAAGGTCCATCAGCTGTTGGATGCAGTCACTCCTGAGCTCTGCACAGCAAAGAGCACGCTTGATAAAGTACCACAACAACAAGAGGTTTGTTTTGTTCATTATAAAGAGTCTTTAAGTTAAAGGGATCAACACCCATCTCAACTTAGAGTCTATCTAAGCCAGACAAAAAGGAGTTTGTTGGCTTATGGAATCAGTGAGTTAAACAACCAGACCTCAGAGGGGGCAAGAGCGGCACCTGGGCTACAGGGTCAGCACCTGGAGTCTTCTAAAGCTTTTCTCACCATCTCTTCTTGGCATCTCTATGTGTGTCAGCTTGCTTTATGTTTAAAGATTGTGTGACAGGAGAGAGAGTCCCAGGAAAGGGTCTAAGAAAGCCCAGCTTAGGTCAAATGCCTACTCCTTGTGAATCCACAGTGGCAAGGGGTGGCATATATGACTATCTTCACTTAGGTTTGCATATATATCCTCTGAGTAACCCATGACAAGAGGAAAGATGTCAGAGCATGGAAGTTCAGGGGGAAACCATGTGTCTGGGGCTGAGCCACTTTCTAGGAAAAGAGGGTAGTGCTTCTAAATTTGCCTAGATTTTCACTACATTTATAAAGCAGGTGTTGTAAGAGAATTTTTAAAAAGACTTATTTATTTTAGAAAGAAAGAGAGAGAACAAGTGGGAGGGACAGAGGAAGAGGGAGAGGGAAAGACAACCTCAAGCAGACTCTGCACTGAGCTCGGAGCCCGATTCCGGGCTTGACCTCACAACCCTGAGATCACAACCCTGAGATCACGACCTGAGCCGAAACCAAGAGTCAGACGCTTTAACAGACTGTGCCACCCAGGCACCCCTTAAGAGAAATTTTAAAAGGCTAACTGATAATTTTGGGGGCTACTGTGGAATTATATGCCACATCTCTGTTACTAGTAGCTTAAGAAATATGTAACTTTAACCAATTACCTTAAAAGATTCTTGAAACATAAAATCATATTATTTTTTTTTGAGCTTCTGCATATTTATATTCTTGTTTTTATTGTCAATATCCTTACTATACTTTCAGTCAGATCTCTTCTCCTTTGGGTACTCTGTAGTTGACTATGCTTCTGAGATGACTTTGTCTTACTCTTGCCTGAGTTCAACCATCACATCTTCCTTATCTATAAGGCATATTTGATATCATTTTTGGTCCATTTGTATTCTGAATTACTGCATTTCTGATTCAAAATAGAGATGTTCCTGCCCCCCACCCCATGTCTACAAATCCTTGTTTGAAAAAAATTTTAAAGATTTTTTTATTTATTTAGTTGTGAGAGAGAGAGAGTACGCACATGCCAGTGGGGTAGGAAAGAGAGGGACAAGCGGACTCCACGCTGAGCACGGAGCCTGTGGAGGGGCTCAATCCCATGACATCATGGCCTGAGCCAGAAAAACAAGCAGCAGGTCATGAGCTTGTGGTGGCATGGAGGCCCGCATCAGGCTCTGTGCTGGGCTTGGGTCAGTTACTTAACCAACTGAGTCACCCAGGCGCCCCTGAAATTTAATCCATATCGGGTATTGTGTCAAACATGTTTCTTCTGCCCCATGGCAGCTTTTTGCAGGGAGTATTTTCATCACCTGACTAGTTTGGATTATGCTATTTTCTTCTTAAAGAAATTTGGAGGGATATTATTTGCTATATACCTATTCACTTTAAAATCCTTTTAGTAGGGGTGCCTGGGTGGCCCAGTTGGTTGAGTGTCTGCCTTTAGCTCAGGTCATGATCCCAGAATCCTGGGGTAGAGTCCTAGGATAGAGCCCAATGTGGGCTCCCTGCTCAGTGGGGAGTCTGCTTCTCTCTCTCCCTCCTCCGGCTCTCTCTCTCTCTCAAATAAATAAAATCTATAAAAATAAAATAAAATCCTTTTAATTGCCCTGCCCTCTCAATTTCAGGTGTTTCTGCTTTAGGGTAGTTACAGGGCAGGGATTACTTGGTTTCTTAACTCAATACTACTCTCTTCTGTTGGCACAGTGAGTGCAGTTCCTAAAGTCAAGCCTTTTATGTTGTGGTGAGAGGTTATATGATGCCTGATTCTGCAGTACTCTTGTTTACCTTATTTTCCACTGTTCGCTTTTTTCTTTTCCTTTATCTCCAAACCTCCAAGGAATATCTCACCCTTCCAAGTATCTTCCTCTCCCCTTCAGAAACCTTGTCCTTCAGAACTGCCATTTTTGGGAGTGCCTGAGTGGCTCAGTTGGTTAAGCATCACCTTGGTTTCAGCTTAGGTCATGAGCTTGTGGTGGCATGGAGGCCCGCATCAGGCTCTGTGCTGGGCTTGGAGTCTGCTTCAGATTCTCTCTCCCTCTCCCCGACCCCTGCTCCTTTCCCAGCTCGCTTGTAGGCACGAGCTCTCTCTCTAAAAATAAATAAATAAAATCTTAAAAAAAAAAAAAAAAAAANNACCGCCATTTTTGGTCTCATGTGCTTTTAAGCCCTTTTCTTTTCCTTCCCACTTGTCAGTTTTCTGACCCACCAGTCTTAGACTTCTCAGTATTTCCCCATTTATGCCTTGTCCTATTTCTGGGATGCCACTGGAAACCAGCTGCATCCTCCAGTGTGGGCCCAGGAGCTGCCTCTGCTGGTTTAGGATATTTATTTCCCCACTTATATGCAAACTGAATTCTGTGATATTCCCTACGTGTGCTTTATATATGATTTGTGGGTGGTTATAACTGCTTTTCTTAGAAGATCACTGTAGTTTTTGGAGGAGTAGAGAGATATGCTTAGGGGACGACTATTGCCATATAGCAAATCCGAAGTCCAAAAAGGAATTTCCTTAGGGATGAAAAACAAGCAGCAGTAAAATTAGGTTTAGTCCATAAAGTGTAAAAATAAATTCTTAAAATGAAAAGGACTTTTTAAATAAGGAGTTCTTGTATAGAAGAGACCACATTTCTAGCTTAAAAATACAATTTGAATATAGAATGTTACATTTCATAAAGAAATGTTTAATAAGACTACATTTCTGATACCAGTTTCACTGTACACAATAAGTTAGTGACCAAAACTAACGCTGTATCTTATGTTTTTGGTGTTTTTTTGTAGCTTTCTGGTTTTCGAGAAACTATTATGAAGATGTTGGGATTTAACATGAGAACAGCTGACAAGGAAATCATCAATCACCTAAGGCTTATTATACAAGATTATGAAGTATCTAACAAATCAAAGGTTGCATCTGATTGTGAGACTGGACAGGATAATGAATAAAAAAGTTCTGTCTTCATTGCTGCCAACAAGAACACAGAAGATACAACATCTCCTCCAGCATCTTGAATTGGCTACATTATGAATAAAATGCATTGGGAGTTTTTCACTTGAAAAATTCTCTCCTTTAATATTTGGCATTTAACTTGTCTTTATCATTATGTTGTTCTACACGTTTATTTATGGTCTAGTCTGGATTGTTACTTATAACATATATCTAATTATATTTATTATTAGCAGTATTTTAAGCAAGATATTAATCAGAACTTGTATTCTTAGTTGGAATATTTATATTTATAGTTAACAGATTATTTCTAAAATGAACAGTCCAGAGTAATTATTTTAAAGTCAGCTGATTAGCAACCTTAATTCCCTTTTGCCATGTAGCCTAAAATACAGGTTCCAGGAATCAGGACATAGACCTTTTGGGGAGCCATTATTCTGCTGACCATAGCTCACATCTATCCAAATTGAATAGACATATATACCTACCTAATAGAAATGTGTATATATGGGGCGCCTGGGTGGCTCAGCCTGTTAAGGCTCTGACTCTTGATTTCTGCTCAGGTCTTGATCTCAGGGTCATAGGATTGAACCGCATATTGGTCTCTGCACTCAGTGAAAGTCTGCTTCTCTCCCTCCGCCCCCCCCCCCATGCTCTAACACAAATAAATCTTTAAAATAAAATAAACTATAAAGAGAAATGTGTATATATATTCTACAAAAAGACATTTATAAAATTATTCATGGCAGCATTGTTCATAATTGCCCCAAACTGGAAACTGTCCAAATGACCAAAAGTAGAGTTAACTATGACAACCAGATCCACTGGTTAAGCAATCAGATCTCCTTCGCTTGTGGCACAGGGAGAGCTCAACTGGAATGAGGAATTTTCTTAGGGGCCAAACTAGAAAGTGACTCTAGGTCTAACACTGGGGATATGGCAAATAGAGGACAGCATGAGTTTGAAGAGAAATGGTAAATTTATGGCACTCCAATTAGCACGCAGTAACCAGTGGCCTATAAGGAGAACTTAGTTCTTGTTGCACATCTGTTATTAACCACCCTCAAATTTTAAAATAAACCTCAAAATTAGGAAATGTGGCTTGGGATTCTGCCTTGTGACTCGGGTTTCAGGCAGCCCCTACTGCCCTAGCAGAAATATTTTTCAGGTCAGATTAATGGAGCTTGTTGCCCCAGGACAGGAGCCAACAGGCACAGCCAGGTACTTTGTGTGCAAATGCAAGGCGCCATTCTAGGCCCGAAAGGCTAAGATCAATTTTCCGCCTCCTCACCTATCTGAGGTGTCTCCTTCCGCCAAAGAGGGACCATTAGGACCCGTACAACCTACTCTGAAGCCTCGCCTGCGGCCCAACACACTCTAGCGACGGGGCGGCTGCTAACACAAAGACCACGTGCCTGGGCAGGATTCCCGTTCGAGATTCTGCACTGGACGCCGCCAACCGCAGGTGCGATCCCTGGCTGCGCACCGCAGCCCAGCCCGGCCTCAGCGACCCGTCAACGAGTTCACACTACTGCGCCTGCGCCCCGTCGAACAAGCTGCGCCCGGGTGGCTCCGCGGGGCGGGGACGGAAGAGGCTCGCAATCCGGGCGGTTGAAGAGCGTCGCTGAAGGCGGAAGGGAACGAAGAAGGCACGGGGAACCTGGTGGTGACTCGCTGGCAGAAGTGATTGGCTGGTGGAAGACCCGTTTCAGAACGCGCCACCGTGCGGGGCGGAGAACCCGCCGAGGGGGAGGTGGGACCTCGCGATTGCAACCTAACCGAGGGGCTGTTTCGCGGGAGAACAGCGACGCGCGCGGGAGCGGACGCAGGCGGCCTCGGCGGTGGGGTCTGAGCGCGCGGGGCTGACCCGTGAAAGTTCTGGCGGCGCTTCCGCGCGGGCATGCTCCGGCTGGTGCCCACAGCCGCGAGTTGGAGGGCTCAGGTGGCGCCAGTAACCGCTTTAAAATCTCGGGTGGCGCCTGCTCGACCAGGGTTGGAGCCAGCGCGCTGTTTCAGGCCCCTCTGAGCTGGAGCGCCGCGTGGCTCCAGGCGCCCAGGGTGACCTCGGGGTTGGTCAGTGTGGGGAGGGTCGTCAGCTCTGCAAGCCTTGATTTTGTCAGCTTCCTGTGCAGATCTGGGGTTGGAGAAGACGCGGGCCTTACGTAAACTAGATGCTAAGTGACCCGCAAGGACAGACGCTCCCTCGCGCAGGCGTCCACTTTGCATCGTGAGATGGAACTTTTGATTGGGGAGCAGGACAGGAGGAGGGAGGCAGGTGCCTTGCTTGTGAGGACTGGCACTGCAGGCTTCGGAGTACGATGCTTTCTTTCCTGGAGGAACCTGGCTGGGTTCCTACTGCGCTCAGCTTAGTTACCCCATTACAGTTCTGAAGATAGGTTGTTCAGGTCACTTTGGACTCGACCAAATATCGATGTTTCTTTCATAAACCATGTCTTAGGATGATCTAATTGATAGCAGAGCTTACTTATTGAATTTGATTCATTCTTTATTTGGGTTTTTTTTTTAATCAATGGTTTTATTGGGGTGTAGTTTACATAGCATAAAGTTCGCCTGTTTTAAGTGTACGTTAATGATTGTTAGCATATTTACATAGTTGTACAACCATCACCATAATGGAATTAGAGACTCTTTGGCGATTTTTTTCCCCCTGGTAATTGCCTTTACTATTCTGAGTTTGCACAAGTGGACATTTCAAGATCGAATATAACGTAAGAGACTCTGAAGTTGTACACTCAAATTGTTATCCATGAGTTGGTGAAATTAAGAGAGGAATCGAAGCATATTTTTTCCTAGATGTTGCAGGTGGTGAGACTTGTGTATTGTAATTCCTCATTTTCTGAGGAATATGGCATAAACCCCATTTTACAGATGAGGAAATAGATTTTGAAGGATAAATTACCTAAAGCATCATATCTGTGCCTAGGCTAAATCCCTGTCCTAGATGCTTTATCTCTGAATTTATTGCCTTTGCCACTTCATCAGCCTGATTTTCAATTATATTTATGTATGACCTGTACAACTCATTCATTTATTGAGCAAATAATTATTGAGTGATCAGTATGCCACTAACAAGATAAAACTGCTCTAGATGCTAGAGATACCATAGCGAACCAGCTAATTCCTACCCTCAGTTAATATTCTGGTAGAGGACACAATGATCAATTAAAGAAACACTAATTTTAGGTATTGAGACATGGCATTTTTAAAAAAGAGGCAAACTAAGAGTATAGGGAATGGTGGTGGGAGGCAGGATCTGTCTTGAGCAGAAATCTGAAAGAAGAGAAAGTTGGGACCTAAGAGAAAAGATTTGGCTTGAGCAAATGGAAAGATAGAGTTGCAGTTTACTGAGTTGAAATAAGGTCACACTGTGGAAGGACAGGGTTTTTGGTTACGATTATGAATGCAGCTTTAGATGTTTTTAGATGCCTCTTAGACATCCAGTTGGAGATACGGTATTTAAATCCATGCGATTGATTGCATGTGATTTGACCAAGGGAATGGTCAAATTCAGAGGGATGAAGAGGAACCAGGAGGAAAGATTGACAAGGGGGAGTCCAGTGTGTTATGAGGAAAAGGAGGAGCCTTGGAAGCCTTGGAAGACAAGTGAAGAAAGTGCTAGGTCGAAGAAGGGGTAATCCACGATGTGAAAAGTTAGATTGATTAGGTAAAATGAAGACTGAGAGTGGCCCATCTGTAAGAGAATAGAAATACAGTTAAATAAGATGGGTTTGAACTGCTTGGGTACATGTGGATTTTTTTTTTTTAATAAATACAATATAGTACTGTATATGTATTTTCTCTTCCTTGTGATTTCCTTAATAACATTTTCTTTTCTCTAGCTTACTTTGTTGTAAGAATACAGTATATAATACATATACAAAATATGTTTAATCAACTGTTTATGTTATCAGTAAGACTTCTGGTCAAAGTAGGCTATTAGTAGTCAAGGTTTTGGGAAGTCAGAAGTTATAAAAAAAAGTTATATGTCGATTTTCAACTGTGCAAGGGGTTGTTCCTCCTTACCCCCTTCAATGGTGAACTGTACATAAAGTCTTTTGATACAGATGTTTATACTGGCAGTTACTACAGAAACACTGTTTCCTCTTTTTTGAGGAGGTATACATTTTACAACCTCTCTGAAATGTGTGCTTTCTTTGATTAAGTAATTTCACTTGTAGGAGTTTATCCTACAGAAATATGTATACATGTACATGAATATATATATATATATATGTAAATATATCTATACACACACACACACACACCCCCAGGCATCCCAAAATGGATGTAGTTTTAAAGGAAAGATATTAGCTTAAGATGTGAAGGAACTACTAGAGGGCGCCTGGGTGGCTCAGTTGGTTAAAGCTACTGCCTTCAGCTAAGGTCATGATCCTGGAGTCCCAGGATCGAGTCCTGCATCAGGCTCCCTGCTCAGCAGGGAGTTTGCTTCTCCCTCCCCCTTTCATGTGCGCACTCTCTCTTGCTCTTTCTCATTCTCTCTCTCAAATAAATAATATCTCAAAAAAAAAAAAAAAAAACCTGCTACAGCCTGAAGTTTGTCCCCCCAAAATTCACATATCGAAGTCCTAACCCTCGGTGTAATGGTATTTGGAGGTGGGACTGTTGGGAGGTGATTAGGTTTAGATACGGCCTCAAGGTTGGGACCCCTATGATGGGATTAGTGTTCCTAGAAGAAGAGGAAGAGAGACCTGAGCTCTCTTCTCTCTGCCATGTGAGCGCACTACAAGCCAGGAAGTAGGTGCTCACTGGGAACTAAATCGAGTGGCACCTTAATGATGGACTTCCCAGCCTCCAGAACTGCGAGGAATAAATGTTTGTTGTTTACGCTGCAGTTAAGCTGGGTTAGTCTTGAAGCAGACTCCCCACTGAGTGGGGAGCCCACATGGGCCAATCCTACATCCATTGAGATCATGACGTGAGCCGAAACCAAGAGTTGGATGCTCAACTTACTGAGCCACCCAGGCGCCTCCGACCACAAATTCTTTCCTACTGTTCCCTTCAGAGGGTGGTGGCAGATTTCCCTGCTCTTGAGTGTGGGCTAGACTTAGTGACTAGCTTTTAATAAGTAGAATATGGCAGAAGTGGAGGGGTGTCAACAGATCCTGAAGGCGTCAAGACTTCCTCCTTGCTCCCTCTCTTGGGTCATTCATTTGGGTAAACCAGCTGCCCTTTCATGAAGACATAGCAAGCAGTGCTTTGGAAAGTCCTGTCGGGCAAGAAACTGAAGCTGCTCCCGATAGCCAGTGAGGAACTTGGCCCTCTGCAGTTTTGTTCAGCCCCAGTGAAGCCTTCAGATGACTGCATCTCCAGGGGACAGCTTGCCAGCAATGTCTCAGGAGATACGGAACAGGATCACTCAAGTAAAGCGCTCACAAAATCCTGTTGGTAATACATGTTTGTTGTTGTAAGTCACTATGTTTTGGGGGTAATGTCATAAGCAGCAGTAAATAACCAATTCTTGTAAATGTTTCATTCCCTTGTTTTCTCTTGCTAATAATTATTAGCTTCATTCCTGAAAAAATCAATTTTCTTTGCCTTAGTTTTATCATATATAAAAGAAAATAGTTGGACAGTCCTTCTCAACTTTGTCTTCATATTAGAATTACCTGGGCAGTTTCTAAAACATGTATACTAGTCCCCGCCCCTAGATCAGTTAAGAGAAATCAGAACTCAGGGTAGGGCCCAGTCATGTATTTTTTAAAGTTCTCTCTGAGATTCTAATATACAGGCTGGTTTGAAAACTTCCACATGATCTTTGAGCTTTGTCCTCTTGATTGTGTTATGACTAATACGCAACTGGGACATACTTTCGCTTCTATAAAGGCATTTCCGTGGAATTTTTGAGATACATAATCTGCCTCAGGAATAGACAATGGGTTCTTAGTTATGCTTCTTCCCTGAAGGGGTAAGTATGTATAGAAGAAAAAAAATTGACCTATTTTAAGAATTTCACAGAAGAATTAAGAATTAGCCAAAATACGATTTTCACATTTGCTGGTGTCTTTGCTTTCAGTGGGATCACTTTCTTAGTGCTTTTCTAGTGCTTGATGAAATCTGCATTGTGTTTTCATCTTATTAATCAAGAAAGTAAAGCATTGCAAGTCTTATTGGATCATTTTTAAAGTCCCCATGCTCTTCTTTTCGGACTTTTATGAGGTGTTCACCTAGGGACAGGTGCTGCTGCTGCTGTTCCCCCTCCTCCTCCTCCTCCTCCTCCTCCTTTTTCCCCCCTCCCCCCCCCTTTGCAATAGCTTCTTTGCAGTACAAGCGTTCTGCTGCTCACTGCAAACATTCATTTTGGAGACATCAAGTCTCCTGGGATTTACATCGGATTTGGGGTTCTCTCTTGTACCTGACATAGTAAAAATTTGCAGATTTTAACTTTCTATGTAGATCAAGCAATACTATATTCATCTAATGTGAAGTTTTGATAATTTGATAATGAATGTGTCAAAATTAGGAGTAGGAGTCACATACTAATCTAAAATCCTGGTAGAATAATTGAGTTACACTGCTGTTTTCCCATTTTTACTACAAGGTGCCAAATAATTTTCATTTTATTCCTGTAAAGTTTGTTTGGGAGAAGAGTACTAACATCAACTCTATAAATAACAAACTGATTGTAAAATTTATATACAAATGCAAAGGACCTAAACTAGCCAAAACATCTTTGAGAAAGAGCAGCAAAGATGAAGGATTAACACTACATCTGTTTCAAGATTTATTTAAAGCTACAGTAACTATGCATTGAACAAAGTTCCAAGTCTGTCCGGCTCATTTTGCCCCATCTCCGGGAAGCACCAAGGGGATTAAGAGAAACATATACTCAGGCAGAAATTTTAACTAACATTGTATTCATTGTATATGTCTTGAAAGGAAGAAATTATGTGGTTAAATATTAGATTTGCTAGTTTAACTATGTGTTGAATGTTATATGAAAGTCATGGACATCTTTATAAATGCCTATTGGTGTAATATAAAAATCATGTACTAAGTAAAAAGAATGTTTCCAATATCTTAATAAAATTTTATAGTTCATAAAAAAAATTAAGCTGCAGTAACACTGTGGATATTGGCATAAAAATAAAAAGATCAGTGGAATGGAATAGAAAGTCCAGAAGGATCCGAACACATGAATATCTGTTTTTTAATTTTGTTTTTGTTTGTTTGTTTGTTTTGTAAAGGTAGATGGGCAATTCAGTGGAGAAAGAGTAGTCTTTTCAACAGATGATCCTGGAACAATTTGATCCATCTGCTTAAAAGAGCAGATTTTGTATCTTGTACCCTATGCAAAAATGAACTAAAAATGAATCATAAACCCAAATATAAGAGTGAAAACTATTAAAACTTCTAGAAGAAAATACAGGAGAAAATTTTTTTGACCTTGAGTTAAAGACTCCTTAGATATGATACCAATAGTATGACCCTTAAGAGAAAAAATTTGATAAATCGAACCTTATCAAATTAAAAACATTTTTTAAAGATTTTATTTATTTGAAAGAGAGGGAGAGAGAGATCACGGGCAGGGGGTAGGGGTAGAGGGAGAAGCAGACTCCCCGCTGAGCAGGGAGCCCCATGCTTAGCCTGCCGTACTCCAAGTCCACCACTGGTTGCTTGTCAGGCTTCCAGCTCCTTCAGCTGTCCTCTCCTTGCAATAAGGGCGAAGTTGACTGAGATTTTTTTAGGCTCAGGACTTCCTGCTTGTTATATAAATTACTGAGAAAAGTGTGTTAAAATCTGCACTTGCGATTATGGGTTTTTCTATATATTAGTTTTGTCAACATTTACTTTCTAATTGTGAAACAATTGGCACACAAATTTAAGATTTTTATTTTTCTGTTGAATTGCCCCTTTTATCATTATGAAATCTAATCCTTTATTTTCAGGTAATACTTCTTGTCTCATCGTCTACTTTGTCTGATATTCACATAGCTAAACCACATTTCTTTCAGTTGGTGTTGGCATGGCAATTTTCCCCCCTTTTTTCTTCAACCATTTCTGTGTTGTTATATTTAAAGCGTATCTGTTATAAACAGCATATAGTAGAGCTTTGTGTTTTTTTTATTTTTTATTTTTTTAAAGATTTTATTCATTTATTTGACAGAGATAGAGACAGCCAGCGAGAGAGGGAACACAAGCAGGGGGAGTGGGAGAGGAAGAAGCAGGCTCATAGCAGAGGAGCCTGATGTGGGGCTTGATCCCATAACGCCGGGATCACGCCCTGAGCCGAAGGCAGACGCTTAACCGCTGTGCCACTCAGGCACCCTGAGCTTTGTGTTTTTAAATTCAATTTTATAATATTTGCTTTTAAGTTGGAATGTTTAGGCTATTGATGTTTAAAGTAAATTCTGATAAAGTTGGATCTAAGTCTACTATGTTGTTGTTTATTGTCTATATTGTCCATCTATTCTTTTTTCCTATGATGGTTAATTTTATGGGCCAATTTGGTTGAGCCATGATGCCCAGATGTTGGTCAGATATTATTTTAAGTGTTTCTGTGAGGGTGTTTTTGAATGAAATTAACATTTAAAGTGGTGGACTTTGAGTAAAGCAGATTGTTCTCCATAATGTGGATGGGCCTCATGCAATCAGCTGAAGGCCTATTCAGAACAAAAACTGACTTACCCTGAGTGAAAGGGAATTCTGCCAGCAGATAGCCTTGAGACTTGAATTATAACATTGGCTTTTCCATGGATCTCCAGCCTGCTGGTCTCCCTTGTAGATTTTAGACTTGCCAGGTCCTATAATTGCACAGAACCAATTTCTTAAAATCTTTTCCTACATATATACACACATCCTATTCATTCTGTTTCTCTGGAGAACCCTAGCCAATATAGTTTCTTAATTTTTCCTTTAGCACTTACTTTGAATTGAGTATTTTCATTTTATTATTCTATTTTCCTTCTGTATTTTAATAATATACTTTTGTTATATTTAGTGATTACCTAGACCCAGAGATGTACTTGACTTATGATAATTTACTTTGAATTAATACTTTTACAATTTCTGCTCCTTTTAAGAAGTTTATTTTTTCATTTTAAACTACCCTACACCCACCGTACTATTATTATCATGTACTTTTACAAATTTAACCCCACAAGACATTATTATTGTCGTTATTAACTGCTAGTACTTATTTCTGTTTCTTTACACATTTACCGATTCTGGTGCTCTTTCCTCCTTCCTACCATTATGTTTCTGAATGGGCTAATTTTCCATCAACCTGAAGAACTTCATTTAGTATTTCTTACAGCATAGTTCTTATAGCAGTGGATCCCTTCAGTTTTTTTTTTTTTCCTGCAAACTTCCTTACTTAATCTTAATTTCTGAGTGGTATTTTCTTTTTAAGATTTATTTATTTGAGAGAGAGAGAGCAGGAGGTAGGGGCAGAGGGGGAGAGAGAGAGTCTTAAGCAGACTCTGTGCTGAGCAAAGAGCCCGACACAGGGCTCAGTCTCACAACCGTGAGACCAGGACCCGAGCCAAAAACCAGGAGCTGGACACTTAACCAGCTGTGCCACCCAGTGCCCCGAATGGTACTTTCACTGAGTGCAGAACCCTAGAATAACAGGTTTTCCCACAGTGCATTAAAGATGTTATTCTGTGATTTTCTGACTGCTTTATGTTAAGTCAGTCCTCAGGGGGTGCCTGGGTGGAGCATTTGATTAAGCATCTGACTCTTGGTTTCAGCTCAGGTTGTGGTCTCAGGGTCCTGGGATCAAGCCCCACATCAAGCCCGGAGTCCAACCCCATGTCCAGCCCCTAGTCAGGCTCCACACTCCGAGTGGGGTCTGCTTGAGATTCTCTTCTCCCTCTGCCCCCCCCATGCACTCTCTCTCTCTCTCTAAAATAAATAAAATCTTAAAAAACAAAGTCAGTCCTCAGTCTTGTTGCATCTTTTCTTTTTTTTAAAGATTTTATTTATTTTGAGAGAGAGAGTGTGTGTGTGAGCGGGGGTAGGGGCAGAGGCAGAAGGAGAGAGAGAATCTCAAGCAGACTCCATGCTGACTGTGCAGCCTGTTGCAGCTCTCAATCCCACAACTGTGAGACCATGACCTGAGCCAAAATCAACAGTTGGTGGCTTAGCTGACTGAGCCATCCAGGTGCCCCTTGTTGTGCATCTTTGAAGGTAATGTGTCCTTTTTGTCCCCCTGTGGTTGCTTGTAAGTTTTTCTCCGTCTTTAACTGTAAACAATTGACTATAATGTGCCTTGGTATGGTTTTATTTAGCTTTATAATGCCTAAGATTTGCAGAGTTGATTGGATCTGTGGATCGATGTCTGTCATCAGGTTTGGCACTGTTTTAGTCATCATTTCTTCAATCCTGTTGTTTCTCTTTCTTTATTGTGACACTCTAGTTACAGATATGTTAGATCTTTTGCGTGTGTGCCACATGTGTTGAATGCAATTTCTTAAAAGTTAATTTTTTTCTGTCTGTGCTTCAATTGGGTTATTTATTTGGCTTGACTTCAAGTTCATCAATCCTGGTGGCTGTGCTTCTAAGAGAAAAGAGGACAGAAAACATGGAAATAGAACTGAAACTGTAAACTAGCTTTAGAGTAAGGAGATATTACCGTTCTCTACCATTCCCTTTCATATTCATAATTAACTGTGTATCTACGCTATTTGTAGATATGATGACAAAGCAAGTTTTTACATATGTCATTTTTTTTATTGCAATGTAGTTATTTTCAATTCCTTTCTCCTTCTTCAAATCCAATTAACAAATCCCCATTGGGAATTGTTGTGGTAGAAGTATTTTAGTCTATGTGCGATGTCCAGACCATCACAATATTATCCTAGTATTTAAGCAGACACTTCTACCCAAATGTTCTCTTGAAAGCATGGTTTCTGAAATGACATTCCTCATGGGAATATTTGTATGACCGAACAACTATTGTCATTAGAAATACATTGTCTATCTGTCTCTCTCCCTCTCTTTATATATGATGTGTTTCTTTTTATTATTTTAAGTGACACATGAAAGTTATTTGAATTCTTTTAGTCTATTGATACACGGTACATCTGGAAGAGAAAAGGCAGAATGAAAAGAAACCATTCTGGAACTGTTGGCAGATGTGAACAGATCCACCTCCTATATGAATATGAAAAGAGAAGAAGATACCATTGCAGCCTGCAGAAGCTGGGTTAGGGTTTTTCCCTTTCTTTCTTTCTTTCTTTCTTTCTTTCTTTCAGAGAGAAGAGGGGCACTTGGCTGGCTTAGTCAGTAGTGCTTATGATTCTTCATCTCCGGGTTGTGAGTTCAAGCCCCACACTAGGCATACAGCTTGCTTAATTAAAAAAGAAAAAAAGAAGTTACCGTGAACATTTCATGATGAATGTAAGAACAAGTTTTGATTGATTTTTGAAGAAATAGGAATTTTATTACCAGTTGTTTTTATTACTAAGAGATAATTGATTAATGTTGAGTGGTTTGTTGGTCCTCTTCTTAATAGAGGATTAAAACAAACAGTAAGGCATAGTCCACTGGAATCCTTTCTACCTTTGTGATGTGTGGAGAGAATATGCAAGTAGGACCTGAAGGTCTATGTGATACTGAAGAGAAGGTATAAGGGAACAGGGCTGTGAGAGCTGAGATTTGAGGCGGTGGCTAGAAAATGCATTATTGGAGTTTTATATTTCCGGTGTGGAGCGATTTCTGCTGATGACCAAACCCCGGGTTGTTTCTGGATCTGTGTGTGAAAGGTTGAAGTGGGATAGAGACAGTCATTGCTGGTCCACTGGTCCTCAAAAATAAATAAAGTTCCCTGATTTGTAGCATTTGTTGATTTTTATTGTGTAAATACTGCCACTATGGCTGATTTCAAGTTACCAACATGTTATTAGTGTGGGACTAGAAAGAGATATGAACAATCAGCTCGCAGGACGTGGAATGAACTGGCTTCAACACATCACTGAATATAGGTGAAGGGTACTGAAGTTAGATAGGCATACTAATCACAAAGCTATACTGTTAGATGGGCCATCTACCTGGCTATTGAAATCTAGGATTATGGCATGAATTTGATATAGAAGTTGCCTAAATCTTCATTGAGTGAATAAGAGTTGGAGAGTGGTCAGTTGGTAAGAATGCATAAGAAGAGTAGGTTTTATAGGAGCCTGGGGTTGGAGACGTGGGGAGGGATGTTGTCAAGGAAGTAGTGGAAGTTATTCAAATACCTTCAATTAACTCTAATAGCTGGTTTTTGTAATCTGTATGTAAAGCTCTACATGATCCAATTTGTGTTATAAAGGAATAATTCAGGAATCAAAAGTAGTTGATAGTAATTCCAATCAAGCAACAAAGAAATCCAATATTCATAATTCACAATAACACCGTCCATTTTTTTCTCACTGTATCTTTCACATTGTAAAACCTCTTTCTCCTGTTAAAAGAAAAATTCCCATAACTTACTGATCTAATAGGCTTTTATTCACCAATTCATGAAATGGGCAGCATCCAATCTAGCAGAAAAGCTCACCAAGGAGCTGTACAAAATGAAAGACTTATAGGCACAAGGAAGCCGGCACAGGAAGTCATACTAGGTAAAAGCAGATTGGTTATTGCAAGGTTACTTTCCCTTTGCAGGGAACAAAGGGACGCTTCAGAGCCAGGTCAGGTAACTCGTGTTGAATGGGGAACTGCCGATTAGTTACCTAGGCCTTCCTTTTCTGGGAGAACCAAGCACAGACATTTAGGTAAGGGTTGCGTGGGTGGCTCAGTTGGGGAAGCATCCGACTCCTGATCTTAGGACCAATGTGTGGGGCTCAATGCAGAGCTCAATGAGGGGCTTGAAGTAGGACCCTGAGACCAAGACCTTAGTTGAAATCAAGAGTTGGACACCTAACTGACTAAGCCACCTAGGCACCCTATCACGAACTCTTTCGTTGAAAAGATCTAAATAATAAAAGACCTAGATAATAAAAGATTGATACTTTTAAGAAGAAACTCTTACTATATTATCTAAGAGTTGACAAAGGAGTAAGGAATAGATTCAAAATGAAGGAAAAATCTGGACCTGATAAAAGAGGCTCTAGAGGGATCCATTGCCCCCTTCTACCATGTGAGGACCCAGCCAGGATTTCCCAGCCTTCACAACTGTAAGAAATAAATTTATGTTATTACCCAGTCTGTGGTATTTTGTAACAGCAACTCAAATGAACTAAGACAATAATAATCCCTTATGATTTTTTTAGATGTTGCATTTCTGACCAGCTGACTTCTGTTCCAGGTCTGGGATATTTGGGGCATCAAAGAAAACCCAGGCAACCAACCACCATATTGTTGCTCAGGTCCCTGGCTGGTCTGCTTTCTTCTCTCCACCTTTCAGAGTCATCTTATGTTTGTTTTATATCCGGTGTCCAGTGTTTTTACTTGTACTGAAGTAGCAGGAGGAATAGGGTAAAGTGTATCTACTCTGTGTGGCCAGAGTGCAAATCCCCGTCTTCAGTTTCTTTTCTTTTCTTTTCTTTTCTTTTCTTTTCTTTTCTTTTAATATTTTATTTATTTATTTGACAGAGAGAGAGAGAGACAGCCAGTGAGAGAGGGAACACAAGCAGGGGGAGTGGCAGAGGAAGAAGCAGCCTCCCAGTGGAGGAGCCTGATGTGGGGCTCGATCCCAGAACGCGGGGATCACGCCCTGAGCCGAAGGCAGACGCTTAACGACTGAGCCACCCAGGCCCCTCCCCCTTCAGTTTCTGTTGTAAGTGTGTGGCTTGTGTCTTGCTGAGGTATTGTGGCCAATCCTTTTTTTTTTTTTTTCAAGATAAAGTGTTCCTATTACTGGAAGACCATTATTGTCCATTTGGCAAATCTTCATTACTTCAGTGGCCTGAGATGCTTGGTGAATACAACCTCTGAATATATGTAAATATTTTAAGTTTTGACTTAGAGCAGACTACTTCTATTATAGCCACAGATTTACCCTAATTTCATTTACGAGTAGGTATTTGTACATAAAAGTTTATTTGACAAATAAAATACGGTAGTTTAATTCTTCAAAGGCAGTTTACAGACGTATCTGTTTTGGAATAATTATAGATGTTTCAAACCTGTATTTGATTTCACGGACAAATGAATAAGTAGAAGAGAAACACTCCAGGAGGGAGTATAAATGCACATTCAAGTAACTTTAATGATTAAATTATGCCTTTTACTCTTACTGACAAGATTGTCAAATCCATTTCTCATAGATAAATTGATTGGCCCAGTAATCTGAAATAAATGGTCTGAGATTGTGAGTTCACATTTTAAAATCCTTTCAATTTAGTCGGAGAGAGTGGCCACATCTCTCTCTCTCTCTCTCTCTCTCTCTCTCTCACACACACACACACACACACACACACACACACACTTCTATGGAAAACGTATGGCTATTCTGCCTAAGAAAAAGTCCATGCTCTGATTTTGTTAATAAATTTCCCTCTGTTGTTCACATAGCTTTGCAGCATAAACAATGCATTGTCCTGCACCAAGGATTAGTATGTGTTTCATAGCACAGGTGTGAGACCTGGACGTCGCCAATATTAAGCATTGATTGTATCATCATGCAGTGGTGAGTAGAGGAGGTAAAGCTAGGGAAGAAATGTAGGCTGTTAAAATGTGAAGCAAAATCGTTCTGGGATTTTTTGAAATGTCAAGAGGCCCAAATATGAATTTAAGTTAGAGTTTTATAAAATAACATTAAGTTCTCCTCTTAATGCATTTTCATATAATTTTCTTTAGGCTCCCTCAACACCCTCTAGGCCAGTAGAGCTTCACAATTATTTAAAAATCAATCCCTAAGTCAGTATCCTTTCTCTGTAATTTTAGTATCCTCCAATCTCCTAAGGACAGCTGCAAGTTGAAATGATTTTGGAGAACTGTGAACAAAAATCTAATAAAAGAATGGCTTCATTTTGCAGGGAAGTGTGTATTAGGTAATTGACAGAGAATGACCAGGAACATGGATGCAGGAGTAGGTCAGACAGATTGAATTGTTAAGTATTTTGAACACACTGTAAATGAGATTTTGAAATCAATATGCCATTTTTGTTGCATCTAATAAGAACATTTAAAGATAAAGGCAAGATGGAAAGATGTAATACTGCTTTGGTTTAGCTGCTAAAGTAAATGAAAGTGCTAAGGTCCCCAGGATCTCTTGAAAAAGGCAAACTACTCTCTTATATAATCTTGCCTTTAGAAACCGTGTTTATGATCGTATGTGAAATAATTGTACATTATATACTGCGGCAATATACGTGATGCTAATTTTCATCTTGGAACACCTGCCTGACTTTTTATTGTTGTTTTAGGGCTGAAGTGGGTTTTCTGTAACAGCACTTTTTGTTTTTGAGGTTTATTTTTTAGGGGCACCTGGGTGGTTCAGTTGGTAAGCCTCTGACTCTTGATTTCCACTCAGGTCATGCTCTCAGGGTCCTGGGATGGAGCCCTGCTCCGGGATCTGTGTGCTCAGTGCAGAGTCTGCTGGCGATTTTCTCCCTCTCCCTTTGCACCTCCCGCTGCTCTCACATGCACGTACTCACACGCACTCCCTCAAATAAATAAATAAAATCTTTAAAAAAAATAAAGTTTATTTTTTAGTAATCTCTATACCCGACGTGGTTCGAACTCATAACCCCAAGATCGAGAGTCATATGCTCTTCCAACTGAGCCAGCCAGGGACTCCCCAGTGACAGGTTTTGGCTGGACACAAACCTACTGAGGTTTCTCCATCCTTTATTACGCTGCATTCAAACAGAGGAATTCAAAGCAGCCCCGAGTAGATCTCAAGGAACTAGTGTCCTAAGTGGAACAGGAACATTTGGTTCCTTACCCAATAGCCATTTCCTTCTTTTGTTGTTTTTTTTTTTGTTTTGTTGTTGTTGTTGTTGTTATTGCTACAGCCCCATGTTTGTTTGGGTTCCGCTCTTTCTCTGCAGTCCTGTGCTTGGAGAAGAGATCAATCCTGGTAGGTACAAGCTAGATAAGGCCCTTTCCCTTAGCCAATGATTGGTCTAGAGGTGTGACTATCAGCCAGTTTGGCCAAGGAGACGTGAGAAATATGCTGGCAGAACTTCTGGGAAGGTTTTCCTTGCTTTCAAAAAAGACCCAGGAAGGAGGTCATCCTCTTTTCTTCTGCACATTGTGGCTAAATGTGACCCTTGAACTACTCTAACTCTCCAGACTCTAGAAGGAAGTGGGTCACACCAAGGACAGCAGAGCAGAAGATGGAAAGGGCAGGCTTGATGACAGTATTGAGCTTCTGAACTTGGAATGAAATTTGGAGCTGCCCTACACCCAGACTTGTTGATGAGATGTTAGGTGTCCTTCTGTGTAGGTCCCTTGAGTCAAGATTCTTTATTACTTATAACTGAAACGGTCCCGTTGAAGTAGTATTATATCACAGCACCCTTGGCTTGTGTAACATCTTCCACTTAGATAACATACTCCTTTAAGCAGTGATGAATATTAATTAATCTTTGTATTCTGTAGGGAGTTTAGAAATGCCAGATTAGTCTGCTTTTACCCATTGTGGTGAAAGAAAAAAGAATTTGGCAATAATAGCTACCATTTACTGAATATCTACTGCATGTGAGGCACTGTGCCAAATGCTTTAGGTATATTATCTCATTTAATTATCACAAAATGCCTAGGTATTATTGCCACCATTTTTTTTTTTTTTTACAAGGAAACTGAAGCTCAGGAATTTTAATCCACTTGTGCAATATGAAACACTAGTAAGAGGTAGAAAGGGATTGAACAGAAGTCTCTTTTTGATAAAAGTTATGCACGTAACTTGGCCGATTCCCTTTTATTAGGCATTATGTACTAGTCATTAAGGATGATAAAAAAAAAAAAGATAAAGTCAAAATTGCTTTGTAGCTTTGGAAAATTATCAGCACTGTCTAGCCGGGAGAGAAAAAAATGAATGCCAAAGGACTATCAAAAGCAGGCTTCTAAGGGTGCTGTTGCTCGTCTCCCAGTGATGTGTGATGGTGGGAGGGAGACGTGATAGTGATGGAGTCACAGAGGGTGATGGTTAAGGAGCCCAGGCTCTGAGCCAGCCTGCCCAGGATGCATCCTAAATGCTTCCGCATGCATGGGCCATCAGGTTGGAGAACTGGGATTCTGTGGAATCACGCTGTTGCTGCAGGTGAGCTTTTTAAGGATAAAAGGTGAGAATGGGGCAGGGCGCCTGGCTGGCTCAGTCGGGAGTGTGCCACTTTTGATCTCGGGGTTGTAGGTTCAAGCCTGACGTGGGGTGTAGAGATTACTTTAAAAAAATAATATCTTTTAAAAAATGTGAGAGGGGAGAATCATGTAGAGGGAGGCTTCCAAACTGAATTTTCTCCTCAAAGCAAAGGGAGTTACAGGTTGGTGGGGGTGGGAGGGGTAAGGGAGAGGTCCATAATTTAACATAATATGCTGGTTTAGATGAAACTGAGCCCATGGCAGCCTCTATGGCAGCATAGTATAGGCCCCAGGGACAATCTAGCCAAGATTTCCATTCAGGATTCTTTCTACGAGAGAAATAGACTCTCTCAGCCAATGAATTCTATGAAATAAACTGATTAATTCTCTCATCAGTGTTTTCAGGATGGCAATGTCAAGCACCCTAGATCCATTCAAATTTCTGTTCAAGGTTCTGAAACAAATACTGGACCATGATATTACAGCAGAAATAGCTGACCATCCACGTATGTTTCTTAATGTTGCCCGTTTCCGTATCTATCTCCACAAAATATACTGGGAATGCAGGTAGACTTCAGATTCCAGCAATAGTACCGAAAGGCCAGAAGGATCTGAAATCTTAGAAAGGAGCTGGAAGTGAATGAAATAAACTGGTCAGAGAGAGAAGTGGTCCACAGCCCCCATTGTCTTCCCCAGGTAGAGGTCGGGTGTAGCTTGTTCCCAGAAGATGAAATTCTTCCCAAGCCTGAGAGTTCCAGCGCTCTTCCTGACAATCTGTCTTGTGGATTTCAGGCTTGCCTAACCAGCCCCCATGATCACATAAGCCAATTCCTTGTAACAAATCTCTTTTTTGTTCTGATTCTCTGCTTGAACCCTGGTTGATACACAGTGACGAAGAGAAACGAGAAGCTAGAAAAGACAAAATGTTATGCCTAGAGAAATAAAGATAAGGATGACAGGAAATCCCTCATCAAAATACACAATTGAGAACATAGTTGTACAACATCCTTAAAGTAACAACAAAAAATTGTCAGCCTAAAAGTTACAAATATTACAAAGTACAAATATCTTTCAGAAACGAAGGTAAAACAAATATGTTCCAGGCATACAAAAGTTAAAAGAACTAATCTCTAGCAGATCAGCACTATAAAAAAAATACAAATGGTTTTTAAAAATAGGCTTTAATTTTTAGAGTAGTTTTAAGTTTATAAGAAAATTGCACAGGAAGTAGAGTTGCCTTATACCTCCTCTCCCACCCCACAATTTCCCCTATTATTGACATTTTGCGTCAGTGTGATCCATTCATTATTATAAACCTATATTGACATATTTTTTACTAATGTCCATAGTTAGGGTTTACCCTTCATGTTGTACTGTTCTATGGATTTTGAGGTAAGCACATTCGTGTATCCCCGATTACAATATTGCACAGAATGGTTTCACTGCCCTAAAAATGCTCTGTGCTCCCCCTCCTCTCCCTGAACCCCTGACAACAACTGATCTTTAAACTGTCTCCATAGTTTTGCCTTTTCCAGAATGTTGTATGGTTGTAAGCACATAGTATGTAGACTTTTCAGACTGGTTTTTTTCACTTAGAAATACACATTTAAGATTCCTCCATATCCTTTTTGTGGCTAAATAGATCATGTCTTTGTTTTTTTTTCTTTTAAATGGTAATTTCTTAAAAGATTTTATTTTTAAGTAATCTCTACACCCAGCATGAGGCTCGAACTCAGAATTGTGAGATCAACAGTCAAATGCTCTATCAACTGAGCCAGCCAGGCGTCCCTCATTTCTTTGAAATGTAAGTTTTTCAGGCAGAAGGAAAATGATTCCAGATAGAAATCTATATCTCTGCTGGAAACAATGTCTACACCAGAAATGCTAACTACATGGGTAGATATATATGATTTTTTAATTTAAATATCTTCAAAAGACAACTGGCCTTTTAAACAAACAAAACATAGTATGGGCTTTATTTATTTTTTATTTTTTTAAAGATTTTATTTATTTATTTGACAGAGAGAGAGACAGCCAGCGAGAGAGGGAACACAAGCAGGGGGAGTGGGAGAGGAAGAAGCAGTCTCATAGTGGAGGAGCCTGATGTGGGGCTCGATCCCAGAATGCCAGGACCACGCCCTGAGCCGAAGGCAGACGCTTAACGACTGTGCCACCCAGGCGCCCCCATAGTATGGAATTTATAACAAAATTATAAATCCCAAAGAACACAGAAGAAAAGGAAAAAACTCCCAAAGAACTCATGGGGCGAACGGAAAACAAACAGCAACTCATTCTAGGATGAGAGCATTACCTTGATATCAAAATCTGACAAAGATATTCCAAGAAAAGAAAACCACAGATCAATTGTGAAGAAAAGTTTAATCAAATCTAACGGTATGTAGGGGCACTTGGGTGGCACAGTTGGTTGAGCACCCAACTCAGAGTTCCGGCTCAGGTTGGGATCTCAGGGTTGTGAGATCAAGCCCCATGTCGGGCTCCCTGCTCACCGTGGAGTCTCCTTGGGTTTCTCTCTCGCTCCCTCTGCCCCTCCCCCCCAAATAAGTAAACCTTTAAAAAAATTTAATGGTATGTAAAAAGGATAATCCATTATGACCACTGGGTTTTATCCTAGGAATGTAAGAGTTCACTTAAAAAAACAATCAACTCCTGAAACCAGTAGTGTACTGTATGTTAACTAAAATTTAAATAAAAATTTAAAAACCCAATATTCACCATATAGTAAGAAATAAGCGCCAAATGATTATCTCAGCAGATGTTGTTTTAGTCCTTTCTGTCTGCTTTAACAAAATACAGACTGGGTAGCTTATAAACAACAGAAATTTCTTTCTCACAGTTCTGGAGGCTAGAAGTCCAAGCTCAAATGCTGGTAGATTTGGTGTGTTGTCTGGCGGGAACCAGCCTCCTGATTCTTGGCTGGTACCTTCTCCCTGTGTCCTCCTATGGTAGAGGCGGCAAGGAATATCTCCGGAGCCTATTTCATAAAGGCACTAATCCCATTCATGAGGATTTCCCCCTCATGACTGATAGCCTCCCACTGCCCCACCTACTAATACCATAACTTTTAGGGGTTAAGATTTTTTTTAAGATTTTATTTATTATTTATTTGAAAGAGCGAGCACAAGCAGAGGGAGGGGCAGAGGGAGAAGGAGAAGCAGACTCCCTGCTGAGCAGGGAGGCCGACTTGGGGCTCACTCCCAAGACCCCAAGATCGTGACCCGAGCTGAAGGCAGGCATTTAACCGACTGAGCCACGCAGTCACCCCCTGGGGGTTAAGATTTCAACATATGAATTATGAAGAGGGGAACACAAACATTCAGATCACAGTTGACGCAAAAAAGCATTTGACAAAATCCAATGTCCACTCCTGGTAGAAATTCTAAACAAACTAGGAATAGAATGGTCTTTATTTATCTTTTTCTAGGCCCCGTGTCCTTGAAATAAAATCTGTCAGAATGCCATGAAGTTTTGTGTTGTCTCTGGTGGCAGAGATGGACATTACTTTGAAGGCAGGACCGAGTTGAACAGAAGCACTTGGGTAAGAAGAAAAGACTAGTTAGTCCGGCTAATTCTCCTCCGAGAGCCAAAATGCAGTAGTTTCTTGCTTAATTGAGTATCATTTTCCTGTAGTCCCATTTTCTTGCTTCTCTTCATGTTCTATTTCATGGTTCCATAGCTATTCAGGAATTAAAACAGTATGTGTGAGTGTGTGTGTGTGTGTGTGTATATATACACACATATGTATATACAGTATGTATATATGTATGTATATACATATGTGTGTATATGTATGTATATACATATATGTGTATGTATGTATATACATATATGTGTATGTATGTATATATATGTTTATACATATATATGTATATATATTCAAACTTTGTTACTTTGGAATTACAATTTGAAACAATTACATTTTATTTTTTATTCTTTATATTAATAGAACATAAATTATATAAAAATTCAAAAAAATAATTGGTGAATTTCTGAAACAAAGGCAAGAGATATAACTGCTATGGTCTCATTATTTGTGTGTCCTCAAAATTCATATATGGAAAACTAATGCCCAAGGTGATGGTATTAGGAGGTGGGGCGTTTTGGGGGTCTTTGGGATGCGATGAAGTCATGAGGGTGGAGCCTCATGGGGTTAGTACCCTTACAATAAAGACCTCAGCGAGATCCCTCCTGTTGCCCACACGGCAAGTAGGCAGTTTACAATCCCGAAGAGGGCGTTTGCCAGAACCTAACCATGCTGGCACCCTGGTCTTGGATTCCCATGTTTCCAGAACTGTGAAATAAATTTCTGTTGTTTATGAGCCCACCCAGTCTGTGGTATTTTGTTACAGCAGAATGAATAGACTAAAACAATAACTTTTAGGATGTAATTGTAAATTATGTATGTTTTCATGTTAGTACTCATTCAAATGTTATTATTCATCCAAACAGTGTTGTCCTATCAACAGAAGCCAGACGTGCATGATAACGATTGAATTCAATCATCTTTGATTTTTTGCCAACTTTCAGTCCTAGCAAACATAGCTTTAGATACACTTTTTCATTTGTGTCATTTCAAAGGTATGTTTGCAAAATACATTTGTACAATAAATACATTTTGTTTAACAATTTGTTGGCTTATTTCTTACGTTTAAAAATTTAAATGTGTAACGAGTAAGCCTTCATGTGTACCCTTCCCTTAGGCCCTCAAAATGTTAGGGCCTGAGGGAGGGACTCTCTCAGGTCTTGCTCTGGTAGTCAGCTGTGGAAAGTCACCTGAGTAAGAGGTGTCTGGCTAATTTCCTCTCCTTCCTTTCATCTCTCTTGTATTTGTTGTGGAAAACTGGGGACAGGGGGAAATGAATCTCCTGGAGATCAGTTTACACACTTTCCCTTTCCCGTGGAGAATCAAAATGGGTGAGGAACGCCTCATGTAACAGAAGAGGCATCCATGAAGACCACACTTTACTCAACAACCTGCAAAAAGACTGGCTGCCTTCCTAGCCCCCCCTCAGCCCTCAGTGCTGGAGGATGCCTGAAAGTCCACCCTTAGAATTTTATTTTAAGATCTTCATCCTTCTCTGTCTTAGTGTCCTGTACTTCAGGAGATTTGATTTTGGGAAAGGAGCAGAGAAGACCTGCATCTCCAGTGCAACCGGGTAGAAGAACCACAAAGCACGGGGAAGCTGAGATAGAGATGAGGGGAGGTGGGATGGGGATGAGGGGAGAGGGGAGGTGGGAGGGAAATGAGGAGAGGTGGAGGGGATGAGGGGAGGTGGGAGGAGATGGGGGGAGGTGGGAGGAGATGGGGAGAGGTGGGAAGAAGATGGGGTGAGATTAAATGGAGATGAGAGGAAATGGGAAGTAGATGAGGTGATGCAGGATGCAGTTGGGGGAGGCAATGAGAAGGAGAAAAAAGTTTAACTACTCTTTCTGCCATTTTGCCTAGGGCTGCTGGAAGGAAGGGGAACATTTAATTTAATTTAATTTAATTTAATTTAATTTTTACTTTTATTTGAATTCTAGTTAGTTAACATACAGAACAATATTGGTTGCCAGAGTAGAATTCAGTTGTCACTTACATACAACAACCAGTGCTCATCACAAGTGCCCTCCTTAATGCCCCTCACCCATTTAGCCCAACCCCCACCCACATCCCTCCATCAACCCTCAGTTTGTTCTCTGTAATTAAGAGTCTCTTATGGTTTGCCTCCCCCTCTGTTTTCATCTTATTTTTCTTTCCCTTCTCCTATGTTTATCTGTTTTGTTTATTAAATTCCACATCTGAATGAAATCATAGGGTATTTATCTTTCTCTGGCTGACTTACCTCACTTAGCATAATACACTCTAGGTCCATCCATGTTGCAAATGGCAAGATCTCATTAATTTAATTTAATTTAATTTATCTGAGAGAGAGCGAGAGAGAGATAGAGAGCACAAGCAGGGTGAGGGGCAGAGGGGGAAGCAGGCTATCCACTGAGCAGGGAGTCTGATGTGGGACTCAATTCCGGGACTCCAGGATCATGACGTGAGCTGAAGGCAGATGCTTAACCGACTGAGCCACCCAGGCACCCAATTTCATTTGTTTTTTATGACTGAATAATATTCCATTGTATATACATATACCACATGTTTTTTTAAGGTTTTATTTATTTATTTGTGAGGGAGAAAGCAAATGAGAGCACAAGAGCAGGGGGAGGGAGCAGCAGACTCCCACTGAGCAGGGAGCCCGATGCTGGGCTCCATCCCAGGACACTGGGATCATGACCTGAGCCGACGCTTAACCGACTGAGCCACCCAGGCACGTTCTATACCACATCTTCTTGATCCATTTATCAGTCTTGGAAATTCGGGCTTTCTCCACGGTTTCACTATTATTGATAATGCTGCTATAAATATCAGCGTGGATGTACCACTTTGAATCTGTATTTTTGTATCCTTTGAGTAAATACATAGTAGTGCAATTGCTGGATTGTAGGGTAATTCTATTTGTAACTTTTTGAAGAATCTTCATACTGTTCTCCAGAGTGGCTGCACCAGTTTGCATTCCCACCAACAGGGCAAGAGGGTTCAGAGGGGGTATTTTAGAAGTCAGGTTTGGCAGTGAGAGGGAGTGGGTGTTTGGTTGAACAGCTCAGAGAGGACCCTGTGTATGCTGATACTTGAAAACATGAGCTGTGGAATGAGACAGATGGGCTCAAATCCATCGGACATTTTTGAGCTGTTTGGCCTTGGGCAGGCTGTTAACTTACGTGACTCTCAGTCTTCTCATCTGTAAAATTTAGCAGCATGCTTGGACCTAGTTTATATGATTATTGCAAGGACTCGTGAGGTGTCATTCAGTAAGTACTTGCTAGTGTGCCTAGCATACTGTAAGTAAATTAGTTATTGGAGGGGCGCCTGGGTGGTTCAGTCGTTGGGCGTCTGCCATCAGCTCAGGTCATGATCCTAGGGTCCTGGGATCTAGCCCCGTAGGGCTCTCCACTCTGCGGGAAGCCTGCTTCTCCCTCTCATACTCCCCCTGCTTGTGTTCCCTCTCTCGCTGTCTCTCTCCCTGTCAAATAAATAAATACAATCTTTTTAAAAAAATTATGGTTATTGGATAATTTCCTCTGCAGACCAAGAATAAGTAATCTGAATAGATTGCATAAATTGTCTTTAACCTATACTCAGCCAAGCCTATATCTGTTCTTACTCGGAAGCATTTCAACCCTAGAAAACAGGACTTTGAAGAAGGAAAGTTACTGAAAAGGGGTCTGGCTCTACCTTTTGTCTCGTCTAGACTTCCTGCAGTCTTGCCCCCACATTGCCACTGGAACAATCCTGTATTTTATTATTTTTAAAAAAGATTTATTTATTTAGAGAGAGAGAGTGAGCACGTGCAAATTGGGGAAGGGGCAGAGGGAGAGATTCCTCAAGCAGACTCCCCGGGGAGCTTGATCTCAAGACCCATAAGAGCATGACCTGAGCTGAAACCAAGAATTGGAAGCTTAACTAACTGAGCCACCCAGGTGCCCCTGGAATGATACTTTAAAATGTGACTCTACTTGTTAATTTCCCGTTAAAGTCTTTAAATGGCTATTTGCCTACAGAAGGTGAAATCTCTTTAGCTTGGCATAGAAGGTTCTCCTTGACCTGGCCTCTAATGAGCTTTCCTGCTTCCATGTCCTCTCCCCCCGATCAGAGTAAGTGCCTCTTCCTGTGCTTGCCAGCACACTGGGCACGCTTCTACACACGGTTATTGTATGTGCAGTGAATTTCCTCCCAAGAAACTGAACACAGGACCTGCCTCATTCATTTCTGCTTTACTAATTTCCAATGTTTATTTTCAATTAGGAAATACCTTTACACGGTTCGCAATTAAAAATATATAAAAGGAATACAGTGAAAACTCTATTTTCCAGATATTCTTCTTTACCTTCTAGGAGGAAACCAATCAGTGTTAATAGTTTTTTTGGTGTGTATATTTCTGGAGATAGTTTATGTGAGTTGTTGCGTGTGTATTCTTTCTCCTTCCTTTTGAACAAATGATATGTATTTTTTTAATATTTTATTTTTAAAAAGATTTATTTATTTATTTCAGAGAGAGAGAGCGTGCAGGAGGAGGAGCAGAGGGAGAGGGAGAGAGAGAATGCTTGAGCAGACTCCCTGCTGAGCATGGAGCAACACGTGGGGCTCGATCCCAGGACCCTGAGATCATGACCTGAGCCGAAATCAAGAGTCAGACGCTTAATCCACCGAGTCACCCAGGTGCCTCTAAACAAATGACATTATTCATACCGTCCTATACTCTGTTTTTTTCCTTTATATATCTTGGCAATCTTTCATATCATGAGTTTTCTCATTCTTTGTCTTTACGTGGTGTTGTTCATAGCTTTATACCTCAACATCTGACACATAGTTAAGTAAATGATAAATACTGAATGAATGAAATATTGAGTGAATGAAAACAAAAGGACATTTTTGTGCTGGTCTTGGAAATTAGCTGAATAAGTTACTATATATTGTTTTAACACGTGTTACCCATATCACACATAATAGAGATAAATTATACAAAGCCTTCTGATTCCACAACAAAAAGAAATCTTGCTTGTCTTATTCTTTACCATCCATTAGAGGGAGACATGACCCTGTTGTGTAAAGCCAATGCTTCCATCCTCTAACTGGAAAATCTGAACCAACTCCATAGCAGGTGGTCCTTTGTAGAATTTGAGCCCTTAATAAGTTTATCTAGGACTGGAGGTTCTAGGGATGATAAAAGATGTTCATTGCAGGAGGAGAAAATGTCCGGACCCAAGCACCTGGACCAGTAGTAAGGACACAGGTGAACTTGGCTCAGTGACTAACAACAAGACTAAATTACTTTTGCTAGGTGATGTCCTAGTAAACCAGTTCTTAAAAAAAAGAAGTCCTGTTCTGCATGTAGTACTTACAGATTCCCTAAAGAAAAAGACAATACAGTATTCAGAGTGAGCCATGAACCAAAACCCAGAGAATAGCTGAGAAGTGTTCACGTCAATCAATGTCCTGTTCTCTGAAGGAAAGAGCACCCTTAGGCTCCCCTCTGGCCAAGAGAAATCCATCATGGAACTACTTACCGTGACAGATTTCAAGCTATGATTGGTTTAACAATTGGATTGCAGATTCCTGGAGTATTTAACTCTGAGTATTTAGCTCTCCGGGGCCCGTGTGAACAGATTTTGCCACACTGCCGAGCTTTGTTGGGTCTTAGTTACCTTTCCTACAAAATGGGGATCATAAATCATCCATTATGCAGATTCCATTATACAGCGGACATCTAAGCAGTTTGAACATTTTACAGCAATGTTTTCCCAATTTCGCTGGTCATAAACTCACCCGGTGGGTTGTGGAAAATGTGCATTTCCAGGACCTGCCCCAGAACTCCTGGTTCAGAGCCTGCTGGAGAGGAGGGGGCTGGGAATCCGTATCTTAAACAAGTGACTCAGGCAACTCATGATCCAGGAGTGTGGGAAAACTCTGCTTTAAATCAGTCTTACATTGGTTCTTTGACTCACTTCACAACTGGGCCTGCCTGAAGAGATGTCGGCAGAGCTCTGTGACTAACTCCTGGCAGGGAGTTAATTCTTACTACCTCCCTCACCCTGGGGGCCCAGACCTCTCTAACCACCAGACCTGCTCTTTGCCTCCCCCTCGGCCAAGTCTTCCCCACACCTGTGAAGCCCTTTGTTCCCGGGACTGCGGATTTTAAAAAGCTGTCCTATATGGAGAATCTGCGGGGTGTCAGACGGGTTACAGCTCATGCTCCCCACCGTCTCATGCAGTACATTCTTGTGTTCTTATTTTACCGAAGATCAAAGAGGCCAGAGAAGAGTTCAAGGGTGCACATCTGCTACGTGGCTGGGTTCCATCCTGCTCGGTGCCTGTGTGTTCTCCGTCTTCTCTGTAGAAGTCCTGTGCCCCAAACAGCTTCCAGCAGCCAGAATGGAAGAGTGAGGGATGCCGAGGGGAGGACACAAGCCTGGGCCTGGGCACCTGCAGAATTCGAAGGAGCCCCCCTGGGAGATTGGCACCTTCCATGTCTGAAACTCAGCTCAGGAAACAAGCTCTGGGAGTTAGTTTCTAAGAGGAACCCCAACATTCAGGGAATCCTCTGAATGTCCGCAAAACTCCCCATCTCCACCATTCACTTGTCCCTGATCATTTGTAACAGGCACGGCCGGTCATTTCTTGGGCGTCGGTCTGCTCCCCTCCACCAGAATACGAAGCCTTCAGGAGCTCAGCAGTTTGGAGAATGAGTGTTGCTGTGAAACAGATCTGCTGGGAACCCTCTGCTCTTCTTGCTGGGTGATACCCGGCAAAGTCAACTTTCTGAGCCTTAGTCTTCTCATTGGCGAGGGGGGAACAGATAGCGCCTCCCTTGTGAGATTGTTTTGAGGATAACACGAAATCGTGCAGATCGAGTGTTTACAAGCAGTTGCTGAATGAATGTTATCTCCTCCTCCTCAACTGAGAGCAAATACCTTCAGGTTCTCCTGCGTCTTAGGTAAGCGCTTCGGGCATTCCTGATTTTCAGCATCAAAGAGATAAAGGCAAGAAGCGGTTCCAAAGAAGAGTTTTATGAAAGAATAAATGTAATGCTGAGTGTCAGAATAACTTTAAATTTAACTAAAGAAGTTATAATGAGGGGCACCTGGTTGGCCCCGTCGGTTAAGTGTCTGACTCTTGGTTTTGGCATGAGATCGAGCCCCAAGTTGGGCTCGCACTGAGTGTGCTTAGGATTCTCCCTCCCCCTCTGCACCCCACCCCCGACTCGCATGTGCACTCTCTCAAAAAAAAAAATTGTCAATGATTTTCTGCCTTGAATGGTATTTCAGATTGAGATAAATTGGGAAGGGCAGAGGGAAGGGGTGGGGTCAGGTGACACAGCCCAAGGATAGTAGCAGTAGCAGCATGGTGGACACTCAGAGAGACACCCTTGTCTCGTGCTAGGACTGCAGGAAATTTATCTCCCTCAGGGAGGCGGGTACAGATCTACAGAACGAGTCAGACGACTAGGGTTCCTCTAAGTGTGAATCTAGCGAACTCGCTGAAGTTTCCTTACCTGCAAAATGGGGATAAAATTACTGTCACAGAGTTGGTGTGAAAACGAAGTGTGGCATGGCCATGTGTGTGCTGTGTTAATTGTAAAAGCCAACGTGACCCTAGGATAGCAGTTCTCTTAGTGAGTTGTGGCCGGTGGATGGAAGAGTGTGGCGGCTGGGAGCAGCCTGAGGAAGCATCGGGCCTGAGCATGGGCAGAACCAGGAAGAACAGATTAGTGAGCGAACTGCCTGGATAGACAGAAAAAAAACAACGCAGAGCTGTTAAAAGAAGAGAAAAAGGGGGACGACAGGGATCCTAGTACACTGGACCACATTGGCGCCCCCCTCAGAAGCTATAGAAACTGCTTGGAGAAGTTTATCTCCTGGCTGCAATTCCCAGCAAAAGGGGAGATTGAATCATGGAGAACCATTCCTCTCTCTGGTTAGACTCATCAGATCAAGCAATGACCTATGTGAATGCTCTCTGTACACAAAGGATGGAGTCTACATTTTTACAAAAGCCATTAATGCAAGGTGCATCAATAGAGTGTTATTTGACAATATGAGACATTTCTAATAACTTTCCATGATATGAACAAAGAACTTGAAAATGTCAAATACATTTACGAGAAGTAGAAAAAACTTCATTTTTTTTTGAATTCTAAACTCTATGGAAGCAGACGGTCTTATTAGAATCTGTGGCTTCTTGAGCCATTTCTGTCTGTATACCCTATTTTTTTTTTTTGACCTCCTATCTGGGACTATTACACTGTCTGACCTGTTATTAATATTATTTTATTCTGTGCCAGAAGAGGTAAAGAAGCTGCATTTCCAGAATTGCATTGGAGTCATTTGTGAAATTGCATATTACCATTTGCCACCATTTCTAACAGTTCTTTAACATTTTCTTTCGGGGTGTTCACATCCCTGCCAGTGACCTCCAGGGGCAAGTTTCTTTGGTAGCTCAAGAGAGAATTGCTTCAGTCACAGCTGGGGCTCAGGATAGGAACTTATATTCTTCGTGTTGTTTGATTTCAAACAGAAATTAGAAACAAATTAATGCAAGAGATTTGTGTGGAATTTAAGTATCTTCAAGGAGCAGTAGATAGGACAAAAACTTATTTTACCTGTATGTTTGCAAATGTCGAAGACCAAGACAGACAGATGAGGGTGAGTTATAGGGAGTTGGCTATACGTGCTAGCTGCCCAAGGGCTTCGTTTCAGCTGCAGGTCAGAGTAACCTTGTCCTGTGGTCTGGGCACTTAGAAACCAGGTTAGTGCTACCTTGCTGCTTATGTCCTTGGCAGCCTTACCCAGGGTTCCGGTCAAAGCCATGTCAGTAAAGAATAAAGTTATATAAATATGCATACAGATGGTCATGCCTAGACAAGAACTTGACAAGATTTCGTTCAGCAATATCCAGGCTCTACAGGACAAATGTGCCTCAGTTTACATAACAAGTAAGAAAAACATCACCGTTATAACAGAGGAGAAAGCAAGGGATTCACAGGTAGGTAGAAAACTCTGCCACATGCCCATGGATGACCTTGCAAAAGAAACGTCATCTCTCTAAGGCTCTGTTTCCCTAACTGTAAAGCAAGGACAGCGAAAAGGAACTTATGAGGATTAAACAAAATAAAAATAAGACAACCTTGGCAAGACTGCCTCCTGCAGTGCCTGGGTTGGAAAGGTACATAGATGTTCATTTTTATTTCCACAAGGGACATGATCCTAAAAAGCTCTACTACTGAAATCCAATTTTCAAATATCGAATTTTATTTTACAAACCCTGATTCATGAGCAGCTGAAATAACCTGGCATATCGCGTTAGTAATCCCACCTTTCCAATTCATCGCCTCCACATAAAGGTGCCACTGCAGGTGCAACGAGTCTTTCCCTTCTCTCTTAGTAATTCCTGAAGTTTAAGGTTACATCTCTCAAATCCTCTTAAAACAGACCAATTTATAATCATACATCATGAAGAAAGAGCCTGAACCTATTATCCTCTGGAGCAGGTAAGAGCATCCCAGGACTTAACTGCTCCCAGCTGGCCTCAGGCTCAGAGGAGAAAGAGCGATAACCCAAAGTCATCATCCTGTAGCACGCCCTGATTTGTAGGAATCCTCCCCTCCACGTCAGCTTTTGCTTTCTTGCCTTCAACAGGGTTTTGTTTGTTTTGCCTCTTAATGGGATCTTTACTGCTGAACATCTCTTCCCTTTTCCTCTGATTTTTCCGAGTAGAAGCCTTCAGGTGTTTGTTGAACGTCTGGGTTGAACGAGGTGGGTCCTGTGGGTACGATGCTACTGTGGGGGAAGCCAGAGATACAAGATGCGCCCTGTACAATCACAGCGCAGGCAGTGTGGACCGGGATGAGCGCCGTGGGGGAGGCAGTGTGCACATTCCGCTAGGCTATCTCAGTCTTCACTTAGGCTCTTGGCTTTGGCCTGGGTAAGACCTCACTAGACAGAAAAAGGTAGGATGAAAAGATGAGGAAGGTGCACCCAGATGGAGCGGCTTTCTTTCCTCCTACAGCAAAAATGTACCTGTCCTATGCCGACCTCCTTTGCTTTCTTTCCCAGGTGACATTTAGCTCATCTCGTAAGCTCATCTCATTAGTGTAATCATAAATGCTAGTAAATTAATATTACCCATCATATATAACATGATCAAATTTTAACAATCCAGTCCTTTAACCCCAAAGGATGATTGTGTGGTGAGGACTTTAGTCCCTGTTTTACAATATTTTGGGAAGAGGAAGGCCTTTCAATGTCATACTATGAAGGTGCTTCCTTAGGGAGGTCATGAGTGGGGTGGAAATGAGACGGGGATCTTCTAACAGAGGCATGGTCCTTAACACTAGATTTCAGGGTGCTTTTTGGTGTAGTCATTGGTTTTAACTCTCTCAAGAATCCCTTCTTAGTTTTGGAATAATACCCTCCCTCCTCACTGCATTAAACCAGGCAAAGCCTCCATCGCTTCCATTTCTCAAACCACAGGATGAGTCAGAAGGAAATGTACTCACTCCCATTCATTCTCTTTGCTTAATATTTCCGGCAATGAGGTTTCCTTGTGTAACAAACCACCTCTGTGGGTGTTTGAGGGTCTTTAAAATGAGAACATGCTGTTACCATGAGCGGAACATCTTCTGAAGGAAGCATCACAGCAAACACAGAGCTCTAGTTCTGGGGTGAGCAGACGCTTATCTCTCAGATGGCAGGAGGCTTTGAGGCAGGGCTCATCTGTGGGAGATCTAGTGTCCTGACTTCCAAGTCATCATTTCTGATTGATTGCAGTCATCGTATGGAAGATAACAGAGTCTTGGGCTCTCGCCTGGGTTCTAGTCTTTCTCAGCCACGGACTGGCCATTTTCTCAACTGTAAAATGGGGATATTTAATCATAGAATTTCCCTCCTAGGCTTATTGTATAGAAAATGAGATAACCTGCAGAAAAGTAGGACATTGCTAAATGCCTAATCAGTGGTAGCTGTCAATGAAAGCATTGCTGCTACTGGCTCCTTCCTATGTGTGGCTTTAGGTAGCTGTGTGGGCCTCAGTTTCCTCATCTGAGAAGGAGGGTCAATAGTACCCAGTTCACAGAGCTCCGGTGTGGATTAAATGAGATGTGGTGCAAACACTTAGCACATTCTCTGGCACAATGTAGACACTTGATAGGTGTCAGCTTTCTTCACCCCCACGTTATCTTTGTCTGCCTGGTGGCTCAAGACTGAAGTTCCTTCACAATAATTTCCTTTCCAGGTGTATCTTGTTAAAAGTCAGTACTTCCAAAAGGAACTGATTTTTTAAAACCATCACTTAAAATTTTCTTGGGTGCCAAGGAGGAAGGGGCATATGGGTACTGGGTACACGCAGGGACACCCAGGAGAGGGGACAAGGAAAGCTGAGATTGGCATACAGAAGCATCTTGTCCTCTAGAGTCCTACACAGATGAATCTGGTCAGCTTCACACCCTCCTGTTCAAATTAACTTCTCTGCCTCAAGGATCAGGACCCTGCCTTACAACTTGAGAGAATCCAGGAGTCCCTGCTTTAATGAAAATTGAAGGGCGTGGTGGAGTAGAGATTTTTTCCTAAGCACTGTTTATAAAGTGGGTGGCTCTCCATATTTGGAGCCTGCCTTCACTGCCTGCGGACCTCACTCTTACAAACCCAGAGCACACTAGAGTCAGGCTAGGCCACTTTCGGCTAAAGCCCAACACTTGGGGCTGATTAATTAGACACAAATGTGGCATTGGGGACTCAGAATGACCTATGGGATTTTCGCCACCAGTGGCTGCCCTAAAGCCAGGTGCTTCTTCATGACCATCCTGAAGTCCTAGTCCTCACGCTGTGGGCTGCTGCAGGGTGGGTGAGGAGAACTTGGGGCTCCGCGGACCCGGGGAACTGGAGCTGCCACCAGGGGACGCTCGCCTGCGGAGAGCTCGACCGAGGCGCCGCCGAGGGAAGAAGGGCGCCGCCGCCGCGGAGGCGCATTTCTCCTCCAGGTGCTTCTTTGCAGTGGGTGAGTTTGAGGAGGTTCCTGGGATCTTTGCTCTAACGCGAAAGGCCTTCCGAGCCAGCTGCTAAGAATCCGCACCCACCATCTCCCGCCACGGCCTCGTGGCTTGGCCCCTGCAGGGGCACGAACCGGCCCTTGCTACCCGGCACTGGGAACATCCAAAGCCTCCGTAGTTTCACCACTGGATTCTTAGAGTCAGATTTCTGTATTTCAGCGACACCCAAGCATCCAGCCCCTGTCAGACCCACGTGGGTCAGGGTCTAGGGACTTGATCCTCAGAGTGTGGTCCCCAGCCGGACGGCAACGGTTTCAGCTGCACCCTGAACCTGGTTTGAAATGCACATTCTCAGGCCCCGCCCCAGACCTCCGAAATTCACGACGGCGGGAAGGGCGCCACGTGTGCTTTGCTCCCCCTGCGGGTGCCTGTGAAGCTCTTCCAGGGTGGCAGGCCCTTCCCCGGGGCTTCCCCCTTCGCCCAGGTGAGTGTGGGTGCCGAGGCAGGCGAGTGGGCGTCCTCCCGAGATTTCCGTGCGGCGGGCTCGGTAGTCACGTGAGCTCTTGGATTCTTGCCCCCGCCCCCTGGTCTTTAAAAGGAACGACAGGCTCCTCGTTAAGTCGTTTGTGATCTTTGCGGAGTCTCTGGCTCCTGGACATGTTGAGACCCGGTTCGCACCCCTGCTGCTGGGCAGCGTGAAGCGCCGAGGCTTCGAGAACCGCCTGTGGAAACTTGCAGTGGGTGGAGAAGAGGCTGCGGGAGAGCCGGCGGGAGAGGGACCACCCCGGGCTCAGGCACCCCGCGCTGCGGGTCGAGTCTGGCCAGCGAGGTCTAGGCTGTGCGAGGTGGGCTCGCTCTCCGCAGCTGGTGGCCGCGAGCCGGGTGCGGGGAGCACCCACTCCGGGAAGAGCACGTGTCCGCATCTAGACACCGCGAGGCCGGAGTTCACCTGTAAGGTAAGTGCCCCTCGGCTCGAGGTGTGATTTTTCTGCTTTTCTGTTTGAAATGCTAGCGTGGGAAACCAGTGATATTGAGAACAATATCAGACCCCTGCCCGCCTCACCCCTAAACCACTCGTCTTGAAAACTATAGGAAACAGAAATTTCATGCTGTAAGTATTTTCATTCAAGACGCTGGGAGGTTAGTTTATTTAATTAGTTTGTGCCTGTAAACACACTTCCTTTTGAAAGAAAAAACTCTGGATGTTTTTCTGTGGATTTCCCGACAGAGGTGAAATGATGACAGTGGGAAAGTTGAACAGGGACTTCATGCTTGAGTTGTGCGGGCCTGGGAAGGTGTCCGTGGATCAAGCAGGTGACCAGTGTTTCAAATGTGTTAACTGCATTCCTCAGAGATAACAAAAACAGGTTTGCTTCTGTCCTGGGCGAACTGAGAGTAAGATCCAGTCTGTTTTATTTGCTGAAGGGGAACCAGCTGCTGCTCTCCTACCCCTTTGTGTTACCATTCGTGCCTAATTCAATTCGTGCCTAATTGGAAGCCTAAAATTAAGGGAATGTTATTTTTGTAAAAAAAAAAAACCCAAAACTTTGGATTTGAGTGGATTTTTTTATTTAGGAAAACCAGGTTGACTCAATTTAGTAGCTTTTATAAAAAGCAACTTTGTGGGGCGCCTGGGTGGCACAGCGGTTAAGCGTCTGCCTTCGGCTCAGGGCGTGATCCCATCGTTATGGGATCAAGCCCCACATCAGGCTCCTCTGCGAAGAGCCTGCTTCTTCCTCTCCCACTCCCCCTGCTTGTGTTCCCTCTCTCGCTGGCTGTCTCTATCTCTGTCAAATAAATAAATAAAATCTTTAAAAAAAAAAAAGGCAACTTTGTGCTTTGGTGTGGCAGGCAGCACTTGGGAGGAAGGATTTTGCCTTCTTAGATTTTTAGTGTTTACGTGGGCATTCCATTGGGAATTTTTACTTCTAAGTTTCTGAACTCAAAGTGGCTATTGTCCTTTGTGGGGAAAGATGTTTGTTACTTAACTGAACATGTGAAAAGAAAGGTTTGTGCTGTGAGTATTGTAAAAAGACACGTGCCATGACTATGACAATTATGTTTTGCCTTTTTTCTGCAGAAAAATCTATATTTCTGCATATATTCAAGAAGGGAAAATGTAAGGATCTGTTCATCAGTAGGTGTTAAGGCATAATCTTAGGATCCGTTTTACATTCAAGCTTTTTTTTTTTTTTCCTCCGGTTGAATTACTGAAACATTCTTCTTTCAAAAGCAACCAGTCCCCTATAACACTTAAGACTTGAAAGTCTCTGAAATCAATTGAAAACACATTTGGAATACATTTCATAGTGGTTCTGGGAGACTCAAATGAATCTAATGACCTTTAATATTCCTCAGTTTATTAATACAGAAGAGATAAAATTTGGTAGTAAATTCAATCCTTTGAAATATAATTAACATTGAATAAATATTGATATGTCATTTTTTAAGCGTAAAACACTGCAGTTTTCTATAAATAGATATTCAGGCAATGATGCAAAATACATCTTGTGACAATTTTAGTTCATGTTTTGAGCCATTTTATATAATACTTATAAATACGTAATAATTATATAAAATACTGAAGGCTGAACTTAAATTATTTACTGGTAAGTTTTTTAGTAATTACATGTAGAACACTTGAGAACTGTATATTCGAATGTTAGACATCATAATTCAGTGTCTAGCACACGGATTTAGACATAATAGCCTTTTTAAAAAGGTAAGCTCCTGGCAGTATAATTTACATACAGTAAAACCTAGCCTCTTTAGGGGTACCCTCTATGAATTCTGACAGTTGCAATATTTATATAATCACTTCTGCACTCAAGACCTGGAACCGTGACTTCACTACCAAAAGTCGCTTTTGTAGTCAGCCCTCTCCGCCCATCCCTAATTCCTGGAAATCACTGAGCTGTTCACTGATTTTACCATTCTGCTCTTCGGTGTGTTTTTACCTAGAAATAATTATTTTACTTTGCTTTTTGCAAAAGAGAATCTCGGTCCTCCCCACACCCCCACCTTTTTGTTGGGATGAGTCATGTCGTGGTATTTTTGTTTTAATCCTATATACTTTGGAATAGATTGAGGCAAAGAGAAGCTATTTTGCAAATGGGACTAAGTGTTAAGCTCCCATGGGCTAATAGATTTCATTCTTGGCACATTCAGATTCCACTGTGGGATAAGCCTTTGGTTATGGCATGCATCATTAGTTATCTCAAACTGAATACAGGGATTTTAAAAAAATTGGTTATTTATGTAGTATTAATAAAATGTATTGTATTTTTATAATCTGTGCATTTAAAAAATCCTTTATTATACTTGAGGTTAAGAAAGTACCTGAAATTACATATCATTAAATAGTGAGGAGCAAAAGAGTGATTGAAAATGCCAGTCTGGAGACATTGAAAAATCTAGTACAGAGTGATGGTGACTTAAGTTAAAATACTGTTTATTAGGAGTTGAGGACTGTGCCCAATTTATGTGTCGATGTCAGAGTTTTTTCATTTCTATGCTCATGCTTTGAAATCTAGATTTTCTTGCAGGACATAGATGCAAAATCTTTTGTAAGCTAATATTATTTACTGTTTAATACATTATTCAATTCAGTGGACAGTTAGGAGCCCGTTATTGTTAAGCAGTCTTAATAAAAAGAGCTGTCAGATGATGTTCTTTTCCTTTCTCCTTTGTGCTATGGAGCCAAGAGCCTGTATTTTACGTACACAGCTTACCTTTCAGAGCACTACCGTGGCAAGGCCGTGGCCTGCTGAGGAAGGCCCAGCAAGCCGGGTGGTTGGCGTTCCTGGCTGGAGCGCTTGCAGCTCTCCGTAACGAAGGGCTTTTCGCGGGGAATCTGTGTACGCGTGTACTTGACAGACGGCAGGAGAGTGACGGTCCCTTGACTTGCATAGGTTTCCTCAAAGCAGGATGGCCACGTTTTGTGGTTAAATGTTCGTGTTCAAATGTCAAACCCAGGACCAGAAGAGGATAAGTGTGCATTCAGTTTGGCTTCTGCGTTGGTCATGTCCTCTTGAACCTCTTCACGCACAACTCTTCCCACCTTGGCCCGACGGATATTCGAAAACAGTTCCATTTCCTCAGAGCTGTTGGAAGTGGGAAGGGGCGGAGACTTGCTGAAGAGGGCCGATTGGTGGGCTCGCTCTCCCTACCTCAGGCTCTGGCTCGCCCCCTCGAGCTGCGAAGGTCTGTGTCCTGTCCCGCTCTAGAAGGTCCAGTGGGCTACGAGGGGAATCAGGTTTTTCTCATTTTGGAAAATACCTGTACATGTTCTCACGGGCTGCATGTGAATCAGTTATTAATGATCAGTTCTGTGGTGATTTTGGAGCGTGTTTTCTTTCTCCTATTAAGCTGATCAAGAGCTGTGTTGTGCTGTAGAAAAGTTAAGGCTGACGATTGGTAGACAGCGCTGACACACATCAAGGATGCTTGACACTTAAAGATTTCTTATCTTTTCCATGAAACTCCTTGTAGTGTTCTGCATTGTGAATGTGCATTTACGACTTCTGTGGGGCACACAAATGAGGGGCGTTTGCGCTGAATGCTTGGGGAAGTGTGCTGGACAGGCTCGAGAACACAGCACGAGGAGAATGGGGCGTTTGGGGTGCCATGTGGTGCTAACAGGCTACTTGCAGCCCAGCTATTTGGACTGGTGTCATGAGTTGTCAAGCAGAAGTTAAGTACAGTAAGGAGGCAACAATCTTCAGGGTGGTCATAAGGGCATTTTGTCTAGAAGTTCTGCCCGACACCACAGGCGTATCCAGTGGCACGCTAATGGACGGACTTCATCTTTCTGGATGTGCAATAATCCCTCCCAGCATGCTTTCACGTACGTCATTTCACTTTATCGTCCGAGTGCTGTGAAAACATGCAGCCCACATTAGGTCCCCATTTCTACTGAAGAAGCCATGGAAGCTCAGGGAGTCGGTGTGATTTGTATGAGATCACCTGGCTTCAGGAGGAGCTGGGACTAGGACCTGTGTACTGCTCTGTCCACGGACAGAGCATATGTGTGCTAGCAGGCCTGGGGACGACTGCCTTCTCGTATAACTAGATTTGATCGGTGCTTTGACAAAATCCTTCTACTCTTCTGGAGTGTCCTTCTACCATGTCTAGGGCCCGCCTTTTTCTTCTCGCAAGGAATTGCTGTCAGTATTTTGGATTTTAAAAACTTTAAGTTCCGTGATGTGTTCCCAGTCTGTTAGAACACGACGTAAAATCCCGTGTATACAGAAAGCTTTCCTGCTGAACACAGACGTGACCCACAAGGGCTCAGTACCGGTGTGTGTGTGTGTGTGTGTGTGTGTGTGTGTGTGTGTG
>NW_024425008.1:34445184-34455573 GCF_017311325.1 Ursus maritimus
GTGTGTGTGTGTGTGTGTGTGTGTGTGTGTGTGTGTGTGCGCGCGCGCATGCGCACACTGGAGGAGTGGGCCAGAGAAGTCTTTGGATAGAAGACCAGGGCTGTTCGTCGTGAAGGATGAGGGCCAACTATCTTAGACTAGGAAGACTAGTTAAAGAAAATTGACATGCAGAGAAATGTTTAATTCTTAGAATCAGGATGTCCGGGTACATGTTCTTTGGTTGGCCAGGTGTAGTTCCATACCCGCCAGGCCCAACAATTAAGCTGTTTAGAGACTATTTTTCCCTTTGACACCAGATATTGTGCTCACTGAGTCAGTGCTTGCTTGTTCAAAGGAATGTGTTGGGAAAGTCCTGTCCTACAATGTTGAAGAAATTTGATTTTGGGGGGATTCTTTCCTTCCACCAGTTTATCTCCCTGGTGTAGATGGGACTACTCACATAGCACAGGTTAATTCGCTTTCTTCGACCTCCAGCGAAGACCTGCTATTTGTTTGCTTGTCTGCCTGGTCTCCTGCCATGATTTAAGTTCCTCACCCCTTGTCATGTCTTTGCTTCAGCAGAAAAACCCTTTGCATTGGCTACCAAGTTACTAATGATCTAGGGTTCCCCTGACAAATGGCTGTCACATGAATCTGGATACATCTGAAAGATCTCCAACCAAAAGGCAACACAGCCTTTTAATCACTGTTCAGCCACCAGTTCTCTCTCGTGAGTTATTATTGTGCTAGGGATGTGTGGAATTTCTAGAGAAATTGATTGGTGTCTATATGTGAAATCCGTTTTCCTAAGCAAAGCACTGTGGCACCTGATTGATTGCCTGGACGAATCCTGGCATTTGCCATTGGGTGGTGTGTGTCTGACAGGTCATTTCAGCATTTCTGGGCTGAGAAGGAACATTTCAATTGTAGGTGAAAATGAGTAATGGGATTGATTCTCTGCTCCTGAGAGAGATGTCATATTCATTTTAAATTGTGTGTTCACTTTCTACCTGGATCATAGGAGGTGTTCTTTCAAGTTCATGAATTTCCATGCTGCTATTCATCACTTTATATCAGTAGAAGCTCTGTTTTTAAGAGGCCCACTGAAAGTAAAAGATAGCAGTGGTTTTCTGATAGGTCGGTGGGTTGGCTTTGCTGAATTACTTATGTTAAAATGCTACATATGTTTCTTTGGGGCAATGTAAAGTTGAGACAACATGAAATTCAGTAAAAACTTGAGCAAAATGTTCAGAGAATTTTTTTTTGTTTAAACCATTCAACTGATTTTATTATTAACCTGAAGTCTTGTTCAAATTGTTACTCTTAAATTCACTGCTTTCCTGCTTCATAATTTCTTGAATGTAATGTGTATACTCATCATAGTAACCACACTGACTTTTGGATATACTTTGATTTATTAAATTGTGTAGCCATCTTGTTTTCTTATACTTTTTTTAAGTTCAAGAAATACAAAATGTATTACCTCCAAGTTTTACTCTGCATAAATACAATTTGTTAGGCATGTTACCTTGAGTATTTTCCTCTCAGTTGTTACAATGTGTACTGTTTCAGTTGTATTGTTAAAGTACTTTCAATGTCTTTTGATTAAATATCTGGCCACATAAGATATGCTCAGATCATATAGCAAAAACAATGCACTAAAATACAATCACCAAAGTACAGTATCAAAAACATAAGCACAGTGAGCAAGCCTGTGTGTAGGTGGATTGAAATAAGAGAGGTGTTTTCAGGACAGATTGAGGGATAGATGCCTCCTCACAATACTGACAGACCTGGGGTTGCCATCTCAAGGTTACCAGTGATCTAATTACCAACATCTGTGTATCTTCCATATTCCACCACTTGCCCTAACCTAGGTCATTTCCTGGATCTGTAAGTGTTTTCGAGCATTTGTTTAAAACCCTTTCTTGATTAATAAAATGTGGTGCATAATCGGAAACCGGGGATGTACTGTGTGGTGACTAACATAATATAATAAAAAATCATTTAAAAAATGTGGTGCATAAAAACAATGGAATATCATTCAGCCTTGAAAAGGAAGGAAATTCTGACACGAGACAATATGGATGAACCTTGAGGACACTGTGCTAAGTGAAATAAGCCAGACACAGAAGGACAGACACGGCAGGATTCCACTTCTCTGCGGTACTCAGTAGTCAAGTCCATAAAGAGACAAAGTAGAGTGGTGGTTGCCAAGGGCTGGGGGAGGGGTAGGTTGGGGAGCTGTTGTTTAACAGGTGGGGAGTCTTCGTTTTGAAAGATGGAAAGAGTTCTGGGGATGAGTTGCACAGTGGTGCGAATGTATTTAACACTGTACATTTAGAACTGGTTAACATTGTAAGCTTGATGGGTAATTTATCACAACTTAAAAGTTTGGAAACTGCTAGTTTTGACAATAGTTAGCATTATATACTTTATCCTGCATATTTTCTATTAGGAATCAGGGATTGTATATGTTGACTGGGAATCTAATGGAAATAGGAAATTCTGTCATGATTAATAAATGCATATTGATATATATTTGAAATGTATATAAATATATAAAAATATAATATATAATATGTATATCACCTATAACATACACATATTATACATCTTCATATTATACATATATGTATTATATGATATGTATTATGTGCATATATGCATATATGCATTATATATGTGTATGTGTGTCTATATATATATATTTATATACATATATATACACACACACACACACACTTTTTTGATGCTCTATTCTTCTCCAGCGACCATTCGATCTCCTGTCCTTCATGGTCAATCAGTGTTGATGAGTGGTAGCATGTTTATATTAGTGCCTTAGCATTTTACCGGGTCTGTCCTGCCTCCTTTGCATGGCACAGTAGTTCTCTGAAGGCAGAGTGAATGTCTTGGGACTCCTTTAGCTCTTCTGTCCCCACCATACCTACTGCAGGTGCTGCCGTCCTTGACTAACACCCTTGACTGGGTGAAATCTTACAAACACATTTCCTCATATTCTTTCATTATAACAAATGCTTATTGAGTGGTAGTAAAAGGTGAATAAAAATAGTGTGTGCCTTCAAGGAGCTTAACATCTGATCATACTTCTATCATTTACAAGAAGGATTCAATGGAGTTCTATTCTAATAAGGAGGTTTAAGTTTGTAAGTACCTATGGGGTGCTGAGAGTGAGAAAAGTGCTAGGGCATAAATGCCACCCACTTCACCATGCACTTTGCATATTCCTTATGGACATGGCAGATCTTCTGTAGGAAGATAGCAGATTAGAGTGGGATGGTGGGTTGGGGCAGCAGAGTGGAATGCCTTGGATGCTAGAAGACTTATTACATAGGCTGGTGGGATGGAGAGGGGTGATTTGAGCTGGGTTTTAAGAATGTTAGTCTGGGGGCACCTGGGTGGTGCAGTTGTTTAAGCTTCTGCCTTTTGGTTTCAGCTCAGGCCTTGATCTCGGAGCATGGGATCAAGCCCTGTGTCGGGCTATGCATCTGACTCCATGCTCAGTGTGGAGTCTGCTTGGCATTCTCTCTCCCTCTGCACCCCCCACCCTCACCCCCACCCCAGGTGCACCGCACGTGCTCTCTCTTTCTCAAATAAGTAAATCTTAAAAATCTTAGTCTGGCAGCTCTATGGACCTGGAGAAGGAGCTCACCAGAGACAGGGAGTGCTAAGGGGTCTATTACAGATGCACAGATAAGAAGTAATGAGAGCTTGCTCAGATGGTGGCAAAAGACAGACCACGAGGAAAATGCATTGCAGAGAAAAAAAAGTGTGCCCTTGTGATTAAAGGTAATTGGATCAGTGGAGAAGTCAGAGCTAAGTGTGTTGCACTTTGTCATTAACAAATAGGAAATTAGGATTGGTTTTGGGGAGGACAATGATTAATTTTACCTTGGATCTAGGGGCGCCTGGGTGGCTCAGTCGTTAAGCGTCTGCCTTTGGCTCAGGGCGTGATCCCAGCGTTCTGTCTCTCTCTCTCTCTCTCTCAAGTAAATAAATAAACTCTTAAAAAAAATTAAAAATTAAAAAAAATTTTTACCTTGGATCTGTATTATGTACTGTGTAGCAAATCATCATAGAATCGAGCAGCTTAAAAAACATAATATCTCACACACATTTTCTGAGGGTCAGAAATCCAGGAGTAGCTTAGCTGGATGGTTCCAGCTTAGCTCCTCTCATGAGGTTGCAGGCAAGATGTTGGCCAAGGGGGCACCTGGGTGCCATAGTTGGTTGAGTGCTTGCCTTCGGCTTGGGTCAGGGTCCTGGGATCAAGTCCCACATCAAGCTCCCTGCTCAGCGGAGAATCTGCTTCTCCCACTCTCTCTCCCTCTGCCCTTCACCCCTGTTTGTGCTCTCTCTCTCTCTCTCTTACTCTCTCTCAAATGAATAAAATCTTAAATCTGCGCTTGCTCCTAGGACTTGTGCAGTCCCCTCTCTCTCCCTCAGGCCTCTTCCCCTTTTCCTTCCCTCTCCTTCCATTTCTCTCTTAACATTTGGATCTCCGAACCCTTTGGAGTTTATTCTGGCGTATGTGCTTTTTCCAATGGTGTTCTGCTGTCTAGTGTTTTCTCCATGATTTGAAATACCACCTTTATCATATGCCAAATTTCCAAAAACTTTTGAGTTCTTGAATTTTCTATTTTGGGATTTTCTATTCTGTTATGCAGTAGTCAGGGTCCAATCAGGAGATAGAAACTACACAGTTCAACAGGGGAGTTTTAATATAAAGAATAACCATGGGTGGCTCAGTTAGTTAAGTATCTGCCTTCTGCTCAGTTCATGATTTCAGGGTTCTGGGATCAAGTCCTGCATAGGGCTGTCTGCTCAGCGGGGAGCCTGCTTCTCCCCCTCCTCCTGCTCATGCTTTCTCCCTGTCTCTCAAATCTTTTTTAAAAAAAGAATAGCTGTTAAGAGATTAAGTATAATATGTAAGTAAACTATCAATGGCACCCGGGGGCTGAGGGAGAGCACCCAAGGAAGGACAGATTGAGAAGGGGTTCAGACCTTGGGAAAGGTGGGTGGGTCACCAACTAGCAGAGATTTTGGTTTAGCCAGGCCAGAGCTGGAGTAGGGTTGCTGGGCAGGCAACAGAACAGCCTCCGGGGTGCAGCCGGGACCAGGTGATCAGCAATTGGCGGCATGGTTGTGCCCTGGGAGTCCAGGTGCCTGCCGGCTGGGGGGCGGTAGGGGACAGAAGGTCTTCCCAGTGTGCAGGTAGCACAAGGTGAGGAGGTTTGTACAAGGAACGACTTCTTTGTGACTCCTTGGGTCGCAGTCCGGAGAGGTGCCTGTAGAAAGGTTATCCCCACCCCGTCACTGCAAGGTTGCAGAGGGACCTCGTTCTGGACCCGTGGCGGGGCGAGACTCCACTGGCTGTTCTCACCCCCCACAATGCAGACCTCTGCGCGGGCCAGAAATTAGAGGCCTCCTTTGGTGTCCCTGCAGCGCCCTCTACTGAGAACTCTTAGCATTGCGCTCACTTTCACCGCGTAAAGCAATTCCAGCGCTTACCATAGGTTATACATTGAAGGGTATGTTGAAAGCTGAGAAGGAATAAATTGATAACTGACGTGGGCACGTTGGCCTGTCTGTTCGTTGTGTTTTATTACTGGTGACTCGTCGTGTATTTGAATATCTGTTAATGCTGTCCCTGCTCACTGACCTGCTCTTTCAAGGTTTTCTTGGTTATTCTTGTTTATTTTTCCATAAGAACTTTAAAGGAAACTTATCTAGTTCCAGAAGAAAAAAAACCTTGGCATTTTAATATCATCCTGCATTTTTTAATTTTTCAAAGTATAATAAATTCTTGTGGTTAAAATAAATTCTTGTAGCTAACAACAACAAAAGCAATAAAGAAGTAAATAAAGTAGCAAATGAGAATTCCATGCCTCCCATTCACAATCCCTGAGGTTAATATTTCTGAGTCTGTCTTTCAGGATGTTTTTCTAAGGGGTGTGTGTGTGTGTGTGTAAGTAATAAATATATTTGGACGTTTTGAATGGCTAGGCCTGTAGCTCTAACTAAGAAATGTCTTTTGTTTTTCTCTAGAACCATCATACCTGCCTGTGAGTCTTTGAGAACAGTATAATGTCTCTTTGTGCCTCTTCTCACAAAGAGTTTCCTCAGCTGTTACCTATTCAAGATATGGATATCAAAAACTCACCATCTAGCCTTAACTCTCCTGCCTCCTACAACTGCAGCCAATCTGTCCTACCCCTGGAGCACGGCCCCATATATATACCTTCCTCCTACGTAGAGAGCCGCCATGAATATTCCGCCATGACGTTCTATAGCCCTGCTGTGATGAACTACAGTATTCCCAGCAGTGCCAATAACTCCGAAGGTGGACCCGGTCGACAGACCACAAGCCCAAATGTGTTGTGGCCAACTCCTGGACACCTCTCTCCCTTAGCGATCCATTGCCAGCCGTCACTTCTGTATGCAGAGCCTCAGAAGAGTCCTTGGTGTGAAGCAAGATCACTAGAACCCACCTTACCTGTAAACAGGTAAATTCAGTCTTCATCCTGAATTGTACTTCAGGGGCATTATTCAAATCACTTTATGATTTCGTGAGAAGTATTCAAGGTCTTTATTCATCGCAGAGATTACTTAGAACACCTAACACATCGGATTTTCTGATTTCTAGATTATCTATTTTAATATTCTAATGCTTGTTAAAAAGTAAGCTTGTAGATCTGGGTTGTGGGGAGAATTCACTATCATGACTACTGTTTTTAGACATTAAAGATTGAACTTAAATTCCTTTTCTCTTGATGAAGTGATGTGGGTTTGAAAAATTAATTTTTACTTTACCTTCAAGTTAGATCCTTCTTATCTTGTAGTGAAATCACAATTTAGCATTCATGACACATTGTGTCCAGGATAAAAGCAGCTGTGGCAGTATTACTACTTAAATGAAATATAAAGGGCACGTGAAGCCTGAAAAGACAATAATTTGGTTTAAGCTTTTTAGCAGTGAACTAGAATGACATTTGATAAAGATCAGATCTAAATGTAGACTTTAGTTGAAATTTCTTGAAGCTCAAAAGAGTACTTGTGTTCTTCAGAAGCAAAGTAACATGATGGTTATTTCCACTTAATTTGTAACGTGTTTAATGATAATTATTTGCTAGGGAGGGAAGAGGATGTGTCGGGAGAAAGATGAGGAGGATATAAATTTCTAAAACAACCGAAGTATTAAGTCCTTGTGTACTGGATGTTGAAATTTGTTACTTTGAAATGCTGTCGTAACACTTTGAGAAAGCCATATTACATAGTAATTCTATTGAAAAAAAAAAAAACTTCGTTGGCAAAAGAGAATATAAACATTGGATATAACTTTTTTAAAGTACTGTTTTTGCTCAGCTTTCAAGGGAAGACTTTTGTTTCTGAGCATGAACTCTAATGAGAGTAAATTAACCCATAGTATAATTGTCTTCATTTATAAATCAATCACACCTCTAACATTTCCTTTCCAAAAGAAACATGGCCCAGCAAAATTAGGAGCTGACCATGTGTATACTTTTGGTCTCTGCTGGTGCTGCCTTGATGGGCTGTTCCTCTAGGGAGCCATTGCCCCTCTCCCCAGCACTGAGCACCTGCTTCTGTCAAAACCTTCTCTAAGGACAGGCATGGGTCCACCTTCTTCCCCTCTCTCCTCCTTTCTCTTTTTCTTTTTCTTCTCTCTGCCCTTCCCTGCCCTTCTCTACCGTTCTCTACTCTTTCTCTCTCTCTAAACCAGAGAATAGTATTCACTTCAATATAACTTAAAATCCGTTTGTTACTCCTCCTTAAGTTATTTTCATTCTAGATGTTCATTTTACATTGCAGACTGAAAGATTCTGTTCCCCCTTTAAATGGGAACTCTGAAGGGCTATTTAGCAACACTTGGGAATGGCTGATACTTGAGGATGGTTAGGTAAATTTAGGCCCATTCATACAGTGTTAATGAATTCCAGCAACTACGGAAGGCTATTGTACACCCTGCTCGTGGTTCAGACCTGCAGGTAACACTTGCTCTGGTCACTTATTACACTCAGAGATGTGCAACCTGATGGCTACAACTGGCCATCTGTAGTTACTAGTCCTCACCAGCGCTGCATGGATGGGCAGAGCCTTGCGGAACCACTTTCAAACCAGTCATTCCTAACAATGTGACTCTTCATAGATCTGATATCAGCAACAAAGGTTGTGCTTGATTAGATTTGCTGGAATACATTTATCACGAGCCCTGGAAGGCAAAGAGGTAAATTAGGCAGGGTTCATGCAATTGTTTTTCTAGAAAGTCCATCTTTTCTCTTAATGCTGTCTTACAACGAATGTTTTCTTTGCTCCCAGAGAGACGCTGAAAAGGAAAGTTAGTGGGAGCAGTTGTGCCAGCCCCGTTACTAGTCCAAGTTCAAAGAGGGATGCTCACTTCTGTGCGGTCTGCAGCGATTACGCATCTGGATATCACTATGGAGTCTGGTCGTGTGAAGGATGTAAGGCCTTTTTTAAAAGAAGCATTCAAGGTACAAGAGTACTGTTAGCTGCTTCTTTAGTTTTCTGCTTTTGCTTTCAAATAATTTTGTAGAAGACCTGGCAGAAATGTCACTGCTGGCCTGTTTGGTACAAAGTACTTGATAAGCCGTTCAGAGGATCACGTGTGTTTGGGGATGGGGTGGATGGTGGAGTGGATTGTTTCAAGTATAAAGCACCTTATCTATAATTGTGGATCTCAACCCCAGAGCCCCAGAACTTGAATGGATCTCCTCCCACCATCACCCATCACCATCTTCTTGGGAAGAGACACCTAGTTACAACTCTTGTGTATCTCTTACTGGTTTTTGATTTGTGGTTACCATGGTTACAATTAGGTTTGTATATAACATGCATATAGTAATTTATATTAAGTCGATGATCTCTTAACTTTGAACCCATTCTTTACTCCTCCCCAACTCCCCTCCCCTGCTGTATTTTAGATATATGGTGTCATACTTAACATCCTTTTATTTTGTGAATCCCGTGACTGATTTTTTTTTTTAAAGATTTTATTTATTTGAGAGCAAGAGCGCTAGCAAGAGAGAGAACAAGCAGGGGGAGAGGGAGAAGCAGGCTCCTCACTGAGTAAGGAGCCCAATGCAGGACTCGATCCTAGGACCCTGCAATCATGACCTGAGCTGAAGGCAGATGCTTAACCGACTGAGCCGCACAGGTGCCCACTTGACTGATTTTTATAAGTACATTTAATTTTATTGCTTTAGTGCTCCCTACTTTTCTTACTCGTGCTTATGGCCTTTCCTCTCAAAGGGTCCCTTTTACCATTTCTTGTAGGGCTGGTTTAGTGGTCATGAATTCCTGTAACTTTTGTTTGTGTGGGAAACTCTCTCTCTCTCTTCTGAATGAGAGCATTGCTGGATAGAGTATTCTTGGCTGCAGGTTTTTTTCTTTCAGCACTTGGAAGTGTATCATACCACTTTCTTCTGGCCTACAAAGTTCTGCTGAAAGATCGGTTGACAGCCTTATGGGATTTCCCTTGTATGTAACTGTTTTCTTTTCTATTGATGCTTTTCAGATTCTCTCTTTATCACTACTTTTTGCTATTTTAATATTATGTGTCTTGGTGTAGACCTCCTTGGGTTGATTTTGTTGAGGGCTCTCTGTGCTTCCTGGATCTGCATTTCTGTTTCCTTTCCCACACTCGGGAAGTTTTCAGGTATTATTTCTTCAAACATATTTTCTGCCCCCTTTTCCCTCTCTTCTGTTTCTGGGACCCTTGTAATGCAAATGTTATTATGCTTGATGGTGTTGCTTAGTTCCCTAAGTCTGTTTTCATTTTTTATTTCTCCCCCCTCTCTCCTGTTCAGCTTGATTGCTCTCCACTACTCTGTCTTCCAGGTTGCTGATCTGTTCTGTTTTTTATAGTGTACTATTTATTCCATCTAGTGCATTTGTACTTTTAGTTTTTTAGTTGTTCATCTCCGATTGGTTCTTTGTTTTTTTTTTTTTTTAGAAGATTTTATTTATTTATTTGACAGAGATAGAGACAGCCAGAGAGAGAGGGAGCACAAGCAGGGGGAGTGGGAGAGGAAGAAGCAGGCTCATAGCGGAGGAGCCTGATGTGGGGCTCGATCCCAGAATGCCGGGATCATGCCCTGAGCTGAAGGCACACGCTTAACCGCTGTGCCACCCAGGCGCACCTGTTTCTATTTTTTTGTTAGGAGTTTCCCGAGGTCCTCCAGTCTTTTCTCCAGTCCAATGAGTATCCTTATGACCATTACTTTAAATTCTCTCTCGGGTGGGACACTTGGGTGGCTCAGTGGGTTAAGCATCTGCCTTCAGTCCAGGTCCTGATCCTGGAGTCTGGGGATCGAGCCCCGTGTCAGGCTCTCTGCTCAGTGGGGAGTCTGC
>NW_024425008.1:34455578-34508412 GCF_017311325.1 Ursus maritimus
TGAAATTCTCTTTCCCTCTACCTCTGCCCCTCCTCCCATTCCCACACACTCTCTAAATAAATAGGTAAATAAATAACATCTTTTAAAAAAATAAAAATAAAATGAAGTTGGTTATATGAAAATATTTAGTCATTTATAAACATCATCCAAATTTAAGATATTTTAGCTTTTCTTCTAACTCTTCTGTATTGAGATAGCAACATCTTTTCTTTCTTTGTATTTTTCTTCTAATCCTAATCATATTTAAACCCACCTTCTCTAAAATCTTTGTAGTTGGGTGGATCAGGGCCCTCTGCCAATTTTCTTTATTTTTTTTTAGATTTTATTTATTTATTTGACAGAGAGAGACAGCCAGTGAGAGAGGGAACACAAGCAGGGGGAGTGGGAGAGGAAGAAGCAGGCTCCTAGTGTAGGAGCCTGATGTGGGGCTAAATGCCAGAACGCCGGGATCACGCCCTGAGCCGAAGGCAGACGCTTAACGACTGGGCCACCCAGGTGCCCCCTCTGCCATTTTCAAACTTAATTTTATTGAAAGAAAAAAAAGTCACAGATAAAGCCTATGCCATCAAATATTATCAAAACATAAGCTGTATTATTTGCTTATTTATAATGTAACACACAACTTTTCATTCTGTATTTAACATATTTAGTGCTTTAATATTTTTACTTATGATAATTCTAGTAGTAAATTAGAGGGCCAGGCCTACTTCCCTGCTATTATATAGTAAGAACAATTCAGATTTCTAAAATTTAGAACTGAACTCTTGATGTGATGACAATTCTCTATCTTGTCGAGATTCCAGAATTTTATTCCTTAAGGAAATCTCGACCCAGTGCAACTAACTATATCCTTTGCAAAGGATCCTTTTTATTTGCTGTTGGAAAAAAATCTCTACCTAAAATATCTTCGAACACTTAGACTAAGGCTGATGACAATGACAAGGGAGTTTCCTCTGTTCTCCACATGTCCTTCCTTCCTGCCGCAAGGGCCAAGAAACTATTGGGAAAGGGGAAAGAAATGTCACATTCTAAGTGTGCATAAGGGCAAGAGTGAGTGCTTTTACAGTTGCTTACTATGTGCATGATTGTTTCTTTGGACTCTTCATATTTTTGGCATCCTGTTATATAAAATGCATTGTTGTAACTGAAAATGGCCACCCAATTCTTCCTGTATATTGAGTGAAGTAAGAATGAAATGTATTTATCATATTATCGTTATTCATAATAAAAACTCTCAGCAAAGGAGGTTTAGACAGGGGATATCTCAACATAATAACCATATATGAAAATCCCACAGCTAACATTGTCCTCAATGGTGAAAAACTGAGAGCTTTTCCCCTAAGATCAGGAACAAGACCAGGATGTCCACTCTCACCACGTTTATTCAACATAGTGCTGGAAGTTCTAGCCACAGCAATCAGACAAGACAACAAATAAAAGGCATCCAAATTTTGTAAGGGAAAAGTAAAATTTTCCCTATTTGTGGATGACATAGTATTATATATAGAAAACCCTAAAGACTCCCCCCCCAAAACCAGTAGCACTGATAAATGAACTCAGTAAAGTTGCAGGATACAAAATTGATGTGTGGAAGTCTGTTGCCTTTCTATACACTAATAATGAAGTAGCAGAAAGGAATTAAGAAAACCATCCCATTTACAATTGCACCAAAAATAATAAAATACTGAGGAATAAACTTAACCAAGGAGGACAAAGACCTGAACTCTGAAAACTATAAAACGTCGATGAAAGAAAGTGAAGATGACAGAAACAAATGGAAAGATACTCCATGCTCATGGATTGAAAGAACAAATATTGATAGTGTCCATACTACCTAATATATGGATTCAGTGGATTCCCTATCAAAATACCAAGAGCATCTTTCACAGAGCTAGAACAAATAATACTGAAATTTGTATGAAGGCTCCTGAGAAACAGAAGCAATCTTGAGAAAGGACACCAAAGCTGGAGGTATCACAATCCCAGATTTCAAGATATACTACTTAGCTATAGTAATCAAAACAGTATGGCACTGGCACAGAAATAGACACATAATGCAACAGAATAGAGAGCCCAGAAATAAACCCATGATTATATGGTCAATTAATCTTCAACAAAAGAGGCAACAATATACGATGGGGAGAAAACAGTCTCCTCAATAAATGGTGCTGGGAAAACTGGGCAGCTACATGCAAAAGAATGAAACTAGACCATTTTCTTATACCATACACAAAAATAAACTCAAAATGGATTAAAGACCTAAATGTGAGACCTAAAACCATAAAATTCCTAGAAGAAAACATAGGCAGTAATCTCTCTGAAGCCTTAGCAACGTTTTCCTAGGTATGTCTCCTGAGGCAAAGGAAACAAAAGCAAAAATAAACTATAGGGACTATACCCAAATACTCTTTTGCACAGTGAAGGAAAGAAACCATCAACAAAACAAAAGGTCAGTCTGCTGAATGGGAGATGGTATTTGCAATGATATATCCATTAAGAGGTTACTATCCAAAATATATATAAAGAACTTCTACAACTCAACACCAAAAAATTATAATAATCCAATTGAAAAATGGGCAGAGGACCTGAATGGACATTTTTCCAAAGAAGACCTACAGATGGTCAACAAACACTTAAGATGCTCACCATCACTAATCACCAGGGAAATGCAAATCAAGACCACAATGGGTTACCACCTCACACCAGTCAGAATGGCTAAATAAAAACCACGAGAAGTAAGAAGTGTTGGTGAGGATGTGGAGAAAAGGGAACCCTCATGTTCTGTTGTTGGGAATGTAAATTGGTGCAGCCACTGTGGAAAACAGTATGGAACAAACTCAAAACATTGAAAACAGGATTACCATATGATCTAATAATTCCGCTACTGGATATTTATCCAGAGAGCATAAAAACACTAATTCACAAGGAGATGTGCACCCCAGTGTTCACTGCAGCATTATTTACAATAGCCAAGGTATGGTAACAACCTAGGTGTCCATCAATAGATGGATGGATAAAGAAGTTACACACACAATGAAATATTACTCAGCCATAAAAAGGATGAGATCTTGCCATTTGCAACAACATGGATGGACCTAGAAAGTATAAGGCTAAGTAAACTAAGTCAGACATAGACCAATACCATGTGATTTCTTTTCTTAAAGATTTTATTTAACAGAGAGCAAGAGGGAGAGTGTGAGCATAAACAGGGGGAGCAAGAGGCAGAGGGAGAAGCAGGCTCCTCACTGAGCAAGGAGCCTGCTGCAGGACTCGATCCCAGGACCCTGGGATCATGACCTGAGCTGAAGGCAGAGGCTTGACTGACTGAGCCACCTGGGTGTCCTAATACCATCTGATTTCACTTACATGTAGAATCTAAAAATAAATGAGCAAAGAAATCCCCCCCCCCCCGCCACCAAAACAGACTTTCAAATACAGAGAACAAACTAGTGGTTACCAGAAGGGGGTATGGGGGGGGGGGAACGGGTGACATAAAAGGGATTAAGAGGTACAAACTTATAAAAGTTATAAAATAAGTCATAGCAATGAAAAGTACAGCATATGGAATATAATCAATAATACTGTAAAAACATTGTTAGGTGACAGATGAGGACCGTGCTTACATGGTGAGCACTGAGTACTGTATAGAATTGTTGAATCAAAATGTTATACACCTGAGCTTTTGCTTCCCAGACTTGCCTATGGTTTTACCACAGCTTGTTTGTCCTGGATTGTAATTCTCTTTTATTCCCCACCAAAAAAAATCCATTTTCTGGTTAAAAAAAAAAAAAAAAAGAAAAAGTTATATACCCGAAACTAATATAATGTATGTTAATTATACTTTGATAAAATAAAACTAAAAAGGAAAAAAATTAAATCTATTTATCTAATCAATTTTCTCCACATTGTATTATTAAATAAATATATTCATTTTCATTGACTTTTTGAAAAATAGGGAAGCTTATTTTTTTAGTTGAATTTGAGCTGTAATTTCCATATAGTAAAATTCCTCTATTGTATAGTTTTATGAATTTTGAAAATGCATGTAGCCATTTACCCACATCATAATTAAGATCTGGAATGTTACCCTCAGTCCAAAAAGTCCCTGCAGGCCCATTGCCCCTAATTTCCTCCCAACCTCCCAAGCCCTGGTAGCCATTGATCTATTTTTTTTTAAATTTTTTATTATGTTAGTCACCATACAGTACATCATTAGGTTTTGATGTAGTGTTCCATGATTCATTGTTTGCGTATTTTCTTTCCCCATATTTTTGCCTTTTGCTAGAATATCATAGGATTGAATCATAAAGTATGTAACCATCTGTGTATCACTTCTTTCACGTATCATGATGCTTTTAAGATTTATCCATGTTTGTTGTATGTACCAGTGGTTCACTCCTTTTTGTTACTGGGTATCGTCCCAACATAGAGATGTACCATAGTCTATTCATTTGGGATGTTTCCAGTTTTGTGCTATTTTGAATAACACTTCTATGAACAGTGATGTATCTCCCTCTCTGTAGACCTATATTTTTGTTTCTCTTGGGGGAATACCTAGGAGTAAAATTACTGGCTGTGTATGATAAGTATATGTTTAATTTTATAAGAAACTAGCAAACTGTTTTCCGAAGTGGCTGAACCATGTTGTACTCTCAACAATAACATATGAGACTTCCAGTTGCTCTACATCCTTGTAAAAATCCTTGATATTGTAGCCTTTTTAAAGGTTTTAGATATTCTATTGGGTATATAATTGTCTCATTGTGGTTTTAATTTACGTTACCCTGATTACTGATCATTTTGACCATCTTTTCATGTGTTCATTGATTTTTTTCTCTCTATATTTCTTATATGTACTGTTTTATTCTGTTCTGTTGACCTAGCTCTTCATTCTTATAAGTGCTACATTATTTTAACTATTATAGTTTTATTTTTACTTCTATTATAATTTTATGCATTTTAATACATACCAATATAAATACCTCCTATTTTAAAAGTATTCTGGCTATTTTATTTTGTTTATTTATCCATAGGGACATTAGAATAATTTTATTAAGTGGCCTCCCATCCTTAATGTTAAGAAAAGTAGAGAATTATTTTGGAAGGAATCTTTGGAATAGCCCTCACATCAAGAACATTTTATGTCTCCAGTTATTTAGGCCTTTTATATCTCTTTTACAGTTTTGTTAGTTTTTAAAAAAATATATATCTGGTACATTTCTCAGTGGTATTTCTTTTCTTTTCTTTTCTTTTCTTTTCTTTTCTTTTCTTTTCTTTTCTTTTCTTTTCTTTTCTTTTCTTTTTTAAAAGATTTTATTTATTTATTTGACAGAGATAGAGACAGCCAGCGAGAGAGGGAACACAAGCAGGGGGAGTGGGAGAGGAAGAAGCAGGCTCATAGCGGAGGAGCCTGATGTGGGGCTCGATCCCACAACGCCGGGATCACGCCCTGAGCCGAAGACAGGCGCTTAACCGCTGTGCCACCCAGGCGCCCCTCTCAGTGGTATTTCTGTAAATATCATTCTTTGGGGCTATTTTATATTCATGTATAACAGTAATACTATTCACTTTCATATTGGTATTCATAATAAGCTTTTATCATTGTCCTTCGAAAGTTAAAATTTATTTGAGCACTGCTCACGGATCTTTAATGCTTTGCTTTTTACGGCTTTAGAGGCCGAGCTTTAAATGGGAAGCTCTGACAGCTGGTAGGTTATGTAGAAGATTCTTATCTTGGAGGCACATATTCCGTTAGTTCGGATTTATTTGGCCTTGAAGTCATGAAGGATGTCCTGAGGGAACAAGATGCAAGGTCGTTGCCTGCTGTTGAGGGATAAGAGTGCCAGGGAGGGCGCGGGTGATAAACATTGCTCTATTGTTGAAGGGACAACCCTGGGAGACTAAACTGAGCTGAAACTCAGATCTGCTGATCCCAAGTCCAGTGCTCTCTCTCCCCTCCACGTGGTTGTATATAAAGGACCACAGGTATTCAGACGGGCTCACTCAATAATTGTGTAGAGAGTACAGAGATAACCTGTTATGTTTTAGATGATAAAAAACACATTTTCCTATAAAGCTTTATATCTTAAAGAATTAGCTACATATTTTGCTTTTAATTTTGCTTTGAACTTTCCTCTGAGTTCTATTAGTATGGAATAGTGTGCTTCTCAGACTGTTGCATGGAACAAAAAAAACATTTTGTTTTTTTCGGGGGGGGGGCAGAGAAAGAGGGAGAGAGAGAATCCCCAAGCAGACTCTGCATTGAGTGCAGAGCCCGACGTGCGGCTCGATCTCACAACCCTGAGAACATGACCTGAACTGAAATCAAGAGTCAGATGCTTCACTGCTGGAGCCACCCCGGTGCTGCTCCAAGAAAGCCGTTTTAATATGTGAGGTAGTTCGTGTAGTTTGAGGAGGACTTTTTTTCCTTTGTCAGAAGTGAATTCAATTACCCTGACCTTCTTGCATAAGACATTTTCTAGGCTATTTTTATTTAGTGTGTTCATATTATTGTGCTTTGATTTTTTTAAAGTAAAATGATCTTTTAAAATAAACTCTGAGGAAAAAAAAATGAACCTCTGGTCCCTTAAATGCTTATTGTTATAAACCTCTCTCTAAAACTGAAAAGGATGACATCATGTATTCTTTGAATTTTTAGAAGGTCCTTGAAAGATCGTTGCTGTGATGGAAAGTACTGTGAGGTTGCATTTATCTTCTAGCCATAAAGCATTATGGTCTAGAGGGCAATGGAAAGTTTCCAGTTGGAAATCTATCTTGGCTTTTAAAATATAATTTATTTTGGAATATTACAAATGAGGATAAAAGCAGTGACAAGATAATTATCTGTTCTTTAAAAAAATGTTATACCTTATATTATCCCCTCCTCTTGAGTGTGTGTGGAACCTGTAAATATGAGAGTTGCTCCCTTGGTTGGGTTATCTTATATGGCAAGTGGTATTGGGGGAGTCTCATGATTACGCTATACTTATGCAAGACTCCATCATAACGGAGTGAAGACAGACTGGAAGTCAGAGAAGCGCCCCTCCTGGTCTGGACGAAAGCAAGCATGTGCTGTGAAGTGCTTTTGGGTGGGGAACTGGTTCCTCTGCAAGTAGACAGCAGTGCTCAGCTGCTGGCCAGCAAGAAAATGGGAACCTTGTTCTAACAGCTGCAAGGAGCTGATTCTGCAAACCTCTTGTATGAGTTTGGAATAAGACCCTGAGCTTCAGATGAAACCACAGCCCAGCCAACACCCTGATCACAGCCTTTAAAACCCTGAGTAGAGTAAGCTGTGCCTGGATTCTTGACTGGTGGAAATGAGATGATACATTTGTTTGGTTTTAAGCTCATAAGTTTGTAGAAATTTATTGTGCAGCATGGAAAACTAAAACCATGACCTTAAGGAGATTATTGAACTGAGCTAACGTGTTTTCTTTTGAAAAATGGGAATCCTAGCTCTTCATAGGGAAGCTATAGGATTACATGAAATTATAAAGTATCTGGAAATCGGTGGGTCGTCAGAAATGTTGGCATGCCAGGCTTCCTGCACATGGCTGGTATGAGGGGCACTTGACCGTGGTTTCTGCATCTCTGGAGTAACTGGCCCTCCTATTTCTAGAACTGTGCAGTCTGCACCTTTGCTGCCCCCACAGGCTGGCTCAGGGAATGATGGTAAAGTCACAAACAACTGAATTTCAATTTGTGTTTGGTTGAACAAGTGTTACTGGAATCTACCTGAAGTGAGAGAGAATTATAAAACTTGATTTTGGTCCAATCGTGGAACCATGTTTTTTGGTCCAGGGATTGGGGAGGGTGGCTCTACTTCTCAAAGCTCGGCCCTGAGCTCTGGTTTGAGTTCCGGTCTGCACCACACGTTTCCACATTCTCCTTGGACCAGCAGCTACCTCAGGCATTTTGTTTTTTCTCCTGGGAGCTCAAGAGGCCAAGCCAGACTGTTGGAACATCCCATCTACTAACTTACCACTGGCTAAAGCAAGTTTCAGGGCCAAGCTTGACATCAGTTGGTGGGCAAGCACACTCGAGTGTACTGAAAGGTTACAGGGCTGAGGGAGGCAGTGGAGAACGGAGAACAATAATCACCACAAGCCTCCAGTGTCAGTTCCTTTGGTTCTTCAAGTCGCTCATTTCTTTATCCTCTTAGTGATTAGTTTCATTCTCTTATTGGACTGTGAATTCTCATAAAAATGTCATGTTAAATTCTGAAGAGGGATATACATAAAAGAATGTAAGCCGTTGAATTTGGTGACCTAATGCACAAGGCCTGTTCTTGAGGAGATTCTGTGATTTGCAGCACCAATTTCAGGCAACTGTCTCACTTTCCGTATCCAAAGGAGAATATTTCTAATGTATCTCTTGAGAATTCGAAGAACATGTGGAGAATAGCCTATTTGTCAAAGAGTAAGATATGGAAATATTCCTAGGTTTTCTTGACTCACCAACAAGGCACTGATGAGGCTGAACTTTGGCCTTTGTGTCTGTACCTATCATTAAGAAGATGTCGCCTACCTCTCAGCTGAGTAGCATTATTGCTGTTGTGACCAGGAAGATATTTAATCAAGATAATGTAATAACAAATAGCCTGCCTTTTTTCCCCTCTGCTGTAGGACATAATGATTACATTTGCCCGGCTACAAATCAGTGTACGATAGATAAGAATCGGCGCAAAAGCTGCCAGGCCTGCCGACTTCGGAAGTGCTATGAAGTGGGAATGGTAAAGTGTGGTGAGTTTTTGCTTCCCCTTTCATCATGTGTGGGCCGTGGTGACACCTTTGTCAGACCGGACAGGCGGAGGGACTGGGGACAGGTAGCCTGCGTGAGAGGAGATTTAGGACTTAGTCATTATCTTCAAGTATGTGTACGCTGCCCCGTTGGAGGGGGCATTGATTTGCTCCCTGTAGCTGTTGGAGGGCAGAGCTGAGGTGAACAGGAGCAGGTTACAGGACACATTTTGGCCCAACGTAGGGAAGATCTTTCTACAATTCAAGTGGTCTGATGACACAATAGGCTGCTGCATGAATTTGAGAACTCTAGCCACTGAAGCGCGCAGCTGGGTTGGATGACCATCGCCGGAGGCCTTGAGGAGTCTAAGGAGGAAGTGCTGGTAAACGTTCACAGTGAAAGCCGTGACAAGAAAGTAGACTACCTGGTGGGTTACTTGGATAGCTGGGGGGAAGACTCAGGCCTGTCCCCTATTAGCTTCCTAGAGAAGATCTATAGAGGGGTCAGAAACATGATAGAACTATGGAAAACCCATAGAACACAGATTGTTATGATGCATGTCCACACATAGATGCTTACGTCCGTGAGAAACAAAGAAAAATGGGCACATTAGTATAACAACTGACAAGAATGCCTACATTCTGCTCTCTCCACCTGGCTAACTTCTGGTTCATTCGTCTGTACACACTTGCTGGTTTATGCACGCTCACATCAGCTCTGCCTGTACTTTTCCTGTTATTCTGCTCGTCAATATTTTGCCTGTGGTTAGTTGTAATTTCTCTCTTTGTTAACTATTTGAAAAATTTAAAACAAGAGTCTCTTCTCTCTGACAGTCTCTTAGGAGCTCTGCCTGTTGAACATTCTCTGTCCTTTTTTTTTTTTTAATGTATATAATAAGACATCTCATCCAGCGATATCACAGTACCGCAGAAGTCCTCTTATTTGATCACACTTCTCTGGCTTCCCAGAATCACCGATGTTTTTTGTTTTGTTTTTTTGTAAAATACCCCTGCCAAAGCCCGCGACCTCCCAGTGTGTGCTGGTTACTCTCTAAAACATTCGAGCATTTCTGTTCCCACCACTTCAGTTATATCCTTGTCAGTAACCAGTGGGTTTCTTCCAAAACCTATTTCTACTCATTGTAACTGTCAGATTATATAGTTTAATTAGAATTTATGCAAGCATATGAAAGAAGAGTAGGAAAAGACAGTCGTTTCTGTGAACGCTTTGGATAAAACTGTACAGGAGGGGCACCTGGCTGGCTCAGTCCGCTCTTGATCTTGGGGTTGTGAGTTCAAACCCCATGTTGGGTGTAGCACTTACATTAAAAAGTACCCCCCAAATTGTAAAGGCCTAGTAGCTATTGAGTTAGGTATGAGTGAGATTAAGGGGAGGGCTCATAAACTGAGAAAAATTCTGAATTTGGATCGCTTTATGAGTGCCTAAGTTTTCGCTCTGTTTTAACGAAGCCGAAATTGAAAATTCAGAGACAGTGTATCACGTATGTAAGAAAGTCACTTGTGATTTAAACTGACAGAGGTACTGAAGGAGAAGGCCTTGGCCCTTTGACAAAAGATTGCAAATCAGCGTTTCATATTTTAAGTTAATATTTTAAGGTGAGTCTATTTTTTAAAAAGTGATTTATAATTTAGTCTTAGGATAGGAACGCTAGTACTGTCCTACCGCCTGTTGGATAGCCAGCTGCAGCCCTGCGCTTTGGGACCAGGCAGGAGCACCTGCATATTCCGCCTGCAGGGGGCAGTGTATGTGGCAGGAAGAACAGGAGGACAGGACTCCCAAACCCGGAAGCTCATTTTTTGCTTCATTACTTCTTGGGAACGGTGACTGGTCAAACTTAACCTTTCTGGCCCTCGGTTTTCTTATCTTTGAAAAGAAGATATCGGTTTCACTGAGTTTTGTTAGGAATGCATGCAAAAAGAGACATAAAGACCTAGCACAGTGTTTGGCACTAAATTTTAGTTTTCCTTCCTTTCTCTCTCCCTCTTTGAAGAGCTCATATAAATTATGACGAGTTTTAATGCAATACAGTCTTGCACAGGCAGAGTATAGAGAGGTAGTTTAAAAAAAATCTTTCAAGGGGCGCCTGGGTGGCACAGCGGTTAAAGCGTCTGCCTTCGGCTCAGGGCGTGATCCCGGCGTTCCGGAATCGAGCCCCACGTCAGGCTCCTCCTCTATGAGCCTGCTTCTTCCTCTCCCACTCCCCCTACTTGTGTTCCCTCTCTCGCTGGCTGTCTCTATCTCTGTCAAATAAATAAATAAAAATCTTTAAAAAAAAAAAAATCTTTCATGACCCTTACTCAAAAGGGTATCTGCGCCCCCATGTTCATAGCAGCGTTATTTATAAAAGCCAAGGCATGGGATCAACCTAACTGTCCACAGACAGGTGAATGGATAAAAAAGTGTGTGTGTGTGTGTGTGTGTGTGTGTGTGTATAAAAATGGAACGTTATCCAGCCATTAAACACACACACGCAAATCCTGCCGTCTGTGACAACATGGATAGATCTTGAGGGCGTTATGCTAAGTGAAGTCAAAGACACATACTGTATGATCTCACTTACATGTGAAAATCTAAAAAAAAAAAACAAAAAAACCAAACACCAAACCCAAACTCCTAGAAAAAGATATCAGATTTGTGGTTACCAGAGGCAGAGTGTGGGGGGAGAGGGAATTGGAGGGAATTGGAGAAAAGTGGTCAAGGGCACAAACGTCCAGTTACAAGATAAATAAGTACTAGCAATGTAACATACAGCATGGTGATTGTAATTAGCATTGCTGTATGATATATATGAAAGTTATTAAGAGAGTAAATCCTAAGAGTTCTGAAAGAAGAAAATTCTTTGTTTTTCTTTACTTACCCTCTTTATGGTAGCTCTATGAGATGATGGATGCTAACTAAACTTGACTGTGGTTATCACTTCACAGTATACATAAACCAAACCATTACGCTATACGTCTTAAACTTACACAGTGATATATGGCAATTATTTCTCAATAAAACTGGAAAAAATTCTTTCATGGAAAACAGAACAAGAGAAAAGGTCATTGAATTTGGCCAAAAAGAAATTGGGTAGGGCTGTCTAAGAAAAAAATATTATCTTTGGAGATTGTAAAAGGGATGAGATGGGTTGATACGCAAACAGTTGGATATTTAACCCTTTACTGACCGCAGAGAAGGCCCATTAGGAGTGAATTTTCCTAAGGATGCCTCCCTCCCTTCCCAGCACTCTTCTTGTCTGCCCTCTCAATAAACCCTCCATCCATATTCCTCTTTCTCTCCAGTCTTGGAAGATTAGGAACCTACCCGCATCCTGGATCCTCCGGCATCATTTCACTTCCCCCTTTAGAAGTTATGTCTCTTCTGCTATTGCCTTTTCCTTCCCATCTTGTGTGTTCAATGGAAATATCAATATGGTGGTTTAGATGGTGGGAGGATACCCACCCAGACTAACTCGAGGGATAAGGCTTCTTTATAAGGATATGCTGAAACGTAAATAGCCAGGAAAACAGTCTGAAGAGGCACATGCTTGGTCTATACTCCTGTGTTGTGAGAATAAATCCACGTCTTCCAGATATGATCTCTTGATTCATCTGCCGTATGTGCACAGGAAAGGGATTTGATAGAGAGGTGGTATAAAGTGGTAAAAGCACCACCTGTGGATTCAGACAACTGCTTGAGTTCATATGCTGCCTTCACTATTTTCTAGCTTTGCCACCCTGGGCAGGTGATTTGAGCTCTCTTGTGCCTAGTTCCTCCTCTGTATTGTGGAGATGATAATAGCACCTGTCCTCTAGATTAGTTTTCAGAATGAAATCTGCTATATATGATACACAAAGTCTGACTTGTAGAAGCTTCCAGTAGGTGTTAGCTCTCGTTATCATTTACCATCATTACCATTGTTGTTGTCATTGTCATCACCATTATCATCATCCTCTTTTCTCAGGGTTATTTACCACTTTCCAATACAGAGCACTCCTGTTTGGTAGATTCCTTCATCAGGCTTGCTCAGAGGCACACCAGGTGACTCTGCCTAGATTATGTGGGGAAAGCCATGACACTAGAATGTCCTTGGTAGAAAACAGTGGGTTCCTTGCCAAGGGCTTTATGTTATTGATTTTAGAATCCCAAGGACTCAGTACAAGGCCCAGTATATAGGGCTTTGTAAGTGAACGTTGGTCAAGTAAACTTGGGTGCATGGATTCGTAAGCCTTTCTCTTTGTATGTAAACCTGTTTTGTAAACTCCATTTCCTCATATGCTCTACAAAAAGGAGATGTGTGATCAGAAAGGTGCTTTCTTAAACCAAACATTTTGTTCCATTTTACCCTGGGTAAAATTACCCTTTACTGATCTTAAATAATACCTATAGCTCTCTATCTGATTACTAATAAAATGAATTAGATTTTAGACTTTAAGTTCTTTTAGTAAATACTACAGTTTGATTCAGTTATCTCTAGATAGAAAGAGCCCTTCCTTCTACTTTGATGAGCCAAGGTAAGAAGAAATTCAGATAAATTTTCTTGGGAGCAAGTAATTTAAATGTATTCATACCTCCTAACTAATATTTCTTTTTAAAAATGTGGACAGCTAATTTTAGTGAACAAACATAATGGTGGGAATATAGAAACTAGGCATATTGCAGATATAACTTTTAGGGTTTTTTTCGTGTTGAGAGGGTTGCATATAAAAGTTGTACCCATGCTAATGACATCCTGACTTATATGTTTCTTAATTTTCATTTTGTATTTTTGTCTTTAACCAATAGATTTTTAGAAATATTTTTGTGCTAAACTTTATAGGGGCTTGGAAGTTATATTTTTTTGTTATTTTTTGTGATCAAAGAATATGATCTGTGATATCAATTTTAGTTAAAATTATATTCATGAACTAGTATGTGATAATTTTTGCAAATTCCATGAGTTTTTATAGCTCAAGTTTGTGAATTGTACAATTCCAATGTTCTGTGTTCTGCCTTTTCCCCCAATTGTTTGCTCTGTCAGTTGCTGAAGAAGATACATTAAAACAGGCATTATAATAATGTATTTGTCGATTTCTCTTTTTCATTTAGTCACTTTTTGGTGTTATGTTTGTAGGTTGTGTTTTCTTGTTTTGATGTTTATGGGTTTAGAATTATTTATCTTCCTTTTATAATCTGATGAGGCCTTAATAATTTATGCCTTTTAAAGTTTATATTTTCTGATATTGATAGAGTAACTGATTTATTTGGTTAATTTTTGTCTGTTATCTTTTCTATCCCTTTATTTTCAGTTTTTTGTATGTTAGATGTATCCCTTACAAGAAGTCTGTGTGTAGATAGAAAAAAAAAATGTGATCTCAGAGTTGCTCTTAATTGATGAATTTAGTCTATGTTTATTGTGATCACTGATATTTGAATTCATTTCTGTCATCTTATTTTAAGATTTAAGCAATTTCATCATATATTTTCTTTTTTTCCTTTTTGGGATTGATCCCATTTTCTTGTTTTATTTTTCCTCTTCTGCTAGTTTGGAAGGCATACATTCTGTTTCATTTCTTTTAGTGACAATTCTATTTTAGCATGCATTCTTGATTAATTTGAGAATTCATGCCATTCTCTCTATTAGATAGTTCTCTTTCCAAATAAAGAATCTTAGAAAGTTCCAGCCAAAATTATTCCTCTCTCATCTTGTTATTATCCAGTATTTGATTCTACTTTATTTCTGTACCTCCAAAAATTATTTTATTCATTCTATGTTTATTAGATTTCCTCTCATCTTTACCAATTTATTTTTTTTACCTTTGCATCTTGAATTTCATTGCTTCTCTTAGGTTCATTTTTCTCCATCCCAAATAACACAGTAGTTATTTCAAAAGGGCTGTAATATATCTTTTTAATCGTTGCTTAACTCTAATGTCTTTGATTTATCCTCACTCTTGAATGATAGTTTAGCTGGGAATATAATTCTAAATTGAAGGTTTCTCCCTCCCCACACCATCTTAAAGACATTATCCCTTTGTGTTTCTGATCCGTAAACCTACAGTAACTAAAACATATTGATACCAGCACAGGTGTAAAAAAAAAAATCATCTATTTACACATATACATGTATATATACAGAGGAGAAAATCCAGAAGAAGCTACCTTTTCAACATGGAGCTTGAACTCACCACCCTGAGATCAAGACCTGAGCTGAGATCAAGAGTTGGACATTTAACTGGCTGAGCCACCCAGGCACCCCCAGAAGAAGACACTTTTATATATATTTATTAAATGACAAGGCATTTTATAAAAATCAGTGGGAAAACTTGTGCAATAAATGCTACTGGGAAAATTATACATCCATTTGAAGAACATAACATGAAATATCCATATGACATGATAGAAACATACATAAAATTCCAAATAGATTTGAACCACAAAAGTGCTTAAAGAAGATACAAGAAAATATTTGTATAATCTTGATGTGAAACAAAAGACAAATTTGTGTACTAAACCTTCTTAGGACAACAGATACCATGAGTAAAGTTAAAAGATATATGACAAGACAAATATGGCACATAACAAAAGTTATCTGTAGTTACTCAATAAGCTTTGGACGTTATTAGGCAGGAAAAGGGCAAAAGAAGCAGGCAATGTACAAGTAAAAGAAATACAAAGTATGGCAAATATATTAGTCAACCTTGCTACCAGTTAAAAGAATACAAAGTAAAGTGAGATTGTTTAGTCACTTGTCAGATTAGCAAAGATTAGAAATTGCCCAATGGTATTATGAGAAAATAGGAAGACCCTTAAAGTATTGTTTGTATTATAAATTTTAGAATAGTTTTAGTGGGTAACCTATTAATATGTATCGAAATCTTAAGTGTGTATATGCCTTGGTTCAGCAACTTCTTGAATTTACTTTAAGGAATGAATTAGATGCATATACAAAGATGCATTTTTGTTGTACTATGAATACTAGCAAAGAAATTAGGACTAACCTAGATTTCCATTGACAGGGGATACTTTAGATAAAGTGATGCTATTGTCATAAAACAGAATGCTGCATAGATTTTTAAATTGTACAATGATACATTTTTTAATATTTTTTTATTATGTTAGTCACTATACAGTGCATCCCTAGTTCTTGATGTAAAGTTCCATGATTCATTACTTGCATACAACACCCAGTGCACCATGCAATACATGCTCTCCTTAATACCCATCACCAGCCCATCCCATTCCCTCACCCCTCTTCCTCTCTGAAGCCCTCAGTTTGTTTCTCAGAGTCCATAGTCTCTCATGGTTCATTCCCCCTTCTGTTTACCCCCCCTTTCTTCTTCCCTTCTCCAACCGATCTTCCTGCTTCTTATGTTCTATAAATGAGTGAAACCATATGATAATTGTCTTTCTGTGCTTGACTTATTTCGCTTAGCATTATCTCCTCCAGTCCTGTCCATGTTGCTGCAAATGTTGAGAACTCATTCTTTTTGATGGCTGAGTAATATTCCATTGTATATATGGACCACATCTTAAAAAGAAAAAGGTTAAAAATAGTGTGTGTATACTGTGATCCAAATTTTGTATATAAAGTATGGAAAAGTAAAAACATTAAAACTGAAAGAATTTGTGCCAAAATTTGTACTCTTCTATCTTTTTCAGATTTTTAAAAAATTTATTATTTGAAATATATTTGTACAAATATGTAAAAAGAATACATATGTGTATGTGTAAACACACATACATAAACATTTTAAGAATGTATTTTAAGAGTATATTATTTGATAACTGTTTGGAAATATCAATGTTCAGTTCCTAACTTTTCCCCATCTTTTGTCTGAAGAAAATTCCTAATTCCATGGTTTGGAAACTGAGGTATGTCAGCACTCTTTAAAAGAGAAATAGATTTAGTATCCATGGGTGATCTTGAAATGGAGACCTTATTTGGGCTATTGTCCCTAACAAGTCAAATTTTTATTTTGTTAAAATAGACGCAAATGTAATAATCTTTGGTACTTGCCCCACAGGTTCCAGGAAATAAGTCAGGCTTCTGTTGTAAGATACATCGTGAGGATAGACTCAGGTCATTACCTCACTCTTGCCCTGGGGACCCAGAGAACTTGAGTGCTGGGTTGGGGAAGCCACGGGAAAGTACTGTGTTATCATCTCTGCGGTTTAGGCTCCCGGAGAGAAAGATGCGGGTACCGAGTTATGCGAAGGCAGAAGAGTTCCGATGAGCAGCTGCACTGCCTGAGCAAAGCCAAGAAAAGTGGTGGACACGTGACCCGAGTGAAGGAGCTGCTGCTGAGCGCCCTGAGCCCGGAGCAGCTGGTGCTCACGCTCCTGGAGGCAGAGCCGCCCCACGTGCTCGTGAGCCGCCCCAGCACGCCCTTCACCGAGGCCTCCATGATGATGTCCCTGACCAAGCTGGCCGACAAGGAGCTGGTGCACATGATTGGCTGGGCCAAGAAAATTCCGGGTAGGTCTTTCTGGATCTTAGCTTTGCATTTATGGTAGAAAGGCCTGCCCCTCACATTTATAGGGCAAGAGTACAAAATGGAGGTCCACAAATGATGTCTGGATGTGTAACGGTTTGACAGCTTGATTTATAATCTTTAAATGAAATATGTTCGTTCTTCCTGTCTTGTCATATACGCCTTCTGCATGTACTGGAAGGTCCAGCTCCAATTTAGAATTCTTGGACTCATCCGAGTTCTCTACCAGACATGGTAGTACAAGAAGAATGCTATACGGTGAGACTCCTTCCATGGCTGCCTCTCTTCTTTTCCCACCCCAGAACCATCCCACAGGGCCTTGTCCACACCCTGTCCCCCGTGGCCACATCTCCTATGCACACTAGCATGTTGGACATGTCTTATGCCGAGATGTGGTCTGAGAGGGTGGATCCAAGAAAAAAACCCACCCAGGCTCTGGAAGTGGGCCCAAAGTGACTATTTGGGCAAGAGATTCTAGGGTCAGGCCGGTTCGTAATATATACCTGAAATACCTCATTGTGCTAAACTTACCACCTCGTTATCGTTTGAATTGGTGTTTCTGTGAAAGTGAATCTAGAATTCGAACACAGAATGGCAGCAGCCCATCCCCCTGAAAGGGCTTCTCCATGTGCATATTTACGGTCATCCAAGAAATGAGGTCTCTCTCCTGGTTCCAAGCCTAGGGACAGTTCCCATGGCCTGCAGGCTGCAACCGCTTTAGACGAAGTATAAATCCTGGAAGCTGCGGAGAAGCTGGGTGAGGAGGAGTTGGGGGTGAGGCGCTGTGGGACCCCAGGCCTGGTATAACAGTATGTCTTGGGTCATTTGTCGGTTTGGGCCCATTCCTTCGGAGCTTCCTGCAGATCTTCTGGTGTCTGGTTTTGTTCTGAGAGTCCAGCTTCACCTCAGCCAGAATGGTGGTATTTTCTGTGCTGTTCTCATAGGAGACGATGCGATTACCTCCCGCTAGCTGTTGTGCTGCGGGCATGCCAACACTGGTTTTCAGGCCCCCACGTGGAGGGTGCTGGTGAAACCAATGATCATTGAGAGCCAGGCAGCTTCTTTGTGCCATAACAACACTGAATTCCTGAGCTGCATTAGCCCGTCTTTAAGCCTTGAGTTTGAAACAAATTTTCAGAAAATTTAGGCATAGTCTGAAGGTGTGACTTTTCTTTCCGCTCTCGGTGGTGTAGTCATTTTCCAAAATTAAAAAAAAAAAATAGTAAAACATCACCTAGGCTTGATCTTGTTGAATAGCTGCAAATCTAAGAAGCCTAATCTCCCGTGGGCAGGCTTATTGTCTGTAGCGGCAGACGAGATTGGAACGTGTACGCGTGTTGGATGAAGGACTGAGCCATCTTCCCCTTCTGACTCCCTCCATTCAGTTCTCCTTTGTGCACGGCACCGTTGTACTGCTCACAGGTTTGACCCGCGCGTGCTTCTCGTGCCGTGGTCTCCTCATCCGTAAAATGACGATGCTGACGGAGGCTGCCCGCAGGGCATTCTCGGACCATAGGCATTGTTACTGCCATGCGTTCTGTAAGAAAATCGACTTAAAGGGAGACTGAGTAATTAGCCAGGACGAAGCTGAGCCAGGATCGTAACCAGAGTCCGCTGCACTCCTGGACTGCATGTTGGGTTCGTTTTTATATTGCACTGCCTTCTCTTTTTATCATGGTTTGTGGAGGAAGCGCCAGTGATCTCAGCTTTGCTTTGCTTTTCTAGTGCTCACGTCCCTAGAGATTACCTGTTTCTTTCCGCTTTTTGGACGAGCTCATGCTGTTAGGACATCAGGCTACTGGGACCTGCTTCTATTGTTACATTTGCTTTTCAGGATAGAACAGGCTAGAGACAGCCCTGCTACTCAGACCAAACTTTTAAGCAATCGGAGATGTCTTTCATTTGAAGCCTTGACTTTCTGCAGGGGCTGGTGCTGTTCTCTCTGCATGTCCCACACTCCCCACCCCTGCCATCCCATCCCTCCACCCCTCCCAGTCCCTCTTGTGGACTGGGCCAGACAGGCCTCCAACTATTATCTTTCTCAGCAGTGCGGAGGAATTAAAAACATATAACTAAAAATGATCTGTTCCAACTTTCTGTTCTTCCCTAGCATTTGTCTGGGGAGCTAGAAGCGCAGGTTAATAGTCCTTTATAAATCTTAAATGGAATAGATTAGTCCCTAGAAGGCAGCCAAGGCTAGACATTGTGAGTTGCGTACTCAGAGTTCAAAATTCCCTTCCTTAGGTCAGCATTTAACCACATCTTTAAAATATTGAGTGTTTCCCTATATTGTTTGTGTTTTCATAGCTTGTTAAAACTTGCTCTTCTGTTTTCACAGAAACAGGGAGTTGAGAAGGAGAGTGGGTATGTCTCACGGCCTCTTGCTTTCCCCAGGCTTTGTGGAGCTCAGCCTCTACGACCAGGTGCGCCTCCTGGAGAGCTGCTGGATGGAGGTGTTAATGGTGGGGCTGATGTGGCGGTCCATTGACCACCCAGGCAAGCTCATCTTTGCTCCAGACCTCATTCTGGACAGGTGAGGAAAAAATGCATTGTTTCTTCTCTGACCTGTTTGAGTCCTGGGTGCCACACTTAAAATCTCGCACTTAAAAGGGCAATTAAGAGGGCGATAATGTCATGAGCTCCTTCCCCAGGTCAAGAACCGGACGGAGAAGGAGAGCGTGGGTCCTAGGATTCAGTGTCCTGTGACTCGTTCTTACCTGTGGTGGGGCGGCATGTACAGGCCAGACCATAACAGGGCCTCTACCTGCAGAATATATAGCTACTAAATGTACAAGTCAACTTAGATTTTTCTGTATTAAAAATTCCATTTTCAGTTTGTAATTTTAAGTTCCTGCTGTTCGGTTTCCACTTGTAGGGACCATGTATATCTCTGTCTAGAAGGGTGATCGAATTCTTACAAATCTGCAAGGTTTATTTTAATGTGCTTGGACTCTAATTGCAGGTACTCTCTAGCATTTTTGACGATAGCAGTGGAAGGAATGGTTATTAAAACCAATGAAAGGTAACGGAAATTGGGGAATGATAGTGCCGATGCCATCACTCGCTTACATTTTGTTTGTTCTTAAAGATGGCACAGCAACAGAAGCCATTTGTAATTGACTCAGGTGAACTGTTCACGGAGGAAAAGCTAGAGTACCAACACTCAAAGTTTTAGTACGAAAAATAGAACTCTTTCTTGTTATACATTTGAGCAGGTTGAAAATAATGATGGAAATTGATCTCCACATTCCTTATTTTGAAAAAGTTCTAGGATAGAATGTTCAGTCACATTTGCCTCTGTGCACAGAGTAGAAGGATGCCATTATACGAATGGAGAGCATCTGCACCCAACCCTTGGTATTACCTCTTTGGGGCATCAGAAGACCCCGATGCACATATTACACAGATAAAAAGTGATACCCCCAAGGTTTTAGCAGCCATTCTGCCTGTTGTCCTGGATGACAACGTTGACAAAGAGCACTGTTCTAAGTAACGGAGGTGTTTTGGTGGAGAGCAGAGCCTTTGGCAAGAGCTGGAGCTTGGGCTGTGGCTCAGTCAAGAGCAAGCCCAGGTGTTAAACCATAGAAGAAGGTTCTGGAAGTCCAGACACTTCAGTAGCAATCAAAATAGCGAACCTATTGGCTTGTATATGCCAGGCATCACCTTGAGCACTTGATGTGTTAACTCATTTCATCTTCTTAACAGCCCTCTATGAGTAAGCGCCATTATTATCCCTATTCTTCAGATATGGAAATATTGGGGGGGGGTTAGGTCATTTGCCTGCAGTTACAGAGTAGTAAGTGGTGGAGCTGGACATGGGGGCTGGCTGTGAAGTCCATGTTCCTAATATAACAGTAGTTACCTGTATAAAAGGGCATGCCGTTCCACTTGGCGTTCAAATGAAGCCATATACACGCACACACGTGCGCACACACACAAATATACACGTATAATTCTTCTAGAAGTTAGTGTGAGAAAGAAGTTTCATCCCTTGATGAGTCATTACATTTGCAGACACTGGGATTAAGTTATTTTACTTTTTGTCTTGGTTTCTAAATTGATGCTCCATTTAATATTTATGTTCATTGACTGTTTCATTCATGGTTTTGAGTAGAATTAACTCTCCACTTTGTTTGGGTTCTTTAATTCCTGTAAGTGTAAGTTATTGTAAATGGACACACATCCTGGACAAATTTTAGGTTAAACAATAGAAAAAAAATAATTTTTCTTACAAATTATTTTAATAGACTCACAGTACTTTTTAAAGATTTTATGTATGTATGTTATGTATTATTTATTTATTTGCGAGAGAGCGAGCAGGGGGAGGAGCAGAGGGAGAGGGACAAGGAGACTCCATGCTGAACGTGGAGCTGGACACGGGGCCTGATCCCATAACTCGGAGATCATGACCTGAGCTGAAATCAAGAGTTGGATGCTTACCTAACTGAGCCACCCAGGTGCCCCTCACACTACTTTTTATAAATATTTGAAAGTATCGTGTTGTACAGCACGCAAATATAGTATATCTGAGTATAGGAGAGGAGTGTCTGGGCTTGTAAATGCCTTCACACTGAGCAGGCATTTTCGGTAGTACCTGTCGTGTTTATTTTTTGTTGCAATCTCTAGTATCGCCAACACATAAACTTTGTGATGTCTAGAATTTCAAGTCTAAGATAGTTCAGTTCCTTCGTTCATGTGTGATACGAATATTTTCTTATGTAAACGTGTGTTGCCTATTCAAAAATGCTCTAAATGTTCCTTATTCAAAAAGTCAGAGATTACACATCATAAAGAAGTATTATGAGGTTTTTCTGCAACATGAATAAATAATTTGCACAGTACTTGAAAATCGCTGTCTTTTGGCAGATTGTCCTATCAGAGTTCCTTCCAGTGGTGGTGTGACCGTAGAAGCTGTGAATACAACTAAATTAGTTCACTTGGGAGACTGAGACAGTAATTGCTGTTGTCCTTCATTCTTGCTGAGGCTTCAGTAGCAAGAAAACTTGAACCTACTCGGTTACCTCAGCTTATTTCTAAACAAGGTGGTTCTTCTCTCAGTAACCACTAGAGTTACAAATTCATGTGAATCTGAGCTTCTGCTTGCTTGAAAAAAATCATATATGCGAACATATGCTGTGTCCTTGGCCTCAATAGGAAACTGTCTAATATTACGTATTAAAAAGTCAGAGGGGGGGGCGCCTGGGTGGCACAGCGGTTGGGCGTCTGGCTTCGGCTCAGAGCGTGATCCCGGAGTTCTGGGATCGAGCCCCACGTCGGGCTCTTCCTCTGTGGGCCTGCTTCTTCCTCTCCCACTCCCCCTGCTTGTGTTCCCTCTCTCGCTGGCTGTCTCTCTCTCTGTCGAACAGATAAATAAAATCTTTAAAAAAAATAAAATAAAAAGTCAGAGGGAGTTTGGATCTGGGCTTGGACGCCATTATGGACATTTATGGAATTCCATGGAATCATATTGTAAATGTACCGAATTTGCTTTCACCACGTTAACTATTTGTGGATCGAATTTCAAGATACCCAAAGAATTTTCACTTCCCTTTTCTATGTAGGTGATTTTCACCTACATAGAAATATTTAAGAAGACTTAAACTGATGTGAAAAATGTGTTAAGCCTGGAGCCCCCGCACCCTAGTGCCGCCCTCCCCCACCGGAAGTGAACTGTGATCTACATACACCCACATGTATGCTGCCAGCGGCCATGTATGTGGGTACAAAATAGTGCACCCACAGCAATGTCCACTCATTCAACATTCTGTCCTTGGTATCAAACAGAATCTTTTTTATAAAGGAGTGGTTATCGCATAATAAGACATTCCACACATCCTTACTAATTTTATTTTTGCTTAGCCCTAGTTTATGGACAAATGCTGGGCAAAAGTAAGCTTCTGGGAGCAGGTTGGTTTGATTATAGATTGTTTTGGTATTTTAACATTCAAATCATACGTCTTCTCTCTTTAATTCAAATCTTTTAATCTTATCCTAATTTCTTACTCCTAATTCAGTTTCATTCCATAGTTGTAAGTGTAATAGATCTCATGAATGTGTTGTTTAAAAGTCCTTCCTCTGTATAACTCATTCCAGGCAGAACTTCTATTAGGGTGTCATTTATGAGGTATTGTACCTTATTTCCTATATTTCTCATTTATTTCCTAAAAAAATATATTTGGTTTCCCCAGCCTGTGAAGTGAGTGCAAATATTCTAGCTGTGCCTCCCCATGAATGAAATGGTTGGCTGTCACAGCTGCTGGTAAAAGCACTCAGACTTCGTTCTTTAGAATTAGTTTAGAGGTTCACTTTTTCCATGAGGTACACATGTTCTGATTACTGTGAGTTATAGCATTTCTCAGGGCTTAGGACGCTCTGGAATATAAACTCTCCCTCCATTTTTGAAACATGAATTTGCATTTAAAATGGCATGCATTTCAATGAGGAAATGATACTAATTTCAATATGCAGCGATGTGTTTTTAGGTACAAGTGGCAACCTCTGCAAAATCGGATTGATTTCAGGTGAATCCTCTTACGCTATTTGGGGAGCGACGAGTGTGCACGTGTGCGTGCATGTGTGTGCACGTGCGCCTATGTGTTCATGACCCCGCCCCTGACTGAGTCTCACGGACAAGTAAAGAGTCAAACTATTAAACAATCAATGCGGGATTGGGTGGGCTTTTCATTTTTATCCCCAGAGATATTTTTTTTAAGATTTTATTTTTAAGTAATCTCTATACCCACTGTGGGGCTTGAATTTACAACCCCAAGATCAAGAGTCGCATGCTGTCTGGATTCAGCCAGCCGATTGCCCCCTCCCCCCAACCCTGAGATATTTTAGAACCAGCTTTTCTCGGTGTCAGATGTCCTCAAGCCCAGTGATGACAGTTTTCAATAATTAATTGCCTCAAGCACAGTGATTTGGTTATACGGCATTCGGGGCATTCGGTGCACGGGTATTTCTATGTGCAGAGCATGCATGGTCCTTTCTAGGCACTTGCAGCAGGCTGCCTGGGACAGCCCAGCGCAGAGGAGGTGGGGAGGAGGGGACTTGGGGAGGTTTGGCGGTTCCCTACGGGTTTCAGTGCCCTTTGCCCAGGGCTCTGATTCTCCAAGGTAGCCTTTCTCTGTGAGTAACTTCTAGGAGGCATTGGTGTTTTATCACTTAACCTGTGCATTTTTGGAAAGCCTCAGGTGGTTGCAGAAGTTACGTGTTTGTTTGGGACTCACAATGTGCTTGCTGGTAGCTTTGTGTAGGTGAGTCTGGGGGAGGTTCAGTGCTTTGGGACGCAGGATCCTGGCAAACTGCTGCCCTCACAGAGAACCCAGTGGGAAAGGCTGCACCAGCACTGGTGGTTCCCACTGGTGTCCGTGCATTTGAGTTCAGAGACCCTTTCCCCAGCCGCCACCACCATTGAAATGTCCTGGCTTGGGGTTGGGGGAAGGAAGGAGGGAACAGCCAGTTCTCTAAAGATGTCAGGTTCCCTTCAGGGGCTGCGGGGGAGACTGAAGATGAAACTTGCAGACACCCACGGCCGCCAGGCTCCCTTTCAGCCCGGCTGCAGGTGTTGAGAAGCAAATGAAAGTTTCATGGCAAAATCGTCTAACTGCTTGTCAAGGGCTTCCAGTGACTATGACTGATGATAATAGGAGTTTTTGGGGAGCAGTGAGGCAGAATAATGTGTGTCTGGCTGGAGTGAATTGAAGCTGGTATTTTCTAAATACAGTTCAAGTAATTTCCTTCAAAAGTATGCATAAAAATTCATTTCTATGAATGTTCAAAAGAATTTTGATTATATGGTTCAAAGTTTGTCTAAAACTTTTGCTTAAAAATAATCTTTGGCAAGTCAAAAGTGCTCGTCTCCCTTTCTCCCTTCCTTTCCTCGTTCTCATCTGTCTTTAATTGTGATTTCTTTGTGTATCAGACTCGCTTTTCTTTTTCAAGTTCTGTTTAATATCTCTTAGTTGCCCCAGCGGTTTCTAAATGACCGCTGGGGAGTGAGTTAAGCCCTAGATGTGAGGGATGGTTTCTTCTCAGGGCATTTGCTTTGGTAACGTTCAGTTTTCCTCATTAGCACTTCAGAGTCTTCTGATGGGAACATGGAACGTCTCATTTTAGCAACGTGAGTCGTAGCTATGGCTGGTTGGCTGTAGATCGAAAATAATCAACAGAAATGGTATTCTGTCAGAGAAAACATTGGGGGTGAACAGGTAGAAAGGAAGTGTATTTCCAGTGCACATTTTTGCCTAAATAGTATTTATTCAAATGTTTGCTTTTGGAATTTAGAGAAAGTTCCCTGTCCTCTTTATATGAAGATAATTCTAGTAATTTCATATCACTGGAGGTGCTTTCATTACCATTTTGTTAAATTATGTACAAGATGAAATTTGATATTATCAAGAAAATACTCCTTATTGATTTTGATGGTTGCCTAGTGCTGCATGTTTCTTAAATTTCCAAATGAACTTTTGTAGGGATGAGGGGAAATGCGTAGAAGGAATTCTGGAAATCTTCGACATGCTCTTGGCAACAACTTCAAGGTTCCGTGAGTTAAAACTCCAACACAAAGAGTATCTCTGTGTCAAGGCCATGGTCCTCCTCAACTCCAGTAAGTAGCCACACAGCTGGGCTGTGTCGTATGGGGGAGAGTTGCTGTTTCTAGAGCTGGCATGGAGTGAAGAACAGTATTGAACTTATTTTACTTAAGGGGGAAATGGCTTTCTTTCTGACTTCTGTTTCATTTTATAGGGATTTAAAGTGCAGTTAACTTTTGGTAACTTGAATACAAATTATTCACTGACTGAATTACTGGCAGTAATTAAAAAAGCGTCTCAAGCCACTTTGCTGGAAAAGAAAAAAAATGAACTTTAAAATACTTGCTTTGCAGCCTTTGTTCATCGTTTATACAGGCATTGTAGATGGTTGACATGCGTTTATATTTATTGTTTTGCTTTTACAGATCCATTCATTCATTCATTTTATTTATTCATTTGGTAAAGACATTGAAGATCCAGTCCTGCCTTCCAGTAGCCCATAGCAGAGTAAGGGAGAGGGAGAAAAATCATTAAAAAGAGCAGCCCTAGAAGAAGTGTAGACAGGGGAGCTTCGCGGACAGATAGACGTTTCATAAAGGTCACTCTGGCTTCCACGTGGAGGATTGGCTGGAGAGGAGAGAGACAGAGGCAGGGGCCCGGGACAGTGAGAGCCTGAACTGACTTGGTGTGCAGGACCAGGGAGGAAGGGCATCTCCTGAAGGAAACATAGGGGTTAGAGGCGGGAAATGAGGAAGGTGTCGAAGATATGTGGGTGTTGTAGCCGTGCTGCTCTTTTCTTATTATGTAAGTAACACCTGGTTATTGTAAATAGTCAAACAAGAGAAAAACATATAAGGAAGAAAAATATCACCAGGATTCTCCCCTGTGCCTGGGCAAGAGCAGCACCATAACTTTGGTGACCAATCTTTAACAGTTGTCTGTGGATAGACAGACAGCTCTTGATAGATACAGCTCGGTAGAAAGGTAGACAGAGATGGGTGGGTAGGTAGGTACGTAGGTAGATATGGGCACACACACATCCATATTCAGAGAGATACCCAGGCACACACAGGCTTACATGTATAATTTTACATAAACAGCATAGTGTCTTATGTTAAAAATTATAGAGACTTTGAAAGAGACTTGTTTTGATCTAATTATTTGCTTGACCCTTCCATCCCAACACCAAGTAGTTAATCTGGCCAGAGGACAGACTTCATACCTTCTTCTATTCTCTAATAATCTTTTAAAATAACACCTCACCTTCAGTATCCACAAAGATAAGATTCCCCCCCCATTTAAAAAATTGGGATACATAATATACAAATACTTCTCTGTGTCTTTTTTACTTTTCAAAATGCTGTGAAATACCTCCAGGTCAACTAGGAGAGATCTAACTCAATCTTTGAGTGAGGACATTGTCTAAATTATATTTAGACATTTCTTTATTAATGGACCTTTACTTATTTACAGGCTTTGTGTTTTTTCCCATTATAAACATTGCTGCTATAAGTACGGTGGTGCTGTTTTGTACACATTTCTAAATTTCTATGTAGTGTTCACGCTGTTCAGTTTACTATCTACCTGGTATTTGGTCCAGCTGCTGTCACCAGTGTTGATTGCTTTGCTTTGCTATTTACTCTTGTTGGTTGGTTTCTTTCTAAAATAATATGTATATGCAAGTTTTAATCCTCAACTGATGACTTACAGCTAACTTCATTTGGACATCATGTGGGGCTTTACTATCTAGATTTTATCCCACCTAAGAACTTTCATGTTTGAAACAATAAGAATCTGTGGGATCGTAGTATGCTACTTTATTTTAAATTAGCCAAAGCAGCAGTTCCTGAGGCTAAAACTCAGTGCAGAATCTGTGGCCACGTTCTGGGGCCAGCTGACCTCTCCTTCTGTAGTCTATACTTTTCTGCATGTCTAACACCCCCATCGACTCTTGGACATTGGCGCTAGATTTGATGAAGCGGAAAGGAAATCTCTAGAGCAGTGCTTCTCAAGCTATCTGTGGTGAAGGATCAGGTTTCTTTTTCTTTTTTCTTTCCCAAATTATTGTAGACGTATAATAAAAATAAATTACTGGAAAAAATGAAGTAAAAGTACAAAATACAAGTGCTAGTTTTTGTTATTACATTAAATTGATTTACAGTTTTTTAAAAGATTTTATTTATTTGTCTGAGAGGGAGAGAGAGAATAAGAGAAGGCGCACAAACGGGGGAGTGGCAGGCAGACAGAGAAGCAGGCTTCCTGCTGAGCAAGGAACCCAATGCGGGACTCGATCCCAGGATCCTGGGATCATGACCTGAGCCGAAGGCAGATGCTTAACCGACTGAGCCATCCAGGTGTCCCTAAATTGATTTAAAATTACTCTGTCAATTGCTCTAAGAGTTTCCCGACGCTTACCCTCAATTCCTACTTATCTCTGCGGACTGGTAACAGACCACACTTTGAGTAGCCCTGGTATAGAGCGTGGAGATAGACGGCTGGGTCTAGGGTAAGTCTTGACGGAGGGGGAAGGAGGGGAATGAAGAAGGAATCTGAAGGTCATGTGAGGTACAGAGACCCTGTAGACAACCTTTGGGTACTGCCCAGTTGGGTTTTAATCTGGCCCTACTTGCCTGGCAGGACATTTTCCCTAGACCCAATACACTCTCAACCCCAGCTCAGGGAAACAGTTCATGACTAGAAACGGTCAATTGTTGGACAAATGAAAATTGTAGGGAAAGCCAAGAAAACTCGTAAATGCTGTGGGACTTCTGGCACCGTCTTGACATTTGTTACCATTCACCTTTCACAGCATAATACAAGGGTCCAGCTTACATCAGCGATTAAGGTGGTGTGCATGTAGAAAATGCCCCGCTGAGACATTTGAAAGTGATCATGGAAGAAAGTCAACTTTTCCTGATCTCTTTGAACCCACCTACAGACCTTACCTCACATGTGTGCTGACATTTCTGCCTCTGTTAAAGGGGGATTTGCTTGAAAAACGCATTCCCATCTTGGCCCGGGAGGACCAGCAAACGCCGGATTATGGTGCTTCTCTTACTTTCAGAAATAATTTAGAACTCTTTTCTGTGCAGTAAAGTGCTCCTTGGAAAGCTGTTCGCTGCTTGTTACAACACTTTGCAGTATAAAGCCTTCTGTTTGGCAAGGCTCCTTACCGTCAGTTTAGCCGCCGAGATGTCATATTGTGTTGCTGTGAAAGCTAGAAGCATCATCTGTGCAAACGGGAAATGCTAAGGCCACAGCGTTCCTGCTGCAGCATCTGACAGAACTGTCGTAGTCAGAGAATTACAGAGGGTGAGTCAGGCATGTGAGGTAATTACCACTTGTGGTGGTAAATTGAGTAGAATTTGTTTATAGTAAATCTCCATTTAGGAAATCTTTTAACAAAGTTCCTTTCTCACTTGGTAGTCATAACAGTTGTCAAATGGGTTTAGGAAGATGGGATTCTGTTTCTATTGGAAAATTTCCACTGTCAGGAGAGAAGAGGGGTCTTTTCTATGCTAGGTTTTAAGCATTTGAAGGTGTAGGCGTGTGGTTTTTTGTTTTTTGTTCTGTTTGTAGCATTACGTTAAAAATAGGGACAGAATCTACTTTCCCACCTTGAAAAAAAAGAAAAACTAGAGAATGTACAAAATAGATATTGGACAGTAAACCACACAGGACAGTGATCCCCAAGAGAATGGACACAAACAAAATGAACCCTTTGATCGTCCAGTTTACTACGTAGGGCCAACTTCCGGGTCCCATAGGGAGAGGTAAGCCAAAGAGACACTCGAGGTCTCCCTGCACTGGGAAGACAGAATTGTGCATTTGGGGAGGCCAACGCCGCTGGGATTTGCAGGGGAGGAGACTACTGGCGAGGGAAGAGCCAGCCGCAGAGGCTTTGTGGGTCTGTGGCAGATGCCCTTCCAGTCTTCAGCTGAGCACTAATCTCATGCTTATAAAGATACTTAACCAAGGACAGAGAAAGAGCCATCAGAAAGGAGCAGACAGAATAATCCCTAGCGTTCACCCAGGGCCAGGAATAGTTCATGTTCCCACAGTCAGAGGAAAAGCTTGTAATATACTGGACATTGGGTATAGTGCCCCAAAACGTATTGTGTCAGTGGTGAGGTAAACTTAGCTCTAGACTAAAGGCTGCTCTGGTCCTACCAAACCCAACTTAAGAGCACGCCTGAAGGATCAAGCTCATTGTCAAGTAACTTCACTGCATCACAGAACAAAGCTCAAGAATATCCAGCACCCACCCAGTTTTACGGTGATGAAGCTTGTAATGTCTTATAACCAGTCCAAAGTTAGCAAGCGTGCCAAGAAGCAGAAAACGTGACCTCTAATGTAATGAGGAGAACCAAGAAATTAGAAAAGACCCCCACGTGATACAGATGATAGAATTAGTAGACAAGAACATTAAAGCAATAGTTTAGTAACAATACTTACTCTACTTGCCATAAGTCTAATTGGTAGAGGAAAGTATGAACAGATTTAGGGGAGACATGGAAAATATGAAACATGCACAAACTGGAACTTCTAAATATGAAAATTCTATCTCCGTGGGGTTTATATCTGTGTTATAAGGTGGAAGAGGGACAGTCAAATATCCTCCAGACTAAGAAAGCACTTTGAGACCAACAAACAATGCAAGACACTCTGTACTGTTTACACAGTTTTATTTAGGGGAACTTACTGACGGGGGAATTGGGCAGATGGACGATCCAGGCGGTACACAGCTACTCTCTGCCCCTATTATCTGCCAAGTTTGGACCTTATTCCCCAGTTTTTATAGAGTGAGGAGTGTGGCAGTGAGGTCACAGGGTAGTTTTCTAAAGTGTCACCATCTGTGTGCCAGAGGAACTCCACTAATTATCTAAGTGGTGCCATCCGTGCACCACTTTAGGGACGATCAGAACCAGCCTTCCTGCGTACCAGTCAGCGCTTGCATTAACCTCCATGGGGCCTGGAACATGTAGCCTCGAGGGAGGTCGTTGTGCAGGCATGAACAAGATGGAGGGCCGAAGATGGAGTCAGTGTCGTCAGCACTTGTACAATCTGGTACACATAGCAGAAGAATAGATTAGGGGAGTTGAAGTCATAGCAATAGAAACTATCAAAGCAGAATGGAAAGAAAAAAGTTTAAAAGTGCTCTGTTAAAAGCTTAACAGAGCACTGTGAGCTGTGGGACAACTGTAGTTGCCAATATATGTGAATTTGGAATCTCTAATGGGTGGTGTAGAAAAATACTTGAAGAAATCATGGTTGCAAATGTTCCAAATTTAATGAAAACTATAAACACACAGATCCAAGAAGCTCGATGAATCCCAAGCATAAGAAACATGAAGAAAGCACACCAAGGCATATCATAATCAAGTTGCTTAAAGCCAATGATAAAGAGAAAAATCTTAAAAGCAGTCAGAGAATAAAGATTATATACAATGAACAAAGACAAGGATGACAGCAAATTTCTGTTCTGTTGCAAGTCAAGGGGACAAGGGAACAGCGTCTTTAAAGTACTTAAAGAACTGTGAGGAATTCTTTACACAATGAAAATGTCTTTCAAAAATGAAGGCAAAATATAAATATTTTCAGATATACAAAACGTGAAAGAATTCACCACTAGCAGACCTACACTGTAAGAAACATTAATGGAAGTTTTTCAAGTAGGAGGAAAATGAGATTGATGGAGACATGGATCTGCACAAAAGAATAAAGAGGACCTACAAATGGGGTAAATATAATGCATTTTTTTCTTAAACTATTTATCTTCAGAGGATAGTCTAGTGCTTAAAGCAAAAATAATATATTGTGGGTTTATGTGAAAGTAAAACATAGGACAAGACCACAAAGGCTGGGAGAGGACAAAAGGAAGTATTTTTTCTTATTATGTACCTGAAGGGCCATGTATTACCTGAAGATAAACCATGTATATCATAAACCCAAATGCATCCAATAAAATAGCAAAGAGAGCCAAAGTACCAACAAAGAAGGTAAAATGGAACCATAAAAAATAACCCAAAATTTGACAAAAAAAAGGAAAAATAAAGCAAGGTATTGATAGGACAAATAGAAAACACTGAACAAGATGGTAAATTTAAATTCAATCCTATCAATAATTACATATGTTAAGTGTGCTGAATACCTCAATTAAGAGGAAAAGATTGAATAAATAAGATGCAATTATTTGCTGCTAACAAGAAACCCTGTTAAATATAAAGATATAAATAAGTTAATAGTAAAAGGATGGAAAAAGATGTACCATGCTAAGATTAATCAACAGAAAGCTGGAGAGGCTATATTAATATCAGAAAATGTAAATTAAAAAAATAAGTTTATTTAAGTAATCACCACACCTGACGTGGGGCTCGAACTCAAGACCCTGAGATCAAGAGCTGAATGCTCTACAGACTGAGGCAGATACCCCAGAAAATGTAAATTTTAGAGCAAAGACTATTTCTGGGGATTAAGAAGTTTCTTTCATAAAGATAAATGGGTAAATTTGTCAAGAAGACATAAAATCCTAAACACTTCTGCCTTAAAAAGAGAACTTCAAAATATATGAAGCAAAATCTGGTAGAACTTCAGGGAGAAATGGACAGATCTCTTGCTATAGTTGGAGATTTTAATATCCCTCTCTTGGTTCTATCAATATAGAGCAAGTAGACAGAAAATCAGTAAATATAGAGAAGACTTGAACAATACTGTGAACCAGGTTGACCTACTTGGCATATATACAACCCTCTACCCAACAACAGTAGAAAATTAATTCTTTGCATGTGTTCAAGAGATATTTACTAGGATCGACCATATTCTGAGTCATAAAACAAGTCTGAATACATTAAAAAGGATTTAAATCATACAAAGTGTTGTCTTTGACACAGTGGAACAAAATTAGAAACAAATAATAAAACGATCTTGGAAAATTTCCAAACATTTGGAAACCAGATAACATACATCTAAGTACCCGTGGATCACAGAAAAAAATCAAAACCAATACTGGGAAATATTTTGAACTAACTTAAAATGAAAGTACATTATAGCAAAATTTGTGGGTTGCAGCTAAAGCAATAGTTTGAGGGGACTTTATAGCACTTGAAGCCCATATTAGAATAAAAGCAAGGTCTCGAATGAATGACCTTAGCTTCTGACCTTAAGAAAACTAGGAAAAGAGGAGCAAATGAAACTCCAAGTAAGCAGAAGAAATGATAAAGATTAGAGTGGAGATTAATAGAACAGAAAAATGGAAAACAACAGAAATCAAGGAAACCAAAAGCTGATTTTTTTGAGAAAAATTTAATAAGCCTCTAGACAGACTAGTCAGAAAAAAAGACAAATTACTAATATCAGGAGTGAGAGAGCTTACATTACTATTCTGAAGATATTAAAAGAAATAATGAGGTCCTACTATGAAAAACTGTTCCAATACATTTGAATACTTAGATGAAATGGAAAAATTCCTTAGAAGACACAAATTATCAAGAAGAAATTTAAAAATCCTGAATAGGCACATATTTATTAAGGAAATTGAATTTGCAGTAAAAAATCTTTCCACAAAGAAAACTCCAGGCCCAGATGGCTTTTCTGGGAGAATGCTACCAGACATTTAAGGAATAAACAACCCCAAATTTACACATACTTTGTTTTTTACTTTTTTAAAGTTTATTATTTTTAGTTTTAAATTTTAATTCCAGTATAGTAAACATACAGTGTTATATTAGTTTCAGGTGTACAATATAGTGATTCAACACTTCTATCCATTACTCAGCGCTCATCAGGACAAGTGCACTCCTTAATTCCCCATCACCCATTTCACCCATTTCCTCACCCACCTCCCCTCTGGTAGCTATCAGTTCTCTATAGTTAAGAGTCTATTTCTTGGGGTGCCTGGGTAGCGCAGTCGTTAAGCGTCTGCCTTCGGCTCAGGGCGTGATCCCGGCGTTCCGGGATCGAGTCCCACATCGGGCTCCTCCACTGGGAGCCTGCTTCTTCCTCTCCCACTCCCCTGCTGTGTTCCCTCTCTCGCTGGCTATCTCTCTGTCACATAAATACATAAAATCTTTAAAAAAAAAAAAGTCTATTTCTTGGTTTCTCTCTCTCTTTTTCCTTTGTTCATTTGTTATGTAAAATTCCACATATAAATGAAATCATATGGTATTTGTCTTTCTCTGACTTATTTCGCTTAGCATTATACTTTCTAGCTCCATCCGTGTTGTTTGAAATGGCAAGATTTCATTCTTTTTTATGGCTGAGTAATATTCCATTGTATATATATATACCACACCTTCTTTATCCGTTCATCTTTCAGTGGACATGTGGACTGCTTCCATAATTTGGTTATTGTAAATAATGCTGCAATAAACATAGAGGTGTCTGTATCCATTTGAAGTAGGGTTTTTGTATTCTTTGGGTAAATATTCAGTAGTGTAATTACCGGATTGTAGGGTGGTGCTATTTTTAACTTTTTTTTTTTTTTTTTTTTTTTTGAGGAACCTCCATACTGTTTTCTACAGTGGTTGCACAAGTTTGCATTGCCACCAACAGTGCAAGAGGGTTCCCTTTTCTCCACATCCTTGCCAACACTTACTGTTTCTTATGTTGTTGAGTTTAGCTGTTCTGACAGGTGTGAGGTGATATCTCATTGTAGTTTTGATTGCATTTCCCTGGTGATTAGTGATGATGAGCATCTTTTCATGTGTCTGTATGTCTTCTTTAGAAAAATGTCTGTTCATGTCTTTTGCCCATTTTAAAATCAGATTATTTGTTTTTGGTGTTGAGTTGTGTAAGTTCTTTATATATTTTGAATATTAAACCTTTATCAGATACGTCATTTGTAAATATCTTCCCCACTCAGTAGGTTGCCTTTTACTTTTGTTGATTGTTTCCTTTGCTGTGCAGAAGGTTTTTATTTTGATGTAATCCCAATAGTGTATTTTTGCTTTTGTTTCTGTTGCCTCAGGAGACCTATTTAGACAGATGTTGCTACAGCCAAGGTCAGAGAAATTACTGCCTGTGCTCTCTTCTAGGATTTTTATTTTTTTTATTTTTTTTAAAGATTTTATTTATTTATTTGACAGAGAGACAGCCAGCGAGAGAGGGAACACAAGCAGGGGGAGTGGGAGAGGAAGAACCAGGCTCCCAGCAGAGGAGCCTGATGTGGGGCTCAATCCCAGAACGCTGGGATCACACGCTTAGCCGAAGGCAGATGCTTAATGACTGAGCCACCCAGGCGCCCCTCTTCTAGGATTTTTAGGGTTTCATGTTTCACATTTAGGTCTTTAATCCATTTTGAGTTTATTTTTGTGTATGGTATAAGGAAGCAGTCCAGTTTCATTCTTTTGTGTGTTGTCCAGTTTTCTCAGCACTGTTGAAGAGACTGTCCTTTGCCTATTGTATATTTATTCCTCCTTTGTCAGATTAATTGGCCATATAATTATGGGTTTATTTCTGAGTTTTCTATTCTGTTCCACTGATCTATGTGTCTATTTTTATACCATTACCATACTGTTTTGATTACTACAGTTTTGTAATATAACTTAAAGTCTAGAATTGTGATACCCAGTTTTATTTTTCTTTTCCAAGATTGTTTTGACTACTTGGGATCTTTTGTGGTTCCATACAAATTTTAGGATTGTTTGTTCCACCTTTGTGAAAAATGCTGTTGATATGTTGATAGGGATTGCATTAAATCTATAGATTGCTTTGGTTAGTATAGACTTAAAAAAAAGAGAGAGAAAGAGAGAATATGCGTGCAGGTGGAGGGGCAGAGGGAGAGAGAGAATCTCAAGCAGACTCCCTGCTGAGCACAGAGCCTGACACAGGGCTTGATCTCCCAATCCTGAGATCATGACCTAAGCTGAAATCAAGAGTCAGCTGCCCAACTGACTGAACCACCCAGGCACCCCTGGGTAGTATAGACTTTTTAACAATTCTTCCAATCCATGAACATGGAATGTCTTTCCATTTCTTTGTGTTGTCTTCAATTTCTTTCATCAGTGTTTTATAGTTTTCAAAGTACAGGTCTTTCATCTCTCTGGCTAAGTTTATTCCTAGGTATTTTATTATTTTTGGTGCAATTATAAATGGGATTGTTTTCTTAATTTCTCTTTCTGCTTCATTATTGGTGTATAGAAATACAACAGATTTCTGTACATTAATTTTATATCCTGTGACTTTACTGAATTCATTGATCAATTCTAGTAGATTTTTGATGGAGTCTTTAGGGTTTTCTGTATATAGCATCATGTCATTTGCAAACAGTGAAAGCTTTATTCCTTCCTTACAAATTTAGATGCCTTTTATTACTTTTTGTTGTCTGATTGCTGTGGCTAGGACTTCCAGTACTATGTTGAATGAAAGTGGTGAGAATGGACATCATTGTCATGTTCTGACCTTATGGGAAAAGCTCTCAGATTTTCTCTATTAAGGATGATGTTAGCTGTGGGTTTTTCATATAAGGCCCTAACTATATTGAAATATGTTCCCTCTAAATCTACTTTTTTGAGGGTTTTTTCATGAATGATGCTGTACTTTGTCAAGTGCTTTTTCTGCATCTATTGAAATGATCATATGGTTTTTATCCTTTCTGTTATTGAGGTGATGTATCATGTTGATTGTTTTGTGAATATTAAACCACCTTGTATCCCACGAATAAATCTCCCTCGATCATGGCAAACGATTTTTTTTAATGTATTGTTGGATTCAGTTTGCTAGTATTTTGTTGAGGATTTTTGCATTTATATTCATCTGAGATACTGACCTGTAGGTCTCTTTTTGTGTGTGAAGTCTTTCTCTGGTTTGGGTATCAGGATAATGCTTATAGAATGTATTTGGAAGTTTTCCTTCTTCTTCTATTTTCTTGGAGTAGTTTGAGAAGAATAGGTATTAGATCTTTTTAAAATGTTTGGTAGAATTTGCCTGTGAAGCCGTCTGGTCCTGGACTTCTGTTTGTCGGGAGTTTTTGGATTATAGATTCAATTTCATTGCTGGTGATCAGTCTGTTCAAGTTTTCTATTTCTTCTTCAGTTTTGGTAGATTTACTGTTTCTAGGAATTTATTCATTGCTTCTAAGTTGTCTAGTGGCATATAACATTTCATAATCTCTTATAATTGTATTTATGTGATGTCAGTTGTTATTTCTTCTCTCTCGTTTGTGATTTCGGTTATTTGAGTCCTCTCTCTCTCTCTCTCTCTCTCTCCTTTTTTGATGAGTCTGTCTAGAAGTTTATCAGTTTCATTGATTTTTTTTTTTTTTCCAAAGAACCAGCTCCTGGTTTCATTGATTTGGTCTATTGTTTCCTTTTGTTTTTAGTTTCTGTATCATTTATTTTGCTCTAATCTTTATTATTTCCTTCCTTCTGCTGATTTGGGGTTTTGTTTGTTCTTTTTCTAGCTCCTTTAGGTGTAAGGTTAGGTTGTTTCTTTGAGATTTTTCTTGCTTCTTGGGGTATACCTGTACTGCTATAAATTTTCCTTTTAGAACTGCTTTTGCTGCATCTCAAAAATTTTGGATCATTGTGTTTTCATTTTCATTTCTATCCATGTAATTTTTTATTTCTTCTTTGATTCCGTGGTTGACTTGTTCATTGCTTAGTAGCATGTTACTTAACATCCATGAAATTTATACATACTTTTGCAGAAAATTGAGGAGCAGAAAATACTTTCAAATTCATTCTATAAGGCCAGCATTACTCTGATAGAAAACCCAGACCAATATATTGGAAGAAAAGACAACAGACCAATATCTCTCATGCACATAGACACTAAATTTTGTATAATTTTATAATAGAATTTTTGCATCTCTAAAAAAATTTTAGCGAATTTACTCCAAAAACATATTATGAACAAGTGGACTTTTCCCAGGAATATAAGGTTTCTTTAACATTTGAAAATCAATCAACATAATTCACCATATTAACAGAATAATAATGAAAAACATTTTATCTTAACAGATACTGAGAAAGCATTTGGCAAAATCTGATACCCATTCCTGCTGAAAACTCTAAACAAACTATGAATACAGGGAAACCTCAACCTAATAAAGGGTATTTATGAAAAACTTACAGCCAATATTATACTTAATCAGGAACAAGGCAAGTATGTTCACTCTCACTAATTCTATTCAACATTTTACTAGAAATTCTACCCCATGTGATAAGGCAAGACAAGAGATAACAGGCATCCAGAATGGAAAGGTGGAAGTAAAACTCTATTTGAAAACATGCTAATTGATGTAGATAACCCCAAGGAGTCTACAAAAATGAGTTTAGTAAGGTTGTAGGATAAAAGGGCAATGTATAAAAGTCAATTGTATTCCTACATTACAGCAGTGAACAAATGATAATTGAAATTAATGTCAGTACTATTTATAATAGCATTAGAATTACAACACTTAGGGATAAATTTGGCAAAAGATGTGAGACTGAAAATTCAAAACATTGCTGAGAGAAATTACAGAAATTCTAAATAAATGGAGAGATATGTTAATGAGCTAGAAGATTCAGTATTGGTAAGATCTCAATCCTCCCTCAAAATGATCCTTAGAATCGATTTGATCCCAGTAAAAATCTCAGGCTTTTTTTGGGTAGAAATCCACAAACATTCTTAAATTCGTAGGCAAATATAATGAACCTAGAATAGCCAAAACAACTTTGAAAAAGAACTAAGTTGGAGGACTTATACTAGTGGACTTCAAGATTTATTCTAAAGCCATAGTAATCAAAATAACAAGTATTGACATAAAGATAGATCACTGGAACAGGATAGAGTCCAGAAATAGACTGTACAACAAGCAATTTTTAACAAAGTGTCAAGGTCGTGGGGAAAGAATGATCTTTTCACTAAAGGGTGCTTGAACTAAAATAGGCAAATGATTTAATGCATTTATCATCAAAGAAGATACAGTGATGGCAAATAATTACATGAAATGCTTCTTAAATTATTCCTCAGAGAAATCCAAATTAAAACATAATGAGAAACCACCCCATGCCCAATAGATCGGCTAAAATTAAAAAGACTGATCATATCAAGGGTTTGGGAGAATGTGGAGTAATGAGAATGCTCCTACAGTACTGGGTTGGGGGTGATACAAATTGGTACTCCTTTGTTTGGGGGGGTACAACTACTCTGAAAACTGATGAGCATTTTCTTAAGTAGTTAAGTGTCCACCTACCAGGTGACCCATTCATTCCACTTCTTGGTATTTACTGAAGAGAGATGAAGGCATACGTTCATACAAAACTACACAAATGTTCATAGCAGCTCTATTTGTAATAGCCCCAAACTGGTAACAAACCAAAAGACGGCCAACAGGTGAGAGGATAAACGAACTGTGATGTATCCATAGAGCAGAATACTGTTCAGCAATAAAAAGCATTGAACTACCGAGAGATACATGTAACCTTATGAATCTTAAAATAATGGTGAATGAAAGAAGACCAAAAATCATACATACTCTAAGACCTCATTTATACAAAATTTTGGAAGAAGCAAACTATAGTAGCAACAGATCTGTCGTTGTCAGGGGATGGGATGGGGGTTGGGAGAGATGGAGGAATAGATGACTAAGGACATGAGGGACCTTTCGGGGGTGATGAATGTCTTCATTATCTTGACTGCACTTAGGGTTTTATGGGTGTGTGTGTGTGTGTGTACACAAAAGCATATCAAAACGAATCAAATCGTACACAATATGTACAGGTTATTGTGTGTCAGTTATACCTCAACGAATCTGTAAACAGTATAATGAAAACACGAGAAAAAGAAAGATGAAGAGAGCAAAGATTGCAGCCTGAGTGGAAAAGACATACTGTCCGTAGGGACCATATCCAGCACAGGGCGGAGGCCCTGGGGCTGAGGGTCGTGAGGAGAGAAATGGAGTAGGTTTCGTGAAGTCAAAAGGCTGTGGATGTTCTCTGTCCCACGATGAGAGAGCAGAGTCTCTAAGGGCTGCTACTTGCTGCTGGTAGCTTCTCTTGCTGTGCTGGGTAAGTGCTGGGCTGGCTGGAGACGGGCTCCTCAGTAGGTCGGCCTCCTGTTTTCCTGCGTAAGCGATGAGCTCAAGTTGGGATTACGGCATCAGTTAGGTCTGCGCTGGTGTCAGCCCGCCAAGTGGGCCAGGTCAGGGTTTGTTAGTAGTTCTATGTATGTGTACATATATATAAACTTATATATACCTTAATTATTATTATAAATATGTGTATATATATGTTGTATATACACATAAAATTTTTTTTACAGCCAAGACAGTGTTTTTAACAGAACTATGGAGCATAATTAATATACAGTAAATTGAACCTGTTATGCATACCATTTTGTGCCTTGGACATTTATGTGTATATGCCCCTGAAAGCATCACCACAGTCAAGATAGTAAACACATCTGTCACGCTTCAAAGTTGCCCTGTGCCTCTTCATAATTTCCACCGTCTTCACTTCCTCCTTCTGTCCAATCCTGTGCAACCCCCAACAGAATTTGTCACTATAGATTAGTTTGCGTTTTATAAAATTTTATACAAGTGTAATTTAGGGTGGCCAACCATTTAGATTTGCCTGGGACTGAGGAGTTTCCCAGGACGCAGGATCCTCAGTCATCCTAACAGGTGTGTGATGGTATATTATTGTGGTTTATTGGTATTTCCGTAATGACTAACGATGTGCATTTTTTTCATATGCTTGTCTGTGATCTGTGTATCTTCTTTGGGGAAGTATCTGTTGAAATCACCCATTTTTAATGTGATTTTTTTTTATTGAGGTGTAGTTAACATAAAATAGTTGTATTAGTTTCAAGTGTAGGTAGTTATGTTTTATGTTTTTTTTTTTATTTTTAGAAGATTTATTTGAGAGAGAGAAAGAGAGAGAGCACGTGCACAAGCAGGGGGAGGGGCAGTGGGAGAAGCAGACTCCCCGCTGAGCAGGGAGCCCGATGTGGGGCTTGATCCCAGGACCCCGGGATCATGACCTGAACTGAAGGGAGATGCCCCAGTAGTTACATTTTAAATAGCTGCATACTTTTGGATTATTTATCTCTTCTAATAGTGCATATAATATGGAATTAATATTAACTTTATTATCCAATTTCAATTCAGTAAATATTTATTTAGCTTCAGGTATGTGCCCGTGACTTCTAAATGATAAAAATGTCAAAGTCAACTAGATAACATGCTTTTGGTCTAGAAGAGGGATATACACTGAAACAGTCAATCGGCTGTGGTCCTCGCCAGGCCTGAGTAGCAGAAGAGCATTGTCCTTGCTGTGGACAAAGGGGGAGAGATAGGGAAAGGACATCACCATTTTATTTCTTTTTTATAAGATTTTTATTTATTCCTTAGAGACAGAGAGAACACAAGCAGGGGAGAAGCAGACGGAGAAGCAGACTCCCTGCTGAGCTGGGAGCCCGATACAGGGCTCGATCCCAGGACCAAGAGAGCACAACCCAAGCCGAAGGCAGATGCTTAACCATCTGAGCCACCCAGGTGCCCCAAGGACATCACCATTTTAATTTCGCTCTCAGCACATCCCCTTCCACCATGCACATACAAGATGTGGGGGGTTCTTGGAATTACATTATTATGCTCAGCCTTTGATGAGGCTCCTAAGACTCAGAGAGCACAGAAAACCTTGCATTTGACAACCTGTTCCAGTGTTTGCTGAAGTGTCGTAGGTGACATAACAACATATCCAATTAAGAGTAGTGGGACCAGCCGTTTTGTCCCCCAGAGACCTGAAAAAACTGAGTAGGTCTTCTGTTGGGTGGAATTAAAGGGTACCGAATCTAGGATACAGAGTGGGGTTGCTCTGCAGATAGTCTTTAAAAATATTTAAAATTAGGAATAGGTCTATTTATCTAAATAATTTTAAGGCTTAAAAGGATCAAACTTTCTGTTCAATGAAAGAAATAGAGGTTTAGAACCAGGCAATCCTCTTGGACATGAAGATGATCGACACATCAATTCAAGCCCTGTTCACTCTGAGTTTTTGGGAGAGCTCCTGTAAGTGGGCAGGTGGAAGGCAGAGGCACGACAGGACACACGGAAGGACGCTGAAGAGGCAAGACTGGTCCTTTCCTCTTGATCGAGAATGTGGGGGCAGAGCCTTGTGAACGTCGGCCTGCTGCTTCCACATCAGGGGCACTTGGCAGACACCAGCCTGTTCTTACGGTGCTGGGGTAGGTGGTGGTGATAAAGGGATGGGTCACGGCTAGAGGTTCCTTTCCTTAAAGCAAATAGACAAACACTACATATGCCTCCTAAAAGCCAGACATTTTCCTTTGGTTAGTATTCTGGGGTTTTTATTAAACACTTTAGATTTTCTGATTTATTTCCCTTCAGTATATCTTCATCCTTTGAACATAGGATGTGGCGGATCTTGGGGGGTTGCCTCCACCCCCGCCATGTGCTGCTCAGAATGTCATCAGGTGGGTTAGTGAGAGGAACACACAGCTGTTCCCAGGTGATAAAGAGGAGAGGAGATTTTGTCTTTGTTTTTATTTTACTTTCTTTGGAATGTGTGGGCATGGTGCCAAGATCTTGCCTTTTATGCTGTATTTCTTTAGTTTCGTGAAAAGTAATTTTGTTCTAGAATGAATCCTAACGTTTTTACTTTTGGCGGGTAGGAGGAGATTGATTTTTGTTTCCTGTGTGTCTGGCCAGTGAGCAGCCTGAGGCAGGGGCTCTGTGTCCCATCTCCTGCCTCTTCCAGAGCCTAGTTCTTAGCAGTTACTCTGTAAATACGTGTCTGGTGAACCCAAGAGTGTGTGAATGCCCAAAGTACAGGCACAGCACCGCTGACCAAAGAGGCAGCAAAATGGGTACTTTTCAGCCCAGCTCCTCCCAGGAGGATTTTATATAGGTTAATCTTTTTGCATATAAAAGCATTTCCCGTATCTAAAATTGATACAGCCCTTCCAAAACTTCAGTAACTCCTGTCCCAACTCCTTGTTAATGATTGACAATGACGGTCCTGTATAGATCTGTGCTGCCCCCACAGCCGGGAGAAGAGCCAGGGCTTGCCCTTGGCAATGACTACTCCTTTACGAAGAGGAATCCACATCCTGTACAATTCACCCATTTAAAGTTTACAGTTCAGTGGATTTTAGTGTGTTCATAGCCTTATGCACCCGTTATCACAACCGAGTTTAGAACATTTTCATCACCCCAAAAGAAAGCCTGTACTCATTAACCATCACTATTTCCTCATTTCTGTCTCACCCTAACTCCTAGGCGGCCACTAATCTCCTTCCTGTCTGTTTAGATTTGGCTCTTCTGGACAGGTTCAGTAAATGGAGTCAGACAAAATGTGGTCCTTTGCGACTGGCTTCTTTCACTTAGCATCAGGTCTTCAAAGTTCATCCATGTTGTAGCATCAATCAGTGTTTTGTTCTTTTTTATGGCTGAGTAATATTCTGCGTATGGATATACCATATTTTGTCTATCCATTTCTTAGTTAACGGACACTTGGTTTATTTCCACCTTTAGGCTAACATGAGTAATGTTGCTATGAACATTTGTATACTAGCTGAGGATTTATTCTTGTATTTTCATTTTGTCACTTTGGATTGACGCAAGTACTGGTACACAGTTTTAACTCCTTTTAGAATCCAAAAACATATTTACTACAGTAGAAATCCATGGAGCACACATCATGTAGCAGAACGGATTGAAACACGCATACTTATCATTTCCATTACGATGGTGTGATTGGCTTAAACGATGCAAAAATCTGGACTTATGTGAATTCAGCCTAATTCTTTAATTTGTGGGTATTTACTCCATGCCAGTCATTGCACTAGATGATGAGGATATAATGATAAGCAGACAGGGTCTGTGTTCTCAAAGTGCTTTTCTGTCCAGTGTCTCTGAGCGTTGGGAGGGTGGCCACGGGCTGTGTGCAAGGGAATCCAGGATGTGGGACAACATGGTGCCCCCTGCCAGGGATGCACTGGGCACTGTCAGAGCTCCAGAGAACCCAAAGTAGACTTAGGTTGGGATGGTAGGGAGGTCAGGGAAGCTTCCAGAAGGAAGTTCCCAACCAGGCTGGGATCTAAAGGAGTGGATGTAGATAAGCAAGAGAAGAGAGGGTGGAGAGGAGGAGGGGGAGCGAGAGTTCCTAAGTAGAAAGCTCAGCCTGTTCTGTGTGTCACGTGCTCTGGAGTTGAAAGTAGGGTTCAAGGTGAGGTGTGGTGGGAAATGAGGATGAAAAGAGCAGAGGGAGGCCTCGTACCCTTGAGAGCTGCACCAGATGGTTTGGACTCGGGCCCAAGAGCTGGGAAGGGAGCCGCATGAGTAGGTCTGCATTTTGGCCGCTCGGGGGGGTGCATCGGGCCAAGGGTGGGGCTTGTTTCCCCTGCAGTAGGACAGCAGGTTACCTGCTGTGGGGTTCAGTGGGAGTTTTGAGGACATTGAAGGGGGCAGGAAGAGTCACTGCAGAGAATGAGGCGAGCAGGTGAGTTAGAGAAGCAGTTGTGGGCTGTTGTAAGAAGCTATTTTAAGGCTGCATCGTCAGACACTGTGGAGGGACATGCCCCCGGGGACATGGTGAAGCATGACACTTGCATAATTGTGCTTCAGGATGTCCCTTGCCTCAACTGAACTGTATTGAACTGAGTTACCTCAATTGAACTGCAAATGCCAATAAAAATAGAGAACAGAAGTTGCCCAAATGGGCAATGGGTGTGGATGACGGTGTGCCAGTCCTCGTGGTCAGTAGAGCCCACAGCCGGCAGCTCCCCTGACGATTTCACAGTTGCCCTTTATTCTTACTTTGAAACAGAAAGCCTAGTAGAGAAGCTAATTCCTTCCCTGCTTCCAGGATTGGAGGAGTCAGGGTTGGTAGTGAGGGGTGGGGGCAAGAAGATTTACCCGAGCTGTTAATTTGCAAATATTGGGAGGCTACCGCATCTCTGATCCTAGAGTTGGAGGGGAATTAAGCACAGGGCAGGGCAGGGTAAGAGAAGCAGCCTCTCTCCTGCAGTGGTTTTGGGAACCTCTGGAGACATGTGCCTGCAAGCTTTGCTCAGTGAGGAGCTGGGCTGGGGGCAGAGAGCTAGAGGTGGTCTTCCCGCCCCAGCAAGGTGCCACTGGAGGTGTGATGCCACGGGCCTGGTCTGGCTGTCTGCAGGTGGCACACACGAGGGGGGGAGCCCAGGAAGGCTGCACGGCAGTGGTCCTTAGTTTATGTTCCTTAAACTCCCCTTAGAGGAGGGGCCGTCCTGGGGGCTAAGAATAGACTCGATCTCACTTTCTGACCACCTCTGTATGTGGGTTTGTTGCTACAGCCGAGAAGCACCAGGTAATGGTTTCAGGCCACTAGACAGTGTTACTCCTGGGAGAGGCCACAGCTGTGGGCCAGGTGGTGCTCTGAGAGACCAGTTAGCCGGCCCGCATTCGGCCGGGCTTGGCGACGGGGCTGGCTCTTGGGGGAAGGATGTCACGGGCCGGTGATTTCGCCCCACAGGCAGATGTCAGAACAACCCAGATCAATTTGGCCCCCTTTCTGGAGAACGTAGCCATGCGTACCGGCTGAGCACCTGACTTCCGTTTCCTTTTCTCAGAGCGGTGACTCGTGGCTGTTCTTCTCTGTCCAGGTATGTACCCGCTAGCTGCTGCAACCCAGGAGGCCGAGAGCAGCCGGAAGCTGACTCACTTGCTGAACGCAGTGACCGATGCTCTGGTCTGGGTGATTGCCAAGAGCGGGATTCCCTCCCAGCAGCAGCCCGTGCGCCTGGCTAACCTCCTGATGCTCCTTTCTCACGTCAGACACGCCAGGTAAGATCCCTGAGGGGGCCGCCCGCCGGATGTGTGGGGTGTGGGGTGGGGGCGTGCACGTGCCCTGCGAAGGCCGAAGAGCTTTGGGGAAAGCGTTTGCAAGTTTGAGAGTGATAAGGTAGACTCTTTACCTCTTAAAGAAAATAAACCCCTGGAAGGGAATGGGGGGGGGGGTCCTCAGCGCGTGCACCTGTGGCCAAAGACCCGCATAGTGGGCGCTGAATGGATGTCATGCGCCACCATATAGGGTAGTTATGGCATCCCTCATCTGTTTTTAGTTGCTGGGGTTTGGGCTTGTGTATGGAATTCTAAAAGGGGCCGTTTCTCCCCTAATGTGAACGGCCACCCCTCCTTGCACCACCACTCTGAGGTCATTTTCTCGAGAAGGCTAAACTCAGCTCCTCTAGATCAACTCCTGAGGCTAGTGATCCTGGGACGTACGCAAGGCCTTCCCCAGGAGTGGGTCTCTTCTCGCGATAGCATCGGGACGTTAGGAATGAGACCTGAGAGAATGGGGGCAGGAGTGGGTCTCTTCTCGCGATAGCATCGGGACGTTAGGAATGAGACCTGAGAGGACGGGGGCAGGAGTGGGTCTCTTCTCGCGATAGCATCGGGACGTTAGGAATGAGACCTGAGAGAGGGAGAGGCCCACAGATCTCAGAAGGTAGGGCTGTGAGTAGAGTGTATTCGGGGGACGTCAATCGTGTGTGCTGATGAGGGGGGACGGGTGTAGCACGACGGCTCTGTGCTGGTAGAGTGGTGCTCCCTGATTGATGGCTCCCAGGATCAGGGTGGCCCTGCCCTGGGGCTGGCAGAGGGGAGTGAGGATGGGAGGTAATTGCTACCCAAAGAGGAGGAAAAGTCTAGAGACTGTGGGGAAGGACAGTATTCACCTCAAGAACGATAACAAGGGGGAGGAACTGAAAACAGCCTCCGCCTTGTTTCCTCCTGAATGATTATTGACACACAACCATTTGCAGAACGGAGACAGTCCACTCTCATTAGTCACAGATTCTGTATTTGCAAATCGAACTACTTTTAAAAACTTATTTGTAACCCCCGAAGCCATACTCGGTAGCATTTTTGTGGTCCTGCAAGGACGGCTCAGGGTGAAAAAATTTGGGTTGCCCACACCAACATTCCCAACTGAGGTCAAGCAAGGGGGCACTTGCGTTCCAGTTTCAGCTCTCATACTGTAAAGAAAGGTCCTTGGCGTGATCTAGTTAGTGCTATGTTTTTGCATTTTCGTGCTTTTCGCTGGCGATTTCACTGTCTGTAAACGGCCCCCAAGCATAGTGCCGAAATGCTGTCAGTGTTCCGAAGTGCAAGGCCGTGACGTGCCCGGTAGAGAAAGCACGCGTGTTGGCTAAGCTTTGTTCATGCGTGAGCTGTGGTAGCACCGGCTGTGAGTTAAATGTTAATGAAGCAACAATTTGTTAAATAAGGTGTCTTTAAACAAAAACACAGGTACACCAAGGTTATGTATTAACCGGATGATGAAAATGCTGTGACCAGAGTCTCTCGGGACCCTAACCCTGCCGTTCCCCCACAAGCACTGCATTTGCTAACTCAGTGTTGGCAGCAACCACGTTGGACGACCACTGGGCATGATGAGTGAGAACTGCGCTCTCTGCTAGGTGCTCTCAGGCCACTGTGGTTGGGTGACGGGACACTAAGGTCCTTGCCCTTGAGTGTAGATGACTGAAGGAGCCAGACGCAAGAACCCTAGAACAAATGGCTAGGGGAAGTTGAGGGGGTGGAGGGTAGACTGGCTTTGATGGGGATCGTTGGGGAAGACTTTAGAGTGCCCGCGTCGCTGCCTCACAGGAAGGACTCTCGGCATCTTTTTGTCGCCATAGCAACAAGGGCATGGAACACCTGCTCAACATGAAGTGCAAAAACGTGGTCCCAGTCTACGACCTGCTGCTGGAGATGCTGAACGCGCACACGCTCCGCGGGCACAAGTCCTCGCTCCCCGGGGCCGAGTGCAGCCCGGCGGAGAACAGCAAGAGCAGGGAGGGCTCCCAGAAGCCCCAGGCGCAGTGATGCCCGGCCCGAGGCGAACAGGCCAGAGAGGAGGTCGGAGGCTGAAGCATGAACTCCCGGGCAGACCGTGAGCTCCGTCGGGTGGGCAGGCTTCGTCGTCTTGCTCGCGTGGGCACCCTCGTTTGGTTATGGCAGCTCAGTCGTGTACCGTCCCTCACCCGACCTCCCCACTTCCCAGGAGTCACGGTGAGAAAGCCGCAGTGTTCCCTGGTGCCGGGGGGCATGTCTGGATGCAGACTTTACCTCTTGCTCGGCCTCGTAGGATCTCAGTGCGGGCCCTTTCTTACTCGCCATCTCCCTTGCACTCCTCTGGAAAACATCTTAAAGGTTTGGGAATGAAGGGTGGAAATCTGTGCAAGGTTGGAAAGTGGAGAGGATGGGGCACTTCTAGGAAGTGGACTAACCTTCATCGTGCAACCTAACCTGCCCTTAGACCTTCGTTTGCTCTCTTCGGGGCCACTTGACGGTAGGATGGAAAACCACGACAACGAACGAACTAGGTCCACACACCTACCTCATAGGCCTGTGAGGACTGAGGTCATGTATCACTATTACTGTTGAAGGCCAGAGGGATTGTGACCTGGGGAGCCAGTGGTCAGGCTGGGAAGTGAGCCTTGCCCTCCCCCCAGACCTTGCTGCCATCTCCGTAGAGGTTCATTCCTCTTGATTTGCGTTCATAGAGCCTGCTAATTATTTGGGGTGCATTTCTGTTTGTGATCACTTTTATGGAGGATTGTGGAGATTTAAATCTCTCTGCCCCTGGAACTGCCCTTCCTTAAAACTCTCTTGTCCCAAGGGGCCCGGTGTGTGCCGGAGAAAGGTCCAGTGTTTGCAGGAACGGATTTCTCCTGGGGGTTTGGGTCACAGCCACGTTGCTTTCCTGGGGCAGCCACAACTGCGCCACATCAGCCACCCACAGACAGGGACACGTCAGGCTGTGTGTGCGAGGCACGCCGTTCCATGGAAAGATGAATGGCTTGGCACCCCTGTGCGTCAGGTTCAGCGCCAGACTGTGCAGACTCGGTGAGCATAGCACTTGAACTCTACTTTAAAAAAAAATATTTAGGGATAGTTATTTATAGCAAGAAAGAATTCTTTTACACTCTCGGGCTCTTTTAAGCTATTTTCTTATCAGAACATTTATATGGTGAGCTGGGTGAGATAGAAACTTCACAGAAGAATATTAATTCCTATTCCAAGTGGAAGATAAGTAGGACAAGATGATAAAGCCCCTCTGGAATGACAGTTTTAACTCACTTTTAAAAAATTGAAATCTTCAGGAACATAGTGAATGCATACAATGAGTTACATCTATACCCTGGCAGTGAGCAGCATCTTTGACTTTTGTGATGATGTTTTAACTAATGACCTTGTGATCGATTAAACTCATTCTCTTTTTGAAAACGGGTTTACTTTGGCTGGCACCTTCTAGATTTACTAAGTCATCAGGAAGATCAAATTCGAGGTTACAAAGGTTGGTTTCTGCTAGGGAGTCCTTGGATAATTCTTAATTTTGATATTGGTGCAGTTTTACTAAAAGTTGAGCAGAGCTGTTTCAGAAACACCCGGACACAGACCTGGAGAGCACACCGTTGTCTGCATGGTGACGCGGTCTGAATCATTCCTAGCGGCTCGGTGTTGCAGCCTAGGTGAGATTCGGTGCACAGCACATGAGTTGTATTTTACAGGAACCAGGGAACCCGTGTCATCCAGAAGGTCAATTCCCTTTCTTTCTGGCCAGCCTAGTACCCCCTGCCCCCCAACGAAACCGATGATACAAGGCTGGAGGGCAGGAGGGGGGAGGCAAAGGAGGCAGTCTTGAACAATTATTTGCTGATGAAAGTCTCTTAGTTGTACTTACAAAGGAGACCACCAGATTAAAAAACAACACCAGAATGAGGTCTAAGCCACTGCCACAGGAGCATGCAGTGACTGACGTATTTGCGGTTGGATTGGATGTCCAAGGTAGAAACCAGAGTGGTCTCAGGTGTCAAGGCGGGTTTCCGTGACCCGCGCTTGGCTGGACTGGTGCATGTGCTAGTGAACTCTTCCAGGGCCTGCTGCTCATTTCCTAGTTATTCCTGCTTGCTTCTCGAGGCTGCTTGCTTCACTGCCTTTGGATTTAGCCCAGGAGGGGGCTGTAATACTTTCGGTCATTTCTTCTTGGCTCAGACTGCCACAGGAATGCGCTGGGGACAGAGATTGGTCAGCCTTGGGGGGATGCTCCTCGGGGCAAGGCTGTCTCTTAGCACTGGGGTCTCGGCCAAGCAGGCAGTTGAGATAACATGGTCTATAGCTGAAAGGTGTTCTCCCTTTTGTTTTGAATATTCTACGGCCCTTTCCTCCTTGCAGATGGGAGTGTTTTGAATCTCTGGGCCCATCTGTTCCAAACGTGTCCTCTAAAGCTGACACCAGTGAGCAGCCGGTCTGCTGTTTTTATGTGTTGTTCGTAAACCCTCCATATCCATTTTAAAGATTAATCATTTCTCCTTAAAGTGCTTTCTTTTAAATATCTTCTTTTGGGGCGTATCCACACCCTGTCCAAATGATCTATGGACAATTTAAAATTCTGCCATAGCTTAGCAAGGACTTCACTGTTTTTAAGATCAGTTTTTAAAAGGCGTAAACTAGGGGAAATAGGACCTGACAGCTATAAACAGGAAATAATTTGAGTACTGGGGGGAAAAACCCCCACCCAACTACGTTTTATGTATTACGGGCAAGTGAGCCTTAGCTTTGCCTCAGACTCGTGTGGCAAGATTCCTTTCCTCCATTTTGACCTGCAAGTTATTGTTTAATGTGAGAAACTTATTTGTGGGAGATGAGTGAGATTTGGGCTTAATTCCAAAAACATGAGCGTCTCATTATGGGATCATGCGGACACATCTTAATGAAATAATTAACACGAATATTCTTAACACAGAGAACATTAGAACAGAGTGTTCACTCGGATTCCTGGGAGGGAGCTGGCAATCCCTAAAGAGGACCTGCGTGGGCGAGCCCAGGGCTGCTGTGAGTTTTCACGCGTCATCCGAACTGCACACCCTCCCCTCCCCCCAGCACCTCTGTGTGACCTCAGGCCTGTCACTTGCACACTGTCCCCTGGGATCAACTACAGAGGTTTCGACCCTAAAATAATTTTGAAGAGATTTTTCTTAAAAAACTGAGGCAGGAACATAAATCTGGGGGGTCTTAACTGTATTAAAAACAAAACAACACAAAATCAACCCAAGCTCTGCAGTGAGATGGTCTCTACCTGGATTATTTCACCTGCCAACTCAGCTGGGAGGGCAATTACTCTAGATTGAAGTAAAAAGAAATCAGTTACCAACTCTTGGCAGAGCTCCTTACATATTCATGTATATAAGCTAGGTTGAAGCAATTCCAGAATTTTCCAGCATGTGAAACTAGTTTGGTGGTTATTTAAATCTGCTAAGGAGCTTGCACATACTGACACCTTTTCAAATTCAAGGTGAACCTTCAGCGTCTAGGTCTATTTTGAAACAAAAGGTTTTTTATTAAATCAGATTTGACACATTTCTTGAAGCTGCTAAAAACTTTTAGAAAACATAATAAAGACTATGTGAAGGAAATGGTGAAAATACATCATTTAACACCTAAAAGTAGTATCTGTGGAACACCGTGTGCCAGACGCAGTACTCAAGGCCTCATACTTTCACATTTAATAATTACTGTGATCCTAATTTTCTGGTCGTGGAATTAGTATAAGCAAACTCGCCCAGGGTCCCACAGGGAAGCGAGAGATAGAGCTGAGTACAGGCAGAGTTCCAGCGCTGAAGGTAATCACGCAGCTTCGCTTAACACAACACTAAAAAGATAATTCTCAGGCTGCAGAATGCATGTGTCAGTTGCAATCTGACACGCACGGCCTCTCTGGCTTAAGTGGGACCCTCCTCAGTCCCACAGCACTCTGCAGATACAGTGACAGGGCAGACGTTCAGTCTCATTTCGTACACGTGTGTAAATTAAAGCCCAGAGGGGGAAATTGACCTGCTCGAGGTCATAAAACTACTTATGGCCAAACTCGGAGAGGAGTTTACGCCATCTGCTGCCTGGCCGCCACTGTTCCTGCTGTAGGACTGCCTCCGAGTCTGCTGCTGGAGATGAATCTCCGTGCCTAACAGACATGCAAGTTACGGCTGCCTTCTTTGGATTCTAGATCTTTTCAGCGGAGATGGGGGTCTGCATGAAATGGTACAGAACACGTGAAAAAGACAGTTCGATCATTCCTGTCCTCCCATCCTGGGCTCATAAGCTAGTGGGTGGCCCTGTGGTCACCTCCTTCTATCTGCTGTTGCTTTTCCCAAATGCACTGAAGTGGAGGACGTTCCTTGGAAATTTCCCCATGTAAAACGCTCACACCTTTTAGGTACTGATGCTTCCCTGTGGAGTCTGGCATGCAACAGTATGAAACACACGCCCTTGATTCTTTACAGCTCTCAAAGTTGCTGGGCTCGTGGCTCCCGTGGCATTGTCTGCAATATGTGATCTTCTTCTAACCCTTCTGTTGTTTTGGAGACAGGGATCCTTTTTGTTTATTTTTTATTTTTTTTCTGAGTTCCAAGGATCCTATTCACTTGTGAGGCCAGGAGCTGTTAGGGGCTGGAGGGTTTCCTTTATGGGAAGGGCAAAGGTTTGCGAACGCTAGCCCAGAGCAGCTCCTGCTCGCCATAGTCTATGCTGCCACGTTTGTGCTGTGCCGGGTGTCTAAATGCCACGACTCCTGGTTCTGTAACTTGGTGATTCGGTGGTCCTGTGTACCTCAGAGCCTGCTGGTGGCTATGCCTTGTTTTTTTTCAGGTGAGTGCTTTGTACTTTTATGCAGTCTTACATTTGGGTCTTTACAAATGAATGTTTGCTGTTGTGTGAAAGCAGGTTTTGAGGTCTGCTTTCCATTCCTCCAGGTACTGTTTTTCCTCTGCTGTGTCCCCTTAATATTTATGGAACTGTTGTGGAAAGAAGTTTAATGTGACATAAGCTAAATAAAGTGTTTTTCATAATTCTGGTTTTAAAAATGTGTTTGTTGGGAATATAAGAGTTTGTAATAATTAGGCTAAGTAGTGTTCCCTATATTCTGAATTCTATTCTATTTTAGGTATGCAGCACCCTTTAAGAATTCGATGAAAACCATGAACACTCTTCCTGGAAAAAGGTACATAAACACAAACGCTTGCCTATAATTCAAGAGGGTTAGGGATCTCTGTCATAAGCTGTCAAAGCTTTTTTTTTTTTAAAGATTTTATTTATTTGAG
>NW_024425008.1:34508419-34538069 GCF_017311325.1 Ursus maritimus
GTGCGAGTAGGGGCAGGGGCAGAGGGAGAGAGAATCACAAGCAGACTCTGCACTCGGTGCCGAGCCCGATGTGGGGCTCGATTCTGTGACCCTGAGATCATGACCTGAGCCGAAATCAAGAGTCGGATGCTCAACTGACTGAGCCATGCAGATGCCCCAGACTTTTAAACAGTAATAATTTAATCTTTGGTCAGCTAATCATCTCACCCTTGTGATTTATGACCACAGGCACTGTGTATGCAAGTAAAACGCAGCCCACACATGTCAAAGTCCAAGTCCGTCAATTATTTGGGTACATTTTCTGTAATTACCCCATCGAAGTCAGCATGATACCCCATCTGGGATGGGGAGAAAAGTCATTCATCCATACTGAAGTGATCTGAATGCCAATAGTCTGGAAATGCAAAATGCAAAACCTCTTAAAGGTGTAGATGATCTGACAAGTGTGGGCATACACTGAGCTCTGAATGAAGAAAGGCTTGCTGGGGGTAACGGTAGGGTCTAGAAGCCTGGAGTACTCCTGAGAATGAGTGCGCATAACTAGGCTTTCAGATGCAGACACTTTCCTTTCACTGCAACTTTGACTTGCCCCAAACTCAAAGGTTTCCAGAACCATCTCCTCCTTTGGACTGGAAGGGAGAGGAGGAGGTAGAGGTTCTGCCTTTTGCCTCTGGCAGAACTGGAGCAAGGACCCTCTAGCTTAGAGAAAAAGTTTGGGTAACATTTTTCACTTAAATGTTCCTCTGGGATTTCTGTTAATCCATGAAAAGAAATATTTTAAAGCATCAAAAGACTTTCTTTTTAAACTGCAAAGTACCCTATCAATCACTTTCATCAGTTTGGTAAAGTGAAGACAGATTCCCTTCCACTGGTACCATTCTATCAAGCTGCTTGGGAACTGCAACGTCCCGGGGATGTCTGACCCACAGCAGGGGCCGCTGGCGCTGGGAGTCCGGTCTTCATCTACCGCCAAGCCTCCCTGGCTTCCCCTGAGGTTTGTGCTCAGCAAAGACGGGGCAGTTAGGACATGGATGTCTCCAAGTGTCAAGAGATGCAGGTTAGGGGCGCCTGGGTGGCTCAATTGGTTAAGCATCTGCCTTTGGCTCAGGTCATGATCCTGGGGTCCTGGGCTCGAGCCCTGCATCGGGCTCCCTGCTCAGCAGGGAGTCTGCTTCTGTCTGCCCCTCTGCCTGCTGTTCTGCCTACTTGTGCTCTCTGTCAAATAAATAAAAATTCTTAAAAAAGAGAGGTGCAGGTTACAAGCAGTTAACACAGGAACTGGTTCAGTGACTTCTAATCACACTGTTTTAGTGGGAAATAGACAGTAGTACTGGAGTTCAATGGGAGGCAGGTGGTTTTGCCTGTAACATTTGTTAAACAAAATCTGTTTGCTTTGGAGAGAGCTGGGAATAGAAAAATCTGGGTGAAATGAGCCTTTTTTGTACCCACCTTCCCTGCCATGCTGTCCTCATCACTCCCTCCAGCACGGGAGGGTAACACACTGGGTAATCTCCAAGTTGTGGGATTTTAGATCTCATAAATTATTAAAGTAACTAGAATATAAAGGTTAGCTTAGAATTAAAACCGATGAATCCCCCCAAATATTTTTGAAATAATTTCTGTTCTATGGAAGATTATGTATAACATTTAATTTGTAATGTAATCCAATACAACAAAAGTATGGGTATTTTTGTTTTAATGAGAAACATTTGCGTTGTACATACCACAAATAGCTTCAAATTTCTGTAACAACCCCCCCCCATGGCCAAACAGCTAAACAAAACCTGAAGCATCACTTTAAAGGTGAAAAGTCTTATAAAATTAACTTACAAAAACATCCCTATCAAGTAGTTTGGCATTTACTGTACATTAGTCAAAAGCTCAAGCTAAAATCTGATTTTTTCTTTAAAAAAATCGAAGTTTACATTATTCATACAGATTCGGCATTGTTAAAAAATATGCACAAATAACCACATCCATGCAATATAATTTCTTTAAAAATTTAAAGCAATATAAAAGAGCAGACCTTTAGTACAGAACGGGACATTTTGGTTTATAACCTGCAGCTCGATTGCTAGCTGATTGGAGTAAAATTAATTCTAAACATTTTAAATATGATTGTTTCAATCAATCAGCTAAGGGTGCATATGAGTTTCTGAACCATTTCTAAGATGGAATCTGCTTGTTTCTGGAACATGTGATGAACACTGCTGTTCACTGAGCATATTAGCTACGTTTGAATAGTGTTTTACAAATAAATCAGAATTCACGAAGCGCTCGGCTCTTCAGGAAACTGCAGTTTCCAGAGACCCCGAGACCAATCAACTAGCTTTGTCAAACTGCCTGGGGCAACTAACTGCCACCCAGGCTCCCTGCCCGGAGGGAGGAACAGCGTTGGAAAGCTGCCCTGCGTCCCGAGAGAGAGAGAGCGCCCTCTCTGGCCGAGCCCGGTGTCTGCAGCAGGTCCCTGGGCCAGGCCAATGCTAAGGGTCACTCACCCACCTGAGGCCACGAGTCAGGCACCCGCGTGAACGGGCTGGTGGTCCGGTGCTGCAGGCCGGGCGGGGCCTCTAGGTGGGGGGGGGCCCGTTGGTGTACCTCAGCATGGGGTAGAAGGACCTGGCAAAGTTGTTGGCCTGAGTGCAGCTGTAGTCCTCTTCGGAAGAGGGCAGCAGGCAGGCCAGGAGCAGCAGCAGCAGGAGAAGCAGCTGCAGGGGCAGCGCGGCCCTGATCACCCGGGACACGAAGGAGCGGCGGGGCCGGGAGCTGCCGGGGCCGGGCACCCTGCCAACAGACGGGGCGGAGAGCTGAGCACGAGGTGCCGGGGGCAACCCCCCCTCGAGTTACCTGACCCCCTGCTTGTGTCAAGTAAGACCTCCAGGACCCGAGATTAAAGTGGGGCCCATGACAGAGGTTCAGTCCTGGAAGAGCAGCCCAGCCCTTTCCAGACAAGTGAAGTGGGTTTTGTACAGAGACCTGGAGCACGGGACAGGTAAGACTGCTGAGGAGCATGTGTGCAACTGGGCACTCACTGCGGTGACTGCAGGGCCCCCTTACCTGCTGTCTGTCTTGTGCTTGTCTGTTGTCATTCTCTCTGCTTCGAACTGTTGGGTTAAGAAGAATCCAGTTAGTAATGGAAGACTATGAGTCCGGGCCAGGATAAAACAGCCTTCCTTCTCAAATTATACACCTTCCTTAGGTCATCTTCCGCCAAGCTTTTGAGACCAGAGTAATGCATGTGAGATTATACTCCACAAGGCAGGAAATCCTGGGTTTGTTAAACTAACAGGAGTTTCACGTTCCCACTGGGGCTCAGATGTTAATGGAGAGATCGGGGAGCCCCTTCAATGATCCTGTAAGGGCTCCCTTTTTCACAACCTTCTCCAGTTCCAGGGAAGAGCAACTGAGAAGATAGCCTTTCTGTTGGGTCGTTAAAGGTGTATTTCACTTTTTTTAAATCTTTAGAGTCCGCCTCTCCGCTGACTATCAGGTGGAAGCAGATCTGTGCTGTCGTGAAATGGGGGATGGGGCCTTGGGAGGCTCCAGTTTCGGTCACCGGGCTAACTCCGAAAAATCAGCACAGTTCTCAGGGCAGCAAGGGGCTCTCACCTTTGCTTGGGGAGTTGGCACCGATGTGGCTGGCGGCTGCTCTCCGGCGTCTACTTCGTCCAAGCTGGGCAGAGATGGGTCTGGGTTCTGAAATCCACCCCCAAGGGTTCAGTTCAGGGAAACAAAAGGGTCTGAAGAGTCTCAAGAGCACAAAAACATGCTTCGTGCAGATTCTTCAGTGTTCCACGCACCCCTTCCCCCAGCTCAAATCTTTCTGGAAGAGGAGCTTTTCTATTCTTCTCACTCCCCACTGTAACAGGGACTTTTCCAGACAAAAAGGAACGTGGCAGGCAAGGCAAGGCCAACCACTGGCATTAAACACCAGTAGCACACGTTGGGAAGACTGAGTTTAGCGGAAGGGACAGGATCAGTGGGCCGTGAGCTTCAGATGTGCGGGTGTAATCACATGGCCATCAGCCTGCTGGAGCCGACCTGCAACTCCAGAACGGAGCGGGGGCGGGGCTGCCCTAAGTCTGCTGGGGGTGTGGTTTGGGTTTGTGGAGTTGGGTCACATTTCAAAGAGAAGAAAGGAGAAAAAAGAGAGTGGTCAGAAGACAGCAGGACTCAAGTCTGAGCAGCATGAAGGCAAGTCAGAAACGATAGAGGGACTGGCTGGTTTTTCACAGGCCGCCCTATGAACTTGTAGGCGCCATCGTGCCGTCTTCCCCTCGCAAATGACAGAACAGCATTAAAGAGCTTGTGTAACTTTTTAAGGCCGTACAGCTAGGAAGGGGCAGGACTTTAGACTCCGCTCTGACCACGTGTCTACAGCCTCCCCGCCCCTAGAGCAAGGCTGCCATACTGCCTTCCTGTTCCTAAGACATCTTTCGACTTAGAAGCCACAGGCGGACTCACCTGGCGTCCCTGCAAGGACACTAAGTCTTGGGACACTTGCTCGAGTAGCTGTCTGAGCTTCTTCTCAATAACATGCACTTTCTCTTCAGCCTCAATATAGTCTTCTCCATGCCCCTTAATAAGAAGGCTGTCTGAAATCTCTTGTAAGGTGTTTACTTGAGGTTGACGTTCCACAAGTTCCCTTTCCAGTTGCTAAAAATAAAAAAGTGTGTGAAATAGTTGCTTCGCGGGGTCAGAGGTGGCTTTCTTAGTGCCAGGAAACCTTGGGGATAAATGACTCCAGAACTTTCTGCTTCTATATGCCTGTGTGTGTCCTCAAGCCCGGCGTCATTTAGGTTACACCCTGCCCGTTTTCCATTCCTTCTCGTTCTGAAGACAACTGGGTGGAGGAGTTAGAGGGAAGTGAGGGGAAGATTCATCACTAACCTGTGGCCCGTAGCCATCATACCGGGCAGCACAGCTACGGAACATTTCCTTCACTGCAGAGAGCCTGTAAAGCCCCACTCTCAGATCTTAGCTGGGGAGCACTGCTCTTTCTTTAGTATAAGAATGGTTTTTAAATAATGACCAGTACTTTAAACTTACTTATAATTGAACCACATACAGATTTATGGGTAAGAATGTCACCTGGTTAGTGAAATACAAATATGAAAACACAACTACCCTCCAAGAAATAAGACTTTTCTGTAGTGGATTTAGAAAACTCCTACAGTTCATTGTGTCTGTGGAGTAATTGAGCCTATTTCCCCCCAAATGAGTCCTAGTCCCAAAGAAGAAAATACTTTTAATCGAATGGCTTTAAATGTCTCGGATATTGCTAACCACTCAGGTTCCCAGTTCCTGATACTGACTTCCTGCTTTCGGCATGGCTCTTCCTCCCTGCAAGTCCTCATGCTTCAGAACTACAAAGGGATGCTCAGTAGACACCAACCGGACCGTGAGAACGCCACACGGGCAACGTTCCCAGGACACTAGGTGAGGCTGAGTATGCACCTGACAGAGGCCAGGGGCAGTGCAGAACCCCTTAGGAAGAAACTTACCATCAGTTCTTCCCGGCATTCCAGGAGGACCTGGGGGTCTGCGTCTGGGTCCGTGACCCGAGCCTTCTGCCTCCGGCTCTCAGCACTCGCCAACCACAGTAACAGATCTTGACTCAACTCGTGGAAGTCCTTTAAAAACACACACACACACACATCAGAGGATTGCCTTTTCTGTAAGGGAAGGTGTGCTGAGAAGTAGCTTGCTGGGTTAGGCCTTCATAGTATTTGTTGTTCTCGTCTTTGTCCAGTGAATAAAAGGGCCAGATTTAAATGAAATGCCAGGGGCCCAAAACAAGGAAAAGAGAAAGCAGGAAAGAGGATACAGCTGGCACAGTCCTGGGAGGCATGATGAATTCTGTCAAGTGGAAAAGTGCTAGCAGAAAGGCAGGTCTTCAGAATCCCCCGCCCCCAGCTATTACATAGAAAGACCACACAAGACCACAAAAATTACTCAACAAATCTGGATTCAGAGGCCAAGGGAGGGGACAGGGCTGCATGGGGACTTGCTGGTGGGCTTGTGTTCCGAAGATGGGGTCAGAGCTAACACGGGATGAGCATTTACCCTGTGTCAAGTGCTGGGCTGAGATTCTATGAATTTAGTCCTAAAAAGAAGCTCATGAGGTAAAGACTAGAATTATTCCCACTTTTCAGATGAGGAAACAGAGGTCTAGCAGGCACAGTGATTTGCCCAAAGTCACACAGCTACTGAAGCTCTAGAGTTGGGTTAAACCATCCTTGCTCCAGGCCAGGTCTCAATCACTCTGCTACAAGGTCCTCCGGGCAGAAGGACAGAGACGGGGCAACGTGGGGTGGCATTTCCGATCTACTGGAATGCTCGCTCGAACCCTTATGCTAGGAGTGGGCTAGGGCAACAGGACAGGAGACACAGGGCAAGCAGCAGGTCTCTGGACAGCAGCTGGGACTCTTGGAAACAAATGGTAAAGCACATTTCCGTCACATAAGCCATATTTGTGCCAAAGCAGCCCAACGATAAAAATACTGGCTTCTCCCCCCCCACGTGGGCCCCGGGAGCCGGCGTACCTGGCACTGTAGGAGGGACTGCCGTAAGCCCTCTCGCCAGCTCTCCACCGCGCCCTGGGCCGTGTCCCAGCGCAGCCCCAGCTGGCCGACTCTACCCTGGAGCTCGCTGGACTCCGCGCTCTCGGTCTGCAGAAAGTCCTTGCTGCTCATGTTGACAGAGACCACTAAAGCCTTGTAGGTGTCAAAGGCTTTTAAGATTTCCTACCGCAGAGGAAAAAGACTGGGTGAGGCATTCTGAAAATAGTGATGTGGGGTTCATTTGAACCTCAGCGGGGAACGGATCTGCCAAACACTTCTCTGAGCTGTGGCCACAGAAACAAGAGCGACCTTGCTTGTTACTGGCTGGGCGGCATCAGGTGAGGAGCTGCCTTACAAGGTCAGTGACCTTGGCTGGCCAGTCTGGGAGCAGAGGCCCGTCTCCTGGCTGGCCGACTCAACCAGAGCCATGAATAGACCCCCCTGAGCCCTGGTTGGCTTATTTCTGGACCAGACTGAAAAGTCTTCCAGATAAAGTACACATAGTTCTCCTGCACGGGCCCCTAGATATCACAGAAGTGTTACTCCTTGGATGAACAGTAATCCCAGATACAGTAATGCACAAAGGAAAAGAACAGTCCCAATATGAAGACTACCTGGATACCCCAAACCACTGCCCTGGGTCGTCTCAGGAGCTCAGGCTCATGCTCAGGGTACCCCCAAAGTGCAGGGCTCAAGCAGCCCCTCTCCCCTGCTCCCCGGCTAGTTCTGATGGGGTAATGGCTGACCATGCGGGTGACAGACTGTTTAACAGAGCAACCACATCAGGCCACAGAATTCATCAGTAGGTGAGCAGGCGCTCCTCCCCGTCCTCGGCGCTCCCCCATCAGCCTGCACAGCACAGTTGGGAGGGTGTTTTTAAGCTGCCTGGCAGTGGCCGCTAGCACCTCCGTAAGAGTCTAGCGGGGTCTTTGAGGTCAGATCTTTCCAGCACAGGGATCTGAGCCACACCTGCCCAGCGCTGCTCAGGGCTTTGGGATCATGTGCAGATGCTCTTCTGAAAACCGAAATCTACCTCCATGTCCTGGCCAGTGACAGAAGTCATGCTACCATGCCTGTCTGCAGCCTGCCACCCGCACCGCTGGCAGATGGGATGTGCTGGTCCTGCGGAGCCCATGTCCACATGCACGCTCTGAATCCCTCTCCCCTCCATGCCTGCCCTCACCTTGAGTCGCTTCACGCGGAGCTCCATTTCCCGGATATCAGAGGGAGGCTCTGCCGTCTTCAACATTTCTAGCTCTGCTTCCATTTCTTTCAGCCAAGTGGTGATGTCGGTGATCTCAGAGTTCAGCTGTTGCAAGCTTTGGTTTATTCTGAGCTGATTGTGAAGTTCTTGGGCTTGCATCAGCTCCCATCTGTCAAAGGCACCTGGAATAAAAGGTCGCCCACGAAAAGCTGCAGTAGCGCCCAGAGACTTCTCTGCTTCCGACTAGTCCAGGGTCAGGGTGAGGAAACCCGTAGGGGACACACCAAACCAGCTCAGGGTTAGGGGTCCTCGCTTCCCCTGGAGTGGGGAATAGCCTGCTTCCTGCGCTCTGGTTCAAGGCCTGTGCCAGGACCCGCCCACAAAGGCTGGAATGAGGTGGGCAGCGGGGCAGGAGACCCAGCAGTGTTGCCAACATGCACCGCGGGCCCAAGTTCAACGTTTTAGTTTGTGCTGTTTGTAGGGCACTTTCTCTAATGGTCCACGAACGATCAAGTCAATGCTACTTGATTTCTGGCTTGAGTCATTACTTTTCTAATTATTGAACCTGTCTCATGAGGAGACACCTGACAACTAACCCTTTGGTCATCATCTTCCTGTCTGATCTCTACATCCAGGTGACGTCGTTAAAACATGCACTTCATCCTATAAGGCTCATTCTGCCAATATTTAAAGAACAGTTTTTAAAGTAAACAGCTTAGGAATTTGTTCATAAATACGAGTCAGCTGATTCTGTTTTTGCCTTAAAAATTTTTTTTAAATAAAAAAAAGTAATCTGTACACCCAACGTGGGGCTCGAACTTACAACCCCAAGATCAAGAGTTGCATGCTTTACCAGCTGAGCCAGCCAGGTGCCCCACTAGTGCCCCACGAATCAGCTGGTTCTAAGATAACAGTGGCTGCTATAGGCTAACTTCAGCTCTTTGGGCGGATTATTATCCACGTTGGTTTTTTTTTTAAGGTGGGGGAGGGGCAGAGGGAGAGAGAGAATATGAAGCAGGCTCCACACCCAACACAGAGCCCCACACAGGGCTCGATCTCACAACCTGGAGATCATGACCTGAGCTGAAACCAAGAGTCGGACACTTACCTGACTGGGCCACCCAGGCGCCCTTAACTGTTCAATTCTTAATGTTCTGTTGAGCAGTGACTTAAAGTAAATGCTTGGCTAACCCAAAATATGGACTTCACCTGTCCTGACAACTGCCTAACTTAACCGTACCTGACTGCTGCCCGCTGAGAGCGGCCAGGCCTTCGTCTTCCTGCCGTGAGCTGCCGTTCGAGACTCTGGAGCCTCCTTTGCCACCATCAGTGCCCGGGGGTAACAGCAGCTTTACCTAGAATGAACGAGTTTTTACATTACCATTTGTAAAATTTCGAAGTCTGTGTGAAGAGTATCTCAGTTCATAGTAACAGGCACGAAAGGAAGATATGGGACCTCTTTCCTTCGAAGGGTAACCTGCTGTTCACACGGACGTTCTTCCCTGTATGGGGTGCATTTATAAGCAAGCAGAGCTGACGACAGAAATAAAGGCCTGGTCAAGGCCGAGATGGTGGGGAAGCAGGTGAGATGTCAGGGTTGGAAATAAAAGGGCCTAATTGGGGGCTTCCTAACACTCCTCAAATGAACCGTGCAAAAAAAGTTAAAAACCACTGTTGGTCTGCCAGGTTCTTCCTGTGTGCTCACCTGCACGGTGTTCTGCAAAATTCAGTCCTCCCTCCTGGTCACTCTGCAGAGCTGGCTGGCAGATTACCGCCAGGAATCGGAAACACAGAGGCCAAATCTGCCTCCGGGGGCCATTCATTACCAAGCATTTATCTTTCACTGCACGTACTGACGCTTCTGTTAGTGCAGACTTTGCTGGGCTATTGTTACCTCAGGCCTTTCCAAAAATAAATGTATCCTTTTTAGAAAAACCATGCTTTCTTTGGTCTGTGTCCATACGACCTACTTGTGTGGTATGCAAAAAAAAAAAAACAAAACAACCCTCTTCAGATTTCTGGTGACAAGCCTGGTTTCAGACACACACACAAAAAGGGTGGGACTTCTGCAAACGGCCAGGTGAGGAACACAAGCTTATTCACTGGGAGAGGCCAAACCAGGCCCTGGATACAAAGCAAAGGTGAGGTGCTGGGGTCCCTCTCCCCCAGACTGTCAGGTCTTGTTCCTCATCCCACAGGGACAGATTAGGACTGACAACTGCTTGCTAAGCACGAGGAGGAGTGGCTGAACTGAGCATGGCAGCCCGCTGTCAAATGACTTGAGTCTGACTGTGTCCAGGCAGAATCTTCTCCAATTATCTAGCAATATTCACTCTTAGACACAGAGGGCACTTTGAGGACTAATCCAGTGATGCTCGCACTGCTCTGGTTTCTCTAAAAGATGATTATTAAAAGCACACACAGACATTTTAATTCCAACTTGCTTGTCACTAATTCTCTCTACTAGGGATGACCCGGAGCCAACATTAAATCCCAGGCTGGCTGCCCCCGGCAGCTGTGTTGCCAGAGCATGCCAAGGACTCATGTTGCCGGAGGAAAACATAGTGAAGAACAACAGTCACGGTTATAAACAATAACAACAAACCACATACGGTAGCAGTGGTAATAACAGTAACAGTGACCACTTGTCAGGGCCTTCTTTATACCTCCGTACAAATCAATCCTAACAACAACCACGTAAAGCAGATTTATCCTCAGGTGAGGAAGGCTTCCAGAGGCAAGGCAAAGTGCTCCGGTCCCAGGGCAGTTTACCGGTAGGGTTAGGAATCAAACCTATGTCTACACTAGCACACGGCCAAATCTTCCTGAATATGAAGTCAGTGTGTTTTGAACAGGCTGTGTAGTTGAAAGGTAACTAGAACACAGTCTGGGAGCACAGGAGCAGCTCGGGAAAGGCGGCGCTTTGCTTCCCCGCTCCTTGCGTGGACGACTGGCTCAACAGTAATAATCACCGCCCCATCATGTCAATGTGCACAAAGACTGTTCTTGGCCAGAAACCAGTCTGTAACTCCAGTCTGTCTTGCCAGGGTTCCAATGACGTATAGACAGCTCAGCAGAGACACCATCACCCTGGGAAAACCAGCTCAAAATATGCTTGAAAAGCGAGCATGCGCAGCATACACCAATATCCCTCCCTCTCTCTGAAAAATTTCAATTCTTACTCATGCACTTGGGTGATATTCTCAGTGCACTCAAGACTTACATAGGCTGGCTTATAAGGGGTGCTGGCATCTGAGGGGATGGTCTGTACATTCCTATCACCTCCCATTTGTTTGTAGCGATGCTTGGGGCAGGAAGGGCTGTCAGGAACATGCCACGAGTGGTCTTCAGGAAGGGATTTACCTGAAACAAAACATAGCAAATGACAGTCCGTTCTCGCCAACCAACCAAAGGATTTATATTTAGTTACACAAAAAAGGTCATGGGTAACATGGCATCAGGTTATAGTATAATATGAGTTCTGCAGCTTTCCTTGCAAAGCATGCATGTTTGCAAAATGTCAGTATGTCCCGGAAGGGAATGAAATGAGAGTCATGCAACTGAGCAGCATTGTGCCTTCACTAGATGGGTTCACAATGGAGTACAACGCACGTATGGTTTTTTGCAGGATGAATGGTGTTTTGGAGCTGGGGCATCTAGTGGTGGGGTCATGGGCAGCAAGGCCGGGGCCGGGGGCCAAGAGGACTGAAGGCCTCTCAGATGTGGGGGAGAGTGCACATCAGGATGGACTTGGGGACCAAAGGGCCGCTCGCGGCTCGACCCCACCACTGCACAGGGGGATGGGGCAGGGAACAAAGGTTAGAGCTGCAAGTCAAGGAAAGGAAGGTTTCTTCTCCTGTGGCAAATGCAACAGTATCTTTACCCCCACCCCCCCGCCCATCCTCTTCCCAGGAAACACCGTAAGCAAGGAAGGAAGTAGTTCCAAACCGAGCCACCATGAAGAAAGCTTGGCCTATGCCAAAGAACTTCACTTAGATGGGGGGAAAATAAAAACTTTAAAAGGCAGCCTGAAAAATCCCCTTCTGCACAGGCCTGGCGGGGGAGGAGAGAGATGGCGTGGGGCCCGCTCTTGTGTGGGCGGGGTTTGTCAGGAGCACGCAGGTATGTGTGAGTACGGCAGTGCAAATACACCATGACACAAGGACCGAGGCGCATGGTGTCCACAGAAGGCAGAGGTCAGACATGACATGGGAGCGAGGTTTAGGATGCAGTGTGCGCCACAGGACGCTGCCATGTTGAGACACATGCACGGGCAGGGGCCTACCAGAAGACGCTTTCAAAGTTTTTGTGGTCATTTTAAGATATGCCTCAGGATTTTCAGGGATTTCTACATCTGAAAAAGAATAATGTCATTGTCCTCACTGCAGGCGTCTGTACATGAATGCCCAAGTATTAAAACAGTAGAAACATTGTCAGCTGGGAGAAGAAAAGTAACTACCCTTTATCTATTTTATTAAAAAGCTTTAAAAAACCAAAAGATTTTTTTTCCAGCCAACTCTTGACTGTCTGAAGCAGCGGTGGGAGTGGGGGAGTCCACGGAAAGGATGGAGACGATCTACCGATACTCTGAGAACCTCAACGGAAACGTTCCCTGATGAGCCTCCCAGACAGCCAGAGCCACCAGGACATAGCCTTCATGTCCCAAGGTGAATTTCATTTCTTTTTCCCTTTCATTCCGCCTGTGACAGGAGTGAGCCACTCTCAGGTCAGTCAAAGTGGGCAGGAACACAAGAAGCCACAGAGGGCTGAGTCGGCCATGAGCTGGACTCTGGGCCATCCAGAGTTGGCCGTGTCGCTAAGGTGCTAAAAACGTAACCAAGTGGGTCAACGTCAAGGGCTCCGGAGACCCGGGCCGTTACCTGACAGTGCGCTGTAGTACGGGCCTTCCTCGTCATCTTCATGGGAGGACGAGCCCCCCACGTCCCCCGTGTGATCCCACTCCAGAGGGATGGAGTCCACGCTGACAGGGGTCTCGCAGCCAGACCGCTCGGGCCCCGGCGCCGGGGGCACCAGATGACAAAGGGACTGAGGAGACGAGGGCTCCTCGCTCTCTCTCCTTTTACGCCAGGAGTCGGCCCGGATCTCTCTGGGGTCCTCCATGTCCGTTTCATTCTCTGAGGCCTCTTTTTCCTCTTCCAAGCCCTAAAGAGGGATGTCCGGTTTTCAGAATGAGCCAGATTACAGGCTGCCGCGGGTGCAAGGAGCGCCGAGGGCCTGTCTAGCAGCGCCTGAGAATGACCACCATCGGCATTTCTGTGGCAGCTTTCAGAAAGCTTCAGGTTCCTGGGGCCCATCTGTGGTTCTTCTAATTTAGACTCTTCTAGTGTGGGGCCTAGAATCTGTATTTTTCCTAGGAAAAATCTGAAATTCGGTGATCTAAGTCAAACAACTTTAGCTAGAAAATAAGAAATGGTGGTCAAAGTTTCATTGGTGGTTAATGGCCGGTTAACTCCAACAATCAAAAAATTAAAAAAAAAAATTTAAAGGCCATTCTTATCCTCAATCTTATCGGTCAGGATTTAGAACCTTATTCTCCCTATGTTGTAATGCTTTGGCCTAAAAAAAGGGACTATAAACTGCTATGTTTAGAAATGAGGGAATTGTACTGTAATTTTAAAGGCCAGGTCCGATGAAGAAAGAAGTATCAAGTTAGCCAGTTGGGGACACAAAGAAGAAAAAAGCGACCAGTCGTGTCGGTCAATATGGTCATCGTGAAAGCTTCTGGCGCACGAAGGCAATGAACACTGAGTAATGGCCTGAACCCTACCTGGACTTCCCAAAAGGTCCCTCTGTTGAGGGCAACTTCACAGTTGCTTTGGAAGAACGGATGCTTTTGTCACTTCAGTGGTGAGGACAAAGCACCAGAAAGGCACAGATATTAAAAATTTCCAGACACTAAGAGGAACAGGCCAACCCATTCCCAAGTTACCACTGTAAGCAAAACCAGAACAAGTGTCACCGCATCCTCGGGATGCGGACCTGTCGGGCAAGCCCCGTACCGAGGAACACATGGGAAAGGTCGGAGGAGCGAGAACTTTCCCCAGTGCCGCCCCTTCCACTGGACAATGGGAGCCCCCAAGGAAGTGTCACTCCACAGTAATAACAGCTGCAATAAAATGGGTCCCCCCCCTTTTACCATAAAACACATCACAGCTGACCACTGCACAGATTTCCCAGCTCTTTAAAACTTCGGTCCAAGGTCAAGTGTGAGTCGCCCGGGGCCGCCCGAGCGCGGCGCTCCCCTTACCGGGGCGTGGGAGGTGAGCCTGCGGTGGAAGCGGGAGACGCGGCCGAAGACTTCCTGGCAGTACCGGTGCAGCTCCTCCAGCTCGTCCTCGATCAGCACGGCGTCCAGCGGCTCGCTCTTCTGGATCAGCTGCTCCCCGAAAACAATGAGCTGATCGATCTTGTTGGTGTTCAGTGTAATTTCCTGCTGGAAACCCTATTCCGAAGAGGAGAAAGAAAGGATTTCAGAGAAGGGACGTTTTCCCGAGGATCCAGCGTCTGCTGCTTTGAACCAGGCCGTAGAAAAGGCATCCCAGGGTTACCGCGGCCTTGCTCCTGCACCAGTACTCTAGCTTTGTGGATTTTTAACAAGGCGACAAGACTGAATCATCTAAAATGACTTACGTGATTTTTTTTTTCCCCTCTCCCTTCTGGGCAGGGACTGGAATTTTCCAATTACAATAATTCTAAAAGTTTGGCAGGGATAGACATTGACTGCTATTGGGTGTGAGGGAGAAAACTTGTCTTATTGACGCTTGGTGGAAACAGAAAATTCCCCATAATAAACCACCCACGGGCATTTGCTTCTGCTGACACAATAATCATCTCATGGGTGCCATTATATTAGGGAAGGCACATTTCTATTTTTCAACTGCTTTTAAAAGCCAGGGAGGGAATCATAGTGAAATACAGATATGTGGGAGAGCGGACGAGATCTGTTCTTGGCCCCACTCTTGATATAGATTCTCCTCCTGTTACCCCTCCCGCCCCCCACATGTTGCACTCAGACTCGAGAGCTGGGGAAAGAGCATCTTACGAAGTTCTGTTTGGAACCTCAAGAGCGTTCTCCCCACGGGCGATTATAAATGACAGTAACGAGTCTTGTTCCAATGGCCCCTTGACTGTAAGGAATAGCATCCTCGGCCATGACCACCCCGGACACAGGTGGGTGCAGCCTGGCTGCTTTCACACGGCTGGAATCTGCTCTCAGGGTATCAGGGGATGTTTGTCCTTGGCCAGCTCTCCCTCGCCAAGGTGCATTGTTCTGAGAGGGGCCGATGAAGCAGGCCTTACGTTCAGCTGGCGCATCTTGTCGTCGGCGTCGCTCTCCGAGAAGTGCTCCACGTTGGTCAGCTGCAGGTCCATCTCCGTGAGCCACACCAGAATGCTCTCCCTGGTCCCCTCGAATTCCTCCCTTTGGTTGGTGAAATGCTGTCAAAGGGGGGGATTATCACGTTTGTTTTGATGGCACAAGAGCGTTCAGGCAGACAGCAAGGTTATTTTTGGCCAAGAGGAAAGGGTACCCCCAGAGGCCCACAGGGCATCAGGGGGCCAGCGTGGGGTCAGGAGCCTGGGCTCTGGTCCTGGCCGTGTGAGAACAAACAAGCCCCCCCAACTTCTCTGAGGCCTCGTGTCTTCACTGGCAAATTAGGGTGTGGGGATGTTGACTATGGTGCCGAGGATCCTTTTAGCATTTGAAGTTCTACAATTCTCCAGGTTGGTGATGTTCCCACCCTGCCCTCTGAGGAAGCCCCTCACCGTGCAGACCAGGCACCCTACCCGCTGCTACCTTGTTAGCCTTCCGCGGAAGCTGCTGCTTGAAATAGCAGCTTCCAGATGGAGACGTACTGATCTCAGCCTGGCCTAGTGCCCCATGTGCCTTCACGGAGGTAACCCTGAACGTGTTCCCTCAGAGAAAGAAGACCCAGACTTATCACCTCCAATTAAGGAAGCCTCTTGGGTTACCACCTCATCGATGGGCAGCTGATTCTCAGACAAACGTAGCATTCAGTGCCAAACAAGGGTTTACACTGGTCACGGCCGAATCAGCAGATCAAGAAATTAATGCATGGGGTTGTCTGAAAAGCTAGCCCATTTCTTCCTGAGGGTTTTTAAAAAAAAAACCCACCCAGATTCTCCTCATCTTAGAATGATCTCAAGAGCGTTCTGCCCTGAGAACAGAAGCAGGGATTAAAATCACTTCCTGCAGCCACAAACCACACGGGTCCTGTCCGTCTACACCTAGACTCACAAAGGTTCATGTGCCGTGTCTCCTGCAGTACACAAATCTTCGGTGAACGTCTACATTCAAAAATCAACCCGAGCCTCTGAGGTTAGGTCAATGTGCTCTGAAATTCGGGGGGGGGGTGCTAATCGCTGTCCCCCAGCTCCACGATGCAGAGGGGGCTTTGTCTGCATCTCTCATAGTGCAAGACCAGTGGGACACACAGAAACGGGCAGATGGGCAAGGCAGGCTTCCTTGCAGGCCTAGAGGCACCGGGCCTGACCTCGTGATGGCAGCGGCCCGGACCCTGTGGGCAGCCCGTGACCCAACGTGCCGACCTTTAGGGTTTATGGAAGTCGGAAAAAGATGTGCCTGGCACCACAGATCACAGACACAGGCCCTGCCTCCGAAGCCTATTCTTAGGCAAATAACCTCCTAACAAAAGACTCAAGGTTGGCAGCTTTGGCTTAAAGCGCAGGGCAAGCTGTTGCAAGAGCACGAAGACACCTCCGCCTGAACCGAACTCTACGCACTGCTCTGCTACAAGCCCGACGCGGCTACAGACAGGGCGGGGGGCTAGCCGAGGTTACTCTGAGTCTCCGCAGCACGGCCGTGACCCGCCTCTGGAGGGTGTCCCAGCGCTGGTTGCCCTCGTGCGCCATCTGCTTCAGCCTGCTGGCCGTGTCGGTGCGGTTCTCGCGCGCCAGCCGCCGGTACTGCTTGTTGATGAGCTCGAGCTGCGTCAGCCTCTCGTGGATCTGCCGCTGGAAGGCCTGCGGCGCACACACGGGCGCGTGAGACCCAGGCCGGCGCGCCCCAGACCGCGCTCCGGAGGCCGACCCCCGGGCCGCCACGGCCACGGAGAGCCCACCTCCCCTGCTCTGCTGCGGAGAGCGGCCTCTCGAGCTCCCCGCGTGCCGCTCGGCACGGATCGGTCTCGCGGGGCGAAGCTGCCGTGGCAGCTGCCGGCGGGTGTGGACGGGGCGGCCCCGGCGGCGGCTCGGGAGGAGCGCCGGCTGGCGGGGCTTTGGGCTTTACCTCGAACCTCTTCAGCTCTTCTTTGGCATTCGTGTACAACACCTCTGAGGAATTCGGATAGGCTGCCGTCCTCTCGGCGGACTTGAGCCAGTCCTCGAAGCGGGAGTAATCATCTAGAAATTTCTGCCACAGGCGCCAAGTCTCCTCGATTCTGGCAGGAGGAAAGCATCTCAGTGTAAGCCATCCGCTTCAACCGTGAGCTGTCATCTGTTTTCCCGCCTTGACTGGTCCCATTCCCAACACCCCTTGCCCTACTGGAGAGGGGTAGAGACCCTGATATCCCTCTTCCAGGAAATAACCGGGAACATCCCCTTCTTGGTCAGGTCACCTTCCTCCTGGGGACTGCCCCTCAAAGCTCCTGCTTCACAGAGGCTGACCAGCAGGAGACAGGGCTTCCCTCCACTGCTTCGTAGCTAGGGACACAGACGCACAGTGGCCACAGTGGCCAGCCGTGGTTACACCTCACGACACAGGACTGCTGGGCAAAGCCGTTACCCCGATTATATTTCTCTTGAATAATTCATTGCGTGAGCACGCTGACACCTACTGAGCCCTCTCTGCCCGTAGCCTCGGAAGTGAAGCGAACGGAACACGGCTACTGTTATTGAGGGGAGAAGGACGCCCTGCGTTGGGAGGACCGTGTTTCAAACGTTCAGGGGCAGCTCGGTTCTTACTTCATTCGCCGTTCCATCGACATGGCGCAGATGTTCCTCCAGCGTCTGTCCAAGCTTCTGGTGGTCTGCTGGATGGAGTCGCACTCGGTCTCGTTGGCACAGGCATCAGAGTCATGCAGGAGGACATCACAGATGTTAAACACAGACTCCACGCCCGCGCTGTGTTGTTCGATGTCTCGCTGCAGGTCCTACGGTTGGAACAGAGTAAGGAGCACCTTGAGGTGCTGCTGGTGGTGGTGACGGTGGGACGACTGGCATCAGAGGCTCTCCACTCCCCCACCCTTCTTGCGGCCCAGGTGCATGGCCACCTCCGATCAGCAACGAGGACTGTGTCTCTCTCATCTCTGTGCAACCCCTGTGCTGTGGCACCTGACACAAACTGGCCGCAATTGGGATTTGTTTGCTGAACTGACGAGAGGGGTGGGAAAGCAGGAGAACCCTCTCCTGAGAGCCCACGTCCCCACCGACTCCGGGAGGCAAGGGATCCACTCCATACCACCTGAACGCAAGGGCCCCCCATTGAGACATGGCTCCAGGGAGGTCTTCCTTGGGGGTCTCTTCAGCAGGACCTGAAACTTCAGCAGAACTCTTAACCTTTCATGGGTCCCAGAACTCTTAAATCTACTGAGGCCTTTGTGCCCACACACGCCAAATCATGCCCATCCTAGGGCTCCATAGGCCCAAGGGAAGAGTTTGGGACCCTACTTTCCCAACGGATGGGATCCAACAGGGGGGATGGTCTCTCTGGAGTCCTGCGATGGTGACAGTGCCGCTCCCGGATTCAGGAAAAAGAGCATTCATGAGGAGACAATGCATGGTTATGGAGAAAAATGAAAAACTTAACAATAAACACAGCATTTTCAGGTATCACCCGGAGAATATTTCTTCTGCGCACCATGGGAGTGCTGGAGGAGGAAGAGATAAGGAGACTGTTTTGCTGGAATTAGACTTCTTCAGATATCTAAAATCTGTGATAAGTGACAACAGAGCACGCCACTAATCTTAGTATCCAAAGACATGAAGAAATAATAAAGACAAAGCTAAATAAGCCGCTGTTAACTAAAGCTCCCTGGAGTCAACAAAATTCAGTTTACAGGAGAGATTATTTTATAAACTGCCTGCCACCATCTACAGAAAGGCAACATAAAGTTCATGCCGCATCACCTCAGTATTTAATGATTTTGAAATTACTGTTATTAGAGACTACTAATATTTTCTTGCTTTTTTTCTGATAAAGGTACAGTTTTGATCATTCTCTGTCCAGGTGGATATGAAGGAAGAAAACGCTAATACTGAAACTACATTTAAATTAAGCAGTTTTTAACAGGATCCTAACTGATTAAAAACAAACAGCACAAAGTTATGCTACAAAAATATGTTCTGGGGGCACCTGGTGGGCTGGGTTGGAGGAACATGTGACTCCTGGTCTCCGGGCCGTGAGTTCAAGTCCTGTGTTGGGTGTAGAGATTACTAAAAAATAAATACACTTAAAAAAAGAAGAAGAAAAAAGAAAATGTGTTTTTTAGTTTGTCACCCTACGTGTCCTGTGAAGAGACATGAGAAGGGTGATTTTTTTTAACCTCCTGAGTCCAGGACAAATGGTGGAAGTCTTCCCGGGGTCCACGCAAGCACCAGCTTTATAATTATTAGGTTTAAACAGAATTCAAACTTTAAGAATTCTTGTTGGCTCACAGAATTGTCATGAGCCTTCCTAAAATTTACTGGCATTGATAAATGTCTCTTGACTTTATTAAAATAATAAACAAGGAATCCTAACATTGGTGCTGAGTAACAGTGGCGATTTTAATTGAAAAATGGTACCTGCCCCTGACCTCACCTGATAGGGCTGGGTAGGATCTGGTTGAAAAGTACTGAGAAAGTCTAGTCTACAGATAAATGTGACTGCTGCATATTTTAACAGACTCGTTGCAGTTTCTCTACCTTATCTGTTCAGCTTATATTGAGCAAAACCGCTACTGAGAACTGATTAATACACAGGGTGAATCTGGGAGCAAGAAATGAGCTCTACAATAGTTTATAAAAGACCATCAACATTTGGGTTAAAAAAATTCAAAAAATTTCAAAATTTCCAAAACAAACTTTGCAAACACTGCAGAATGACCTACTGATTTTGTACAATGTACTGGTTACTTTAAAAATATGTAGTGAACCACATTTAAAAATGCAAACCACTTAGGTGCTAAATGACTGACATTTTATGAACCGAAACCATCTCACCACTAGTCCCACTGAGGCAGCAGTATGCACAGTAATTAGATCTAAAGAACTGTTCAAGTGCAATTTGAAGAATGGGACCTAAGAAACAACATAAAACAAGGTAAAAGACTTTTGCCAATGGTTCTGGAAACAGGCTCCGGGCTCCCCGTTTGTTTTGTGTTTCTGTTCCTGAGTAGGTAACAAAGAGCTGTGAAGCTGGGAAAGAGTAGGTGTGTGGGGGGGGGGATGGGGGGATGAGGAGGAGGAGGAGGCACAGTGGGAGGGAGAGGAGGAGAATGCAACCAGGAAGGAGAATACAAAAGGAAACCAGAAAAACAAGATAAGGGGGAAAAAAAGAAAGAAGAAAGCAAAGCCAGCCGAGGCGGGGTGGTGACTCTGGGGGAGGGGCATGGGCTGGCAAGCCAGCGGAGCAGAGTGGTCGAGTGGGAGTGGTTTACGAGGTTGGCATGAAGCTGAGCGCACCTGCTGGGAAGGGGGTTGGTTTCTGGTATTACAGAATGGGGAGTAAGGAACAGCACTCTCTCCCAACGTCACTGTATGACACCTACAGGGAACCGGGAAAGCAAAGAAAACAGGAGAGAAATGCAGAAAGCTTAAGGGAAGTGGTTCATGGTTTGAAAGTGTTACAAAGGTTGCTACCACTTCCTTTGCATTTTGAAGATGATACGTTCCACAAAAATAACAACATCACCCTTACTACCCAAGGAGTTCTACGTAAAAGAAACAGAAAGGACTCTGATAAGGTTTGACTTCTTCCCTAGGGTGCTCCCAAGAGCATGACCATGAGGATCTCGGAAGCACGGTTCCTAGTCACTTTTGGGGGCCTGACGGATTTTGCAGAAGGCACTACTACGTGATCCCAAGCTTTTAGGTCTTATTTCTCAAAATAATCATGCAACTTATTATATTTAACTAAAGACAGAAACACAAGTAAGGTTTGTTTTTTGTTTTGTTTTTTTAATGGCCCATGCATAATTCTTTTGTGTGATACATTTGTTTTTTGTGGTTTTGATGGAGCCTTAAGGTCTGGTTTGAGTATTAAAAAAAATTTTTTTTAAATAAAAGTACTGAAAGTTTCCTGAGGACATCTGTGGTAGGCAGAATATTGGCCACCCAAAGATGTCCCTGTCCTTGTCCCCGGAACCTGTGAATATGTTTGGCAACCTTAATCCTCTGTTGGCATGTAGCCTATCAGCTGATCTTCACATCCTGGATTACCCAGGTGGACCCAGCACGATCCCAAGGGTCAAGTGGCAGAAGGAGGTAGAAGAGTCAGTCAGAGGGAGAAGGGACCCTGACAGAAAAGCACAGACAGATGCAAGGTTGCTGGCTCTGCAGATGGAGGAAGGGGCCATGAGCCAAGCAATGTGGGGGCCTCCAGAAGCAGGAAAGGGTGAAGAAGCAGATTCTTCAATAGGGCTGCCAGCCCTCCTGACACATTCATCTTAGTCTGGGGTTGGATTTCTGGCCTCAGAACTCCAGTAAGATAATACACTTGGGGTAAGTTGCTAAATTTGCGGTAATTTGTCAAAGCAATCATAGAAAACTCATACATCTCACTTCTCCACGGTAATGGTCGTCCTGAACACCGACTCCTTAAATTGCTTGGATTACTATGAGATAGGAATCCCGTGACAGTGATTCTGAGTTCAATAAAGAAGGAAGCTTCAAATCAAACCGAGTGAATTTATGGACCATTTCAAAACAGGACCAAACAACGCCAGGAGGATGGGCAGCTGTTCCAAATTGTACCCTTTGGGGGAATACACTCCCTGCAATTTGATGATGTTTTGGCAAACCTCAGATTTATAAAACGTTAACACACATTATGGGCCCTGCCAAATTTAGCCAGTCATTCTTTAAGAGGAAAAACATACTCAGTTCCTATACTATTTACCTGAAAAAACTCACCAGGCAGGGTAAATTGTTATTTGCAAGGCCTGTCTGTAAAGAGACTGTTCAAGAAATTCACCCTAGTGGATCGAACTTGCAAATTAAGTCGATAAAGTCCAGCAGCTGTGACTCCAATGAGAAGGGCATTAAAATCTCTGCAATGTCCATTAACATGGTACTTATATCAGTATTCCTTTCTCCAGAAAGCAAAGACAGAACTGAGATGACCTCAATGAAAAGGACATACTTAAATTTCTGCAGCTAACTGCCCAAACCAGTATTTTTACTTCATAGCCTTGCTAAATCATACTAACTTGAAAGTCAGAGAATAGGCGTTGTTTACAAACAGTAACAGTAATAGACTGAATAAAGATCTAAGTCAAGAGGAATGTCAAATACTTGGCTCTATTTTGCGGTAGCAGGAGATGTTACTCATTACTATTAAAACGATCAACTTGAACTCAAGGGAATTTGTCATTAATTTATCATCACCTTCTGCCCTTGAATCTGTGAGAGAGGTTCAGCCCCCAATTCTTTCTCTAAGAGCAGCTGTTACGTGTGGGTGAATCTTCCTGGTGTGCTGACAGACAGCAAACACCAAGGTTTGGAGGTAAATGTGAGGAGAACAGATAGGAGTCTGAGAACCTGATGACAACCATATTGCTTATATGGTCAAAACGCAATCTACTCCTGGGTCTAAGAAAAACCCATGAAGGTGAAGGAAAGCTACCGAAAGGCTACTATAAACTTAATTTTAAAAATGAAGATAAGCTCCAGGCACTGCACATGAGAATGAGCATGGAATGTGAGTCGATGGGAGGGCAGGAAAGTGCATTCCGTAAGTGTGTGGCATCAGCAAGCACCCACCAGAGTAGTGTGATGGTAACACCGGCAGGACTCAGTGGGTTCATGCTGGGGAGTTCCCAGGGTTGGCTCAGAGGGTGCATAACCGATGAGAGACACTGATGAGGGAGCGCTGCAGGAGCGGCTTCCTAAGCTATTGGCCTAAGTGTCTTCCTTTTTACACTTTTGTTTTTTGTTTGTTTTGGGAAGGTCTATCAGATGATCTGTTGTCCCATGAAAACTTCCCTTGGTTAGAAAATTTTCCTTTCAATTCATTGCCCTCTAAAACTATAGTCACAAAACAAACATCCAAGTTAAAAAATATATATAAGCAAAACACCTTATTTACCACTAAGACCTACATCTCAAACATTATTCAAAGCAGTTCACAAAGAGATGCGTGAATGGGGCAGAAGATGGGCACACAAGAGATGGCCTCACACGTACAAGCACCCGGACAGGTGGTCAGTTTTCTCTGGAAAAAACGAGCCGATGTTATGAAATGTGAGCATGCTAAAGGACGCAGCCAATACGGGGAAGGCTTGAGTCAGCAGGTATCACAGACACCTGTACTCTTACAAAAGCTTTCTTTCCTCACCTGCTGCTCGGCGAGCCTCTTCTGGATCTCTTGATCGTCACAGACGTCATACACGACAGGCTTAGAGAGCTCTGACTCAATTCGAGCCAACCAGGTACGAAGGTTGCTCATGTTTTTGTCTAACTGCTGAATAAAAGCAAAGGTCTCCTTCAGCTTCTTCACCCTAAACATATTTGCAGGAAAAAGAGGGGTAAAAACCCAAAGCCCAACGGTTAGTGGTGACAAGAACGTGCCAACCAAGGTGTCACAGTGTAAAAAGCAACTTATGTTATTGATTTTATAGCAGGAACAGCTCTCACATCACAGAGTTTTCGCAGAATATGTAACCCTTTACAAAACCGCTGGTCTGGTTGACTTTCAAATGGGCTAAGCGTTCATCTACCTATGCAAATACGAAGTCCTATCATTCCAAAGTGGGATCCCCTGAGACCCAGTACGTCTTTCTGGGGCTCCCGAGGAAAGAGTAGATGCCATCTCATTCCCTTGAGGTTAAAATAACCACACTTGGGGCGCCTGGGTGGCTCAGTCGGTGGGGTGTCCAACTCTTGGTTTCAGGTCAAGATCGTGGGTGTGAGGCTGTGCTCCTTGTCAGGCTCTGCGCTCACGGTGGAGTCCGCTTGAGATTCTCGGCCTCTGCCCCTCCCCCTGCACGCACGTGTGCGTTCCCTCTATAAATGCATAAATAACATCTTTAAAAATAAAATAAGCACACTTGATTTCTGTCCAGTTTCTGTCTTGGGTATACGCCGAGACCGCAGCAGCCAGGGACTTTCCCCGACAGTTTAAAGAATTTACATGCCTGGCTCATTTGGTGGTATCTGGCCCGCGAGGCTTCTCGTGGGCCTCTCTTCTTGAGCAAGCACCGAACAGGAGCTAAAGCCCACCATGTCCGGTCTAAGGGGTTGAGGGAGCCTCACACATACACCCAGCCCATTATGGGGCGGCTGTATCAGCCAAAAGGGGAGCAGGGAGTGTGGTGGGGAGCAGGGCAAAGACAAGCTGCAAGCACAGTCCTGAACCATCTGCCTCCGACACAGCGTGGCAATCTGAACGAGCGCACACGCGTCGGTGCACTGGGTGAGCTCACTGGCACACCGACGTACTGTCAAGGGGAAATGACACAGCGGCTAGGAAAATAAACTTCACGTAGATCCTGAAAAAAATCCTTCTCTTAATCTGCCTTCACGGAAGTCCCAAAGTGAGTGAGGGCTTGTTCTGGTGATCTGTGGGTTTCTTTTTTTTTTTTTAATTAATTACTTTGAGAGAGAGAGAGGAAGTGAAAGAGCATGCGAGTCGGGGGAGGGGCAGAGGGCGAGACTCTTCAAGCAGACGCCCTGCCGAGCTTGGAGCCCAATACAGGGCTCGATCTCACGACCCATGAGATCATAACCTGAGCGGAAACCAAGAGTTGGGCGCTTAAACCACTGAGCCACCCAGGCGCCCTGGTCTGTGGGATGCTTAGTGAATCCCAGAGACTTGGAGTGATAGCTGCAATGCAGTTCCCAGCTATCAGTACTCATGTTACCAGGTGCTGTCAGAACTCCATCCTGTAGCACAAGAAAGAGAAACTGAGGCACTGGCTCCAACCTGTCGGAGTGCGCTGCACTCCCTGTTACCTTCATTTCTTCTTGGACTGCCCATCAACAGATGCCGACCACCCTCCTTGCCCCCTACCCAGCTGTGGTTCTGTGGCCAAAAGGCACATTCTAGATGGTAAGTCTGATCCATTCACGCTCAAATGCTTCCACAGTCCTCACCCTACCCCAACATACCAGTTTAACACCGTGACCTTTTCAGGTCATGAAGCGTTCAGCGGCCTCTCTCCATCCCAGCACTCTGCAAAATGGCTCTCCTTCCCCTCCACTGGAGTGTCTACCACTGCTCACCAAAGACACTGAGGGCCCCTGGCCCACGTGCTCCCGCAGCACCCGGGACCTCCTGCCCCGTGTTGTGTCCACATCCCTCATTCGCCGTGCACCTGTCACGACACTGTCCGCGCTAGCCAGGCTGCACGGGCTTGCCGTCTCTGCACGCACATACCCCCACTCCGCCCGGTGGGCAGGTGCTACTGACAAACATTTGTTGCAGAATAAATGTGTATGAGCACTTCCACGACATGCTATTATTTAAGGAGACCAGGGAATTATGTGTGTTCTAATTTTTAATTTTTACTTATTTTTTATTTTTTGCATCCTACCACCAACCAAGTCAACCCTGCAGACTGACTCTTACCTCCAGCTCTATTACCAGCTAGTTTTAGGATTTAGGGAAAATCCTTTTACTTCAGCATCCTCAACTCTAGTAGGCTTCTGAGGCCCCTCAAACTTCGGGAGGTGGTAATATCTGAGTGAAGTTAAGGGCAGAGTTCTGGAAGTGAGCAGACCTGGCTCTAAGTCCCGTTGTACCATCTATGAGCTGTGCAGCCCTGCAAGGAGCCTAACTTTCCTGATTCCCAGTTTCCTTGTTACTTGCAAAATTATCCACCTTGCAGGTAGTTTGTGCGTGAAGTCTTTGGTGTAGAGTAGCACTCGGGATGATTCTAGCTCTTACTATTGCCGACTGGGATTCCGTGCTGCTACAGTAACAGCTCATGTGTAAGGCGCCGAACCTACAAAGCCCTTTCATAAGTATTTCTTCTCAACTCTGCCATGAGTCGGGCAGGCCTGGGAGGAGGCCGTGGAGTCTGGTGGTAAAGAGCACAGACTCTGTGGTCAGGGCCTGGGTTTGAATCCTGGCTCTGTTTAAGCTCATCTGAAAAACCATGTCAAAGCTAGTTATCCCTTCCTTCCCTGGGTGGCTGAGAGGGTTGAATGAGATAAAAACACATGGAATGTATTTGGCATAATACCTAACAGAGACGGATGCCCAAAAACCATGATCAAGATGATTTTCATGGCGGTAAGTTTTTCCAAATTACGGTCTTACTGCAAACACCACAAGGAGTTCCCTTTAAAGCCACAAGATGATTTATTAAAAAGGAAGTAACAGAATCTGGGGCCAGGCCTGGATGCAATTGTAACCTAGATCCTGCCTTTGTTCCCGTGGCTTCAGAGGCTTTAGAAGGACACCCTCCTTACCCCAATATCTTGTCACCCTGACTGCTTAGAGACCAGAAGGGACACTCCAGACAATGCCAGAGGAGCTGGGAATCCCAGGCCCTATGGGACAAGGAGTCTTTCATGCAGTTTGCAAGGGGCTGTCCTTCTAGAAGGCTCTGGCTGAAGAGGCAGCCCAGCCCCGAGAGCTTCCTTAGACATGGGGAGAGGAGCTCTGGCTTGGTGGCCCCTGCACAGCTCTCCTGCCAACCCCTTCTATCAGGCATCTCACCCTACTCCATCCTAAGCACCTCAGCCTCTTTATTTTAAAAAGAAAGGGCTAAAGTATAACTTTTTAAATGACAGGAGCTAACGAGAGATAAAAGAACCTGGGTGCAAACACAGAGATGCAGTGATCACGAATCCTGGTCATCCCAGGGTGGAGTACGGAGCAGGGGGAGGAGAATTCACTTGGCTTCCCCAGGACTCTAATACTCCAGGCCAGCGGTGTTCAAGATGGAGTGCTTAAGACAAGCCAATGGAGTTAGGGAATAAAATATTAGACTTTCTACTGTTATTCCATTCTTTTTAAATGTCTACACTGGGTATGCTTTCTAATTCACAACCTTGATGACTACATGGAACAACACAGAACTGGCTGACATCTACCTGCGCCAGGCCCTCGGGGCTCTACTGGACAGCAACCCATTTAATCCTCCCCGCAATGCTAGGAGATCAGTACTGTTAGCATCCCCATCCGACAGGTGAGGTAACTGCGGCACAGGGATCAAATTACCTGCCCCAGGCATGGGATCATTAAATGGCACAGGCAGGATTCCAACCCAGGCACTCTGGTCCGGAGCTGCTGTTCTTAGGCCCTTTCCTCAGGGCCACTCATATAAACCTGCACACACATTAGCTAGTATCGGGCACAGGATGTTGCTGTTAGGGAACATGATGAGAAGTCCAGTCTCACGGCTCTGGGATACACTGGGGGGCGTGGGGGGAAGGGATGGAAGCCCGTCCACCAAGTGCAGTACTTTGGGGGCCCACATTTGCCCCTCCATAATTCCTTTCGATAAGCATTTAACTATGTGCTTTGTCTTGGACCCTGTGCAGATTCCCAAGGATTCAAGACATAAGTGAAATATAGGTCTTATTCCCTAGAGCTCATGACCTAATTTAGATTGAATTTTGACATTATAATACAACAGAGGAGGTGCTCAATAAATATCTTTTGAATGAGTAAATGATGTTCAGTCATACCTTCAAATTTGTTTTCATAAAAGACATGGCTGTGTTCTCTATTAAAGGAAAGAGGTAAAGGTCAGAGCACCTCCAAGCCATCTTGCCACAAAACAATTTGCTGCCACATTACCCTGCATGCTCCTCTACCATGGTCCCATACAGGACAAGTGAAATACTGACAACCAAGCACACAAATCATACATACTCTTAGGGCACATCGAAGGGGAAGGGAAGGTGGGGGGAAAGAAAAGAAGAGGTTGCCAAGAAGCTACAAAAGATTCATCTAATCAGGATTTAACCTACTTCTAGGTCCCAACCTCTGCCAAAGGCATAATATCCAAAACTGCAGCGTGATTTAAAACATTTTTTTCAGATAATCATGTTACAACGTACTCTAGGAACCATCAGATGACGGTGGAGTCCGCATCATTCTATTCTGCACAGACGCTGTAATCTAATTATCACCTTTCCCAGGACAGGGAGTATGTGTCATTTGCCAGTCCAGGCAACCAACCTCCATGTTAGGCCTCATTAATATCGCTCTTGGAAAAATTTGAATCTTGAGTTAATGCTGGGAAACAAGGAAAGCCATTCAGAATCCAGCCTGCCGGCACAGGGAAGAAACCACAATATTGCATTACATCGACCCCCAAGGCAGTTTGTTTATGTAGCTCCCTATCTCTGCACTTGCCCATTTTTCACGCCGGCGCACTCCACAACATTGTGCACACATGTATTTCAGTAAGTCATACTGCTCCAGGAAAGAGTAAGTGTGGTTTTCTGAGTTGAATTCTAATTCTGAGGATTGGAAAAACGTTTTTTAGGTGCAAAGGGAAAGTGTTTCACCTGTGTAGATAAGTGGAAGACCTGGAGAGAACTAAAACATTTTTACATGAAACCAAACAAAATAAGAATTTTTGCTAAGAGTAGCTACAAATGAGAAGATCTTTTGCAGGGATTATGGGTAGAAATGCAGAAAATAATCAAGGTGAATAAAGTTTTATTTTAACAGCGAAATATCAGAATATAGGATACTTATGAACTGTGCTCTCCCACCAAAACAAACAAAATCAAGTCCGGCTAATATCATTCTATGTATCAGACCTGAGTCTTCCAATGTGTGATGGAGCTTTTAATATCAAATTCATTTTTATGGAATAATTTACATTTCACTCCTATTCTCTATATGCTAAAGTGTCTACAGTTAAACTACGAAGACTTGAGATCATACATTTTAAAAATCCCATGCCAATGTGGACAGCATAACTTAAAAAAATACTAAGGAAAACTGAGATGGTCGAAGTATCTGAATTTGTGCTAAACAGACACCCAAACCTGTAGGGCAGCTGTCAGTTGCTGAAAACACTGCACCGATTCTGCACAACAGCATCTCTTTAAATGACTGAACAGCTTCACATTGAAATAATCAACTACCCCAAGATCTTGAAGCCCTGATTGGGGGGCATGGACATTCAAGGCATTTGAGCTCATCGCCTCTTTGAAGCATTTACGTCGCGAGACGACTTCCATTTTCCACGCAGCAGCAGCAGCAGCACACCCCTCTCCCCTGCTTGTCAAAGGCGGACTGCAGACACCACGGGCGAGCGGCCCCGGGAGAGCACCCATCCCCCGATGGCTGAGCACACGCACGCACACACTCCCCAGCCACCATCTCGTCGGTCACTCCTATTGTACCCGACAAGAGGCAGCGAGGCAGCCGGGCACACAGACACAGCAGCCGCCCCTCGGCCGTACGCGGAGCTGATGGCTGACATGGCACTTACTGTTGATGAGAAAAAACCATTCCTTCTGTTCAGCGGAAGCGCCAAGTTCCCGGCGGCACCTTCACCTCCCGGGCTGCGGCGGCCCCTCCCCCGGCGGCGGGCGGCTCCATCCCCTGGCTCAGCATCCTCGGCGGCGGCCGCCCTCCCGCAGCCTCGGGCCACAAAGCAGCGCCCCCAGGAACCGAGCCGACCTGCTTCTCCGCTCACTGCATGTTTTAATCTCCGTTTTCGCCCTTCCAATAAACAAATATCTCCAGCTCCTTCCTCTCTCGAGCGCGCGC
>NW_024425008.1:34538076-34748976 GCF_017311325.1 Ursus maritimus
ACACACACACACACACACACACACACACACACACAGTCTTTGTTCTGACGCTACAGGATTGCAATGCTGGGGGAAGAAAGTCACAGTGTTATCTTGGCTATGGGTTATTTATGAAGTGCTGTAAACGAGGGAAGAAACATTTAGATTCGGAGCACGGAAAAGAGGATTTCTGTCCTCTTCAAATCAAATTTGTTTCAGGTTTGACCAAAAAAAAAAAAAAAAAAGGCGAAATTGGAAGCCCCAGAGTCCAACAGGCATGCCTTCCTCAGGTCCTCCAGAAGAAGAAATTTCTGGGGGGTGGGGGTGGGGTGGGTGCTGGGGTTTCTGCCCTGACTTTCAGCCCTGTGCATCCTGGTTTAGGTAAGGCAGAGAGTTCATTGAGTTCATTCCTCTGCTTTTTGCAAAAAAAAATTCTATCTTATAGTACAAATGGAGTTTCCAACTTTGTAGAGGAAGAATTTGCAATTTTCCTTGTTAGCTCCTCCCGGGGTTTAGCATAATGTCTCTGAGCATTTCTCCATATCCCTAACCCTGGTTTCTCCAGGGGAGCCCAAGTGGCTGTTCACCAGAGAACCCTTGGTTTGTGTCCAGCCCCTTTTAGGCTCACTCTCAGCCTTATTTAAGACTCGATGATATCAATCGTTTCTCATGGGTCCCTAAAGCCCAACACTTAGTAATTATTACATCTTCACCTGGAAAGACAGCACATTCTAGACCAGCGGAATTCGGAGTGTAGATTTGGAAACATCTCTCCCCAAATGCAACATCTAACTTGTGCCCATGTGCTCAGCTGTTCCTGGGACCTGCTAAATATGGTCCCCCAAAGCCTAGTACACTGGACGTGCTGATGCTGCCCGATGCCACCTGCCGCTCCCCCCCCCCCCGCCCCCAGGCACTGGTGGCTGCAGTCTCCTTGAGGAAACTCCCCAACCCTCAGGAAAGCATTCTGCAGGGTCCAGGAACAGCGGCCCCATGCTCCAGAGGTGGAATGATCAGACTGACCGGAAGGAAAATGCAAGTGGGGAGGCTGACCTCACAGCTGGCTCTCCCTGCACTAACATTTCTAAATCCTTCCAGTCCTGCTGGATCAGGCCACAGCGAGTCAACTCTATGACTAGCAGCATTGTTTGGTCTCCCAAAATAACCTTGAGAAAATACAGATAAAAAGAGAGAAATGAAAAACTTTATCAATTTAAAAAGGCACACATCTCCCTGCCCATTCTGCAAAGGATGGAAACACAATCCCAACACACAGTTGCCATGGTAATAACTGCTGAGTTTAAATGACAACATTTTAATTGCTACTATTATACAACAGGTGGGCTTTTCACATTGGTAGGTGAAATGTGAAAATTATGCCTAGTTAAAAAGTTTCTTTTCATGGACTTGACCCTTTTGATGGTGAGACAACTATCTAGTCTAGTATGGGAGCATATCTGAGTAAGTCCCGCCTTCAAACATTGGCCTAACGGTGCCAAGTCTGTTAACGATACTACCATCAAGAGAAACGAAGGAGAAAGGTAAAAATACTGATGACATTTTTCCTTAAGAAAAAGAAAAAACCCATGTTCCTTTTTCTGTAATGAACATCAGAAAATTAAGTAAGCAAAAAGAAAATTAAAATCACCAGCGACGCCAACACCAACAGATAACCGATGTAAACATTTTGGGGTCTTTCCACTTAGCCGTCCCACCTGTCTTAGGCACTGACAGCTCTGACCGGATCATTCACACACACACTGCCAGAAAGAGTCTTTACAAAGAGCCTCCACTGCCATTGGCGCCTTGGCCCCATGTCTCTGAAGAGGCTCCACAACCAGCCAGAGTGACTTACCAAAGACACAGCCTGACTTGTGGCCACAGGGCTCCTCCTTCATAGGACAAGGCAAAAGCTTTGATTAATGAATGAGGAAGGGGTTATGGGAAACAAAAGGAGATGGATTTTTAGGGTATTCAACTACTGGATTTCTGAAGTCAAAGCAGACACAGGTGAGAGGTATTAGACGGAGTCTTCCTCTGGCATGAGTCCCACCGAGGGCAGGAGGCTGGGGAGGTGTGGGGGCAGGACCCTTTTTTTCAGAACTTTGGTCTGTGCTGGCTGAAGCAAGTCAATCTGGTGTCTTTCGTCCCTCATCCAATATTCTGTGCCCAAAGTATTCTGTGCCATCAGAAAGAACGATTACACAACATTTGCAGCAACATGGACGGGACTGGAGGAGATTATGCTAAGTGAAATAAGTCAAGCAGAGAAAGATAATTATCATATGGTTTCACTCATTTATGGAACATAAGGAATAGGAAGATCGGTAGGAGAAGGAAGGGAAGAATGAAGGGGGGTAAACAGAAGGGCGAATGAACCATGAGAGACTGTGGACTCTGGGAAACAAACTGAGGGCTTCAGAGGGGAGGGGGGTGGGGGATTGGGATAGGCTGGTGATGGGTATTAAGAAGGGCACATATTGCATGGTGCACTGGGTGTTATATGCAAGTAATGAATCATGGAACATTGCATCAAGAACTGGGGATGTACTGTATGATGACTAATATAACAAAATAAATATTATTAAAAAAATAATATGTCAAATAAGCACAGTAGTATATAATTAATATTTCTTGTCATCAAATCAGACTGGGTTCTAGTGTAATCATACCATTCACCAAAACATATATAGTGCTACAAATGGCCTTTCTGTTGATGAAGTGAATAGCATGTTTTGTAAGAGTTTAGGTGTCACAAATAAAAGGAGCTGCCCAAGGGCCCACAAGGATTGCTAAAAGCCTCTGCAGCAACTGGCTCTCCATCAGGTTCTGTGAATTCTGATGTCTACACCAGGGCCCAGGTAACCATACGTGAGGAAATCAGCATTTAGACTGACTTAGGCTCCCCTGCTCCCTTCTTTGATTAGTTGGTTATTCCGGGAGATATGTCCCTCAGGTTCTCTGCTTTAACGATTCTACAGAAGCTGAAGACCACTTTACAAGTAGAGAACAACAGTGGTTTGGGTCTGAGCTTGCTTTCTCCTCCTCTATTACCGCATAACCACACTGAACAGCGCCGGAGGCTAACAGTGTGTGTGGACGGACGGATGGACCCATCGCCGTCCTGCTGCTTTCTCTGCCAGGATCTTGTGCATAGTTCATCAACAAGGAGACCGAGGCTCACAAAGGTCACAAGACTTGTTCAAAGTAGGTGGCAGGTCCAGGGTTTCTGACTCTTGGTGCAGCCCTGTGTCACTTCACCCTGCTGCTCACTCCAGCTCTCCGTCCCCCGACCAGCACCGCTAGCAATACCTGTGCACTTGTGCGAAATGCTCATTCTTGGCCCCACCCAGACCTACTGAGTCAGAAGCTCTGAGGGTGGGGTCCAGGAACCCAGGTTTCCATGAGCCCTCTAGGGATTCTGATACATGTTTAAGTTTGAGAACCATGGCTCTGGAGTAGACAATAAATTCCACACTGAGTTCTACATTTTAGAAAAATTCTAATAAACTATCTCTAAAAGCCAGGTCTCAAAGGAGCCCAGTGCTCTCTGACGCAAGGTGCAGCATGACAGACAGAGCTTGATTCATCCCCACCCTATGCAGAATCCCCTCTGCCCTGGGGTCTGTTACTTACCTTCCCTGACCTGCAGTATGCCTCTTGGTAAAACAGAGGACACTGACCTTGCAGGATGGTTGAAAGGATGAGATAAGATTTACTCAAGGAACCAGACTTCCAAAACAACACTGGTTTCCTCCCTTATCCATCCCCTAAAGAAGCCTACTACTTGAAATGGTCAGAAGTTTAATGTTTTTAGGTAACCCTGTCTCAATGTTTTACCAAGTTTTCTGAAATTTACCTCTGTTTTGCTGAGAACATAGCTCAAACAACAGGCCTAAAAAAGCCTTTTTCTTTTCTTTCAGTGAATTAAACCTGACTTACTGAGGTCATAGACTTTTCAGCACCACTCTGAACTTTGAAGTTAAATGCTTGTAGTTACAATCTTCAAGTCACGTGGCTGGGTACCTATGTAGGGTCTCCCTCCAAATCTTATTTATGAAACGCTGCCCCTACTATAGGAGTGAAGCAGCAGAACACTTGTGAGCAGGAGAGAAAAGGTTAGATGGTGTTCAGACTTCTGTGCGCAAATGAGGCCATTAGTGCAGCCCTGTAGGTTCTGGCTGGCACTGCTCAAATCTGAATTCTGCAGCCTGGGCCCCTACCCACCTTCCCCAATGCCGTTGCCTTTGTGTAGGCCCCAGCAAGACATCAGTGTCAGAGATCAGACAAGGAGCTAATTCTGCATGAGGCTGATTTATGGCAGGTCCCAACTTGCTGCCTCAATCCACAAATTCACCTGAAGGGTAAACCCAACTGGGAGTTTCTTAGGCTCACCTGGTCTTTGCTTTAAGATGAGAGAAGTCACTCCATTCTCAGTCCTTCAATTCTGAAGGGATTAGGCTCTCATTATGCTCTCTACTCATTATAAACCAGAAGAGTCTAGGGTAGCTGGGAGGCAACACAATTATGGGTTGAAATCCTGGTTGCCTCACCTGCTGGCTATGGGAAAGTTACTTATCTCAGTGTCTCAGTTTCCTTATCTATTAAATGGGATAATGGTGTCTACCTTTCAGAATCACAAAGAAGATTAAGTGAAATCATACATAAAAGGCACACGGTCAAGGATACAGCTGACAGCCAATATATTTGCTATTATTTCAACTCCTTACTTTGCCAACTGCTCCTTCCAAGAAGACCAATGAAAATTTCACTTGCTGTTTTATCTCTTTCCCACCAAGGAACTGGCTGAGGATAGGCAGCCGGAGAGAAGGGAGGAAAGGAAAAGAGCTTATTAAACTCTAAAGTTATAGAACCAAAGCATGAATGATTAATAGATCGTCACTCTAGTCTTCGGGAAGCATAATCTAGACCTTGCTCCTGAATGATCCACAAACAGGTCTGATGTCATCAGACCTCCGATTAGTGCCAGGTGCCCAAGAAGACTTAGGACATAAAGACAATGTCAACAAAGACATACTAGACACAATTTATCCAACAGAAATGATCATATTCTTATGCACTGGAATTTCATGTTAACAGGTATCTGAGGTATTATTCTAAGCACTGGAAATAAGACAGTCCAAGACGTTGGTCTCATGGAGGAAAGACCACTCAGTATTAAGACACAATTGAGGGAATCCTCTCCCATTCAACAAACATGGTACTTCGTCTTAGAGTCTTAGTAGGGAAAAACAGTGGTAACAGCCACTCAGTAAATGCCAGCTCCTATACACTGGTCCTCTGCCACATGCGAGACACGCGCCATCCATCCTCACAACAGCCTCTCAGGTAAGCAGTGCTGTTGGACACTTTTTGCAGATTTGGAAACTGAGGCTTAGAACGATTAGATACAACTCAAGTTTCTATCATAAGTAAGTGGGAAGTCAGGACATGCTCAAAACCCGTGCTCTTAATCCTTATTTGGGTTACCGCCATGGATTTCTATAATTTTTTTTTTTCAACTGGCACAAAGAGCCAGTTGAATTCAGCCCAGCCCATGCTGCCAGCCAAATCACCCTAGAATTTGTCTTCAGGAGGCCTTCGACTGCTAACGAACTGTGAATGACTCTGACTTTATCTACGAGGCCAAGTCTTCAGTTGAGACTGAAGGTCTTTTAAGCTTTAGCCCCAACCTATCCCTCTAGCTTCATCTCCTATATTTGAACCAACGGAGCTTCTTGTCATTTCCTGAAAGACTTCCATGCTGCTCTATCTCTGTACCTTTTTAAGAAAGATTTTACTTATTTAATTGAGAGAGAGCGTGACAGCATGAGCGGGGTAGGGACAGAAGGAGGGGGAGGGGCTTGATCCCAGGACCCCAGGATCATGACCTGAGCTAAAGGCAGACACTTAACCAACTGAGCCACCCAGGCGCCCCATCTCTGTACCTTTTTGCTCACAACATACATCTGTCTCTGCCACCAGTAACATTCAAGGATCCCAACCTCTCACTCAGGACCGTCTGGTAACACCCCTCTTCTGTAAGGCTCTTCCTAATCCCCACCCCCACTCCAGGAAGAAGAGCTCTGAGCTCTCAAACCACTTGGCTTTACAGCTGCTCCCATTAACGTAATTGACTCATCTTACTTCCTGTCTGTAAATTCTCATAGCACTTAATCTGGAGCCCTTGCTGATTGAATCAGGTTCACTTACGGTTTACAAGTAACAATGAGGTCAAGGAAATAAATGCCAAATTATTAAGAGTATCTTATTTTCATTACTCCCTAATTCTTCATTCTCCTTACAGGTTCTCCTCTATATTCTGCTTTATATGTGTGTTCGAAACAGCCAAGCACACTGTTTTGTGAAAGACTCACTCGGCTGGTATAAACACAAAACTGCATAAGTGGTCCCAGAGCTGAGTGACCTTTTTTTTTTTATGTCAGGTTGCATGTGAAAACCCCTTTGTTGGAGACTGTCTTTGGAGAGAGAATTTGAAGACAAAAGGCACTTAAAAACTTTGGGTGGCATCGTCTTCATTAATTTGTGAGGGGAGATAAAATTACCGGTCATTTCTGATAAGGTTGTACTAGAGAATTTAGCTCTGATTTGTGGCCATAGACGTGTCTCTTAAATCCGCGTCTTAGGACCAGATGACCAGCGGGGCCTGGCATGCTGAGCACACCCTTACGGAGGACCCCCGCCCTGAGTGTGCCAACCCCTGCAGTGAGAGCAGACAGGGACCTGCACAGCAGCATCTGGAAATCAGGCCCGTGTCCTGACCTACTCGCATTTGCCACGTGCAAGCAGGAACAGGCAGGCATGATTTCATTCGGGGGATGTGCAAATCCTAAAGCAGAGTTAAAATTTCTAAATAGTACCTCCTCGAGGATCTCCTCTCAAATTAAATTTCCAACTCTCATTTAAACCTAACTTCGTATAAAATTTTAAGCTAAAGAAAAAAAAACATTAAAGTGTGATATGCTAAAATAGAATCTTCCTAAAATGTTGAAATAAGAATTTCCACTCATTTTTACCAAATTTTGCCTCTCTCTAAGCTTACAGAACTGCTGGCCTGCCTTAGAGGAAGACTGAGCTCAGGTTTTAGATCTGTGAAGAAACCACTGTAGCTGGAGAGTAAGATTAACTTGTAGGCCATTTCTCACCGTGATCCAATGACGTCAAAGAGATGCTGCCAACGGTCGTTGACTTTGTTGAGCTTGTCCTCGATCTCAGCTGCTCTTGTCTTGTTGCTGGCCTTGATCAACTGGTCACCCATCTGCTTTAACTGTAACTTGTTTTCACTAAACAAGTTTATTTCTTCCATGCAGTCCTGGCGAAGGCACCAAAACACAAAGCCTCAATTACCACTGAAAATTCATTTCTTAGCTAGTCACAAGCATACAGCTGCCTCTTGAAATTAAAAAAATTAAATTTGGGGCGCCTGGGTGGCACAGCGGTTAAGCGTCTGCCTTCGGCTCAGGGCGTGATCCCGGCGTTACGGGATCGAGCCCCACATCAGGCTCCTCTGCTATGAGCCTGCTTCTTCCTCTCCCACTCCCCCTGCTTGTGTTCCCTCTCTCGCTGGCTGTCTCTGTCTCTGTTGAATAAATAAATAAAATCTTTAAAAAAAAAAAATAAAAAAAAATAAAAAATAAAAAAAAATTAAAAAATGAAATGAAATTCAAATACTTCTCACACCTGTTAATGCAGCTCGTCAGGGAGTAGCTGAAAAGTCGAATGATGCCCACTTGGCACATGTGTAGCATGTAAGGCAGTAGTTACGGTTTTTCTGTTTTGTTTTGTTTTGTTTTGTTTAAAGTAGGCTCCATGCCGAGATCAAGAGCTGAGCTGAGATCAAGAGTTGAATGCTACCCAGGTGCCCCCAGTAGTTACTTTCTTAATTCAGTAGCCCTGGTTTCCCCTCCCACATTTGTCCTAATCTAATCTACTTGATCACTGGGGACAATGGAGCATAACTAAATCAGCCTATAATATCACTAAGCACTTTCCTGAGGTAACTGGATGCCATTTTGGATGACTGCAGCAAAATGCATTTTTTTTTTAAGATTTATTTATTTATTTGAGAGAGAGAATGAGAGAGCACATGAGCAGAGGTAGAGGGAGAGGGAGGAGAGGGGAGCCCAATGCAGGGCCCGATCCCAGGACACTGGGATCACGCTCTGAGCCAAAGGCAGACGCTCAACCAACTGAGCCCCACCCAGGCGCCCCAAGAATGCGCTTCCTGCCCTCCCCTGGTGGCCATTTCAGAATTCTAAGCCCAGTTGCTGCCGGCCCCTTCCCTTTGGCGAGGAGAGCTCCTCCACAGGAACAACCAGAGAAGCCGTAAGTCGCTGGGGGTGTGAACTGATGCGAGCCAGACTTCCCAAGAGAAAGCACAGCAAGCACCGTGCCCCCCCCCCCATGTCCCATCTCTCTGGAATCCTCACTTACCAGCTTTTCTCTGAGAAGACTACAGAGAGTGAGAAAGGCTCTTCCCATCTGTGCAACGTTATTAGAAACAGATCTCTCATGTTATGCCACCCTGAGCCTGCGAGAGGGCGGAGAATCCCGTGGTAGTCGTGACTGCAGCCATCAGGGTACTCCTGCTTACCTTCTGTAACTTCTCAATCATTTCTTCGATACTAATATCTGCCGTCTGGAGCACTTTGTTTTCCATCTGCACCAGCCATGCGCACAACTCTTTATTTTTTTCATTGAACACAATCCATGAATTGAGTCTATCTTCAATCTCCTGTTTGCGGACAGCCACCTGGAAATGAAAATGCAATTGGCAGCTGAATATAGGCAGGAAGGAAAGCGTTTCCTTTCCCTTCCCCCCATTAAAAAGCCTATGAATTTCATTCATTTTCATCAGTAACCCTACAGACTTAAATCACTGTCTACCTAATACCTAGGGTTCAACAGCAATAGTTTTACCTTTGATAAATGCCATAAAAAGCAACAAAATAAAGACTGTGTCTGCAATGTAACTGACCGAAAGAATTCAGTTTTAATCCAATGTGTATCTATTATTACCAGGTTATATTAAAAGAAACAGGGAAGGTTAGACAAATACATTTAACATCACCCAAATTTCTTCTGATGCCTGTGCTTTCAACATATATTTATTGAGGGCTTGCCACACGCTCATTTACAGTTTTATGACCCAAATCTTTTTACCTCTTTAAAATGATCAAGTCCTTATTCCTATTTAAGACCAATGTGCTGCTTATTTAACTTAAAAGCTATAATCCAGATCACAACATAAATCTAAAATTTGTAATGCAAATGGACTACAAAATTAGAGTTATTTCAATATTTTAGTAGATTTCAAAAATAAAGCAAAATAAAATAAAAAACAAATGCATATCACTTATTTAATCTACCTTCCCATTATGCACTGTGGCTCTGGATAGAAACTGTGGAAATGGAACCAAATACTAGTCTGCAGTAAGCAGGCTGACCCCAAATACCCAAGAGTCCATTATGCATCAGCAACCCCTAAGCAGAATTCCACAAAGGCTCTTCCCTCCTTTTAAGTTCAAATTTACAACTTAAATATAAAGAATGTAAATCAGCCTTTCTAGATGTACAAAAGTATTCTCAGGTCTTAAAAATCTTTAGAATCTTAGAGTTAAAAAGAGTTTTGATAAAGTTTTAACCCCCTACTTTACAGATGGGGCAACTAAGGTGCAACTCCCATAGGCTTTCCTGCTATGGACAAGGGAACAAGGTCATCTTTTGAGAGTGAGGCAAACATATCTAAGGCTTGTACACCCACCCAGCCAAATGCGTTCAGAAGGCTGAAAAAACTATCCCTAAAAAAACAAGTTTTGTGTTTCCATTCCTCAGGGCATCTATTTATCTTAGCTTTTTAAAATCCTGGCTTTTTGTACTGCGTCATTCTGAGTGGGCTCCTAATGGAAACAATTGGGAACATCTGGGCCCCCGTCTCTGCTTCCACCTTCGTTCTAGGATACTTTTCACATACCCTAAATGTTTTCTTAATGTAAAATAGGAATACAAATTCTAAGAGGGCATTTAAAATTACGGTTCGTTATGAATATTAAATACTAAAGCCAAGAAGGAAAAATGATTTTACTTCATTAAAATGCACTCAAAAGTAGCTGGATTCAACTTTTTTAAATTTCAATTTTTTAAATATAGCTCTTCTTAATTCACAAAAATCAGATTAAGGAATTCATTTTTCTTAGAATTCTATGTTATTAAAACAAAGACCTTTTTGAGCCCTTTAGTTGCCTCCTGTCACAAACATGTCCTGTATCATACTGTGACCACAATCTCATTTTTAATAAGTAGAAGGGATCCACTGAGATACTGAGTGGAGCGTTGAAAGCCAGTTACTTGAAAGAAACATCAGATGGCACGTGCAGGCAGAGTTCTCAGATAAAACACCCCTGTGCCGGGCACTAAGGAAGACGCCTGCTGTTTGTTGGGCCCAGAGAGATAGTGCAGAGATAGAGCCCTAAGGCCGGAGGAGACCTCTCGCCTACGTCCTGATTCTAATATCCCGATGGGGACTTGTCACCTACACAACACAGAGCGCAGAGAGCTCACAGCTGCTCGTAACTGCAATTCCTCCACCACCACCACCCCCCCGCATTTAAGGTGAGTTTTTAAAGAGCTTATTAAAAGTGTACAAAGTACCAGCACTGAGCCCCGGAGAAACAAAGGGTCAAATCTGTTACCCCACAGTGCTGCTTTCTAAAGGAACAGCAGCCGGCCTGGGCTCCAACTGAAAAGGGCCTCCGGTTCAATGAAATTAAGCCTTTTCTACTCTGTCTGGCCTTCAGAGACATTTCAATAAACTCCAGAACAGCCGTGCCCTGCAGTTAACTGACTTACTCGGAAGCAGAGGTCCTCCCATTGTCTGTGCAAATGCTCTGTTTGCTCCTCCAAAACCATCACGTCCTCCACAAGAATGTGCTGGGTTAAGTCGGTCTTCAGAGTGTGAAGTTCTTTCAAGTTCTGCGTCCAGTTGCCCAAAGACTTTTCTAGTTCCTGCATTTAAACACAAGAAAGGGGTGGGGGATCACTTAAACTCAAGCTGCTGTTGTTTCCAAACCTGTAGGCTAATCCTTTGATTGGACTCTGGGGGAGGGGAGGCCAGGGAAGGGGGCGGGACCTTCTGAATGAGCAACAGCCCAAGGCAGCCGCTGCTGCTCGGGGTTGGCCCCTGTTCTACACCACCTTCTTCTCAAAAGAAAACTCATTTCCACCTTCATTTTCATTTCCTCGGGTAGTTCAGATTTTTATATAATTAGTTCTGTTTTAAAATCATGTAGGTCTTTACCTATATTGAGAAGAAATCATTTTTGGAGTCTAGCAACAATCTCTCTCACACACACTTTGAATTCTGAAACTATGTTACAGAAATGTTGTCTAAAGTGTAATTTTTCCATCTTAAAAAAAAAAACAAACTAAGAAATGCGTTGTTGGTACTGTGGCAATCATAACAGCAGCTTCGTTCAAAGGGGATTATTTTGATTAAGCTTCAAAAAGAATGAGTATAATGGAAGAAAAAACAAATTCTTCCCCAATAACTGGCAGAATGTGGTTAGCAGAGAATCTCCTCTGGTCGTGGGAACAATTATTATTTAAAATGTGTCAGATTTAAACTTTTTGAATTCTAGGACTTGAGAAAATTGCTTTCACAATAGGGGAAGTAAAAGGAAACAGCCCGAACGAGTACTCAAGAGTCTTCCAGATTTTTATTGTGCTCACAATTCTTTGGCACGTTTTAAGGATCTCTGTTCATACCTGCCTCTTGCAACAGAAAGAAGACTCTCTCATTTACATCAGAAGTAACACACGATAAAAGTGTGTTAATTCTGACTGATTTTCAGAGTTCTAAAAGCTACATTGGCATGATTACATAACTTGCTGACAAAAATTTACATTTAATAAAATGTCCCAGAGCATTCTCTTTCAAGGTTGCTTGGAGATTCAGGGGCGCCTGGGTGGCTCAGTTGTTGAGCGTCTGCCTTCGGCTCGGGACGTGATCCCGGAGTCCTGGGATCGAGCCCCACATCAGGCTCCTCCACTGGCAGCCTGCTTCCTCCTCTCCCACTCCCCCTGCCTGTGTTCCCTCTCTCGCTGGCTGTCTCTCTCTGTGTCAAATAAATAAATAAAATCTTAAAAAAAAAAAAAAAAGGTTGCATGGAGATTCAGAAATACCTTTATCAGAAGAAAAATCACCACTTTAAACTCTTGTTCCCTGGTTTTACCCTCGTGATTCTAGTACAGCAGATGAGAGCAGATTCTGCGTGGGACACTTTCACTAGCTACAGAATACAAAGGGCACGACTCACGGGTGGAGGGGTGCCACTGACTGACTTCAAACTAGAGACCCCAAAACTGCTGAGCTTCACGCAGCATTCCCCAGTCGGGGGACAGGAAGCTCAGCCTGTCCAAGGCCCTGCTCCCAAGTGCAGGCTCAGATGCCTGCACAGGAGGGAGGCCCGTTTCTGTTTTCCACAGCCAGGTTTAAACTGATTTGGTTGGGATACTTGGTTTCCTCCCACGACTGAAAGGATAATTAACAGGTGTAGAACTTTTGAATATGGACATCTTAATAATTCTTATTAAATACTGCCAAATTACATTCTATACATAAATGTTTGGATGACTTTAATATATATAATGATTAGTTATTATTTAAATTTGTATTTATTTCATCCTGATGCTTCCACACATATATTTAGTTAATTCCTACTTACACTTTCGGATCTCAGACACAAAGGTAATCCCTCAAAGGAGCCTTCTTGGACTCATCAGACAAGGCTGGGACCCCTGTTTTATGCTCTCACAGCCCCCTGTCCTTTTCCCATCTAACACTCACCACGCTTATATATTCATGCACACACATATGCAAGAGTGAGACCCTTTGGTTAACACGTGTCTCTCCATTACTGGCCAGAGCCATGACAACATGGCTCACCACCTACCATGATGCCCGGTGCACCTAAGTCCTCAGACACAGAAATGTAAGATTGAGAGGAAAGCAATATGGCAATGCCTCAGAGCTTTAAAATGTTCATCAAGTGAAAAAAGCAAGGAATCAAAGAATATATAGAGAGAGGTCTACTGTGGAAGTTTATTACGGCTGATCACTATTTGTACAAACATTTCAAAAATCATGCTTCTGTCTTTAAAATATTTCAGACTCGCTACCAAATCATTATTGCAAAAGAACATGCCAGTTCTGTCGATATTGCTTAAAGATTCCCACTATTCATATAACACAGGATGTAAAACTTAGCTGGGTGACTACACGAAGTAAAGCTGCAATCCTTGACTCGGACACAGCACGGCGGCAGGAAAGCCTCTGCTATGCACTCTGTTACTTGGGGGGCTGTCAAGTCCCATTTTTCTCCCTTACCATTTGGGTAAAAACAGGACCAAAAAATGAATGTGTATCTATATAAATATTGGCCTGTATACGCATAGAATATCTTTGGAAGAGTATGCAACAAATGGGTAACACTGGGGCACCCGGGGGGCTCAGTCGGTTGAGCGACCGACTCTTGTTCAGCTCCATCATGATCTCAGGGTTGTGAGATCGAGCCCCATGTGGGGTTCCGCCCTCAGCACTGAGTCTCCTTAAGAGCCTCTCCCTCTGCCCCTCCCCCACCCCTTAAAATAAATAAATTTTTAAAAAAACATTTGTTGACTGCCTGGATTAAAATTTAATACATGCTAAAAAAGGACTCATAAATCAGTGGTGAAAGAAGAGACCCTTCTTTGAAGGATGCTGGCAAAACTGCTGGCTTGGAATAAAAGCAAAAACCAGAAACAAATTGGTAACACTGATTCTGTGGAGAGGAACCCATGGGAGAAAGAATTTTCATGTATGCCTTTTGTACCTTCTGAATTTTGAACCATGCGACAATATTACTAACCAAAAAATTATTTTAAAAACAAAACTGTCCCCCAAGCTCAATCATTTGACAAGTCTTATAAACACAGATGTCCACTAGACCAATTTCGGCAACAGTGAAAAGCTAGTATGTAATGAAGTGCTAGTCCATATGTCAACTTAGATATAATGAGAATGTCATCTTCTGAGGAGGAAAGTAAAGCTCAGGCTGGTCAAGTGGTTGGTGTACCTCTCCCAAGTGACTTAGGGATGATAAACACTCTCCTGGACAGGCTTCGGGTGACTTGAGTTATTTTTAGAATATGGTCATGGGATCGATGAATTCAATGCTCTTGATCTCTCCTCCTGATTTTTTCCACTGAGAGATAGAACACTGAGGCTGTGGACGCTGAAAGGATCCCACTGGAAGCTGACGAGTGCGACACTTGGGAAATATTATGCCTTCTTAGGAGTTTACAGTTCGCATTCTGCACTGGTTTCTAGACTTTATGGAAGGAAACTCTACGTATCAACTGAGAATGTTATGGCTCCAAACTGTCTCCCGTTCCTGACACATCTAGGTCTACACCTACAGGTGCGGAGATCATAAAAATGTTGACAATTAGGGATAAACAGGAATTTTCTTAACCTAATAAAGCCAGCACCAGCAAATACCATACTTAGAGACAAAATGTCGGAATTACTCTTTAAAATCAGGAACGACATGAAGGAGCCAGCCATCAATTCTACTCCAAAATATTCTGGAGGTACTGACCAGTAGAGAAAGAACGGGGGGAGGGGGGAGTATAGAATAAAAGGAAGAAACAAAAAGAGTCATTTTCCACAGATGGTGACTGTCTACCTAGACACCTAAAAGTTTATGCAAATTATTGGAATTAATAGAAGATTTTAGCAAGATGACTGACTATAGTATCAACCAAAAATGATCACTTCTAGGCACCAGTGATAGAAAATAAAACTAGAAGAAGTATTTTCAATAGAGTCGAAAATAACATGCCAAGAAAGAAATCTAATAAAAGATGTACAGTACTACATAAAGAAAATTATACATCATTACTGAACGTGACTACAAGGAGAAACATGCCATCCGCAGGGAGAGGAGTACTCAACACCAAAAAGATGTTCATCTTCCCCAAATATCTATAAATTTGATACTATTCCACTAAAACTCTTATCAGGACTTTTCCTAGTTTGACAAACTGCTTCTAAAAGTTGTGGAAGATTGAAGACACAAGGACATCCATACTCGTGTGGGAGATCCGAGTATGAGTATACATCACACCTGAAATGAGGATTTGTTATTAAAAAAAGCACAGTCATCAAGATCATCTGATATGAAGGCTGAGGGAAGCAAATCAACAGAACAGAGCCCCAAGAAGAAAAATCCCACATATATGGAAACTTGGTATTTGACACTGGACTATGGAAACCAGGACAATGGTCATCCATGTGCTTATCCCTATGAGTAAATTAAAAATTGGATCTTTACCTCAAAACATATGCAAAAATCAATTCTTAAATGAATAAGGATGTAAATGTACAAAGGAAAGCTTGGAACCTTTAAGAAGAAAATGTAGGAATGTATCTGTAGGACTTTAGTATGGAGTAATGGCACTGCTTATATAAAGTTGAAAAACATAAGTGATACTTGTATATTTCACTGAGAGCTACATACGCATGTAGGAAAACTATAAAGAAGTGCACGTGAAAGATAAAACACTTCATTCAGGGTTGTGGATCCCTCTGGGGAGAGAAAGTACATTGGAGATTATGCAGGGCACGTCAACTGTATTTGCCATGTTTTATTTTTTCAGCCGGGTGACGGTTTCATGGCAGTTTGTCGTATTATTTGTTATGCTGGAAATTTTCTGCATATTGGAATATTTCTACAATGAAGAAAAAAGATGCAGACTGAAGAACACTAATTTCCAGCACAGCCTGAAGGATGACAGTATTCATTTCTTCCTAATTTTTTCAATTTGATTCCTGAAGTCATCGGAAAAAAAAGATTAAAGACCATTCCACCAGGCTCTGGATGTTTTTTAAACATCAAACCTGCGGATAGGGAAGAGAGGTGGGTTGTTCCTGACGTGAAAAATTTACCGGTCCAAATTCCTACCCATTCTTCTGCAAAAGTCTTCAGCAAAGGCCTAAAATACCCAGGAGTAAATGCCAGTGTTGTATCAACTGGACAGAATACGGTTTGGAAGGTTTTATTAAAAAATGTTATATTTGAGCAAAAACTCCAACTGCTTGGGTTCTAAAAAAACGAATTCTACGGTAATACTTCACTCTCGTTTCAAACACAAGGTCATTTGTTAAGGGAACAGGTTTCAGTGTAATCTCAAAGGGCACATCTTATAGGAGAGAAATAGAAAGAGGACCTGGAGGAGAACCCCCCCACCCCACCCCCCCAAATCCAAAGAAGAAGTTCTGCAAAAGTCTTTCTTACATTCACACGTGGATCGCAAAGAGCATCCACTCCAACTGCTTTGGAGTTGAGGATGTTATTTTTGACAGAAGACAGGCAAAATGTTTTCTGACTGAACATGGAAACACAGTTACAACACAGAATAGAAAGGCAAACAAACACTTCAACTTCTCTCAAAAGCGACAAGTGATTATCTCGATCACTCCTTCACAGCTTTCAATACCTTAATCAGCTCTTTTTGTCTGTGGAGGTCCTCATGAAGTTCTGGAAGAGGGTCTCTACTTTGTGCCTTTAAAACTTGCAGCCTGCTTTTCAACTCCTTGATTTTCTTTTCACACTGGTCCCAGGTCTATTCGAAAACAGTATTAAAATCGGTAAGTACTTTGCTTTTTAAGAAGGAATTGTAGAAACAGAATAACTCATTTAATCCACTCCAATAAATGCGTTTTCGTAAACCACAGAAACCCAGTCCCTTGTGAGCGGCCTGGTCTGAAAGCAGAGTGTCTCTGCTGCGGCTTCACGTGTGGCTTTTGCTTCGAAGTATTTCTTCTTTCTTCCCTATATCCTCAATCTACCTAATCGTTTCTATTTCAGTTTTGGGAAAATTCACATTTTTGTGTGTGTGGGGGTTCACATTTAAAAGGCTATTGTTAAGGATTAATTTTGAACACTGACAATCTCAGGCACACACTATACTAGCAGCATAAAGCAAAAGCACTCAACCACTTTTCTTGTCTTCTTTTCTCGCGTCGTCCCTCTGCGCTCTCTTTCTCGAAGTAGCCTGGCTTCAGTGGCCCTTTCACAGTGAAACTTCACTCGACATTTCTCACCACTGATTGCCACCTTCTGCTTAAAGCACTTTACAGTTTACAAAGCCTTCTCAACGTCATTATGTCATTGTAATTATAATAATTTTAGGAGACACACAGGGTCTCACATTTTAAAATGTGGAAACTGAGGCTCAGAGAAAACTGATCGGCCAAAGGACACGCGGTTGGAAGCTCACTAGTCAAGGGACGAACTAAGTACGCAGTCTGCCCCCGACCCCCACCCCCGCAATGCCATTCTTTCACACCAGCTCTCTTCCCTTAACCTTAGATTACTCAGAGAACAGTTGCCTGCATTTCCAAGTTCAGAATGTTTATAATGGATTCATCGGGATAATCTTCTAGGCCTGAGGTTACTAAAAGTAGACAAACGTAAAGTCAAACACTATCTTATTCCTTAGTTCAGTTGATACCGAAACACGCTTGGGTTGGCCCTAGTCTACAGTAATACAGAATTCACAGAAGGGGAGGTCGCTTATCTAGCATTATCAACTCTCTGGAACACAACACAGAGGAAAGTGGAGAGAGGAACAAACCCGAGTCCTTATTTCTTCCTCCAAACCATTAACCACATTTACCACCATGTTTTACAGCCAGGGCAAGTGCTCAACAAATATTTGCTAGTTAATGAATCTCACACAGCCCACATACCAAATAAAATTCAGAAACTTTATTCACAGGAGAGATGTTCAGGCCTAACTCAGCACATATTTATTCTTGACTCAAAAAAACTATCTCTGATAAGCTTGGTTACCTGGTTGCTACACACACAACAGATCAGGAGGGAAACTGGGCTATAAGGAGTAGGTATGCTCAGAGAAACAAAAAACGAAACACAGACCACTTTAAATAACATTTAGAAAAGAAAAGAAAAACAATTAAAACCACAAAATTACTCAGAGAGCAGAGCTGTGTAGGGCCTTAGGTTCAAAGCAGCTCAGAGTCCTTAAGAACCCCTCAGTATATTTTAGCATAACAAAACAATAACTCTTTTCCCAACAATGACACAGAATTTTGGTTCCTAAAAATACAATCATAAATTATCTGGGACATTCGTACACGTGCTTACTCGGAAAAGCACATTCTCTGATAACAGAAGAGGAAGTATCGCTGTGTTTATTTTCATATATTATACCCAAAACCACATGTGGAACATTAGCTTTCTACGTAGGACTTCCATGAAACACGGCTAAGCTTCCTATTTCGTAAAAGTGGATATAAAATAGAACCTCAAGTATTGATATACTTAACGTCGAGCTTTTTCAATGCTCTATTATTATTTTACGTTAAGTAACTGGCATGATTCATGGATTAGTAGGACTCAAGGTCCCTTAGAAAATTCACAGTATTGTGATTTCCTAAAATCATGCCCATTTTTGCACAACAAACAAAAGCTCTACGTACTGCATTCGAATATCCTGAAGAGTAAAGGGTGCGTTTACCTCTATGTTGCTCTGCAACTGTTTCATCACCTCTCCTACTTGGAGCTGCGTGTCCTTCCACTTGTCCCCAAGTTGACCGATTTTCTTGTCAATCAACTCTTCAGTTTCCAGGTTAGCTGTATTCAGTAACTTCTCCCCAGCTTCTAATGTTAGTTCAAAGGTAGTTTGCCGTCTCTGAAAATGAATTTCTTTACTCTAAAAAGAAAAAAATAGTGATTTCCTTAAGCCTCTGATATGATCGAAATGTGATTGTGTGCATTTGTGAATATTCCTTCAGAGCTTTTCCTACTAATAAATGTTAAATTAGATATGAATTAGGCAAATCTGATTAGAATGTGTGCACATGCACGTACACACACAATCACACACACACACGCACACCCACGTGAGGCTAATGTTTTACACTACAACAGACTACACCAAATAATGCGTTCTTAACATAATTTCCAATAGTTGTTAAGAAATAACATTCTTAGTGTAATGATCAGAAGGATAGAGAAATAAAAAGTGTACTTCAAAGAAGAAGGGCCTACAAGATAAATGGATCTAAAAGTATTAAGAAAATAACTGGAGTAGTAGACCTGAACTTAAGAGCAAATACCCATTACCGCTGCGCAAGAGTCAGCTTACTGCTAACCCACAAGAAAGAATGTGCACACTATGCTAAACAGACACAAACGAAGGAGAGAACAAATAAAAAAGGTAAAATACAAAAAATATACACTGAAACTTATCATGGGCACCTAACCATATGCATCAATATGTGCTTTAAAGGGACGGCTCTAATACGGTCCATTTGAATATCATGCTGGTTCTTCTTTAAAGAGACTAAAACTACCTATTTCCACTACAGAAATGAAGTAAAAACTTTTAAACTGACTCCTACTTTTCAAAAGCATTTGGTTTCAGGAGAAAAAATTGAGTTTTTTCCTATTCTAGATATGATTTCCTTCATCTTCAAATTTCTCTAGGGAGACATAACGTAGGCATTTTCCAAAATGGAAAACCAGAAAGACCATCAACAGAGCATTGATTTACGAAGGTATTTCTGAGAATACTTGATATAACCCAACGCAAAGGAGAAAAAGGAGACTGTACTCTCAGGAACAGACACGAATAAGAGAAACTGCAACTCAAGGAATATACCGGCATTCCACCTTGTCTTTCCAGCATCTGGTACTGCTCGACATAGCCAAATAAACAGACATCTATTCGCCGTTTTAAGCTTCTTAAAAGATCTGCTTATCTTCCAGTCTTCCCCAACTTGGTCAACAGCACACTATTCACCAAGACGCTCAAGCCAAAACCCTAGAGCCATCTTGATTGAGATTTTTATTTATCAGCCACATCTAAACCATGCGCAAGTCTTATAAATTCTATTACAAACATATTCTTTTTTATCTTCACCGTGCTCATCCTCTTCTTATCCATCGTAACAACTATGCAAGACGATAGACATGGCCTCCTAACTGGTTATGGCAGACTGTATTTTTCACAAAATGCCCACAACAATATTCCCAGTCTCTTCTAGAACCCTGCTACTCCCCATCAAGCAGTGGTGCCTCTGTCCCCTTCTGCTGATCTTATGTGAGCACGTGTAATGGCTTTAATTAACAAAGGATGGCAGAAGTGACTTATGTGACTTCTGACGCTGGGTCTAGAAGGCAACACAGCTTCTCCCTCTCTTTCTTGGGACATGTATCTTTGAAGCTATTGAGCTTCTGTGTAAAAGTCTGGCTACCAGAAGGCTTCACATGGGGAGACCACAAGAGAATGAGGCTATCTGAGTATTTCCAGCCGAAGTGCTAGACATGACAGTGAGTGAGCCTTCAGATGAGTCTGGCCCCCACCACCATCTGACTGAATCTTCCTGAGAGACCATAAGCAAGAACCACCTAACTGAGCCCCGTCAGCCCCCAGAACTGAGCGATAATGATCAATGACTGTTGTTACCCTGCAAGAATTACGTAATACCCTGGGATGCCTGCCTCTCCTCTGGCTCCTCTACAATCTACCATCCCTCAGAACAGCCAGACGATCTTCAAAAAGTACAAATAGTATCATGCTGCCCCGTCTTCCGACTGACTCTTCAAAGGCTTTCCTATTACGGCAAGACCATAATCTGGCTTCCACACTTCAAAGTGCTCCTCCCCACCCGCCTCTCAAAGCCACTCCCTACCCCTGCTGACTCACCGGCCCTACTCCACTCACACTAGCCTTCTTTCTGTTCCTCTGCTTTGTGAAGCTTGTTCCCATCTTGGGGACTTTGCGTAAGACATTCCTTTTGTTTGAAAGGCTCTTTCCCCAGATTTTTGCATGGCTGGCTCCTCCTCATCCTTCAAGTTCCAGCTTAAATGTCGTGTTCCTAGAGATCACCCAATCGAAAGTAGCCACCCGGCCCCTCCGTTACTCATCCTGTTTTAATTATCTACATATGCCTTTTCGCAATCTGGTATTTTCTTATTTATGGATTTGTCTGATTCCCCCTCCCCAACCAGACAAATTAGCATTTCCTTGTTTGTTTACTAATTTGTTTGATTGCCTGCCTGAGAGCCAGGCTCTTTTCTCTGTCCACACGGCATGCCCGGCCTTTAGAACAGTGACTGGGACAGAGCAGATACTCAGATGATGGCTAATGACCAGATCAATGAATGAGGAGAGCACAGGATTTCAAAAGGGTGGTATTTCATTTAGCTGTGTCTCTACGGTGAAGAGTGGTTCTATAGCTAAATGGAACATGTTTCAGAAATTGTCAACCAATTACTTTAAACCAACGTGCATCAAACAACTCTCGGACTGAAAACTTTGTTGCGTAGAGCACACTTATCCTGATGAGCACTGAGTAATATATGGAGCCGCTGAATCTCACTATTGTACACCTGAAACCAATATAACACCGTATGTTAACTACACTGGAATTAAAATACAACTTTGTTGCCTAACTGAACCTGCCTTCCCAGAGTAAGCAGGAGTCTCCTTTAAATTAAACTCTGGTGGTCAAGCGATTCACCAGTCAGTACCTGAGAAGCTTGCGTGGTGTGAGTCTGTCACCTCAAACTTCCCCACTCTACCCCCCCTCTCCACTCCACCCCTATCCCCTCAGCCCAAGACAGCCTCACTATTTCGGGATGAATAGAGAAGACTGGGTTTCTGACAGCACCGGGCTGGGGACAAGGCTGGAGACGGTCATGGTGTCCCAGCTGGTCCTCCCCCTGCAGAGCATACACCTGAACCACAACATAAAACCTGAGGCGAAGGAACATCTTCCAAACAGCGACCGCCCTGTAAGTCCTCACAGCGCTACTGTGCACGCACTACCTTCAGCTCACGGATCAGCCTTCTGGTTTGCTGGAGGCTGTAGCAGTCCTGGCTCTTCACTGCAGACAGCAGGTGGCAGGTGTCCGTGAGGAAGCGGAGCAAGTCCTCCACGGAGGTGGTGAAGTACCGCCACTGCCCCACCAGCCCATCGATGTCACTCTTCCTCTGCCGGATGCTCTGGGTGGCGCTCTGCCACTGGTCCTTCAGTTTTGTGAACTTTGAAATAAATTCCGGTCTTGGGAAAAACAAATGGTTAGAGAATCCTGACATCAACGTGTAGAAAAAAATCACTACCAACACATAATAGAAACTCACATCTGCTGTTTACGTGCACAATTTACACGGGGAAAAAAAATTTTCTTAAAATCTGAGTACCATTCAATTTAAATGTGTTGGGAAACTTAGGCAGGGGCAGCACAAGGCATTTAGCAGGAGATAGCTGCACAAGACTTTGTATTTTGCCAGCATGCACAACTGTATCCCTTAAACAAATTTCAGCTTACATCACGCCAAATGCTGTATGCAAAACGGAATACTGAACCAATGGGAAATGATGACCAGGTACCGTGTAACATCATCAATTACCTGAAGCTTGTACTTGACAAAATGTCAGCAATAAAGAACAGGCTTTCCGCCACTACTCACCTCGTTCTTTTCCAGATAAATAACACCCACCACATGATAAATAAGGCCTTTTATTTATTATAGGAAGAGTCATGCTTTGCTGCACTGATCAAATCAAAACTAGTTTATTGTCCCGGAACAAGGACCTAGCCAGAATTTATAACTTCAGAGCTAGGAAGAAATGCACACTGTATTTCTTAGTTATGCTCAAAGAAAATTCAGAGGTCTGTGGGTATCGTTGGGGAGGAAAGCAGTAGCTATCATCAGGACACTTAGAGAAGCACTGAAGAGGCCAGGGCGCCCGAGGGCTCTGCCCACCGTATGGACCAGCTGTGCAAGCAGGTTCAGCCGGAGCAAGGGGCTCTGCTCAGCCTGACTGGTGCTGCCCAGTGATGCCAACGCCATGCCTGTAGCCCAGGGAGAAATCCCTTCTCTTACAACTATGTGACACAGCTACCCGCGGGGAAGAGCAACATTTTAAGATTTTATTTATGTGAGAGAGAGAGCAAGGGAGCATTAGCAGGGGGAGGGGCAGAGGGAGAAGCAGACTCCCTGCTGAGCATGGAGCCCAATGCGGGGCTCATCCCAGGACTCCCAGGTCATGACCTGAGCCGAAGGCAGCTGATAACCAACTGAGCCACCCGGGCGCCCCTTAAGAATTATTTTTTTTAAATAGCAAAATGTCATGAGGTTAAAGGTAGAGAGGAAAACACTACAGAAGAATCCTTTGGGGTAAAAACTTCATTAACTGTACTTGGCAAGCGGGTATTTGCAAAGCACTCGTCTACTATCTGCTAATGCCACCCCCCCCCCCCACACCGTACACAAAAGTGTGACTGACATTTCTACGGCCACACAGCAAGTCCCCATCCTAATAGTTAAGAGACTGGTCCCATGACGGTCTATGAACCGACAAGGCTGCAGGTCACGGAAGGGGTAAAGATCCACGTGGTGGGAGGCCAGCTCCCACTGTGTTACGTTACACACACACCACCACCACCACCACTGTAAGCCACAGACAGCTTACCTCTTCTCTACTTCCGTTGTGTCCAAGAGTTGTAAGCACTGGGTGACATAAGAATCAGCAATTGTCTGGTTTATAGAAACTTCAGCTTCTAACATCTGTATAGGAGTTAAAATAGAAAACATCGGCTTGTAGATTTCTTTTCATGAACCTGGAACTTACATCTCCCATTAAAATCTACGCTCCTAGAGGACACGTGAAAGGATTGATTTTCAAATTATTGGAGCCTCATTGCAAAAAATGCTCAACCATCACATCAACATCACCTGTGGATATAATCTCAGAAGCAAACAGGCCTAATAATAGCTACATCTAATGCCCATTTTTTGGGCATTTACTACTTGTTAGGCACTGTGTAAAACATGTGTGTCTCACTTATTCCTCAACCTTCGGATATAAGTGCTATTATCATACCCATTCAAAGACAAGGAAACTAAGATATAAAGAGGTCTGGTAATTTAATCAAGATCATTCAGGGAGTTTAGGTTCATTGGAAGACATTAATGCAACAATACAGACTTAGATCAGTCACGTTAAAAATTACAGTGACCTTATCACGCATACTTTCAAAATGCAGTATCTGCCTATAACCACCAAGAGTATTTCCAAATGTCCGTCAGCACAAGTGTAGGGAACTTCCTCTGTCCAATCATTAATGTTGCAATTATGATTATACCAGGTGCTTCAGTATTTTAGAGAATTATTTAGTGAAAATGCAAAGAGGAAGTTGCAGTATTTTAGCTGGCTCTTCGTATGTTTGCACTCTATGGAAGCAAAGTTGTGCTAGAAGTTTCCACCTACTGCAGAAAATCTAGGAGCTCTCTCGTTAATAAAATAGAGCACTAAAACAAAATGTTAAAATTTATGAAACGTGTAAGAATTTTACAATCAATTGACATATATTTGGTATCTGGGATTGACAGATTTAAAATAAAATACAATGAGCATCTTTCCCCGACTCCTGCCCCAGGGTGAGGTTACAAAGCTCTGGAGAGCAAAGGTTTACCTCGTATGTTTTCTGCTGCTCCAGGAGAGCTGGGAGGCTGTCGGCAACATTCACCTTGAGTGTCTCTTCTATCTTCTCCAAAAGCTGGACCCATTTTTCACAGCAATAAAGAAACTTTTCATTCAATCCAATTCCCTGAAGCTCACTACAAAGGTTTATAAATGAACAAATCAGAGTCATAAAACAATGACATTGCCGAGCTCAAGCTGTTAATTTTAGCTGCCCTGGAACGGAATGGTAGGGATGGGACCCTCTGACCTGCAGCGTTCCAGGGCAGTTGCTGTGGCCCGAATCCACCGCCGGTTCACGTTTTGCAATGTCTTTACGGCTATGTCACTAAGTGGGAGCTTGAGGCTTACTTCATTCAAATGTTCAACATCAGGTGATTGGGCTGTCATTGCCAGCACATGGTTCTATTAAAAAAAATTACATTTCAGGTTTCTGGAGGTCAATAAGATATCTAGATGATGAAAAGGCCTCAGAGATCCTGCAGACCATCCTTATCTCAAAAATGAGGGAAAACTGGGTCCTAAATAGGTAAATGACTAGCCCACAAATGGCCAGTTCGTATTAGAGCTGGACCTGAACCCTGATCTCCCAATCTTGTGGCTTTTCTAGAACAGGTGCACACATGGTCAACACCTGAACGGCCCAGGAAATAGAAAATTATGTCAGATATTTTTCTTTAAGGAAGATGGAAATGAGTTGTTTTTTTTTTTAAAGGACCCATTTAGGACCTTCAAAAGTCCCATGCATTCTGCCAACAATTTGACTTTCAACAGATTACGCAGTTTACCTACAAATTTAATGAAAATTTAGTCCTTAAAATACCCCTAGTAAAGCATGGTACTTAAACATCCCCATTTTGATAGAACATGAAATCACAAGAAAGCAAACTCAGCAAAATGTTATTTTTAAAATATTCCAGGGACAGCATCTAGGTCAACGATACGTTAAGCAAAGGTCCTTCCCAACATCCATGCTATCACGACAGAACTCTGCCATAGTACTCTAGGTCAGGGTCAGCAAATTTTTTCTGTAAAGGGCTAGATCATAAATACTGTAGCTTCTATGGGCCATATGATCTCTGTTATAACTATTCAGCTCTGCCCCTGCAGCACGAAAACTCCCATAGACAATTAATAGATAGAAGGGCATGACCGTGTGCCAATAACACTTTATACAAACAGGTGGAAGACAAGATTTGGACAGTGTTCGACAGTTAGCGGACTCTTAATATGCGTTACAGATAACGGTCCTTAGGAGTTTGGAGGATCCAGAATTCTTTAATTTATGTTACTTGCACTAATTTAATAAAGAAAGAAAAACTACAGAATTCATTTAATAGGCTATTTTGATCTTCAGCTAAGCAGAAAAATTCAATTAATCACGAAAGTCAATTCCTAGATTATTCTAGTTCGATGAAGCTCATTAGAAAAGATATCAAAAAATTTTAAATCTACTAAATGTACTGTGGCATATTACTAAAAATAGATCGCTACGTTGTCGTACTTTTCTAGGCCTTAGGGCAGATAAAGCCAAGAATGAATGGCATATAAATAACCGTGCTCGAGTGAAGATACAGATTCTGTAACTCCAGTCATTAGGCTATTTTTTTCCTATGGTGAGTCTAAACCCTAAGGAAACACAAATATTGGTAATACCAGGAATAAGTCAGGGTTGGCTTCTTTCTCTTGATGGTTGAGTTTATCCAAATTCTCTTCTTCATGCACAATGAGACCTTTTAAAGATTCCAACTGGTCCCCAAAATCCTTGAACTGTGACAGAACAAACTAGAACAAGAGAAATTTTCATTAGAAATAATTTTCATGTGCATATATAACAGAATTAAGCATAGTCTTGGAAGCTGATCAACCCGCAGCTCGTTACTATCTTGACTATTCAGAGATGAATATTCAGAAGACTCCTTGTTTTTACTTTGTGCCTCTGGCAAAGCACCGAGCCTTCAGGGATGACTGATCACCTGCTTGAGGGGGTATACAAAGGAGGGTTAGTGAGTACTCTACTCCCTCAGTCTTGCTAGTTGAACGTTCTATTCTGATTGATACTGAGATGTGACACTGGAGCTCTATGGCCTTTATGCTTTTCGACAGCTCATGCACTAAAGTGTTTTCAAAAAGTGAATAAAGAGTAGAACAGCTGGTTAGCTTTAAGCAGCTACTTCTCGGACTCAAGTACCCCATCTGGAGATCCAGGTAACCCTGAGATCTGAAGTATAAGGAATCTAATAGCTCACTTCTTAAGCTAACACGTTCAAGGAAGAACACGTTTGTTCAAGATCTGCCCATGGCCCATGTGATTGAACAGACATGTGTGGGAAACTCTGTGGTTTCCCTGGGAGCAGTCCCTTAAGCACTAAAAACTATTACTTCATAGGATATAAGGAATGGAGGGTAGCTTGCAAATGTCCAGGATTACGACTTGAATGGAAAAATGAGATGAACCTCAAATTCATTAGCCTTCATGAGCAGCATCTTTTCCAAGTAAGAAGCCCTCTGGAGGGAGTGCAGTTGTTTGGAGAGGGGCACGTGGGCGCTGGCCTCCGGGAGCTGCGGAAGTCGATCCAGGAGAGTGGAATTCTGGAGAAGGTCTTCTTTGGTCTTCTGTACATCACGCTGCAGCTCCTGGAGAAGACACAGTGGTCAGAAAACATTTCCTCCTCCTACCATAACACAAATTCCCATCCCTGCTCCTCCATCAGTATCTAGGAGAATTTCTGCCCTAAAATTGCAGGTGTGGCTTTTTGTGACTGTTTGTTTTAAAGAGCTGAAAAAGCTAAGCTTTCGTTGTATGATGCACATCACTGGGGACCTTCTGAAACATGTCAGAGCTAAAACTGACAACCAATCAACAGAGCAGGGGCTGCCAGTGTACAGAAACTGGAGACCACGCGGGCAGATTCCTCTGTTTCATGGTTCTGATCGTCGAACAGCTTTAAGGCTGTTTTATGAATCAGTGCAACTCTGTCCTGTGTCTGAGATTTTATGACAGAAATGGATTCATTTGCAGAGACTGTAGAATCTCATTAATCAAGTTGACTTTGGGCCACTCTATAAATACTGTGTATGTGAAATTTGTTTCTTAAAACAACAGATCAGGTAGAAATTGATCTGAAACAGAGATCACATTTGTGTTATCAACTAAGTTAATTCTTTTTGATTTGACCTATAGTATCAGAAAGTACACAATGCCTCTGGTCACCTGGTTTAAAACTAGAGAGTATTCACTCCCTGGGCACTCATTATTACAAGAGGATAAAATTATACAACTCTTAAATATAGTCTAAAAATCTTTATACCCACGGGAAAGCCATGTTAATGTGGTATGAGTCCATGATTATTTCTAAAGCAAAATTAGATATGCAGATGAGTGCACAGATGGGTATCTCAACTATCTGAGACCTTGTATGAGGCTTTTGCTTTAGAGATTTACCTGCTAGAATGAAAGGGGAAACTTGGAGCGAGGTGCTGTCAGGTGCCCTTGAGCTAGCTACCTGCTGCCTAGACCTCGCCTCTGAGCCGCCACCTGGCCCTCCCAACCTTGGACATCCCAGACTTGTTCGTGTCCTACGTGGGGTGCTCATGAACCTGTTCTGACCCACTTCTTTGTCCCTGTGGTCTGTCTAGTCCCCGGGGCATGGCCCTATCTGCCGGGCTGTCTTGGCCTTGGTTTTCCCAATGGGCTCTGTGACCACCTTTACATCCTGCAGGGCTGGGGTCAGGATCTCTGCCAGGTTGTTTCCAGACATGTTGATGTTTTCAAGCTGTTGGTACTTTGCTTCCTGCTGCGCCAGCCTTGCTGCGGCTTCCGTGTGAGCACTGTTATAGGCCTTCCAGAGCTGCAGCAGACTCTGGGCCTTCTGCAACTGGTCTGCGAGGTCTTGGTTTACCTGGGTCCACCTGGCAGAACAACACGAACAACAGGACCCTCAGACCATCCTTCCCATTGTAGCAAAAGCACACTGCACACATTCTACCCGTAAGTCAATAGCAGATGGACTGTTAAGAAGACACAAATGCCGTTTATATGAATGCATCGCCATTATATAAACAGAAGTCCAAACTAGGATATTTCATTGACTTTATAATTCTCAACAAAAACTACCAACTTTGTGCTTGGCAAGATCTATTATATTACGAATGTCTGTTAGATAAAGGTAGAAAAGTGTTGAACTGCATGCCTGATGAAAACTTTCCCACATGAGAGGGGCTCCTGGTTTGGGGGGGGGGGTTGTTAAATAGGCCTTATTTAAATTGCGTTTATTCCAAATTTATTTTCTAATTACAAAAGCAACATGCTCCTTATGTAACAGTGGGAATGAAACTGTTTTATTCCACATATAGACAATAGTACCTTTTTTTCCCATATGACTTGAAAATTTCCTCATGTTAGTAATAAAAAAACAAGTCTAATTTGAAATGGCTGTACATAATAGTCTTGCAAATGGTCTGGTTTTTGCTTCATTACCAAATTTGAGTTTAGGATGGATACTGAAGTAATTTTCAATTTTTGCTTTCAAATCTAATGCTCAGATACAACTTTGGTCAAAAGGCCTTTTTCTGCATTTCAAGACATTGACCTTAAACTAGATTTCTGAGAGAATTCTTTGGTCAAAGGATAAAAATGTGTAAACATTTTTAAGGTTATGGTTATATACACATATGGTCAAACTAGCTTTCTGGAAGCATTATAATATTTACATTTACCCCTAAAGCACATGAAAATGCTTGTTTCATGATACCCTTAACCCCGCAAAATAGATGGAAAAGGTGAAAAATGGCACAATCGCTTTATTTTTATACATTTCAAAAATCTTATCAGATCAGCATTTTTTAACAATATTCTTCCCAATTATAAATACAACATACACTCATTATAAAATAAAAAGAAAACGAAACCCCACAAAACACGTATGTTTAAATCTATCTACCCTTACATCTGCGTCCAGCTTACCTACCCACCTTCCTACTTACCTACCACCTGACATCTTACTAATCTATAGATAACTACTAAATTAATCTATACTTTAGATTATAAAATTGTCTATTAGCTACAGATATAATTTACATATATATAATTTAGATTATAAAAACCTACTAAGATAATGTATAGATTAGCATTTTGGTGCTACTTTCTCCAACCTTTTTCAGCAAGCCTTCTGATATATTCTTGTGCCAACAACCGAACATGTGTGTGCGATGGCAACAACTGAGTCCCTTTAATAGCAAACTGCACCGCCCTGTTTTGAAGGTGGCATCAGATACATGTCTATGTTCCTCCTTACTCTCCCTCCTTCCCTTCTCCCAGTAAGGGCTGGATCACGGGCTGAGGGTGCCACTGCAGGGTGTATAAATTTGGTGTCCGTCGTTCAACACTTGTTCACGGTGGATTTACCAGAGATGCTGAATTTGCATGGAGGGAGGGTAGAGAAGGGCACGGAGGGTAGCTTCATGTCCTCGTCACTGGAGCAAATTATCCTTAGGCCAAATTTCGTGTCCTCCTCAGCAAAATAAAAGTCTTGCAATTTACTAGGGCCACACCCCTTAGAAGGAGCTTTTTTTTTTTTTTAAGATTTTTTTCCTTTATTTATTTGTCAGAGAAATAGAGCATAAGCAGGGGGGGCAGCAGGCAGAGGGAGAAGCAGGCTCCCTGCTGAGCAAGAAGCCCGATGTGGGACTCGATCCCAGGACCCTGGGAACATGACCCGAGCTGAAGGCAGATACTTCACCGACCGAGCCACCCAGGTGTCCCTAGAAGGAGCTTTCTACCATGCAGTTCATCAAAGAATTCCTTCCAACCTCACAAATCACCCCCTCAAGAGGAATAATAACATCCCCTTTCTTCCATCTTACGTTTCCAGTGAAAGAGATTGTCCATGTGACTACCCGGTAGCCTGTCTCTGCCTGGGATTTTGGTGTCTCTGAGGCTCGCACCGGCCACTTAGTCTGTGCCCTCTCAAAGTGCCTACCCTGGCTACAAGGCAAGGAAGAGCCTTCCCCAAATCAAATCTTACCCAAACTAGATGACTCAAAGCAGAAGAAACCAGAAGAGCACAAAGCCAGTTATCTCTGACAACTACAAAGACTTTACGGAGCCTCTGTCACTTCATTCACCACATGTCGTTTGAGATCAAGATATCTGCTCCGTTATTCAAGCAGAATCTTAAAGCATACCTGGCATGCGTCTCTTGGCATTTCTCTTTGATTATCTCAGCAACTGAGGGGCAGCGATCTTTGAGTTTTCCAATCACCTCCTGCAGTTTCTCCCAACTTTCTTCACTGTTCTCGGCTTCATCCTGAAGAGACTGAAGGAAGAGATCAGGTTATTTAAAATACTGTCTTGTGTTTCTCTGTGGACAGCACCAAGGCAACTGTGTCCACTTCTGTGCTTGATTCCACTGGAGATTTTCTGCCAACAGTGCACTGTGCCAAGATCTGGTTACATTACCTGAAGGTTCTGCACCTGGCATCTTAAGGCTTCTAATGACAAAACCACAGGCTTGCTGTGCTCCATGCAGTACCAGAATCGGATTGTCATCATTGTCACTTCCTCATACAGTTTATCATAAACCTTCCACTCCTGTAAAACTGAGTGCATGGAGGTCTTGAGCTCATTGACCTATATGAGAAGTGGAAACATATTTAGAAAATCACTGAGAAGAGGCTCTCTCATCGTTTTGTTCCCTTCTAAGGATTCTACCATGGGATCCAACTTAGGCATTTCAGTTTGAGAGCACTGGGGGAATTTCAGTGATTAACCGAGGTGGGAAGGGTAGGTCAGTGAATGAAAAATACCAGGGAGGACTAAGTTTTAGAACAGGTGAATGGAAAAGAGCCCTGAGGCCAGAAGGATCAGCATGGATGGCATGGACAGAGTTCAGCCCAGCATGAGACAGCCCAGGGAAAGAATAATGGGTGGGGAATCAGAATCTGTGAGCATACATTTCGTAACAACCTGTGAGCTTTCTGATCTTGGGCAAGTTATTTAACCCTTGAGTCAGTTTCCCTACTCACAAAACAGATAATAATAATAAATAAAAACATAAATAACATAGTGTCTGTGAAAATGTTCTGAAAAGTGTAAAGCATTCTAAGTGTAAAATGTTACCTCTGTTACCTGACACTTGAGTCAGCATAAATTGGAGAAGCATGTGCTCAGTCGAAACAAAAGGCAAGTACAAAGTAGGAGGAAATGCAACGGTGGGCAGATTTTATCCTTTAGTATGTATGATAATCGTGAGAGGCTGAAGCATGTAAATGATCTCAGATACAACTGAGAATATGTAACTATATATGTGTTTGTATGTTGCATAAAGAACATTTATAGCTCAACAATAAAAAGACAAATAACCAAAGAATTAAATTGGGCAAAGGACTGAATAGATTTCGCTCTAAAGAACATCCACGGTCATTAGAGAAATATAAATCAAAACCACAATGAGATGTCATTCACATCCACTGAGATGGCTATAATCAAAGCTAGATAATAATCAGTGTTGGTGAGAGGGTAGAAGAATTGGAATCCTCATACATTGCTGGTGGAAACATAAAATGGTGTAGCCTCTGTAGAAAAATGTTTGGCAGTTCCTCAAAAAGTTGTAGAGTTACCATACGACCTGCTAATTCCCCTCTTAGGTACATACCCAAGAGAAATGGAAACATGTTCATACAAAACCTTGTACACAAACCTTCATAACAGCATGATTCGTGACAGCCTAAAAGTGAGAACAACCCAAATGTCCATCAATGGATAAACTGTGTTATATCCATACAATGGAACATTATTCATCCATGAAGTTCTGATACAGACTATAATATTGATGTTGAAAACATGCTAAGTGAAGGACAGAGAAGACCACACGCTGCATGATTCCATGTGTATGAAATTTCCAGAATAGGCATATACACAGACCTAGAAAGTGGATTAATGTTTCCAGGGACTAACGGAAGGGAGGAATGAGGAGTAATGGGGGTTTCTTTTTGAGTTGACAAAAACGTCCTGGAATTACACAGTAGTGATGGTTGTATAGCTCTGTGAATATACTAAAAACCATGAAATTGTACACTCAAACAGGTGAGTTTTATGGTATGTGAATTATATCTCAATTTTAAATAAGGATTTGAGTAGAAATGGAGTGTGATCACTCCATTGGCCCAACTGGACAGTTTTGTGACGGGACATCAACTTTCAGATGTAACCACACAGGCCTGCATTCAGGCCCTCTGTTCTTTGCTTAACATATACCTGGAGGACGCACATCCGTGTTGACAGGCAGGCTTCCTCCAACCCTGCCCCAAACAAGGACAGATGAAAAACAACTTGGGATGCTAAAATGTCAGCCTCACATCGGCAACTGTGTAGGCCGAATGTCTTTATAAGGGCTCATGGCTCTGGAAAAGAATCTATCATTAAGAAAGAATAAAAGATACTAAGGAAAAAAGGAGGTAGGATGGGAACTCCTGAGAGATGGAAGCTGGGACTTCCAGCAGGGTGGCAGGGATGATTCAGGAAGAAGGGTGCCTATAGGCACATGGCTACACAAGGCACTGCCACAGTCCAGGCCACAGAAGGCCTTCATGGCTTCCACGTACAAAGCTGGTCCAACTACTGGTGGTCTTAAGGGCAACCCTTAGACTATTACAATGTCATGGGAAAGAAATGGCACATGTGGTTTGAGGAAAAGGATAAGAAGACCATTAAGCAAAATTCACTGCACTATAAACAAGGAGGAACACTTTCAAAATGTTAAAAGTAGGATCAGCCAGTAGGGCAGCGTTCATTGAGTGTCATATAGGCATTGCTACAAAGTTAGAAAGAAGTATTATCATCCCTATTTTATAGACCAGGAAATTGAGGCATAGAGAGGTTAAGTACATCCTGGGACACAGGCAGAAAACGGAGCTGCCAGGATTTTTATTTAGACAGAGAATCAAAGCCCTTCGTCTTAAAGATGAGGCTCTACTGACTTTGCAGTACGTATGGATGGATGGTCTAGCTTTTGTGTTTTCTGCACTAAAAAAAGTAACTTTGGGGCACTTGGCTGGCTCAGTCGGTAGAGCATGTGACTCTGTCCTCAGGGTCATGAGTTCAAGCCCCACGTTAGGGATAGAGACCATTTTTAAAAATTTTTTTTAAATTAAAAAAAATAGCATTATTGAGATATAACTCACATTCCACACAACTCACCTATTTAAAGTACACAATCACCATAATCAGTTTCAGAACATTTGCATCACCCCAGAAAGAAACCCCATACCCACTGGCAGTCACTCCTCCTTCCCCAACCCTTTCCCAGCCACAATCTACCTTTCCTCTTGAGAGAATTTGTCTATTCTGGACATTTCATATAGACGGAATCATACAATATATGGTCTTTGGTGACTGCCTCTTTTCGCTCAGCATGTTTTCGAGGCCATCAATGTTGTAGCAAGTATCAGTACTTCGCTCCTTTTTATGGCTGAATAATATCCCATTGCATGGATATACCACTTATTTACCCATTTATAAGTCGAGGGATCGTTTCTACTTTTTGGCTATTATAAATCATCCTGCTATGAACATTCATGTACAAGTTTTTGGTGTGGACATATGTTCTCTTGGGTAGATACTTGGGAGTAAAGTTGCTGAGTCATACAATAACTCACGTTTAAACATTTTAGGACCTGCCAGACTGTTCTCCAAAGCAGCTGCTCCACTTTGCATTCACCAGCAGTGTATGGGAGTTCCAGTGTCTCCATACCCGTGCTAACATTCGTTATTGTCTGCCTTATTATTACCACGACTGAGGGGGGGTGTGAAGTAGCATTTCACTGTGGCTTTCATTTGTATTTCCTTGATTAATAATATGGAGCATCTTTTCATGTACTTATCAGCCATTTATATCTTCTTTAGAGAAACAGCTATTCAGATCACTTGCTCATGCTTTCCCTTTGGTTATCTGTCTTTTATATATTGTAGATTCGAGCCCCTAAATGTGCAAATATTTTCTTCTATTTTGTGGTTTGTCATTTCACTTTGTTGATGGTGCCCTTTGAAACAAAAAAGTGTTTAGTGTTGAAGTCCAGTTTATTTTTTTCTTTTGGTGCTCGTGCTGTTAGTGTCATATCTAAGAAACTATTGCCTAATCCAGTCATGGAGATTGAGGCCTAGGTTTTCTTCTAAGAGTTTTGTAGTTTTAGCGCTTGTATTTTTGATCCATTTAATTTTTATACATGGTGTGAAGGTATAGGTCTAACTTCACTCTTTGGAACGTGGGTATATAGCTCTCCTAGTACCATTTTTTGAAAAGACTCCTCCCCACCCTGGAATTGTCTTGGCATCCTTGTCTAAAAATTAGTTGAGTATAATGGGAGGGTTTATTTCTGGACTTTTAATTCTATTCCATTTATTTGTAAGTCTACCTTCTATGATAGTACCATCTGCATTTTTTTTTTACTTGCATTATCTCAATCTTTTTTACCCCAACATTTTTATTATAATTCATTATGTTGTGATTATCTGTTCAAGTATGTTTCCTCTAGTAGCCTGTGAGCTCTTCGAGGGTAGGACCCATTTACTTTTTTATCTTTGTACTGTTGGCTGTGAGCCCAGTGCCTCACAGAAGGTATGTTCAACAAATGACTCACACAAGATATGTTAAGCTCACCTCTACTTTTCTGCCTGAGTTCTGGAGAAGAAAGGAAGCTGAGGGTCACCTATGCGTTTCATTCATAAAGGTTATTCCAATTCCTCTTGGAACAAATGATCAAAAGTAGATTTTAGTAGACAACAAATAAATCCACAATAAGGACCTCTGGGAAGTATGGACACACCTATATAACTAGCTAGTATTTATAGTTTTTCTCTCCATTTGTGGGGAACCATCAAAATTGTAATAGCTGGAGATGCCCGTCTTTGCTCTTCTGGTGCTCTACTCCTGGAATGGGTAAATGCAGACTTTAACATGTCTTTCAGGGCGCCTGGGTGGCTCAGTTGGTGAAGTGTCTGCCTTTGGCTCAGGTCAGCATCCCAGGGTCCTGGGATCGAGTCCCCACATCGGGCTCCTTGCTCAGCGGGCAGTCTGCTCCTCCTCCTCCCTCTGCCCCTCCCCTAGCTTGTGCTCTCTTTTGTTCACTCTCTCAATAAAACAAAAAACAAAACAAAACAAAAACATTATATATATAACATGTCTTCCATAAGATGACATCTTCTATACTCTTCCTCTTCACTGTCTCCTCACCACATGCTAAGCTTCTCCCCACCTCTGGAGTTCTCCATATGCTGACCACGCTTCTAGCTTAAAGAGGCTACAGGAGACGGGATCACTCCCTTCCTGAGGCACCTCCCTGATGTATTTTTTCTTAGCTGCTCCTGCGTATCCGGCCAGGAAACAGTGCCAGATGCTCTGCGGGGCTGGGGGGTGGAGACATTTTGTCTGTGAGTACATTAGACAAAACAAAGATAGCCAAATGGATTTCTAGCCTGCCAATGGTGTTAGAATTGGTGGCTCTACCTCTAATTCTCCAGTGGGAAAAAAGGGGGCAGATTTGAAATGCTCTTCTCTACTTTAGTATTTCTCTAAGCAACTCCTCAGTTTTTAGCACAGCATGAGTTTCTGTGATTAAACAACAACCAAAAAGGATGAAAGAATATACGAAGAGAAATGGTATACTTCAAATGAGTCCCAGTACCTGGTTGATAACACTGCTCCTTTTTTGAAATAACCCATCAATTCTGGATGCTGTGTCTTCTAACAGTGGCATCGTCCCACTCTCCGAAGTCAGGTAACTTTGTCTCAACTCATCCAGGGCTTTGGATTTAATTGCAAGTTGATTTTCTATATCCTGGAAAGGAAAGAGGGAAAGGTTTTCATATGCACGATATTATAGAACGAGAAGGTGTAAGAGACAGGAGATTCCCCTTTATGAGTAAAAACGCCATTAGGGTACATAATTAAATAACATCACACCTAAAGACATTTTAATCACAATACATTCAATTCAATTTTTGCAATTATTACAGTATGAGATTTTACAATAATTTCAATTACTATGTGGACCTAGATTTTAGAAGAGTCTAGGTAGTGAGTGCTTATCATCATGGTATAGTAGAAAGAGTCCAAGAGATCGAGTCCCCATTCCATGTCTGCCCGGTACTGGCTGTCTAACCGGGTGCAGCACAGACCTGTGGAATGCGAGCTTCCCGTCAGGAGGTATGCTGAATCCGAGGTGGCTGGAGGAATTCTAAATGGAAATGGCTAGAAACAGGATTGCAAGGATCTCTTCTAATGAGGGTTGCTGCTCCCACAGCATACCCAGTATTCTTCTAGAACCTTCTCAGTAGAACTGGGGTATGAGCTGACCTTCCAGCCCCAACGGGGGAGTGGTGTCATGCCCTCATGCAGTAGGTCCAGAGGTAGCATAACCAGTGCCAGCTGTAGCGACAGGGACAGCCAGAGTGTTTTCAATAGGGAGGGACACAACCCAGGCAGTACTCAAGGAGGATTAATCTACACTTGAGTGAGGGCATCTCAGAGACTAAGTGACCTGGCAAATGACAACTGAGCAAAACCAAGGGCACGGCCAAGAGCTTTAAGCTCAAATGTGATTTAGACAGTGGTTCCCAGGGACAAGTGGTCCTTTCAGAACACATTACCCAGCAGGTCAAAGAAAATCATTTTCCTCTGAAGAAACAGAATGAAACACTAAAAATAATGGAAACCTTAATTTTGTAAATATTGAATAAGTTAATAAAAACAAAAAAATTGGAAAACATCAAATCAAAATGCCCTTTGAACGTTTTCTTTCAGGAGTAACATCCAAGACTTAGGAACAATAACTGAAAATACCTTCTTCTGCTTGTCATTAAAAAAAAAAAAAGCATTTTGCAATTTTGTAAAACCCATGGATGATTATTTTACGTAACAAAGAAAGTACCTGGGGATTTGGAGGAGACCCTCAGAAAGTAAATCCACGTATCCTACTCCTTGGGGCAGAAGCAGCGACTAAACAACATGGCCACGTAACCAGTCCGGCCACGTAACCAGTCCGGCCACGCCTTGTGGGCAGGTGCCGTGTGCCTTCTCACCTGACAGTCCAGGAGCATCTTCTGCACCGAGATCACACTGCCAGGTTTTTGTAAAGTTTTCAGTCTCTCCTCTTGTGCCTCCATCCAGTTGTTCAAAATCTGTATTTTGTTTTCATTCTCAGTGATACTTTCCAAAAGTTGTTCTAAGTGCTGTATCTATAAATTATAAATAAGAAAATAAGTATTTATTTTAAACCACATGCTTTAAAATGGAAATGTCATGGCAGTTATTGTCATCAAAATAATTTTGTTTCTTCTCAGATTCCTCATATTTAGCATAAGATTTCCCAAAAACTTTTGGAATAAAGATTCATAAATTAGGAAACGGAATAAAATCCCCTTCAGCATTTGAAATGAAAGCTAACCTAAGCAAGCTGGCTGTTGGAGTTCCGTAATACCTGTACAAAATAAAATCATAATACGATGAAAAAATACTGCATATTAGCAACATCTATTGATATACTTAAAGCTTAAGAAAACTTTCTTTCCCTGGACACTCTTCATTAGAATGGCTTAAAAATTAAGTCAATATCAAAAATATCACATATAATCAATTTAATAAAATGACTGTTTTTAATGTCTGTGATTCTTCTCATTTCTACGCTCACGAGTTTTATTAGGTTACAATCACAGCGTATGTAAAGTTTTACGTTCCTTTTCCAGTATGTCACAGGCACTTGCTTGCTTGGTTATGACATAGGCCTTATATTAACTTAAAAGGCTGCCCAATATTTTATCAAATGGACACAGTATAATTTGATTAAGTATTCCTCTATCGTTAGAAATTACGGCATTTTACATTTTTCACCAGTATAAATAATGTTGAACATTGTGTGCATATTTTTTCCTTTTTTGAAGGGCTATCTACTTAAGATAAATGTGTAAGAGGTGGCACGGCTAGGTTAAGAAATAAGAGGACTGTTCTCTTTCCTGAAATTTTCTAAATGCTTTCCAAAAGGGTATGTAAGCCATTATCTGCATATGAATGGGATAGCTTCGGCTTTTATCTTCATTCTACGAAACTCTTCTAATTTAATAAATGTATAATGTTACATAATGTTTATTTCGAATGCCTGATAATTGAAGTTGTGATCTCTCCATGTTGATTTACTAATTATAAATTTGCTCTTTGGTGAACTGTCTGTTCATGTTTTTTGTCCATTCATGTACTTGAATCGTAATTGTATAAATCTTTTTGTATGCATTCTCTACACATGAAGAAATCAACCAATTGTTACTATCAATTATATATAAATACTGAATATTTCTCCAAGAATGAGTTTTCTTAATATTTTCAGACCCATGGAATGAAAATCTACCAAAAGACCACATACATTTTTCTTCTTTTTCATAATCTTTTCAAAGCTGTAATAGCTTTGCCACTTTTGAACATTTACTTTCGCAGAAAATGTCAAAATCTCCGACCATTTAATAGTCTCACGTAACACTTGACATCCTCTTAAATAAAATTTCTCCTCTTCACTTGCCTAACTCAATTTCCCACTAAGAAATCTCAAGGAAATAAGAACGTCTTCATACTCTTTTATAGGTACCCATGGAGAAAGACAGAACATAGGCTTCACAAAAGGGCTATTGTGGAAAGGATTATTAGGCTTAACTGTAAGTTAACCATATGAATATCTTTTTTAAAATTTTTCAGGAAGTGGCATTTTGCAAAGGCCAAATCACACGAACTGTGACACGGGAGCACACCTTTCTATTTAGGGTTCCATGTACCCGCTGCCATTGGCGGTTCATCTCTCCCAGGTGCTCTGCAAACTCTGTTCTCTCATAGCGCTTACTTTCTACATCACAGGTGCTTAACTGAAGTAATGACTGGTTAACAAAATCAACGATCCACTGTTTATAGTCCATTTCCATTCTGAACTCCTAAAACAAACAAACAAAATTAAGCAACCAAAACCTGAACCGAAGTAGGCTGCCCCGGACTCCCCCCCACCCCCGCCCCCAGTGCACCCTAGGGAACGCCAAATTCCCATTCATGAATCGAGGGGCACCTGTCTGGAGTTACGTTCTACCCTCCCCCCAATCCCACCAAATATCTGCTTTGCGTGGAGAGTCTCCTGGAGAATTCCACATGCCTAGGAACAGACACTCGCCGCTTTCAAACAGACGGAAAAGTCAAAGGTGGCATCGGGTCTGGTGGCTGCATCATCTGAACTAAAATCAGGACCAGGGACTGACAAAGGCTTCCTGTGAGTGGCTTCCTTGCACTCCACTGGAATTCAGAGCCACCCTACAGGCTCGTGGAAATGACAGTACGGGAAGTCTCCAGTTAAGACTCCCCCAGAAAACCCAGGACATTAAGGAACTTTGCCAGTGTAGGTCGCTTCTCTGTTCTTCCGGGGACAATCGAGGTCTCTGGGTTTGGAGGACTTTTAAGTTCTACAGCGATGCTAAAAATACCCTGGGGGCCAAGCAGGTTTCTGATGAGCCTGACACTGGTTGGGCTTATCCTGGAAAGTTCTAACACCTCTCTGGAGGCATGAGGAAGAAAACCATGTGGTATGTGCTATGTTACTAGAGCCTGTAAGAATACATACATGTGGACCCCCCAAAAATTCTACTACTCACTGAAGTGAGGATGTGCTAGCATTTAAAAATAAAATCCTTGCTAACATCATGCTTTGTGACCAAGGTATTCATGCCCTGTCTACCAGAGGCTCGATCCATCAGCCTGTGAGGTCTTTGAAATCTCCCGTGTTCCTTGCGGTGAACTTGCATGACTCACAATAAAGGCTTGTGTGTGGCTTGTTCGATGTTAGCTAAATCTACATGAAATCAAGTATCACGGAGAAGGCCACCTTCGTATCTATCGGTAGAAGGATCTCAACTTTTCCTTACGCGTTCTCCTACGCAAAGAACATTTACTTGGTATCTACTGGACGCCAGGTATTGGGCTAGGCGAGCTCTTTCAGGGAGATGGAGGCAGCTCCTGCTCTCAAGCAGCTGAGTCAAGGTGGGGAGACAGACACGTTAGCACAGCACCATGGAGACCCCTAATCCCAGAAAGTAAGCTCCTCTGGCAGGGAGAGTCAGCAATAGATTTCCCAACCAGGAGATACTTGAGCAGACTTCTGGAAGATGACAGAGAGCACTTCTACAGCTAGACGTGGGGCATGAGAACTGCAGCCTGAAGGAGCAGCACAGAAAGCATGAGCGCAGAGAGCACCACACACAGCCGGTTCGTCGGCTTCCGGCAGAGCCTAGGGACTAAGCGGGGACTGAAAAAAGAAGAGGCTAGAGAGGTAAAGAGGGGTCAGAACCAGTTAAAAGCTTGGATTCTGTCCTGTGCTGATGGGAGCTACCGCAGGAAAGCAGGCAGAAGAAGAACAAGTCTGCTAACATCTGCCTAGAATCCCCCAACATCCCATTCCTCGCCCCTAGAATCGGTTTTTCCAAGTCACATCCTACGTGTCTCTTTGTTCCGCATTTCCCTTCCGACTGACTTGCCTTCCTCTTTCATGAAAAGGCCTCTGGCTCTTTTTGTTTAATTACCTTGTACTTCTGAAGAAGATTTCTCACTTGAGACGCAGAACTCAGTGAACGCTCAGTGTCCTCATCTGCGGTCTGATGTTCCACATTGTTCATCCAGCTAATCATTTCCGTGATTGCTTTACGAGACGGCAGTTTCTCCATCTGAAGCTGCAAGGACAAAATGATTGCCATTTAATTACCTGCCGTTGACAAAATGAATCAGGCCATCCACTGAAGATGATATCTGGTTTGATAAAAGGTCTTGCTACATGATTATGCAGGTGACTCACAAAAACAAACCCAGCATTCAGGCTTAGAAAACGTGACCCCAAAACAATGACAATGACCTTCACATAAAGTAACAGAGCGATGCAGATAAACTGGGAAATAAAGTAATTAAGCCTGATTTCTCCGGTAAGAAAGATCCCACTGGAGGAGAGGCCAGTAATTAAGACCTATATTCAGCGGTGCTGGCGAAAAATAGGTGGTGTCAATGAAAATTATTGAGTCAGAGAAATAATTTTAAAGGCGTTGTGAGCTAACAAGTGAATGCTAATTTGAATGCTGTGTCTTTAAACACCTACCTGGTGAAGTTTTTCTTGAATATCTGGAAGTTGAGTTATGAGCATTGTCCATTTTTGTTCCAACTGCGCTAAGGAAGCCCTCAGCGTGGCCGTATCGGCCGCTTTCAGGTGGAGAAGCTGGCTCCCGGTTCCCACGACTGCGGCCTTCAAGGAAGACTTGTTGTCGAGTTCCTTTGAAAACTCCTAGAGGAAACAGTTGGAACTTGAGAAATGTTAAGAATCTGAAAACAGCAAAGAATAACTAACAGTCAGAAGAACTGGTTAGAGTCCAAAGCTAAATCACTGAACTCAATTCACATCACAAATGTTTGCATGCATCTCTACACACACACACACACACACACACACACACACAGCTTTTCCTACTAAGTGTCCGGCACTGTTCCAGGCATTAGATAGTTGACGGAGAACAAAAGAGATGGAATTTCTGCTCCTTGAGTGGCTTAATATTTTTAAAAAACAAATCATTTTAACTTTAAAAGAAACAGCACACAAAGTTCACATTAAATGAACTAGATGCAAGTAATTTTTAACAAAAATATTTGAAATCTTTCCTTTGTCTTTACAGGTGTTTTCAAGTATATTTTAAAATATTTACATTTTAATACCAAGGTGAGTGATCATTGCTATAAAATATGAAATTGGAGAAGAGAGAAAAAACACAGGAAAGGAATAAATTTATATTACGAAAGTTATACTTTCTTTTGTTTAAAGAAAAATCTCAAAACCACAGAACAACATTTCAGTAGAAATATCAGTTCTGTGTATGACAATTTAAAACCATGTATTTATTAACTTTAACATTTATGAATTAATAATCTGTTAAGTTTTTTTGGGGGAAGCAGGGAGTTACTTCCTGCATTTATAAAGTATGCCCCATGTCAGAGGAAGTTTTAAATTTATATATATTTTGTAGGATCAATTAAAAATCTATTTTATCATTATTTTAATATATAAATGACCAGGGGCGCTTGGGTGGCGCAGTTATTAAGCGTCTGCCTTCGGCTCAGGGCGTGATCCCAGCGTTCTGGGATCGAGCCCCACATTAGGTTCCTCTGCTATGAGCCTGCTTCTTCCTCTCCCACTCCCCCTGTTTGTGTTCCCTCTCTCACTGGCTGTCTCTCTGTCAAATAAATAAATAAAATCTTTTTAAAAAATAATAATAAATATATAAATGACCAGTATAAACAAATAGCTCTAAGTCTGAAGAATAACATTAGTTCAAGTTTTTTCCCTTATCCACAAATGATTACAGAGACTATCACTATCAACCCTGGTCATTTCCCCCCATATTTATTTCTGACAATAATTATCTGAGCATATTTGATTACGACTTACAAAAAAGTTGTTTATGTTGCTTCTGATTGTATCCAAGTCCTGAGACACATTGAGGGATTGTTCTTTCCAGTAATTCAGAGTTTGCTGAGAAGATTCCAACCATTTGGTTAACTGATCCGAATCTCTGTTATAACTAACAGGAGCAAAGTGAGAGACAAAGAAAATTAGAAACATACTCTATGGACGATATGTGCCATTGGCATATTCTCATTTTACTGTATGTTTTTCTGTGTTGAACTGCTCTATTATTGAGAAAATCATGATGTTTTTAAGGATTATACCCCTGTTTTATCCCATGCCCCAAATCTGATGCTCCTGGCGTCTTCTATGACTTTCTTATGACTAATCTAGAACAAAATGGGCATTTTTTAGACTCTAACACATTTTCTTATTACAGCAACACAAAAATAAACCCATGGGTAAGGACAGCAATTATTTTTATTCATTCAATGTTCTCGACAGATTTGTTTATAGTAAAAATAAAACCAGCATTTGTGTTAAGTTGTATAACAATAAACCGTTGGTTCGATACCAACATATTTATTGGAGGTGAAGGAAAATATCCAAGCAAAATGCTTCTCCTCTTCTAACTTTTAAACTTCAAACTCTTAACTAGGTTAAGATAGTTCCGTATGAGGCAGCGATGAGGAGATTCAAATGTTCTATGCTCTCTACCTTCCTCAACGGCTTCAAGATTAGATCCACTAAACAAAATACTCTGAAGAACTCTGAAGACCTTTTCAAACTATTCTGTTAGCTATAATTAATATTTTTTAATTTAACAACTTTGGGAGGAGAATAGGAAAGAGCGACATCATGGTATAAAGGCAACATGTATAACTTTAGAATATAATTCTAGTTTTCGAAGAGCTGATTACATATTATCCTGAGTCTAGCAAACCAACCTCAGAGAACCTCGATCCCATTTAGCCCAGTAGAGGGACCTAAGAGCTTTAGACTGTTGACGAAAAACGTTACAACAGGGAGACCATGTAAAATCTGGATGACCACAGGATCCCTCTGAAGGTTTTCTTCACATGGAAATCTGAGCGCAGTCCATCCTTAAGAAAACATACCTGACCAGATGCTTGAGAAGTGTTTGTAGTCTGTGCAGTTCATGGTCGATTTTTTTGTTCAGGGCCAACCACTGCTCTTCTAGCTTTGCAATCTGGCCCTCTAGTTCGGGACAGCTCACGGATGCCACCAGCTGTTTGCCTTCATTCAGAGTTTGGTAGAGCCGGGCATGCTTTTCATCAATGTTTCTTTTTATTTGCTAAAAAAAGTCAAGTCACAGAATGAATTATTTAAAAATGAAGCCAGTCAATCTATTCAGAAATACCTCATTACAAACCTACAACAGAGGCTATGGAAGAAGAGTAACTCTCCTAACCGTCAAGACTCTTACAGTGTGGCTGAAGAAACATGAGTCCTGGTTTACTGATCACCTTCCATGATGCGAGTGTCCAACTAATGCATTTCTACGGCACATTTCTTCCCATTCTATAGACTTATACATACAGATAGGAAACACAAATTCTCAGCTTTAGACTGGATAGTTAATTCGTCCACCTAAAAGCAAAAAACAAGCTGGCAGACTGCCAGGGGCAGCAGACTACGGGGAACGTTCAGCTTGTGGACAAGTTTTGTGTGACCAGAAGATTATTTTCGAAAACCAGGAAATATTATATAGAAATCAGTATTTCCTGTGCCTCTGAGAAAACTGGGAGATCAAGCAACCTGGGTGTGCATTCTCACGTGGCACAGACGGGCTGGAACTGGGCAGCCATGCCTCCTTCAGAAGCTCTTCCTCTCTTCCACACTCTTCCACGGCAGTCCCCACCATCCCTCCGACTGCAGACCCAGTCAGCGTCCCTATTTCCTTCTCCTGCCTGGCCCCGGGAAGCACTTTACATCGCAACTAGGTTTAAGGGGTAAGAAAACGTTTCTGTATTATCCCTTAGGTCCAAAGACTAGGGAAAAATTCATTTCTGGAGTCTTCAAAACGGAGGGATTCAAAGGGAGAAAGGAAGAGGACTTTAGAAGAGTAAATTAAAACTGTACATCACTAAGCCAACTTCATGAAAAGAAAAGAAAAGATTTAAAACTGCAATACAATGACCCCCCGAAGAGAACTCAGTCTCAAAGCAATTACCTTCCACCGTTGGGTTCAGCTAATGACACTTACCCTGACAGCTATTTAATATTTAAGCTTAAAAAATAAATTCTGATCAAAATATTACTTTTCCTATTTTCCAATTAACTTAAGACTTTTAAAAAGAATTCTACTTGTAATGCCCTTTTCACCATTCCTATCTGTAACCCTCTCTTCCCACCTGATCCTGAAGGCATAAATAAAACTTCCAACATTTCTCTAAAAAAAAAAAAAAAAAAAAAAAAGTCCTGGGAACCTGGCTGGCTCAGTCAGAAAAGCATGCGACTCTTGATCTCACGGTCATGAGGTCGAGTCCCACGTCAGGTATAGAGATTACTTAAAAAAAGACTTCAAATTTTCTAAGCCTTCAGTGCAAGACACTTCATCTTTAGAGTATCTCTGAGAACTTTAAGATTTTATTTATTTGACAGAGAAAAGAACAAGTGAGCACAAGCAGGGGAAGCGGTAGGCAGAGGGAGAAGCAGACTACAGCTGAGCAGGGAGCCTGATGTGGGGCTCGATCCCAGGAGGGTCCTGGGATCATGACCTGAGCCAAAGGCAGACGCTTAACAAACTGAGCCACCGAGGCGCCCGTAGTGTATCTCTGAGCAGTTTTAATTACGCCATTTTATACACAGGAGTCAGACTGCGTAATAAGGTATAAGGTGCAGAGCCAGCATTTAACAAGGTATGTTCAACTGCAGAGGCCACACAGACACTATGCTCCATGGCCTACAGATGTCTGCCGATCAAAACAGATGCAAATCTCTCCATCACGTGGAGGACTGAGAATGACCTAAAGAAATCTGTAAGTGAGATGGGCTTTACAAGACGTCTGCCTTTTAAGTCTGGCAAATTTATTTACAAATCTTAGAACAATGATTTCATTAAAAAAAATTTTTTTTTCAAATTTAACAGAATCACAGGTTGCACTTTAAGGGACATGACTGATCACTTTTGGGGAAATCATCAGGCTTCTAGGAAGTGGGCGAACATGAACTGTTCCTTAACACAATGGGGTTTAAAATGCTATTTTCCACTGCATTCTCTTAGCTGTTGAGAGGGTACTTCCGCATCCTTAGGCTAACAAAGAATTAAGCAGCAGCTTCCTGCCCCCAGAGGATTCAGATTTATCTTAGAGCTACGCTCAATATAATAAGGCAAAGACATCAATTGTACCTTTCCAGCCACCTAGACAGCACGACTACAGCGTCGTTGCCTCCGGAAAACGTTCCTTCCAGGAGCTGAAATGCTTCTGAGGAACGGCAGGGGCCTGCCAAGTATTTCATGCATTTTCCATCCCAGAGTCTATTCAGGTAACACACCTGCTTTTGAAGTTCTGAAGTTGACATGTGGTAACCACCTCCAGCTGCACAGCTCAGTGGGTGACTGCACACACTCGGAAGTTAGAACTGAGTGTTTTAAGTTTTCTGTTGAGAAGACTTAAAACTCATCTTTATCTTGCTGGTCATGATCTCAGTGCCACTCGAAAACCATTTTCGGGTGTTCTTTTCTATGGCATCAAAATTTGAGGCACAGAAACTTTGATGGTACTACTACTTAATGCTGCACAAGAAAAATTTTATTGGAAGTCTTTTTATAATGCTGGTGGCAGGTAGCAGATTATTGCCTCTTTCACTCACTGAAGAAAACCAAATACAGGTTTTGTGGCCCATGCTTTACAAAGTTTTATCCATGCTTCAGCTCACCTCCATACCCACTGACATCCACGTCCTGAGACAGGGAGTACTAGCCTGATTACCCACATTCTACAGATAAAGAGGGAGAGACTTGGAGATAAAAAGGTGACACAGCGACAGATGAGAGCCAGGACTCAAACCCAGGACCTCCCCCTGAAGGGGCTACCCGGAGCAGCCCCAAAATCAAATCTGCAGTTTCCCCGAGTATGGCTAATAGTGAGTGGTGTGTTGAACTTCAATTCAAACCATTCCCCTTCAAAGGTGAGTGATTTAGTCAGAGCAAAGGAAAACACAAAGTGATGGGAGCAAAGTTACCTGGTAAAATGAAATCCTTTCCACTAATCTTTCCTCTGTCTCTTCCACCAAACTCACAGAGGGCAATGTAGATACCAGAATTTCCAGATCCTTTTCAAGAGATGTATAGTTTTCATCAAATTCTTCCCATTTCTAGAGAATCAAGAACATAACATCAGTGGGAACCCTTCTGTAGATTAGTTCCAGACGATGACAAAATTAATCATAAGAATAAAAAAGAACTCTGAGACCCTACAGAATTAAAACACAGATTCCAAGGGTTTCTGAGAGAAACCCTAATGGAATGGAAAATGGAAAACCATTCCATCATCTGTGTGGAGAGGGTTTTGAAAAATCCAGTTGGCATCAGTGTTTTATGCTTGTCTCATCACATCGAGTAGGGACTAATATGATTAAGGGGTCTAATGGAAAACCATTCCATCATCTGTGTGGGTTTTGAAAAACCCAGTTGGCATCAGTGTTTTATGCTTGTCTCATCAAATCGAGTAGAGACTAATATGATTAAGTTAAAGGGATACCCTCAGCACGTATACCTCTGTGGAGACTTCAGGGCTGGAAGAGAGCCATTCTCTTACTTGGAAAGGAAGGGCTAACTTCTAAAGCCCCTCTCTAGTGGCTCCTGCTAGGCTACATCTGTCCTCTTTGCCCCAACCCCCAGCCCTCCCTGCCCCAAACCCAAGCCCACTGAACATTACCCGATCACACTGCTGGGAGCCTAATCCCACCGTTGGAAGAATGTAGGCTTACCCTTCATCAGGGGAGTACTATTTTCTTAGCCTGAGTCTTGCCTTGTCCTAGTTCTCTCCATGTCTATGGAAGCCCGCCACTAGGATTTCAGCACGCTACAGAGCTGACTTATAGACACTAAATATCAGCTGTTGGAAAAATAACCCCCTTATTAGTTCTCTTCTCTCCTGAAGTAGTGGGTCACCTGGCTATTAGGGCCACACTTTGGGCTCAGACGGTCTTTCTTTAATACTATGAAATATTGCTATAAATATCAATTTGACAAGCTAACCAGAAAATTCATTTCATTAGCATAAAATAACATTATCACACTATAAAGCTGGATATTTCCTTGCTTTGGGTTACTTCCTTTAAGGGCTAACATTCACTGTGTTTAAGAAGTTAAAGGTGAAAACCTTAAAACTGAGAAAGAACTTTATGCAAACTTAATTTTCTTCTTTGAACTGGGATAAGACTATTAGGAGTCCACTTTAGCAACGGAACACCTGGGCCTGTCCTCTTCGGAAAGTACCGTTTCTGAACCACCGACTGTTTCATGCAAAGGACCTCAGTCGGGATCTTAAAGTGCTCTCAATTTTGTTTATTTGCACACAGACCTAGAAGGTGGAAAGATGCTGTGTCATTCCCTAATCGACGCATGAGAAATCTAAGCCAATATTTCACTTAAGGAGTAGCAGTCCAAGCTAGAACAGGCCTCCACGCTCCTCAGTGTTAGTTCCCATTTAACTACTGCTTAATGATAAATAGACACTTCTGGATACCAGGAGGCAGTGGTCAAGAATCTGGAATTCCAGGCTGACGTACAAAGTTTACGTGACCCAAATACATACCTGTAGCAAGCTCTGCAGCTTTATTCCACATTGGTGTGACTTTTCCTCCAGGAATTTAACTTCTTTTATTTGTTCTGCCCAAAATGTCTCTCTCTTTTGCAATAAAGAAGGAAGCATTTTGTTGGAGTATGTCTGGATCAACAGCATATCAGCAACAAGCTTCTGAAAAAAAACCTATAAAATGGACAAGATCTTAGTAATTACTTATTTCTATACTGTGAAAACTTACAAACCAAGTTATTTCCGCCTTTTATACAGTAATTTTTGCTTTTTAACCCCAAATCCCACAACAGCCATGTAGAATCAAACATAAGAAAATTGACTGTATACTTCATCTTCAACACTAATGGCGTTTTAACAAATCATAAAGAAAAATCATCCTAAGTAACATTTTCCACAAAATGGTCCATGTAAAAGGGCAAACATTATTGGTCAATTTCAACTTTCAGTGAGAGCTTCCCAAGTAGGTTACTCTTGAGTTTGAAGAAACTTTACAGAAAGGCACTTACGTGGCTGATTTATTTCAAGACAATAAAACGGATGGATAGATGTGTGAGCCCGAAAAGCCCACACATGCAACAGCCAGAGCTTCCTACTCAACAAAATGAACAAATAAAGGGAATTTGTTGACAAGGTCTCTTGGTATCCTGGGATGTAAAAGCTCCCAGAGATAACACTCTAGGAACCTTTATACAGGAAGGCTTTGCTTCATACGGTTGTCCTCCATTTATAGTCAGCTGCCCCTTCCAATTGTTTAGAGGAACTTCTGTGAGTCCCTTCTCCTTTCCTCGAAGAGGACACAGTGAGGGTGCAGAATAGCATCCAGCATAGGTCCCAGCACACTGTAGATATTCCTATTATCTTCCCCTTCCCCCCCTCCATTCTTTATACAATGTTTACCTTTGAATTTTTTTTTTTAAGATTTTATTTATTTGTAAGCAAGAGAGAGCACAACCGGGGGTAGTGACAGGCAGAGGGAGGGAGAAGCAGGCTTCCCGCTGAGCAAGGAGCCCAACGTGGGACTCGATTCCAGCACCCTGGGATCATGACCTGAGCCGAAGGCAGACACTTCACCACTGAGCCACCCAGGCGTCCCTACCTTTGAATTTCTTAAACTGAAGTCTATTGGTCACAAGCCTAGAATTCTGCTTCTTTAGGCAGGAACTGTTTTATACATCTTTTTTTTTTTTTTTACATCAGCACTTACATTACTACAGGTCTTTAGTTGGTGATCATGAGGTTTTTAATAAAATGAGTGGAAAACTAAAAGATTTATTGTAGCTTTACATTAGGCATGTATTTATGTATTGAGGTATAGATAGTTCTTTTGCTTTCAGTTCTCAGGGAAGCCTTCCCTAATTTCCTGAATTCAATTTATCCTCTTAAATGCTCTGAAGGCATGTATCTCAATTTTAATCTTAAATCCGTCTGAAGGACTCCTTCATAAATGTCTTCTCTTTCAAGCAAAAGCTCCACGACTGTACGGAAGTGTGTCTGTTTTCACTCACAATCATATTCTTAGAGGTTAGCAGGTTCCTGCTCCTACTGGGAGCCCTCTAACAGAGGTTTGTAAAACAATGAGTGAGTGAATGAATGAATGAATGAACAATGTATATTTCACCAAGGAAGAAAATGGATGCTCTCTGTTTAAGTCAGAAAGACTTAAAGTCTATGAAAAGGTAATCTGACCCATGCGTCCTACCTTGTGATTTTGTATTTGAGCCTGTAAGGCAGCTTTACTCTTGGTTTGTTGTAAGTGGTCATGAGCAAGCTTCTCCTTCCCGATATCTACTAGCTCTGCCAAGCCTCGCAGCAAGGCGTCTTGCTGGCTCTCAGTGATGAAAGGGCTGCTGAGTTCTGCGTACCGGGCTCTCAGGATTCCCCACATGCTGTCAAGTACATCCTGAAAAGAAGCAGCATCTTTATCCAATCATGAAAATAATCCAAATGGAGAATGAATCTAAACTCCCTTCGGGGAAGAAGAAAGTCTTACTCCTTATAATCACAGTAATTCACTGACTGAATGTTCTCTGCTCAGACATACCTCTAATTTGTAAACCTCTTGCAATAAAACATAAGGCAAATGAAGCCTCTCCCCTTCGTCTCTCAGCTTTGCCACCCGGCTCTCGGAGTTCTGCAGCTCCACTGTATACGCATCTGCTTTCTAAAGTGCGAGATGATGCAAAAAAGTAAAAGCTTTTAATAAGTCAAAGAGGTGCACGTACTCATTTTAAAAGAATTAAACAGCACAGAAAAAAAAACTAGGGAAACATGAAAGTCCCACTTCTCCTCCCTCACCTCCAGCTTCTGCCAAAGAGCCAAGTTGACAGTCTGGTCCCAACCCGTTCGAAGCTCACCCCAGAGGTATCGGTGCACCCCCTTACACGCGCAGAGTGCACACACCCTTCCGCTCTGCGGTCCGCATCCTCAGCGAGCTGCTTCCCCGCTGCTCATCAGTACGCACATGTGACTCCGTTTAATCGCACACGCCGTATGCCACCGCAAGGCCACCCACTGCTTTCCTAGCAGTCTGCTCCTCATGGCTTCTGGCTACTTAAGGGGTTTGGACTCAAGCAGCTACTAGGTCCATCCTTGAGTATTTACATGCGTATCTATCTCTCTGCACTTGTCTTACTTCCTTAGGATAAGCGCAAGTCCAACACCTAGAGTGGTGTCTGAACATAGTAGGTGCTCAATGAATACTTGCCGAGTAAACGAAGGAAGTGAAACTCTGTGGGTGGAAGAGCATTTACACGTCGAGTTCTGACTTATAACCCAGTGACCCGGAGAAGCTGGACGAATCACCACCCCTCCCGAGAGGAGGAGGGTCTCCTTTCCCAACACCCTCACCGACACTGCGCAAACATACATTTTTGCCCAGTTGATAGGGGACAACAGTCCTGTGTTGGTTTAATTTGCTCTTCATAAAGAACTACTTAGAAGTTATTTTTAAAGGTCAACATAAATAGTTTCCATTTTTAATCTATTTACTTAAGCCTTGCCACTGCTCACAAAGGGCAGTGGTTCAGAAGACGGCTTCCGCACAAAACTCTTTGGTGCCAGGTTAGATCAGTTTAATTATTTCCACTTGATTACCTGAAGCTGTTCATCAATACTCTGGCCACTAATTTCATTCAAAGACTGTTGTAAAGATGTTTTGTTCTTAATAAGTTGATCATACAGTCGCTTTATTTCATTCTGTATAAGAAGATAAATTCAGGAAACCGTGAGAATCTCATTTAGGCCTTCAATATCTTTTCTTAAAATTTACTTATCCTTTAATATTTCTGCTACCAGAAGTTTCAAACAGATACCAAAGGAGAGGACTCCCTGCGTCACCATCACCTGGCTTTAACAATCACTGACTTGTGGCCAGTCGTCTCTGCTCTGTCCCCTCCCCTGAGCTTTCCTGACTGTACCCGAACTCCCTCCCCTCAGATTATTGTGAAACAAATCACAGATTATTTTATTTCAGCAGTATAAGTTTCTGTATGCATCTTTAAAAGATAAAGATTCCTCCCTTTGAAGATACTACGGATCAACAATGATTCCTTAGTACTATTAGCTGTCAGAACAGGCTCACATTTCTCTAATTGCCTGTAATTTTTCTTTTTGGTTTGTTTGAATTGGAATCTAAATGAGGTCCAACAGGTTGCAATGGACTAACAGCGTCAGGCTCCCCAAGCATCTGTTTTGTTCCTGGGGTTTTGGTGGGATGGTGGAAAAAGTAGGTCTTTCATCCTACACAGCTTCCCACTGGCTGGATTGGGCTGACTGCATGCCCCCCCCCGCCCCACCCCCCCACCCCCGCCTCAGTGCTGCCCCACATGCTCTTCTTCCCTCGGGTCTGTTTTACTTGGATTCTAGAGGCTTGATCAGATTGAGGTTTGATTTTATAGGCGAGACTCCTTCATAAGTGGTGTTCTGTTTCGTTTCTTTTTCTCTAGTTGGGAAGCTACTAAAATCGTCTGTGTGCTTCAAGTCTCTCCTTTAATGCACAACAGACATCGGCCAGGTGAGTCTACCTGAAACACACCCAGACTGGCCTTCCTTTGCTCAGAAACTTTAACGGCTCCCTGTTATCTAGAAATCCTCCGCTATGATGCTCGTTAACAGCTAAATGTAACACAGGAAAGAAACAGCGTATTAGCTCGACCCAACAAATTCATACCACAACTTTGGGAAGGACCTCGCTTTCAAATGGTCTCCAACCATGTGCAGCAAAAATAACCTGGAAACCTTCACAGAGAGAACGTCTCACCACTTTCCTCATCAATCCCTATCCACGAATGCCACCAAGAATGATGGAATTAGGGGAAGGGGGGGGATGGGCTACCCCGGGGAAGGGTATTAAGGGAGGGCATGTATTACATGCAGCACTGGGTGTTATATGCAAACAATAATAATGGAACACTACATCAAAAAGAAAAAAAAAAGAATGATGGAACTAATGGAAATTAACCTAAAACAGTGTTAAAGAAGGCTGGGTGCCTAGCTCCGTACCTGATAACTGCGGTTATAGTCGAGACCAGCTTTCAGGGACTTGCTTTTAGAGGCAGCTGTGGCCTGGGTGTGCTCCAGGTAGACTTGGAGGTTGTCAAAACATTCAGGAAACAAGCTGGTGTTCCTCCCAGGCCAAGTCATGGCTTTCACAAGGTCATTCTTCTTGTCACCCATAGCTAAGTAAAGTTTTTTCAATTCAAGAGCCAGTGTCTGCAAAGAGGAGAGGAAGGCAGACTCAGTGAACGGACTCTGACCTTACGAGGCATCAGCTCGGGCTTAAATGGTGGGCTGCCTGCAGCAATGGCCAACACCTGGGCTCACTGGACATTCCCTACCTCGCAGTGCACCTGCTGAGCACAGACATCCTCTCTGAAGAGCCCGGGTGTCCGCAGCATCTCGCCCACACTGCCAAGGCACTGACTGAGGGTCAGAAATAGGTCAAATAATTTTTTATCCAAATTTATGTATGTTTCTTCTGTCATGTTTTCCTGAATCAAGAGGAGAAAAGAAAAAGCATTAGGATTCCTTGCCTTCCTAAGCCTAAATTTTCTGATTTGTTAGTTTACAGCTTCTGTTATACTGTTTTATAATTTGTTGTTTTGAACACTTTGTGAACTAGGTAGAATAAATAAATAAATAAAGATGGTAACTCTGAGCAAAACAAGTTTAAGAAACTCAATGTTAGGCGAGTTGACTACTGAAACGGTATTAAAAGGCAAATCACCAGATGAAGGACTTCCCTACAGGGCCATCCAGGTGGAAGTGTGGTCCCGAGTAAAGCATACTGTCCCTTTTCCCATGGCTCCCTGCCTCCCACATTTTAATGTAGGAGAAAGCGGGTTAATGAAATCAAGTATGGCTTGGAAAGGGAAAAGAAGTCAAGACATCTGAAGGGGTTGACTGGAAAGAGGTACAATATTTTAAAGACAGGAATGGTAGGCACAGCATGGTGACTTTTAATAATACTGTATTATATATTTGGAAGTTAAGAAAGCAAATCTTAAAAGTTCTCATGACAAGAAAAAAATTTTTATAACTCTACATGGCGATGGATGTTGGCTTTATTCACAATATATACATTTCACAATATATACAAATATCAAATCATTGTGGCATACACCTGAAACTAACAGAGCGTTATGTGTCAGTTATAGCTCAATAAAAAAAGATAGGGATAGGCCGTGGAGCAAGGGGCAGTTAGAAGTGTCATTTATGGGCTGACTGTGAGAATTAGGGCCCCCTTAGATATACAACTCCACGGGGGGTGCCTAGGGTTGTGCCATTGTGCCCTGGTGAGTTCGGGAGCCACAGATCTCCTTGTGTTTTAGCATAAGCTATTGGAGCCACCTCTTTTTCTTTACCCACGATCACCTCGAATTCTTGACCAGTTACAAGTAATTTAGAAGCATGCCAAAACTGTAATCAGCCCAATTTGGGCTCCGTTTCCTACTGTCTTCTCTGGTGGATACCTAACGCTACCCAGCACACCATTTCAACATTAAATCAAGTCAAGGTTGGAAATCTTGTCCATACTCCCCTCCTTCCTCACCCTTCCAATCACAGAGCACCCCTGCAGACAATACTAATCAATAATGATCCTTGCTGGGAGGCCTGGGTGGGCACAGTTGTTAAGCATCCACTTGATTTCGCCTCAGGTCATGATCTCAGGGTCGTGGGATCGAGCCCCATGTTGGGCTCTGTGCTCAGCACAGAGTCAGCTTGTCCCTCTCCCTCTGCTCCTTTCCCCCCGCCCCCGCTCTCTACCTCTAAAATAAATAAGTAAATCTTTAAAAAAACAGAACAAAAACAAAACAACAAGAATGAGCCTTGCTCCTGCCAATCCTGGATGAAGGTTCAGAAGCCTTTAACACGGTGCTCTAGGCGGCCACTACCGAATGCAAGATGGCCAAAGAGTTGGCCAAAGAGAGAGATTCTATTTGCAGTTCTAGGACCCATTTCATGATGTATTCTACTATTGAGTCAATAAAGACGATCATGACTAATTCACAGCGTCCTGTTTGATAGCGCCATAAGGAGAATACGTCATGTGACGTTGCTACCTGGGTCAGATTCCTCGCTTCCTGACGCAGGTCTTCCAGCTGTGTGGTGTATGTTCTCAGTTCTTCAGTTGTCGGGTATCTGAAGTTATACACACTCACACTGGGCAGAACACTCATATTTGTGGCAACCTGTATGAAAAAGGGAAGCCTTGTTACAATTTGAGGTCCTGGTGATGTTAATGGGAAACAGCAAAACTGCCTTCACGTGTTACCTTCACGTCAGGGATTCTGCTATCCTGTCCCTTGTCAGAAAACACAGTTAAATCTTGAATACCGTGGACAGCTTTGAAGGGTCATGAAAAGCTTTACTTAGACACTTGCGGGTCCATTTAGATATCAAAATGAGGGAAAATAAACCATCACTTGAAAAATAGAGTAAAATCCTTCAATTTAGTAGCAATACCCGTCATGTTATGAGGTTAGCTGTTTCTCTTCCCATCTATTGGCAGGCCCCCGGTATACAGCCAACTCTTTATTCTAAGAGCACAGTCACCTCCAGGGACGGATTTGCATCTTGAGTTGTTACTGAAAAGCTCAGTAAGTATTAAAAATGCACTGTGACTTTAGAAGAGAGAAAGATTCAGAGTTCATTCCTTTTTCAAACTGGAAAACGAATAAATACAAAGCCCCAGGGTGAGGCGGCATCTGCCTCTGCTTGGGGAAAAGAACTCCTGATGGTTTGTACTGTTGGAAAGAGACCAATATACATGTTACGGTGTGTACAACAAGGAGAAACCAAGACTGAAGCCCTACCAATGAGCTTAATTCAACATTAATAGGTCAAAGAAGGTTCTCGGCAGAATAGAGCTGAGAAGTTCCCACCAGACTGGAGACCTGGGGAAAAGGTGGTAAGCTCTGTCCGGGCAGGTTGAGTGCAAAACCAAAGACAGAAGCTTGATGGCTTGAGCAACAGTGCTATTCTGCTCATGGGCTCCCTGGTTAAAAAGAAATCCAGGGGCGCCTGGGTGGCACAGCGGTCAAGCGTCTGCCTTCGGCTCAGGGCGTGATCCCGGTGTTATGGGATCGAGCCCCACATCAGGCTCCTCCGCTATGAGACTGCTTCTTCCTCTCCCACTCCCCCTGCTTGTGTTCCCTCTCTCGCTGGCTGTCTCTATCTCTGTCGAATAAATAAATAAAATCTTAAAAAAAAAAAAAAAGAGAGAAATCCAGAAGTAGCGGGGGGCAGTATGAATAAAACCTACAATGGCGGTAAGACAGCGTGTTGGTGGAATACAGGTACCACTGGGACAGGGGCGGGCACACTGCAGATTCCAAATTAGCTTTCGATGAATGAATGACAGTAACAGAACACTGTACTGTTTTTAAAGTGTTTTTTTAAAACATATATTATTCATTCCTTTATTCATTTAACATATCGAAACTGAGCCTTGATAACGTGAAGCAGGCAGACATCGTCTTTCTTCCCTTACCACCCAATGGGGAATATAGACAGACAAACGGGCACACAGTATTGTAAGAGCTGCGACTGGGGAAGCTCAGGGTGCCACAGTAGCACGATGGAGTGGCATTTCCTGCAGATTTCCAGGAGGGCCGAAAGGGGCGAGTCAAATGAAAAATGCACTTGGCATCTTCGCTTTCTGAAAATAAACTACTACATGAGGCAGAACGTAGATGTGTACTGAATGAACGTTTGCCGCATTTTCAAAGATAAACGTGCTTATGTGTCATTCCCACTGTGCACCTGCTCGCACTGACCTGAGGCTGCACCTGCTCAGGGAGCGGCAGCCCGAGTCCTGCTGAGAGTCCGTGATGTAGGTACCGCCACTTATCTCCACTCCGGCCCCGAGCCCACAGGACAGAGCCTGGAGCATCGTTCTCGGGGCTTGACGCCCTACTGCTGTTCAGGGAAAACAAAAGGTAAAAAGAATCATCAACATACAGAAATTTTATTACATTCAATGTTTTACAAGTGATTTAAAAAGAAATGTTCTTAATTCTCCCAACCATAAAACTGCTGAACGTCCAACTCTAAAAATGTTTTACCTTTCAGATGATTTCTGAGTTGTATCTTTATCAGGTTGGCAATGCTGGGGCCACATGTTCTTGGCATTAAATTCGATGAATTTGATGAAATCTTTCTGTTCCATTGGCTTTAACTCCAGAACCTATCATGGAGAGAGATTCAAACAGTCCAAAGTTTCCAGTTAGTGCCTGCCCAACAGTTTCTTCTGTTGAGATAATCTCATTTTGAACCACTTCCTAAATTATTTACTATTTCCCTTTCTTGCTTGCTTGCTCTCATTAACTTTTATTTCTCAAAAATCTACTTAAAGCATTCACACAATGACCAAGTATGTATCACAGTATTTATTGCACACATGGAAAATCCCCCCAAAATAGGCCAACACATTTTGAAACAATAGAGAAAGCGGTGTTACAGTTACAGAGGTTAAGTTCACCCGGAAGATACTTGCTTAGTTTGAAATACGATGCAAGTTAATAAAGTAGCCAAGTTAGAGGGTCCCCACCTGCAGAAGGTGAAAGCGAAGCAGCTCCTACAGCCCCGCTCAACACCCAGGAACACCTGCAGATCACACGTTCCATCCAGTCACATAACAAAACACCCCGACGGTAGTTTGGTACTTAGCTTAGTAGTTTGTAGAAAGCTTTATTCCTATTCTTATACCTGTTAAGGGCTGCAATTACCTGTTGCTGCTGGAAATCTTTGTGTCTGCTGAACTGTGGCCTTTCGGTTACAACAGATTCCAATGCAGAAGGGTTATCTGGTTGGAGATCCTTCTGATGCTCTGAAGGTTTCTTTAGAGTGGCAGAATGCTGCAAAACATTTGATGACGTCAGACTATTTTAAAAAAATGACCCACTTTATTTCGGTTCTAATAATGAGGTTACATGATAGAAAAGTTTTATATAAAGTAAGTGATGGTACTTTGTTATTTACTGTAATTACATACTATGATTTCATGTACTTATTTCAAAACAACTGCAAAAACCAGCATATTTGATGATCTGGTCATCTTATTTCGTCAGTGTAATTCATCCAATGAATTACTAAAAGCCAGGAAATGTATCGCTTTTCTGTTTTAAGAACAAAGTAAAAAAACCAAGGAAAGAAAAAAGACATACAGTTTTATGCTTATGCATCCAAATTTCCCTTATGTTCAAAACATTTTTTAAAAAGAGAGAACACATGAGGATGAAAGGGGAACTGTAGGCTAAGTATCTGCAGCCAATCTTATTTAAATCCTCTGAGTAGAAACCACCATCTCCTACGTACAGATGCAAATCTCACATAGTAAGATCTACTCATAGATTCGTATTTGTGTTTATAAATACAGAATTCTTTTAAAGTCACAAGAACACTTGAACTGTATGATACATTGATCAGTACATATATTTGTAAATGAGTAACAAACAGGACCCCAGAAACAGGTTTTACATTCCTGATGTCAAATTTTAACCTTTATAAGAGCTTTGTTTTCCAGTCAACTGGAGTCACAAATTTCCCTTAAAACTTATGTTTCTTTTATGAAGAAGGCTTACACCACCTCATTACTAGCCAGAATGATCAATCCAATCAAACCAACCCAAACCAAACCTGCATCGTCACCAACAACAGCCTAGGCAGGGAAACTGCAAGGTAAGACGGAATCAACAACAGAGTCAATAGGACCATCCCCTACAGCTTTAAGGGGCTTCATTCTTTCTTACTTAGTGTATTTTTCTGTAGCTGTTTCACCACCTCCGCCAGATTCCTTCCTGGTAGCTCTGCATGTCACCTACCCACACACGTCTACACGTGGCTGTGTTTTACCTGGTCTTCGCTGTATTTCTCCTGAAGCATGATCTGGACTTTTTCCAAATTGCACTTCACAGTCTTTAATTTCACGGAAAGAGCTTCAGCCTCCTGCTGAGTGGCCCCACTGTCTCCTGGCCCCCGATCTTTGCAGCTCTCCAGCAGAGAAGCAACCTTGTGCTCGATCTGTGTTAGCATAGCCTAGGAAACAAAATCATTTACGTATTCATGGTTTTGGTCTTGAACAAGCGTTATATTCTAAAATGACTTAGAGTCACTCTGTCAACCTAGTACATGCAACAAGTCTCAGACACAGATTAGAAGGCACCTCGGGAAAACAAGAACAATTTTCACATAATTCCTGAGCTTTTGGACAGGGGTGCAACCAAACCAACCCCAACTTGCAGATGTCACTCTCCAAAATAATCTAAAATAAGTGACTCTATAATTAATTTAGAAAATACAGCTGAATGTATCCAGCATAGCATACTGGTTAAGAACACAGACACTGGCGCACCTGGCTGCCTCAGTCGGAAGAGCACGCAACTCTTGATCTTAGGGTAGTGAGTCTGAGTCCCACGTTGGATGTAGAGATTACTTAGATAGATAGATGATAGATAGATAGATAGATAGATAGATAGATAGATAGATAGATAGATAGATAGATAGATAACAAACTTAAAACAAAAAACACAGACACTGGAAGTCGACTGAGTTCAGATCCCATGTAGCAGCTGGGTAAACCTGAGCCCCTTAGTTTGCATGAATGCGTCTTCAGTCATCTGTAAAATGGGGGTAATAACAGAACTTATCTCCTAGGCTTACTCTGAGGAGTTAAGAGCTAAAGTCCATGCACTCTGGGCAGTGCTTGACACACAGTCTATGCTGACTATTATTATTCTACCCCCTCTCCCCCGAACTTTCCTAACCTTTTCCCGTTGCAATCCGAGTGTTGAGTCGTGACAGAAAAAGAATTTCACAGAACTCTTGGAAGGTTCTTTCCCTTGATCTTTTCTTTCTCTTTTTCAAGTCAAATCAACTTCCAAAATAGCAGATGAAGATGACAGAAGAAATAATTTGGAACCTAAAACACTGAGTCATTGATACAATCGGCCAACTTACACACAGATCTAAAAATACATCAGCTAGACGAAGTAAGTTTCCCTGTAAGTCACCGTCATTGTATTCTTCCCCAACAGATCAAGTGTGCCCTCCTCTGGGGCTCTGAAGCCCAAACGGTCATGCCAACTGGCTGGGCATACAACTCAGCGGCGGTTTTCAGATTCCCATGCCAGCACTGGGATCGTGTGTGCTAAAACTTGCTTGACTAAGAACAAGTCCCACTTTTTGAGATAAATTTAAGGAAAAACTATCCTTAAAACACATTTTCAGGGGTGTGTGGCTGGCTTAGTGGGCAGAGCATGGGACTCTTGATCTCGGGGTTATGAGCTTGAGCCCCACGGTGGGTGCAGACATGACTTAAAAATTTTTTAAAAAATCTCAAAAAACAAAAACAGGGGCGCCTGGGTGGCTCAGTCAGTTAAGCGTCTGCCTTCGGCTCAGGTCATGACCCCAGGGTCCTGGGATCGAGCCTCAGGGAGCTTGTTTCTCCCTCTCCCTCTGCCCCTCCCCCTTGCTCATTCTCTCCCTCTCAAATAAATCTTTAAAAACAAACAAAAACAGATTTTCAAAGAATATATTCTTATAACTCCTCTATCCAAGCAAACTGCTTGTATCCTCTAGACTCTTCTAAGCGTAAACAATATGTAATCATAGATTTTAGAGTGGCTATAGAGTGTACTATAATTTTGTGCTCCCTTTTTCCATTTAGCTGTTTTATACATACTTTTTCACGTGTCCACAGACATATGCTTCGTGAGTCCCACTTCACTAGCTGCAAGTTGATAGTCCATGATTCCTGTAACTTCCTTACTGGTTAAGACTTTAAGCTGGTTCCAGTTCTTCACATTTGTAATTAACACTGCCAAAAATATTGTTCTCCTTTCTGGGTTATTTTTGGACGCTACATTTAAAGTAATGGTGTTATTAGGTCAAATAAGATGGACCTGTTATATGCTGACAGCTGACCTCCCAAAACACTGAGGCAATCGAATAGGATAGCGCATCCAGAGTTTTCTAGGACAATATAATTTTTGCCAGTGGAACATGGGAACAAAACAACAGCTGTTCTGATTCACATTTTTAACAACCGAGGCTGAACATTTCTTCTCAAATATTAGATGACCAAATCTAATTTTTTCCTGACTGATCTGTCTGCGCCTGTCCTTTGGACATTTTCCCACTGGGAACTTTATGTTTTCTTATAGACTCCTGGAAGGTTTTTTATATATTTCAATATGAAGTTGTGCCATGGTTTCTATAAATGAGCCAGAGGTGGCCCCTGTACATTGGTCCCTATGTTGCTTACTTTTTCACAGCAGGCCGGAACCATCAGCTCAAATCCTACTGCCACCAAACTCGAGGTGGGACCCCACATCTGCCCCCTACCGTTAGGACACAACTCTGGGGCTCTAAAATACCCTAGCCTCTGCTACCCTTTGGAACTCTCTGATGTCACCTAGCAAACAAGCCCCTCTGGATTCCCTGCTTCCCTGGGAGTTCCTTTGCCTTCCTCTCCTTCCAGTTGTGGCCCCACCTCCATTTCCTGCCACAGCCTCTGGAAGGGCTCCAGTAGAGAGGGACTTCCTGAGGCCTGGAGCTCCTGCCAAAACGTTGCCCAAAGCAAGCTTGCTGTGTGCTACTGCCACCTTGTGGTTGTGTCTTTCCCTTGATGGCCCCCAAATCCTTGACCTTCCTACAAGGGGCATGAGAACAGGATTCTGGTGGTGATCAAGGGATCAGCATGGGTCTGCCCAGTCAGCAAGGCAATCAATTGGCAAATCTATCCTGGAGGGCGTTAAGTGGCTGGGACTCATCATTTTGAACACCTCAGGTTCAATTTAGCACAACGTTGTTCTGTGCTGTAATATGGTCTTTTCCAGACTCCCCTGTGCCTCATCAGCCAGGCCACATGGTAGTGCCAGTATTTAAGTGAACCTGCCTTTTGGGGTCAGAGATGGGGAGCTGCCTGGGGAAGGAGGCCAGCCTGTTCACCTGGGTACCCCATGAGGCAGGTGCTCGATATTGTAAGACTGTGGGCCTGAGTGGGGAAAGGGGATGACCAAGGATGGGTTACCCCCAATCCCATAATGGGCTATCATGGGAGGAGCTCCCTGTAGCCGGGCCAGTGATTTGGGGGTACTCTCAGAGGAGGTCCTCATTCCTGGTGTCTGCAACGGCAGACAAGCAAGCCAATCGGACCAAGGCTGATCTAACCACCCCTGGGGAAGGCACCTCAGGTATTGTGACACTCGATTATGCTGCGGTGATGTCATCATTCTAGCTTCTCCCTGGAGGGACACAGAGATCCCAACCTTTGGGCCGAGCCAGCAAATGCTACTCAAAATGACTAAAAGCAAGAAGTTTATATTCCTGCCCCCCCACTCTCCGGCAAGAGTACGAGCATTCACAGTAAAATGGCAGCAAATCCCCTTCATGCTGTATTTGCAAGCTTGCAAATCAGGATGTTCCATTTCATTTCAGAAGAATGGAAGTTCTAAGGAACTTATTATGAATACAAATGACAGCATTTATTGAGCACTATCTATATACTTGATACACCTGACACTGGTTCTTGTACCTTATCTCATTTAACCCTGACGAAGTCCTATGAGATAACCGACCACATGAGGAAAATGAGGTGGAAAGCTAACGTCCCCAAGTTCATAGTTAACGTGACGGAGCTGGATCTGGACTCTAGATTCCGAGCTCTTACCCACTATTGTCTCTCCAAATACTCTGCTTCCATCAATTTCCTCAAAGAATTACCCTGAGAACAAAAACTTGAGGCCAAGATAAACACAGGGGTCGGAGTAACAGGAAGAAACACACTGTTGCTTTAAGAGAAAGTCACCCAGTCTCGGAAGGTGATTGGTGAAGAGGCTGGCCATGAACTCCAAGCCATCAGCCTTACCTGGCACCCTACCAGCTGCTGTTCCACCAACTGCTGCATGTCTGCATTTAATGTTTCCGGCTCGAATGCCACGTTGGCTTGGTGCAGCCACAGCTCCAGCTCGGCCACCTGGGTCTTGCAGGCATGGAGGATTTCCGCAGGCTTGGGCCTCGATTTCTCCACCGTGGCCTCAAAAGCTCCTTGCTCGTCGGAAAAGCCCGGAGCGGCAGCCTTGAGAGGAGGCGTGGCACCCTAAGATAAATCCAAAGATAATCCAGCAGTGAAAAGCCACGGCACCCAAAGTTTTCAGATTCGAGCTTGCAAAAACCTGCGAACTTCCAGCATTTCCCCCAGTTAAAAGAAAACAAATAAATAAGGGCAGAAGTAAGAAAGAAAAGAAAAATGCACCTCCACACGCATAGCAACAATCACGTGACCTGGTGCTCCAGGTTTCCAAGCAGCCGCTCTGCATGTACACAGGTGGTGTTCCCAGGCGCAGAGGGCGCAAACGGGCTCGCAGTTCATTAAGCAGCGAGTGGGCCCCAGGAGGCAGGTGAGTGTGAGTGAGAGGGTGTGCGTGTGGGTGTGTGTGCCTGAAACTTTGCAGCGAATTGGCCAGTGTTTGAATTTGTGCGACACATGATTAAGCAATGCTTACATTGCTGTGAGCTCTGATCAAACAGGAAAAAAAGGCTCTTTACACACCAGCTGGGATACAAGGAAATACGCCACGCACTTAACAAGTAGATTTTAAAGTATTTTGGCTTTTTTTCCCCCTAACGTATATGCTATTACTCATCTAAATTTCTCCCTATTAAAACTTTCAATGTGAGTCAAGCAATGAACTTCAGGTAAGCTGGAGTAATCTAGGGTAATCTGGAAATTTTTCTCCTATTCTTTGGAGGGAATCCCGGAAACTGCTTTTCACCGTCTAGATACTCAAATATTACGGAGTTAAGGACTGGTGCTTATACTATAGTATAAGAAAGCATAATGGAAGATGTGTTCTTATTGAAACACCTCGGTTGCTTATCGATCCAAAAGAAAAATTTCTTTCAGATACCAAATTAAGTATTCTATTAATAATATATTAGATATTTCCAGGGCAACTGGGTGGCTCAGTTGATCAAGCATCTGCCTTTGGCTCAGGTCATGATCCCAGGGTCCTGGGATGGAGTCCTGCATCGGGCTCCTTGCTCGGCGGGGAGCCTGCTTCTCCCTCTGCCTGCTGTTCCCCCTGTTCATGTGCTCTTTCTCTCTGACAAATAAATAAATAAATCTTTTTAAAAAATATATTAGATATTTTCAATTTGGAAGTAAAAGAAGATTTCATACGCAGATATGTATGCTTCTCATGTACTTTTCCAGAATATGGAAAGATTATATCGACCCTTCTAGAGAAATTCCTTTAGGAATTTGTGTTTTGTTCTGCAAAATTACTGATCTCAATATTTTACTGATTATGATGAAATATGACGTTTTCTATATAAGACTTCGCTAACTACATGTTTACAAAATCGTTCACAAATGTATAGCCTAAACTCAACTCAAAGGCGGAAAAATTCCCAATGTCTACAGAATTGTGTTTAAACATGAACTTTCAGTACAAGAAAAGTAAACAAAATGGGCAAGTGGCAACGACAACATGCAGGGTGTGAAAATATTCATTTTTCCCACACATGGTGAGTATTAGCAAAGCTGGCTTCGCAGGGGCGTCTCTGAGTTGCATGTGTTCCCCTTGACCATCTAATAACTTCACACATATTTGCTCTTTACTGACAAAACACTGTTTCTCCCTTGCCTTCGTCAATATTTTTTTCAAGAATCCCCTTCCTAAGAAAGTTTTCCCTTGCCTTGTGTTTCTCTGCACAGTTGGGGGGGGGGGGCTATACATGGGAGTCACCTGGTTTCAATTTTCATTTTTAATCCAGATTTCGTAAAAAAGCAACAGTTGTGTGATTTTACTGCCAGACACCAACTGCTAGTCAACAGATTAATTATTTTCTAGTTTTCAGATATTGCTGTATCTTAGCGGCAACGATTCTGGGATCCTCTTTTTTGTCACCTGAGATAACAATTGTTAATATTAACTAGTCTGTGATAACAGATTTACCATCGACCTTCTTCATTTATTCAAAAACATTATTGGAGCACCTACCATAGACCACACACGTTTCTTAGTGGCAATACTGAATTTCTTTCCTTTTTCACTAACTCACTGAATTAATGAGAAAACAAGGAAGTTGGATAACTAATCTGGGCTTTATTTGCTAGTTATCTGAAACTGAAGAGAATCCAAAGGTGAACGGAAGAAAATAAAGAATATTTGCAACCATAGAAACTGCAATTGCTAAAGGTGGCCTGGGAAACCTGCCAGTAACCAGTTCACCCACCTCTTTTTATAGTCAGAGAAACCCGAGTTCATTTAACGCTTAAGCAATTCACCCACCTCCAATTTCACCACTTGGCCCCTGAGAAGCTCAGGCCCACATCTAAGTTACTTGCCTGAGGTCACACAGCTCTGCAATCTTTTAATTCAGAGTCTACAGTTCTCTCCACAGCCACACCGCTGCTAAATATCTTCTCTAAATGATAGCCCCAAATTTTAAAAGCAGAAATGATTTAAGTGAGTGTTTTATGATTGTGCATTTTGGGGCACTAAAAAGTATCACCACAAGTATTTCTTGTTAAAGAAAAGTATGTCATCACCACGTAACTGTAAATTAATAATACCCAACCCTTTATTGGGCTCTGGGGCCAGGCCACCATGCTAGGTGACACACACATCCTCTCATTATTTCCCATCACAAGCCCTTATTATTCCCAGTGTATGGATGAAGAAACTGAGGCATAGACAGTTTATCCAAACCACCTATGGTCACCCAACTAATAAGTGGAACCAGGATTCCATCCTTGATTTCATTACGCCTTGGGGTCTACAAGTCCACATTCTTCACGTGACGTCGCCAATGCTCTAGCATCCAAGTTAGGCTCTCACTTATGTCACACACTGTTTGGTCTCCGCATCAACACACCACTGATCTAAGTAACAGGATTTAATTAAAATGCAGGCTAATTTTCTAGCGGTGGCTCTATTTCACGCCAAAATACCAATGCTTTAAATTTACTCCTTAACATTTTACAGTCAATTCTATAAACATCTGCAAGTCTCCCCCGCCAGCACCACCACACGCACACTTGTTACGTAAGTTACAGCTACAGAAGAAAGAAGTAGTTGTTGGTGGAAAGGCTAGTTCACCCTGACAAATGGCCAGCAAGCGATCAAGCCTTCCTTGCTCTGCACCACGCTTACTTTCTAGGTCAAGACCTGATGGCAGATCTTCCAGTTCTCCAGCCTGACAGCCCATATGAAGATGTTAAAGTTCACAAAGAACTCTTTGCTCGATATACAAAGTATTCCAAACACAGAAAGCTTGCCAGGTACCTGAGTAGTCTGCGTGTTACCGGCAGGGACTTACCTCCTCTGTTTGGCTGGGACTCAGTGAATCTGGTGCAAGAATTTGTGCCATAGGATTTTCACATGTGCTTATTTTCTCAGCTGCTTCCTGTAAAGAAAAGAACCAGAGGTCCAGAAAACTTCCTGCCCTTGCTGCCATGCACTAGCTCATTTTACATATCACCTGGGTGCAGAAATGTCCAGAAAAGTCAGGTGCATTTAGAGAAAAGTTGGTTCATTAGGGAAAAAGAAAAATCAGCTTCCTCAGGTTTGTCTTTATTTGAAAGACTTAAATTTTCCAAAGCTCTCTAGTTAATGAGGAACATACAAGGAAATCTACAGAATTCTGTATTTAAGTGGATTAATAGGAGAACTAAAATTAAATGAAATTATATGATAAAGGCCACCTTTCAAACAATAGGGGAAAAGATTAACTTATTAAATTTGGGAACTATTCAGGTATTTCATGAAAAAGTATAACCAAATCCTTGTCTTACTCCTAATAATGGATTCTAATTGTATCTACTATTTGTTTATTAATTAATTAATTTTTAGTGAGCATGTGAGTGGGGAGGAGAGAGGGAGAGAATCTTAATCAGGCTCCACGCCCAGCATCGAGTCCAACACAAGGCTCCATCTCATGACCCTGAGATCATGACCTGAGCCAAAATCGAGAGCTGGACGCTCAACCAACTGAGCCACCCAGGCGCCCCCTGTACCTAATATTTAAATGTAAAAGTTATACCATAAAAATTCTTAAAAAAAAAAAAAAAAGAGTGAATCTTTTTCTAATCTAGTGGTGGGGAAGGACTTTTAAAGCATGACAATAAAGGGAAAGAATGTTAGTATTAGCAACATAAAAAAAATAATGTTTACCTTAAAAAGCATCATAACCTAAGTTAAGAATGAAATAACACACTGGGATAATAGCTTACAATGTGTTAATATCCTTAATATATATCCTTATAAGTCAGTAAGGAAAATATCAAACCCTATGTAGAACAAAAAGTCAAATGGCAGGAACAAGCAATTCATAAAAGAATACGAAAGCGGGAGCGCCTGGGTGGCAGAACCGGTTAAGTGTCCAACTCTTGGTTTCAACTCAGGTCGTGATCTCAGGGTCATGAGATCAAGCCCCATGTCGGGCTCCTCACTCAGCAGGGAGTTTGCTTCAGACTCTCTCTCCCTCACCCTCTACTCCTCTCCCCTTCCATGTGTGTGTGCATGCTTTCTTTCTCTCTCAAATAAATAAATCTTAAAAAATAAGAATACAGAAGCCAATGAACAAAGAGATATTCAACATTCTTAGAACATAAATGTAATTTAAACCACTGGATAAGTCTGGCTAAAATTGAAAATAACCCATCTCAGTCTGGTGTCAAGAAAGAGGCATTTCCATGCATTCCTGGGAGGAATAAAATTGATACAGTCTTTCGAGAGGGCAAACTTTCTAGTTTGATAATGTGTGTCACACCTTAAATGGATGTATACTTTGATCCAGCACTCCCACTTATTGGGTTAGCCACGGTTCAACAATGGGAAAATGATATATACCCAAATAATTAACATCATGTGTCTGGAAAAGTATAATTGACCAATCTTGATTGTTGTACTTACAAGCTGCATGACCTTGGACAAGTTAACTGGGACTCTCTGAGCCTCTGAATAGAAGCTACCTCACTCACGCATGTGATCACTAAACAACATGACACATATATAAAGCATCAAGCAGTTACTAACAAAATGTTACTTTGCAGCTTCTTATACTGAAAACAAGAGCTGCTATTAGAAAGATATGAACCAAGAACTAAAAGTAAAGCTTAGACAAAATTGGAAAGGGAGGTCAGGATCATGAGAGTCTGAAAAGGCTAAAAAGAATGCATTTTCCTTAGCAGATAATCAGAATCCACTAAAGATTTCAGCTTCGTGGTAATGGTTTTAGGAAAAAATCATCAGTTACCATTATATAAGATGTACTCGGAAAAATAACCGGAGGCTATAAACCCAATTAGAAGACTGCTCCAAAAGTCCAGGGCATAAGTCACAACTGCCCGGAATAGGATGATGGCAAAATCATGGGAGGAGAGGACGAATGTACAGATTGAATGGACATCACTTGGCCACTGACTGCACAGGGAAGGCAAGAGGAGTGAGGTGCCTAAGATGACTCTGAAGTCTGTCTGAGACTCTGAGAAAATAGTGGTGCCATAAACAGACACTGAGAAATTAGAAGAACCAGTTTTGAAGGAAGTTGGTAAAATGAGTCTGAGATGAAGAAAACACAACCAAAAAGAGAAATCTATCAACAAGTTAGAAATGTAAAACAGACTTAAAGGAGAAGTCAAGACTAGAGGCTTGATGTGGGGATCACTGGCACAGGGGGACTACCAAACCTATGGGAGGAGATAAAACTGCCCTGAGGGGAATGAGAGAAGGAAGAGGACAGAACACTGGGCAAATGTCCACCATCATGTGGGTGGGGCGAGAGAAGATGACAGAGGAGGGGCTGCAGGTAGATGAGACAAGAAAGCACAAAATCAAGAAAGTCAAAAGATCAGGGTACCTGGGTGGCTCAGTCAGTTAAGCATCTGCCTTCGGCTCAGGTCATTATCTTAGGGTCCTGGATGAGCCCCCCCACTGGGCTCCTTGCTCAGTGGGGAGTATGCTTCTCCTTTGCCCTTTGCCCCTCCCCAACACCTGCACTCTCTCTCTCTCCCTCTCTTCCTAAAAAAAAAAAAAAAAAAAAAAAAAAAATCTTAAAAAAAAGAAAAAAAAAAGGAAAGTCAAAGGATCCCTGCATTTCAGGAAGGAAGAGATGCTGATAGTGTCTAATGCTGGAGAGACCAATAAGGATTAGGACTCATAAAAGGGCACTAAAATGATGTTCCAGAAGTCAATGGCAGTTTAAATATAGCCAAGGGCAAAACTTTGATTATAATAGGGGTCAAAGGTGAGGAGCCCCAAGTAAAGACTTTTAGCCATGAACAAGAGGAAGCACAGTCATTGACCCAGGAAGCAGGATCGAGAAAGTCAATGCATTAAAGTAACATGCTGAGCCCAGTACAGGACATAAACACGTGAAAGATAAAGTTCTTGCTGTTGGCCAAACCGTGTCCGTGTGTGCATAAAAATGTGGTAAGTCCTAACTGAGGTTCAGAATGCTATCGGAATGAAGGGGAAGTGGAGGCTTCTTGGAGGAGGTGGAAGATGAGAGGGCCCTGGTGGCTGAGCAGGTTGTCTACAGGCGGGCTGGGAGAGAAGGGCATCCCGGGGATGCAAGGCAGTTTCTGAAGGCAGTCTGGGCTTTGGGATGCTCGGCTGGTTTGGAAGGGCGGAACCACGAGGGAGAAAACTTGCGGAGATGGGGAGACCGACTACATCTGAGATAGAGAGGTGCAGTCTGGAGCTGCAGGGAGAGGCAGAGCCTGGTGCTGAAGTTTAACAAAAAGACAGGCCTGGGGGCTGGGGGGCGGGTCCAGCCCTGGACAGAGACAGGAGCGGGAGGCATGCTGGGATGTTTCAGAAACAAGGGGAAAACATCGTTTTCACATTAGTTTATTATGATTTTCTAAAGTGAGGGCATTTGCCCTCTAGTCTGAGAGGCTGGAGATTTGGAAGGTCATAAATAGCAAAATGATATTAATACACATTAATACACATTATACACTACCTTATTCAAAAAGAGGATTATGGAGAGACTCCTCCCCCAACTACCCCCAGAAGAGAGGTGGGTTAAATGCCTTGAAACACTACGGTAAATCTTTTAAAGAGGGGCTCCTTTGAGTTATCTGTTTTGTTAGTCTCAATTCTCACATACGGAGTTCTCAGAAAATACTCTCCTATGATCACTGAGTACACAACGGAACTGCAAATAAGAAGTACTTGGCTGTTTCTGGATTTGTGCAGAGGTAATGGTGAGAAACTTAGGTTCCCTCCCTAAGCAGTCTTTCGAACAAATCCTTTGGACTTACTTTATTTACTATCCCTGCCAGCCCCCAACCAGCAGAGTATTATGCCCAGTATTACCTGAACGATGGTTCCAGAGGACGAGGATGCTCCATCTTCCCCCATGTCCCTGTCAGGCTTCCAGAGTGAAGACCAAGACCCAGAAGACGGCTCTGCTTTCTTATCTCCATTCTAACACAGTAATCAACTGATTAGCAAAGAAGGAATTTCCTACCATCCTACTCATCTCTCTTGTAAAACTCAGTTTACCAGGCAGGATAACTGCAGCCCTTAATCCCCCACCCCCTCTCTGTTTCACCTCTTTCTTTGGCTAACTAAATCATAGGAGTCCAAATGTGGTTGCTCGTTCTGAAGCCTAGACGACCTTCTGAAAAGGTGGAAGTCGGCTCACATCACTCAAAAAGGATCTTTAAAGTGGCGCTTTCGGAATTTAATCTGCTTTGGTACATGTAACCTTAAATGCTATCTTTAAGTAACGGCCTGATGAACATATGTTTCTGCTGTTGCTGAAGACAAAAAAGTGACTATTATAAACATATCAGCTCAGAGGCAAACATAGGTCTTCAGCTGGAATCACACTGCCGTGCACTCTGTTCTCACTTTCCTCTGCCGTGAGGGGCATAATCAGATGACGAAGTTGTCTGGTGGTCTGAGTGTACCATGAGCCTATGCTCTCCCTTGTCCTACCACTCAGGTCCATGCTGTCCCAGGCTACAGGAAAGCACGTGGTTCTGCTTGACAGTGGAGCTATTTAACAGTTCATGCAATGAGCAGGGAAAGTGTCCAGTGGTTACATGTGAGACATAAAGATGATGAATTGCTGCAATTTTCTTCCTTTGGGCACAAGACCCATCATAACTTCTGTTTGTACAGCAGGAAATGGAAATTGATACCAGGAAAGATAACTGTCCATGTCTCCTTCAACCCGTTCTCAGGACACAACTCTTTATATCGGCAGTGCTGTTTCAGACTAACAAAGTAATTCAAATCCGGAAAAATAAAGTTCTACAAAACACACTAAGAGTGCCAACCAAACAACACACCCTCCAAACTTCCGAGAATGTACTCAGAGGTCAGGATACGACCAAGAACTTCACCTCCTCCCCTACACTAGCAAGTGTGTCTGAGTTAATTTCTCCCACTCGGCAGGAGGCGGGCTTCGATGCACTTCACGTTAATAACGTGGGAGGACGGCTTCAATCCCCCTTATAAAACATCGGCGTTACATTTTAAAATCCTTGTGTTTCTATTCATTTCAAGAGCTTCCCACTGAACTGAACGTCTTTTAGAGGTTTCGGTTCTCACAAAACGTAATGAGAAAATCACGCTCCTTACTTCGCTCTTCAGGGAGCTCTCTTCCGCCTCTTCCGTGAGCGCCGGCAGGAAGGACAGGCCACCGGTTTTGTTCCCCTGAAAGGCACAGCACAAACGCTTGTAGCCGGGCTGTGTTCAACATCATCGGGATCCTGGCCCGGCTGCGCTTGTACGTAGCTCATTTTTTACTCACTTCATTCGAGAAGCCCACCCGCCCACCCACATAGCATCTTCCAGCTCCTCCAGCCAAACAGCATGACTCGGTCAAGTCTTCCATCACCTTCACCCGCACTGCTCCCTGTGGCCCCTCACCCAACAGTTCAAAATGGGATCCACGAGTGTGGACTCCGAGTGGGCTTAGAGTGGGGCCGGGTACATTTTGACTTTGCACTGATCTGACTCGTTAGGACGAAGATCCTTCAGGGGTGGCTCCCACCCTCCTGCCCGTGGAATCCCATACACACCTCAAATAAGCTGGGCCTAAGAATTCCAGGTGGAGTCCAGAACCGACACACCCCGAGGATTTATAGTCCCTAGTGACCCATCCAGGCAGTCATCTCTCTACTTTTAAAATTCCTACAGGCCATCAACCTAGATGCCACAGGCTTTTCAGGTGAAAAATAACACCATCTAATACTCCCATGGGGAGCGGGACCCACATTAGCCCGAAGTCCTACCCACCTTCCACTGAGAATCCCTCTCAGCCTCTCCCTCCTCTTCTGCTGCTCGGGCTGACGGCATTTCTGGCTCGAATGCCTGCTGATCTTGCTGTACGTGCTGGTGAAGGGCCAGTATGGCCGCCTTCAGGTCCACCAGCAGGTTCTCCTTCTTCTGCTTCAAACTCAGAATCTGCTTTTCCATACCTTCGACATCTCCCTGTGCAGAAAGAGTGTGTGCATTGCTGTGGGCCGTCTGAGGCTCTGCCTGCCCCCCGAGCTCGCATCACTGGGTGTAAGGGATGATGACTGCTCTGTGCTATCCGGTGTGCAGAGCCAGGAGTGAACGCCTGTCACGGTACAGCTCCTCCCGACCCTGGCTGCGTTTCCGAACGACCTGGCGAGGGTTCGTAAGCTCCACTTGTAGGATGACTTGGCTTCACGGGACACTTGGTCCATCACTTCTCTGGGGGTCAAGCCAAGGTTCAGAGATTTGTCTGAGCTCTGTGGGGGACCGTGATGTGCAGCCAGGGCTGGGAGCCACCGCTATGGTGGCAAAAGGACTGAGAGCCAGAATCCCCAGGGTCAGGGCCTGGGAAGTTTCCCGGGAGATTTGTAAGCAGACTAACATTCGGGAACCACTGAGAGAAAACAAGGTGAGGAATCTCACACCTCCATGATTGCTTCTGAAGCTGTCTTTTCTATTACCGAATTTATTTACTTTTTCTCACAGTTTCCTACAAAATGGGAGTAAACAAGCAAATACAGGTAGTGTGACTGCACTAACTTACCATGGGAATGATGGACACCTGATTCGAAGTTTTACGACGTTACTTTAAAAATGTGGATGATTGATGGGTGGGAATAAAATGCCTTCTACGAGGCACAAGTGCACTTGCTCACCGTCCAACTACGACAAACACAGAATTACAGAAGCCTAGATTTGGAGGACATGGCAGGTGTCTAATCTAACATCCTCCTCTCTTAACCCCCCTGAAAAGCGTCATTCCACCTCTGCCCGAGCCTTGCGGTGAGTGCTGGCCGCATCCAAAGACAGCAACCTTATCAGCAAACCTTCCCGTACTGGCATTTATGTTCCTAATATACTCCTCAAACCCCGGCTCATTTGTTCATTCCTTCCTTCCTTCTTTCTTCCCATCCATCGATCCATCCATCCTACAAACATTCACAGAATCGTTAACTTTTTTACACAGAAGCCCACTGTGCCTCGGCGCAGAGGTGAGAGTGCTGAAGCCCAGAGAGGTGATTTTTCCAGGGCTGCCGCTAGCCAGTGACGGAGCACAGACCCGGACGCCCTGACACCCACCCCCACGGCCCTTCTGCAGCTGCACACATTCTGACACCAACAGCCCTATTCTGTCTGAAGCGAAACTTCCCTGAGTGCCTTAGGAAATGATAACTAAATTAAATAGGAGTTGGCAGTGCGGTGTGTCCATTTTCAATACACTAAACTTCAGAGATCTAATGCCTCCCAACAGACGTGATACTACAGCCATTAGAATAACCCTATGAGAAACAGAACAGTCTGCACACCAGCCTTATGGAGGCACAGGAGGGCACAGAGCAGCCATTCTCAAAGTGGCATCTGCAGACCCCGGGGATTCCCACCCCGTGAGGTCAAGATCATTTTCATAATAATACGAAAATGTTATTTGCCCTTTTCACTCTGCTGACATTTTTCACTATAAGATGATACAAAAGCAATGGTGGGTAAAACTACTTGCACTTCATATAAATCAAGGCAGGGACATCAACTATATTACTAGATTCTTCACTATCATGTGCTCAACTGTAAAAAAAAAAAAAAAAAAGAAAAAAGCCAGTTTTGTTTAAGAATATCCTTGATGAAGAACATCCATTTTTAATATTCTGCGTGACAAGGTGGAAAGCATGCATACGGCACTTCCGCTGTGTGCCAAAGTATGATGATGGAGGAAAAGCTCTGAGTGATTATTTAAGTTTTGAGCTGAACTACGCATTTTTTCCATAAAATGATATTTTTTACTTAGAAAAAACAGCTGCTAAACTAGACCTACATAGAAATATTAACATATTCTTCTGAAAAGATAAATATTAATATTAATAACATTTTTTTTGTATCAACTACTGAAATGTTGACATATTTGGAGGATCTATGTAACTGGAGAAACAGTATTTTCCAAATGATCAAGCATGATGTCATAAAACTCCACGCAGTTAGAAGATCCACTCAAAGTACGAAGAGGCCAATGATCTTAATACAAGAGCAGAAAAAGTTCATTGACATGGCTTTGGATTCCATTTAACAACAAACCTGTGAGTAACTTCTATTTGCTGGACCTTAGTTTCAAAGAATGTCCACAATTATCCAAAAGCGTTATTAAAATATTCCTTTCTTTTCCAAGTACATGCTGTTGAGAGGCTGGGTTGTTTTTACATACTTCTAACACAAGTACATACCTCAACAGATGGAATGCAGAAGCAGACGAGAATCTAGCTGTCCTCTACCAAGTCAGACATTTAAGAGATTTGCAAAAATGTAAAACAAGGTCACTCCTCTCACTACATTTTCTTTTGGAAACTGTAACTTCTTCCGTAAAAATATGTTATTCCTATCAACATGTAATGGGTTTATTATTGTTATTTTAAAATAAACTACTTTTACATGTCTGAGTTTTAATTTCTTTCTCTATCAATAGATAGAATTCATATAAACCAAAGCTCTTTGGGGTCCTCGCATTTTTAAAAGTAATGGGAAATTTAACAGATTTATAATACTGAGTCTTTAATGCTGAGTCTGCCTTACGGAGTTCACCGCCTAATAGGTATGTCCCCTTAGACTCCTAAGTAATTTGCTTTAGACTTCCAGCTAGCAAGTGTCATAACCTGGTTTTGAATACCATAGCATTCACCTGCCCAAATCAACTTGACAGTAGGATAAAAGCAACTCTTTACAACACTTGACACACAATCAGATTTCTTTTTGGGTTATGTAATACTAATTCAAAAACAAAGACTAAATAAAAAAACCCCTAGCAGTAGAGGGTTAATCTGCACACAGAATATTGCTAACTATGGTATATGGAACTACTACGTAGTATATGAAACTCTTCATTACAACAGCGTTCAGGGTCTTTACCTTAAAGCCCAGCCCACCCACACTGCCTGGCCCATCTCAGAAAGCTAGATGGAAAGTCAGGTTGTCCAAATATCCTGTGTTACATCAGCTTCTTCAGTAGAAGAGCAAATTCAGACCCAAATGCACCTCTTTTATGACATAGGAATGGAAAGTCAATATACACATAATATACCTTCGTTTGGAAGAGAGAAGGAGGAACCACACTGTACCATCCCAAAGGCTTCCAGACACCAACGGCTTAGTGATTGTTGAATGAACTGCGGGGCAAATAAAGAGACATACCTGTACTTGTGTCAGGTTGGCAGCTTGGTCTGGTGATAGACATTCATGGGAGAACTCAGCTGAATAATTATTTAAGATGTGCTTCAAATTTTCTATGTCTTCATTGCATTCGTTGGTCTGTTTTATGACGATCTATAAAATGACCCCCCCAAAAGAAGAATCTCTGTCATAATCTAAGGACTGGATTCACGGATTACTTCCAACGTCTATCCACACAAGTTTCAATCGATTACAACACACACACACACATACACCCACATAGGTTGCAATAGAAAACGGTAGCCTAAATACAGAGAGAAATGTTCATAGCGCTGGCACCCGACTTTCTTGCTCTACTAAATGCCAGGACACCTTGGGCAGTGCTTGGAGTACAAGCACAAGACACGCCTTTGCTCTTAAGTATTTCCGGTCTAGTGGGCTTATTCTGGGAAGCACTTTATGGCATGTTAACATAAAGTTGCCAAAATTTTATGAAACTACTGATATGTCATACGCGCTCTTTTAATGCATGCCCCATGTGATGCTTTCCACATAGAAAGGTGACATTACTGATTCAGATCTCTGATCTGAGAGATGATGAATTTTCCCATTCCAGCCACAACCTCACCCGGTAGCCCTTGGGATCGGTGATGTACATTTAATGAGTAAGAGGTTGACGGTTCAAGAGCAGTCTGAGTTTGTAGGAGGAAAAGGCAAAATTAACCAGAACAACACATTGCATCTAGTGTTATGGAAGTAGTGAAGCTCAAACCTATGTGCACTAAACTGTATGATCAAAGTGTGATAGAAAAGATAAAGTATAGCTATTTCCTTGGTATGCTACACAATGAAGCAAAATGCCTTTTAAAACTTCAAAGTTTCTGGCCAACATAGAATTCTTCCTTGTATTTTCTTTAATAGTTAATCATAATTTTAACTGTGGGCTGGAAATAAATAACTATGTTCACTGCACACACCTGTTCCCCAGCCCTCGATAATGAGCTACATCCTATTACCCACTGCCCCCCCCCAAAGTAATTTGTCTTGTTTTCCACAACGAGGGCACTTACAATATCCAAAATAGAAAGTAAAAGAAATGTACCATATTCTAATGATTTTCATTACCACTGGCTTACCTAATTTTGAAATATATGAGATGACATCTGATTTCCACTTACACAGTAACATGGAAAATTTTAGCAGCACAGTTTAAGACCTAACTTGGCACAAAATATAATTGCCGCTTCTACTTCCCCCCTTCTCATCCCATGAAGAAGCCACTTTAAACCATAGTTACAACTGTTATTTTCTTTTTCTGACCAGGAAACCAATAAAGCACACACACACACAAAAAAGATTAAAAAGAGTAGATCAAATTTTATATGTCTTTCTGTTTTCTTCTCTTTATCATATTAAAAAGTAGTACACGAGTGCCCAATCTTTTTTCTCCCTGTGGGTGTTAGGAAATGACATCTGCTGCTCAGGGGCCAGGACAGAGAGAGATTCTATGAGCTAAGACTCAAACCAGAGGTCATAACATCTTCAAATCTTAGGAGAACCCAGAGTAGCCAGCTAACTGGGAATGAAATTTAAGAGGGACAAAGAGCAGCTTTCTCCCTACAATCAGGTGGTGGTTGGGAAGGAGGGAAAAAATAACCTTTTCTCCTGCCTCGAGCCATCTAATCAGGAAAAGCTGGGGGGGGGGGTTAGGGTGGGATCTACCAATGGAGTTGAAAAGTCTGTGGAATTTAAGGCTCTTTCAGCAACTTTCCGTTCTTGTGAAAGTGGTTGTTAATCTAGGAATGCAAACCAAAGAAAAATGTAATTTCTATCTAATAATGGTTCCTGACCTGGGCCTGGAGATAATAAAAACGTAAGAATTAAAAAACAAAACAAAACAAAACAACAACAACAAAAAACACCCTCTGGGGAGAGGCTGAAAGATGCCATCGGTTAGAAGGGAGAGACCCTGATACGGAGAACGAATGATACCAGGAGTCTAGAAACTCAAATTCTTATCTTATTTGCACACAAATGAATCTGGACATAAGTTAACTCAGTGGTCTTTCAGCAAGTCATCTCACCTTCTGACTCTAGTCTCCTTATATGTAAAAATAAGGATGGCAAAGTGCCTCCTCTATCTATCACATGTGGAAGAATAAAATGAGATGATTAGTAGGAAAGTGACTGAGATGCATAGAGAGATTATTATGGTGCTGGCTACCGTAAGGGTCTCATGAGATTGCAAATGCACCGCTCAGGTTCGAATCTCTCCCCAGAGCATTTACTCGTGGAGCTCTTCAATAACTGTAGGATGGAGTCAAACAGATTGTAACTATGCTTTCGTGCCTTTGACCGAACAAGGATAAGAACTGAGAAGAACTATCTTAGCCCCATTTGAGCAATAAGATAGTCTCTTTTATCAAATGTCCCCTCCTGGATAATAATACCAGAAGAGACATAAGGAATCAGCGAAGACAGCCTCCTGCAGTCATGGGAATCTCACCGACCCAACCATTAAAACCGAAAACAAAACCAGCTTTTGCCAAACATTTTCAGCCAATAAGTTGGCCGTCGCCATCATAAACTGCTCACCTTTAATAATTCATTTTGTTCCTGAGTCACCCTTTCCAACAGTTTTACATCTTGTAGAAGCTGATTTGTCCGCTGAAATGCAGGCAGACGTTTCATTCCTGTCTGGGGCCACCGCAGTTCCACTTGGTAAGACACGAGTTCAGCAACGGCTTTCTTCATGGGACGTATGTTTTCAAGTATGACCTTAATGGTATCAGATAAGCGTGGTACATAAGTGAAAAGAAACGGCCACTGCTGAGTCTGTTCAAATTAAAATACTGTGTGGTTTAGTCTTTATAGTTTTGATTTTTCAAGCATTTCCTTGGCTCAGACTGCAAAGAACTCTCAGATCACTTGTGACTCGATAGCTAAAGGTCTCAGGAAAGAAGGCCTGGGGCAAGAGTAACCCGCCAGCGCTGGGTTCTGCGTTTGGACCACCCCTACCTTCCTTTTCTCCCCCCTCCCTCCCTCTCTGCAGAACTGGGGCTTTGTTTTGTGTCACCAGGCGGTGAGCGAGCTACGCAAGGGCCAAGTACGGCCTCTGACGTTCAGAGCAATTGTGCCTGGCATGGGGCTTCCCACAGGAAGCTCTCAAGAAATGCCTCTTGAATTGAACGGTCCTGCTACATTTCCGAAGTCCCAAAAGGATAATTACATTTTGCTTGAATGATATCTGCTCCATAAAGATCTGGACTGATACAATCCTGGGAGGTATCAGAACTTCCATGTCACAGGAAGGAACTGGGTGTACAGAAGTTCGAAGACCCAGAGGAGGTCCGACTGTAAGAGGCAGCGCTGGGAGCAAAGTCCAGGCCTGCCTGATTCCAAAGCACAGGCTCCTAACCGCGAGGCTGAGAGGGAATCCACGTCTGTATGCTGTTTAGTATGTCCCAGATCCTGTGCTAGGGGCTCTGTATACACCGTAATTGTCCAGTATAATCACCACAATACCAATGGCAGATATGAAAGAGAATCCAAGAAACTTTAACTAATTGCTCAAAGTCACACAGCCCGTAAGCAGTGTAGTTGGGTCTAGAACCCGGTTCTCTTGACTTAGAGACTCAAGCTCCTGAACTATTAAGCACCAGGACTGGACACTGAAGGCAAAACTCCCAAACGTTGAAATTTTCAGAAGAAATGAAAAAAAAAAAAAAACTATAGGAAAATTATCTTTGTACAGACAGTATGATTTAAAACATGATATTTATTGTCATTCCTATTTCCCAACTTTATTTTGCTATTACTCTAGAAAGATTAAGCACTTTTTATCACATCATATTATTACATATTTAAAAATAAACATAATAAGTATTATGAGAAAATGTTTTTAATTTTAATCCATGCTTCCTTACCTCCCCATGCTTAAGATGTTCTTCCGGTGAAAAATCAAATATTTCTTTTGATAAGAGGATAGCTTTGATTTTTGAAACTTTTTTCTCTATTGATTTTACTTCAGTTTCGACAGCAACCACATCCTAGAATTTCAGAAACAAAAACTCTCATGCAGTGTATATTGTCTGTTACTAATCTATAAAACATAATTTATTGCTATGTGTTCTATTCTTCTATTTAACCAAAAATGTTTGCCACTTACACGTCTTAAAAATTAACCAAGTCTATCTCCAACAAATGGTGTTGGGAAAACTGGACAGCTACATGCAAAAGAATGAAACTGGACCACTTTCTTACACCACACACACAAATAAATTAAAATTGGATTAAAGACCTAAATGTGAGACCTGAAGCCATAAAAATCCTGGAGGAGAACAGGCAGTGACTTCTTTGACATTGACCATTACATCTCTCAGGATATGTCTCCTGAGGCAAGGGAAACAAAAGCAAAAATAAACCACTGGGTCTACATCAAAATAAAAAGCTTCTGCACAGCAAAAGAAACAATCAACAAAACTAAAAGGCATCCTGAGGAACGGGAAAAGATATGGGCAAATGACATGTCCGATAAAGGGTTAGTATCCAAAATATATAAAGAACTCATACAGCTCAACACCAAAAAATCCAAATAATCCAATTAAAAATGGGCAGAAGACGTGAACAGACATTTCACCAAAGAAGTCATCCAGATGGCCAACAGACACATGAAAAGACACTCAACACTACTCATCATCAGGGAACTGCGAATCAAAACCACAGTGAGATATCACCTCACAACTATCAGAATGGCTAAAATAAAAAACGCAAGAAACCAGTGTTGCCAAGAATGTGGAGAGAAAGGAAATGTGTGCTGTTGGTGGGGATGCAAACTGGTGCAGCCACCGTGGAAAACAGCCTGGAGGCTCCTTAAAAAGTAAAAAATGGAATGACCATGTGATCCAGTAATTCCAATACTGGTAAAGAATACAAAAACACAAATTCGAAGAGATATCGCACCCCTATGTTTATTGCAGCATTATTTACAACAGACAAATTATGCAAGCAGCCTAAGTGTCCACCGATAGATGAGTGGATAAAGCAGATGTGAGGTATATATATGATGGAATATTACTCAGCCATAAATAAGAATGAAAGAATGCCATTTACAACAAGATGAATGGAGCTAGAGAGTATAATGCTAAGTGAAATAAGTCAGTCAGAGTAAGACAAATACCATATGATTTCACTCATATGTGGAATTTAGGAAACAGATTAACAGAGAAAAAAAAGAGATAAGCCAAAAAACAGACTCTTAACTACAGAGAACAAACTGATGGTTACCGGAGGGAAGGAGGGTGGGGGGATGAGTGAAATAAGTGAAGGGGTTTAAGAGTACCCTTATCGCCATGAGCACCGAGAAACGTACAGAATTGCTGAATCACTATATTGTATACCGGAAACTAATATAACACTGTATGTTAACTACACTGGAATTAAAAAAGAAAAAACTAACAAAGCATACATAGATGTTGACTGCTTTCAATTAAAAGGTCATTCTGTTAACAGCATACCACACTATAAAGCATTGCTTATACCTTGTTGAGTTAAAACTTTTCATAAGGCCAATTTTCAATTACCTACACTATGAGAACAAAAGTATTATGCATCTGAATCAATTTTATTAAAGTTTATTCATATTTTTAGTAATTTCTACACCTAACACAGGGCTCGAGCTCATGACCTCGGGATCAAGAGTTGCATGCCGTCCCAACTGAGCCAGCCAGACATCCCTGAATCATTTTTAAGGAACTTCTCAATATCTACAAACTCTATTTAGATTTATCTTTGGAATGTGTTTAAACACTTCAATACAAGTGGGTCTAACATTTAAAAAAAAATTCTACCACTTTATGTAAAATGATAAAGTCACCCTTGGAAAATGAACACAAAAGGAGCTGGAAAAACTGACAGGATTTTCTTGCCAATCCCCCAATGAACTATTGTCATGCAGGGTCACTAAATTACTTTATAACATCCTCAGATTAAGTGGAACAATAAAGCACTTGTCTAGCAGGTATTCTCTCATCAATGTCAACCTCTAGGACTCAGCCAAGAACCTTAGGGTGAAAATGCGGCAGTGTGTGCTGTAAACCCACACACGGGCTACAAACCCCACGGATGGAAGAATACGTGCTATATAACCATACACGGATGAATACAGGCCACAGACCCTACATACTGAAGTCCACTTGCAGTGTAAGAAGGCCTTTAGACCGTTCCGTAAGAGCTCAATCCAGAAGGGCACCTGGGTGGCTCAGTGGGTTAAGCGTCTGCCTTCAGCTCAGGTCATGATTCCAGGGTCCTGGGATTAAGTCCCACAAAGAGCTCCCTCCTCAGTGGGGAGTCTGCTTCTCCCTTTGCCTCTCCCTCTGCCTCTATCCCTGGCTTGTGCTCTCTCTCTCTCTCAAATCAATAAAATCTTAAAAAAAAAAAAAAAAGAGAGAGAACGCTCAATGCAGAGACACTGTAGCAACCAAAAGGTACAGCTAATAGTGAAGGGGATAGGAAAAACTATATAGAAACAGGCTGAGGGTTTCAAACTCAAGCAGTTTGGAGACATTTAATATCAGATAAATATAACTTTATAAGCAAATGAAACAATGAGTACGGCAACTTTGTAGTGATATCTCCAAGTTACGAAGAAAAGCTATATTGGAATTATTTTTGTGCATCTTATGTTCAAAAAGATATAAGCATATCATATCTCTTAGAGTAATTTCTATCGAAAATTGTACAAGCATTTAAAAACCCTGGAATAAGCTTCAATAACCAAGAACGTTTAACAATTATTATTCCCTGAAGTTATGTAAGTGTGGCGTAGGGAATGTAACTGAGAAACAAAAAGTAAATAATTAAGACTAATTGTACCTGCCTTTGCTATGTGACTTCATCCTTAAATAAATGCCTCACATGTTTCAAGCTAAAATAAATAAAATTATTTAAAAATCCTGGGGCTGCCATACAGCAGCCCCTCAGTAAATATTTGCTACTGGAGAACAAAGACTTGGGAGGTTATCTGTTTAACTCCCTCTTTGCTAATCTGTGCTTTTATACCAACAATATCGCCTCTCTGATAAAGAGAAAACAGTGAGCTATTTGATCAGGATTCTTTCCTTTAAATAGACCATTTCTGGACTGAGAATGGGGATATGTACCATGGGTTGCAAGTTAAAGTAAAATATAATTCAAGAAATAAGAATACAGGGGCACCCGGGTGGCTCAGTCGGTTAGGCATCTGACTCCTGGTTTTGGGCTCAAGTCATGCTCTCCGACTTGTGAGATCAAGCCCCGCAGGAGGCTCCCCGCTCAGCACAGAGTGCGCCTGAGATTCTCTGCCTCTCCCTCTGCCCCTCCCCCCACTTGCTCACTCTCTCTACAATAAATAAAATCTTTAAAAAAAGAAAAAGAAAAAACATAAATGAAAAGTGTGCCAGATCAATGCCTTCATATAATTAGGAGTTGATTAGCAGAACTCTAACTTACTAAATGAAATATAAATGAAAAATAAGAAATCACATCTTTATAGTGCAAACTTACATCAGCCACCCGCTGAATCTGTGGAAGGCTTTCCATGATTTTTTGTTGTAAAGCTGCTACTTGACGACTTAACTCTTGTACAGACTGTGCTAAATCATAGGTTTCAAAAATTATTGACAAGTCTTCTAGATCCGTGAAAATTGAATGCAAAAGATTGTGTTTCTGTTCTGAATCTTCCAAAGCCATCTACACAGTGGAAAACAAGGGAAAAGAGAGAGAGAACATCAAGATAATGCAACAAGTTGATTAAAATTTAAATCAGAGAAAATTCTGTAATTATGTATGGTGATGTATTGTGATGATTTCACAACAATACAAATATCAAATCATTACATTGTACACTTGAAACTCATATAATATATGTCAATTATACCTTAGTAAGAAAAATGTAAATCAAGGGCGCCTGGGTGGCTCAGTCGGTTAAGCGTCTGCCTTCAGCTCAGGTCATGATCCCAGGTTCCTGGGAAGGAGCCCCACATCAGACTCCCTGCTCTGCAGGGGGCCTGCTTCTCCCTCTGCCTGCTCATTTCCTCGCTCTCTCTCTCTCTCTCTTAAATAAAATCTTAAAAAAAAAAAACCATTCTTCTTACTTTAAAAAAAAATGTAGGGGCGCCTGGGTGGCGCAGTCGTTAAGCGTCTGCCTTCGGCTCAGGGCGTGATCCTGGCGTTCCGGGATCGAGCCCCACATCAGGCTCCTCTGCTATGAGCCTGCTTCTTCCTCTCCCACTCCCCCTGCTTGTGTTCCCTCACTCGCTGGCTGTCTCTCTCTCTCTGTCGAATAAATAAATAAAATCTTTTAAAAAAATAAAAAATAAAATAAAAAATAAAAAATAAAAAAAATGTAAATCAGAGAAATTTTAAATTTGTCTCAGTATTTCAAACTCCTATTTGTATCATTTTTTTTTATTTCATTTATTTATTTGACATCAGGAGAGAGAGCGAGAGAAAGCACAAGCAGAGGGAGCAGCAGAGGGAAAGGAAGAAGCAGACTCCCCACTGAGCAGGGACTTTGACTCAGGGCTCAGATCCTAGGACCCTGGGATCATGACCAGAGCCAGAGGCAGACACTTAACTGACTGAGCCACCCAGGTGCCCCAACAACACTGAGTGACTTTAGAGCATCTCCAGAAGCTATTTTATACCATGTAACACTGCTCCTCCGGCCATCGATAACAGAACCAGGAACACCGGACCTGCAGTCCATCCCTCTGTAATTTGAAATCAGGGCCAAGAAAGGCATTCAGGCTCTCTCTCATTGGCTGGACGTGTAATTTTGGGAATGTGAATTTGAGAGAAATAGTTAAATGAAGTGGGGATGGGAAATGAAGAGGCAGTCCTGTGGCTTGCCAGCCCTGGGCCAGTGTCCTCCTCAGGCCTTCCCACACGATGCTGCTGACTTCCATGAGACGTCCCTACAGCTCGAGCTGACCCGAATAACTTGGCACCAAAGGGGCTCTACCTGATAAAACCAAATGAAAATGAAAAACTTCCATCTTTGTAATTTCTTAGACATTCCTCCTTATAATTCCTTTCTTTTTCTTTTAACAATTATAATGTATTCACTTCCAAACAACATTTCAAAATATCTCAGCCACCAACTGGAAATTTCAACCTGCTCACGTGGTCTTTAGGTAATTTCAGAAAACATAATATGGTATGAGAACGAACATTTACTTAATTCAATTAGAATTCTTGTCCTAAGTCTCTAAAACGTATTAGGTTATTCAGAACTTTATATTGTCCTTATTCAAAATACTAGAAGGAGAAAACTTTATGGAAAGCAAATCTTAAAACCAATGCTCTTTTTTTTTTATCAATAATACTATTTATAATAGCATCAAAACATAAAATACTTAGGGATAAATTCAACAATTTATGTGTAAGACCGGTACACTGAAAATTATGAAACACTGCTGAGAGAAAGAAGACCAAAGAAGACCAAAATAAAGAGATACATCATGTTCCTGGATTGGAATAGGCAATAGGGTTAAGATGTCAATTTTTGCCAAATCGATCGACAGATTTAATGCAATCCACACAAAATTCCAATAGGCCTGTGTATACTGACAAGCTGATCCTAAAACTTAACACGGAACCGCAGAAGACCCAGATTAGTCAAAACACATTTGAAAAAGCGCTAGTTGTAGAATTTATGCTAGCTGGTTTCAAGACTTACTATAAAGCTATAGTAATCCAGACTGCGTCACATCAGTGAATAAACAGACACACTGATGAGCAGAACAGAAGAGAGAGCCTCGAAATAGACCCACACTGATTTTCAACAAGGCAGTTGACTTTAAATAAGGCACCAAAGTAATTCAATGGTGAGTCTTTTCAACAAATGATGCTGGAACACTCACATATTCCCACAGAAAAAAATAAACCTTCATACCATATACAAAAACAGACGTGAAATTGACCTAAGAGGTAAAACTATAAAATTTCTAGAAGACAGGAGGAGACCCTTGTGACTTTGGGTTAGGTAAAGATTTCTTAGATACAACACAAAAGGCTAACCCATAAAAGAAAAATATTGATAAATTGGACTCCATCAAATAACTGACATTTGATCTCTGAAAGACAAGACAGAGAATGAAAAGGCAAGCCACAGACTGGGAGAATATCTGTCAATCATCCATCGGCAAAAGGGCAGGTTTTTAGAATATTTTATAAATAACACAATTCAATAATAGAAAGACAACCCAATTAAAAAATTTGACAGACATATCACAAAGGAAGTGTACAAATGATAAATAAACACATAAGTAAATGTTCAAATAATAAGCAGTCATAAAGAAAGGCCATTTAAACCACCCCATGGGATACCACGACATATCACTAGAATGGCTAAAATTTAAAAGACAGATAATACCAGGTGTAGATGGGAATATGGAGCAATTAGAACTCACATGACCAGTGGGCTGAAAAATGGTCCAGCCATTTTGGAAAACAATTTGACAGTTTCTTATTCAGTTAAATACTTACCATAAAAGCCAGCAATCATACTCCTAGGTATTTGCCAAATTATATGACATAAAGACATACATCCACACAAAGATCTGTACATGGATGTTCACAGCAGCTTTGCTCACAGTGGCCTGTGACAGGCAGCTTCTAAGTGGACCCCCCCATCCCACCTCCTGACATTCATGCCCTTATAATCAGCTCCTTTGAATGTAGGCTGGGCTTACTGATTTACTTGCTTATTTACTATTAGCTTTACTGATTTACTTACTGAGATGTCACTTCCAAGATTAGGTTATAAAAAGACTGTTTCTGTCCCAGGGGCTCCCCCTCTTTCCGATTGCTCATGGCGAGGAAAGTCAGCTACCATGCCATGAGCGGCCTTGTGGGGGAGGGCCACACGTCTGCACACGGAAGTGCATCTTCTGAGGCCTGCCAATAGCCAAGTGAATGACCTTGGAAGTGCATTCTGTCTCTTCCCTCACCCAGACTGAGGCTTGACTGCATTCTTACAAGAGACCTTGAGCCAGAGGCACTCAGCTAAACCACGCCTGAATTCCTGACCCACAGAAAAGGAGATAATCAATGTTTATTGTTTTAAGCTGCTAACCTACCACAGCCCAAAACTTGAAACAAGCCGAATGCCCATTAACTGGTAAAGGGATAAACATATTGCATATTTCCGTAAGTGGGACACTACTTACCAAGCAAAAGAAAGAACTATCTATATATATTAACAAGCCGGATGAATTTTGAAAACATTATGCCAGGTAAAAGAAGTCAAGTACAAAAGGTATATACTGTATGATTCCATTTATAGGACATGGTGGAAAAGGCCAAACTATATTAATAGAAAACAATGAGTAAGTGATTGTAAGGGCTAAACATCGGTGAAAGGGGACTGATGCAGGAGACAGAGGAAACTTTTGGGGGTAATGGAGATGTCCCTTTATATTGATGGTAGTGGTGGTTACACAATTGTATATCTTCATCAAAACTGATCTAGTGGCACACTTAAAACAGGTGTATTTTGGTGCACCTGGCTGGCTCAGCTGATGGTGCATGCAATTCTTGATCTCGGGGCTGTGAGTTTATATATATACTTTATATATATAATATATATATACACATATATATACATATATACACATATGTGTGTATATATACATATACATATGTATATATGTGGTGTATCTTACTATATGCAAATTATACCTCGATGAAATTTATTTTAAAAAAGTTGTTTCTATTTTTACAATGACAATTTTTGTTTCAATAATTCTTAATTAGAATAGCAGTCTTTCTGGAATTATCTTTGGGTTGTTAAAACCTACTTTAACAAATACAATCCAGGTAGAAGGTTATAGTGCCATTAAAACAGAAAACTTAGTTGGGAGTTTTGACACTTCTTTGAGAAGACATTTAAGAAATCAATGCCTGGTAATGCTAGAAAAATGGAAAAGCATATCTTAAAAATAGGACTACTATTTTCAAAATACGGAAAAATGGGATAGTCACATATGACTAGTTGTTTGAGACTTATTTCCCATTAGAGGATTTATGAGGACGTTTCCTGTGGTAAATCAGCCTTCTCTTGTGCCTAATTCCTCCAGCTCGTACACCAGAGTTCACTAAGTTCTAGTTCATAAACTAAGGCCAGCAAATTAGGATGTCCTGAACAGTTCAAGAGATCTTTCCACACACGACATTTATGTCAGTAAAAGGTAGCAAAAGCAGAGATGCTTTTGCCTGAGCTCACTCTTGAAAAAAAATTTTTTTTTAAACTCAGAACAAGCATCTGAGGAAAAAGAGTACTGATTCCTCTCTTCTGTCTTTGCAAATTCCTTGAAAATGGTGACAAATACAGGCAATTTAAAATACAGGAGGACATGTGACGGGCACATGGAAAGCCAGCCTGAGAGGTGGGGCCAGAAATCACAGGCAAGGGGAAGAAGAAAAACAGGCGGGCAAAAGGCAGCATCTTTCGAACTGTTATGACAGGGCAAAACGGGCTAACATATCGCAAACATCAGGGAGGCATGAAGTCAGCTGTTCCCTTGGGAACACACTGTGCTATTCTGAAGATATAAAAAGGAGCTGGATCAAAGTTGAGGTCTGATTATTCCAAAAACTGCGACAGAATAAACCTTTTCCTAAGAGATTCTTTCTTGTGGTTGAATACTGAGAGAAGGAAATATGTCCTCACAGTAAAACTTTAGCCAATACTTGGCATCGGAAGATCTCTTGCAGTCATTGCCCCGAGTAGGAAAATACCCTCATTTGTTTTGTCTTTGTGAGCTAGTATGGAGATATCGGGCACCAAAAAGGACAGAACATTTGGAATCACAGCATGCGGTAACTGGAAGGAGCTACAGATCAGTTTTCTTTTTTTTTTTTTTAAAGATTTTATTTATTTATTCGACAGAGATAGAGACAACCAGCGAGAGAGGGAACACAAGCAGGGGGAGTGGGAGAGGAAGAAGCAGGCTCATAGCAGAGGAGCCTGATGTGGGGCTCGATCCCACAACGCCGGGATCACGCCCTGAGCCGAAGGCAGACGCTTAACCGCTGTGCCACCCAGGCGCCCCTACAGATCAGTTTTCTAATGCTGTGTAACTAATTACCACAAATTTCATGGCTTGAAATAAAACAAATGTATTATCTCTTGGTTTCCATAGCCCGAGAGTATAGACATAGCTTAGGAGGGTCCTTAGCTATCAAAGGCTATCACAAGGCTGTTATCAAGGTGCCATTTGGGGCGCAGGTGTCTCTCCCAAGTTCACTCAGGTTGTTGGGAGAATTCAATCATAGGGCTGATCTCAGTTTTCCTGCTGGCTGCTGACTGGGGGGTCACTCTCAGCTTCTGAAGGCTGCCCGAGGGTCCTAGCCCCATGGCCCTCCCCTAATATCACAGCTTACCTCATCAAGCCAGCTGTTGAACTCCCCAGCGTGCTCTCAGGGAGTCTTATAATCATATAACCATGCATTCATGGGAATGACGAACCCATTACCTCAACCATATACTGTCACCTAATTAATAGTGTGGCTAATTCATCACTCACTCTCCTATCCCCGCCTATGCTCAGCAGGATGGGGTTATACAGTTGTGCACACCAGGGGACAGCAATACTGGGAGCCCTCTCAGAATTCTGTTGACCAAAACCATCAACACCAATCACGCAACATTCTTACTTCACAGATGGAGGAAAACTGAGGCCCACAGAGGAAAACAGTAAATTACCCAAAGAGTCACGTAGTAGTTACCAGGACAGAAAGAACTAGATCCTGTCTGCAAAATTTCTGTCCAGAGCCTGCCACTCTCCCAAGCTTCTTTCTGCCATCTGCCATGGTTGAAAATAAGGTTGTTTTTCAGGAAAGAAGGGGAAAAAAGCAGGATAGCCAGCTAGACCACGAATCATCATGCAGATTCTAGGACCCTCAGGGAACACCGAAAGAACACTTACCTGAAGGGTGCTGGCGTGCTGACTCAGCGCCTTCGAAGAATCATAGTCCGCAGGATTAGCCAGCAGACGGCTGGTGTTTTCTACCCAGGCCTCTGTACTCCTCAAAAGGTCATGATATTCCTCCATCTTGACTGTGGCCTGTGAAAGAGAGGCCGTAGCAGAGAGTCTGACGCCTTTTACTTGAGTCAAATGAGTCTCGAATGAAGCATTTGTTACTACTCATCAGGCCGGGCCGGCAGTATTCACCCACCCCCTCCCGTTTTTGACCTTTTTTTTAAGACAATTAATCCTGACCATAGGTGGAAAGGACGTAAGAAGTTCTACCCTAATGCTGTGGGTCTCAGTAACAGTTCCCACGTAGCCTTGCAACTAGTCTGGTTCCCATTTTACGCTTCATTCTCAAAACTGGATTTGTGCTTTGTCCTCCCGTACAGGGCCTTGTCCCCTAATATCCCAGTTCCTCTGGGACTAGGTTACATGTACAGCTCACCCACCACGACCCCTACTTGGAAAGGTGGGAGACAGCGTCTTGTTCCTGAATGACATACTTTCTTGTGGCTGGCTCCCCCCAGGGACTCTTGAGATGGCCTGTCACAAACGCCCATGACCAACTAGGAAGCCCAATGCTCAGCTGGTCTCCAGCTGCAGTCCGGCCTCTGTCTGGATACTTGCTTCCGTCTGTCCAGTCAGACTTCCTGCCGGTGTCAGCAGTTAAATCATCCTCCCCGTGCCCACCTGAACCTCTCCTGTGGCTCTAGCTTCAGAACCTAAAACTGGCAATTCAAGGGAAACTGGCTGCCTCTAAGTATTTATTTTCGTTTTGTTTCAAAGCCTTCTCAATAGCACGACAAGCCAAGGGTAGTGATCACGTGTTACCGTGGTACCTTATTCAGCTGTGAGGTTCTAGATTCTGCTCTCTGTGAGACTTGCTGATATTGTTGGAAAGGAATCATCAGGTTATCCATCCATTCTTGAGCCTGTCCGGGATCCTGTTCAACAATGTCCTGCACTTCGGAATCCAGCTCATTGAGCCTGGAACGCCAGAGGTCTAGCTCGTCCCACATTTTCTGGAGAAGGAAATCGGAAGTCACTCTGCATGCAGACGTCCTGGCTCATTGTGTGAATTCTTAGTTTCTGCACTGTATTTGCACTTGCGAATGCTACCAAGACAACATCACAGGTGTGCTATTTCACTTATGCCCAGAAACCACTTGTGACCTAAATTGAAAAACACCTTTTCTGAGGTCTCTTAGTCTAATGGTATTCATTTCAGGTACAGAATTAGCTGCAAGGGTACAGAAAGACCTGGACATTTCCAGAGACAAATGACACCAAACAAGGTCAATATAACCCCACTCTTTCAAGAGTGATGAGGTAACATTGTTATACCCAAATCTTTTTAGACCAATAGATATATGTGTGTGTGCATGTATTTAATCTAGAATATAATTTTTATTAAGTGTAAAAATAGGGGTGTGGGTGGCTTAGTTGGTTTTAGCTCAGGTCTTGATCTCAGGGTCTTGAGTTCAAGCCCCACATTAGGCTCCATGCTGGGTATGGAGCTTGCTTTTTTAAAAAAAAAAAAAAGTGTAAAAATAAAACTAACAAAAAGAAAATAACTGTTTTGACTCAGGATTAATGCAGTGGCAAAAAATTCTAGTGACTGCTCTTGGCTCAAGAAACCAACAGACTGGATTTAAAACCTGGTCTTGTGTGGTCAGAGGAACTTTCAAAGGTAAAATATTCAATTCTTACTTAATATTTGCTTAACAACTAAATTTTTAGAAATAGGAAATATGGACTGGTTAAATTAGGTTTCTCTACTTATTAAGAATCAAGATTTTGTCCAATGGTGAGGCATATTCTGACCTATTTTTAAAAGTCTCCATTCATATTAGAATACTTCCTTGAAATGCAGATTAGAGTAAGAATGCTTTCCACATGCAGAAGTTTACTAGGGAGTTAATAGTAGAAAATCATGCTTATGTACAGTTTTACCTAACACTTGCTTTCCTAAGATATTTTACAAGGGAAATAAATTTGGAATTTCTATTTTCCTGCTTCCCCTTGTAGTCTAAAGAAAAGTTGTTAATTCCATTCAGATCCTATTGAAATATATTTTTTTAATCAAACACGTTTCAGAAACGTTCCGTATTATATTTCCCATGTTAATTCACGTTAGAAAACAAAGACTCCGAGAAATGCTCATAGAAACATGTTAGCAAAATATCAGTCTTTCCAGGATAAGGTCCTTACTCTCCTTTACTTGTGAAAAGGCTAACAATCACAGGCTTTCAGGGGTTCGGGCATATTCCCACCATGGAAAAATTGAGAACAGTTCTTGGGGCGCCTGGGTGGCCCAGTTAAGTGTCCACCTCTTGGTTTCGGCTCAGGTCATGATCTCAGGATTGTGAGGTTGTGCTCTGGGCATGGAGCCTGCTTGGCAGTCTCTCTCTCTCTCTCTCTCCCTCTCCCTCTCCCTCTGACCCCCATTCCAAGAAAACAACAACTGAGAACAGTTCTTAAATGCAACTTTCTCCACCAAACCTCTGCAGGTGACACTCAATAAGGGGGACCCTGTGGATGTGGGTTAGGATCTCTGTGCTTTGGATTCATCCACAGAGCACACCATGATGACGGGGGAGCAGGAGGAAAGCCAAAAGCTGGGGGGAATTAAAGGAGAATGTTACCTTCTGAATTTCTTGAGCTTTCTCAATATTTTTGCTTTTCTGCTGCAACATCTTTTCAACATTGTGGAGGCCATTGTTAATTTCATCTATTTTTCTACTCATTGTATATGAGGGTGAGCTTTTCAAAACTTCGTTGCTTATCTGTTACAATGAAAGAAAGACACATTTGGCTCACAGATGTCTTCTATACTCTATTCACAGTTTCAGGTGATAAAACGGATAGTCACGCTGTTATGTGATTTTACTTACTTAAAAATTTTACTTTACTTAAAAATCTTTTAAAGGCTAGGGGGAATATCCCAAACAATTCGAGCTAGTACGTTAATTAGAGGGTAGATTAGCGGACTAAGACATGGTGGCTGTGCTCACTTGACCTTTTAAATCCAATCTAAAAAAAAAGGAAAAGAAGGGGCGCCTGGGTGGCGCAGTCATTAAGCGTCTGCCTTCGGCTCAGGGCGTGATCCCGGCGTTCTGGGATCGAGCCCCACATCAGGCTCCTCTGCTGTGAGCCTGCTTCTTCCTCTCCCACTCCCCCTGCTTGTGTTCCCTCTCTCGCTGGCTGTCTCTGTCAAATAAATAAATAAAATCTTTAAAAAAAAATAAAAAAACAAATAAAGGAAAAGAAAATCAACAAACAAAAATTTGTTGAATGTAATCCACGGCATGCACTACAGATCTGTGCTGAGTTGGGCAAAACTACTGAGTGTACTGCCTGAGACATACCCCAATGGAGCAAATGATATGAAGAAATTCAAGGGAGATAAATTATTCATCATACAGTCTCTCATTTTATGAGAAAGACCTCTGCACAGAACTGTTTTCAATAAAACCTAACTTATTCTCAAGCTGACGTAAAAAAATGTAATTCCCACCATAATATTCATTTGGGTGAAATAACCTTCTAAAACTCGCTCTTTCTTGAGAATGCACAAAACTTAGTTTTTCTCTGTGTGAATGTTTCTAGTGTATGTTTTCACAGCAATCAGAAATCTAGCTGCTGAACAGTGTAATTTTTTTATCTGAATGATTTTCTTAAGAAAATAACTTGGGCTAGGAAAGATAACAGATGAATGTTGAATGTGTCATTTTTCAAACACCTGATTAGTTCTTGTTGGGCTTTTTTTGTTGTTGTTGTTGGGGTTTTTTTAGGCTATGTTGATAAGGCTTTCTCCCAGCAGCCATTAAATAACCAAATAATACCTTATGTTTTGCATAATCCTTTAACCCTTTTAAAAACCACTACATCTGTATAACCAGTAAGACTAAAACCTTTCAATGAAGAAACTAGACACAGACGAATTGACTTGCTTAAGGTCACATATTAAGGCAGCAGTTGAACTTCTCCTGCGAAGCCCCAAGGCACCAGACTCTGGAGCTCCCAGGCTCTTTTTCACATTTCAGGATGTTGATACTTCTATAAAATGTTTTTATTCCACAGACCATCAGGCAGTCGAGATTTTTAGAAAAAAAAAAACAGCAAAACTAATCCTATGTTAGTTTTCAAATTGCTGTAATAGCTCTTTATTGCTATGTAACAAATTACTACAAAGTGAAGTTTTCTGATACTTGGGGCAGTTACTCTCTTGGCAGAAAAGCATGTAATTTAGGTACATTAGGAAACCATGATTTAGGAAAAGTAAGCAGCCCTCCGAATTACACCAAATGGTTCTATGTCTGCCCGGATCCTGCAGACACACCAAACAATAACAATCAGTTGCTATTTGTTACAAATATACAAGTTACCGTTGAAACCTTTCAACCCCTAAATTTAAGATTGATTTTGATTATACACTTTGTTAGGGATTGTCACAGGAAGTATTCATGGAAACAAATTTAGTTGTTCTCAAAAACTTAAGTATTCTCTTAGAATCAATAGTGCGTGATTCTTGAGAAAGTACCTCATAACAGATTTTCGTGTCAAATCAACAGAATTTGTTATAAATGTGTATTAGGAGCTTACATGTTTTTTCATGGTTCAGATTTTCCTGAGAAATCTGTCAAAGAAGTTAGCTGAGTTTGAAAGACGATTTTTTTGTGTGTGTTTGCATTTAAAATCTATTTTATTAAGTTAGAGGTACTCCAGATCTCAAAAAGCAGTATGAAAAATCCTTCTGTGGATGCTGGACCAAACAGAATTTTGTTCTGTTGGATATAAGCGGCCTTGCTATAATCCAATAAATTTGTCTTGCTAAACTCCTGGGTCTCCAGTTCTATGAAGCACTTCCCATTCTGTTCCAACCTTCCGATTCATCCGTCTGGGGATAAAGATTTGCTCAGGTGTGTTTTATGAGAACTGTGTTGCCACCATCAAAAAGATACTGTGTGTTAAATGCTCTTCCTAGTGAGTTGTGAAATTTATATTCTTATTGTCCTTGGCTGCAATTTCAAAACGTTCACAGGGAACAAGTTTTACAGCAAAGGATTATTCATTCCAATATTTTAAAGTGATTCTCCAGTTAAAAGAAAAAGCCAACTAAAAGCTAATCTATAATTCTACTTTTAAATACAAGAGAAGAAAAACTAAGCACCTTGACAACTAAAAATAAACACATTACCTAATTCTGTTATCTGTCACTTATTAGAGCAATTTCATCTCCGTATTCAATACACAAAATTATCACTTATCTAAACTCTATAAAAACAGTCATAGCTGAAATCAGGGCAAATGAAAATGTGACATTACATGATCTTTCCTTTATATCCATTCAACTCAAAAATAGTAACACTAGTACAAACGATTATTACCTTCTCATCTATGTCTTCTAAAGCTTTTCTGCACTCTTCCACCTGGGATTCAATCTCTGCAGGGACTAGCGTGTACATTTCAGAATACTTGATTCGCAGTTTTTCCATAATATTCTCGAAAGTTAGCTTCCCTTTCTTAAAAATGCTTTGAAGCTCCTACAATCATCAAGAGAGTTTCAAATAGGCACAGAACAGGGAAAAAGTTAAAAGTGAAAGCAGCTTTCCCGCACATCCTTATGATTTAAATAAGCACACTTTGCATGACAAAGCCTCTCTACTGATACAAGCCGATTAAGCCTAAGAGATACTCAGTTTGGTCAGATGATGCTTTCTCGTTTGTAAGAATTAAACTTGATACCTCTTCGTAGTGTCAGACCATTGTCCTCAAAAGACATTACAACATCTCCCGCTTCTAAAGTACCCCTAGGATTTAACTATCTCAGTTGCAGTCTTGATCTAAAAAGCTCCAAGTAGCAAAAAAGTTTCAAAGAAGTTTTGTTGTTGTTGTTGTTATTAACTTGTTGCCATTTTTGCTTCTTCCTACATTATTATCACAATGATTCAAGGCCACTAAAAGCCCTAGGCTTGAAGCACAAGTGTCTGCTTTCATGTAATTAGACAGCCCAGCAGAGCCCGACGTCTTTCAAAAGGGAGGGTTCCAGTTCCCTGCAAAGAATGTGGGTTTTCGGAGATAAAAGAAACCTGAACAAATAGTCTATTGGTTGTGGCCTAGAAACAAAATCTGATCTACGTTCTCCTGCACTAATTATAAAGGAGAAACTCATTTGTTTGGGAAAGTTTCCCAAAGAGCAAGTGGAAAAATACGTCTTGACTTTACTGTGGCTTTTGGGGGTTTGTTTTGTTTTTACAGTAGCTGTTCAGTGGCATTATTCGTGGTAATGGGTTGAGTCACCGCACTGAAGAATGATTACAATTTGAACGACTCCATGATGTGTCACTGTTTTCTTTTTCTTAACCCTCAATGGAAAACAAATCTAGAGCTGGAGTTAACAATGCCATTGGAAGGTGGAGTTTGAAGTACGCTGCCATCCTGTTTTATCTGGACCTCGTCAGAGCACTGGTCTTTACTCAGAGCTACGCATAGATGGCAGCCCCACGGCTGTGAGGAAAAGTTCCCTCTGCCCACACGGACAGCGCGTGACTCTAGAGTAAACTTCCAAATGCCGGTTTTGCTTGTTACCATTGGACCGGAATCATTCTTAAAAAATGAGGTCCCCAGATATCACAGGGGCATGGGCACAGCTCTTGCGATAGCATGATTTAAAAGATATATTTGGTCTTCATTCCTGGTTCCTGAACAGCTTCTAAGACCCTTGGAATTTCCTGGATAGGAGTAAGAGGAGTATCTTTTGTTATTCATAACAAGCCCTTTTCAACCATACCTGAGTTTATTATACTAATGAATGACTCTTGGGGGGTGGGGGGGGGGTGCTCTAGATAGATTCAAGCTGGGGCCTGGTCGCCAGAGGAACCAATCCTGTGATTAGAGGGTTAGAACTTTCAGCCCCAATTCCCAACCTCTAGGGCGGGGTGAGGAGCTGAAGGTTGAGTTAATTATCAACGGCAATGATTTAACCAACCATGCCTACATAATGGAACTACCATAAACAATGATTTAACCAACCATGCCTACATAATGGAACTACCATAAACAATGATTTAACCAACCATGCCTACATAATGGAACTACCATAAACAATGATTTAACCAACCATGCCTACATAATGGAACTACCATAAACCCCCGAATCAGCCAGGTGTGGAGAATCTGGAGTTGATGCTGGGAGAGGGGCACATCCACAGAAGGCCTGGTCTGAGAGACTTCCCCCTTACCTTGCTCTATGCATCTCTTTTATTGGCTGATTCCAAGTTGTATCCTCTACCAGTAATAGCAAAGTGTTTTCCTGACTTCTATAAGCCATTCTAGTAAATTATTAAGCCTGAGGAGGGGGTCATGGGAACCCCTGATTGACAGCGAGTCAGTCAGAATTACAGGAGGCCCAGGACTTGTGATTAGCTTCTGAAGTGGGGTGGTCTTGTGGAAGTGAGCCCTTAATCTGTGTGGTCCGTGCTAGCTCTTGCTAGTCAGTGTTACAGTTGAACTGAATTGTAGGACACCTAGTGGGCTTCCAGAGACTTGGGGAAAAAACCCCACACGTTTGGTACCGGAAATGTTGTGAGTAAAAGCAGTTGCACCCCTATCAGAGATAAATCATAAACCCTACTAAAGTCAGTACTCTGACACCCTACTCAGTCATGCTCTGACACCCTACTCACCCCTTTTCACCAAAGACACCTGAAAAGCCACTGAAAAAGGGCTGTTTGGTCCAGAAGGGCCTATCTCCCTGCTCTCAACTTTATTCTCTGCACTCTATCCATAGTGATCTCTAATGGCTTAGCCCACACCATGCCACAGGGCCTTTGCACGTGCTTTCCTCGCTCCTGGACCACTCTCTCCACTCTAGTCACAAAGTTACCTCTGCACCAAGGGCTTTGGATTCAAGATTGCAGACCTGTGTCGGCCACATTCACTGGTTCCTCACCTCATTCCTCACTTACCTCAAACTGTTCTGCCTTTTCTGGGTGATCTTGTAAGTCCATATTTTGGAAAGAAGTTGCAGTCTGTCGAAATAAATTCTTCAAAGTAATTATTTCTTTTGTGAAAGAATGTCTTTCTTGGATTTCACTCTCCATCAATTCCTTATTTTCTTGAGCTTTCTGAAAAAGCCTAACATATAACAGCAAAATAAAATTGTTTCTCTATCCTGCTCTCTTGTGAGATAGTTTTATTTCAACAATTAACACAATGTCTTCATAGTTCAAAAAAGATTTTTTTTCCTGAGCAAAAAGTACCAGTTTTCAATAATTTATTTACTACGCATATGAACATCTACCAGATTCTATCACTCAATGAAAAACCTCTCTAAACTTCATCTCAAAATATCCTCGTTTCACACTTTACTTTCCAATTGCTCTCTCCATCCTACTTTTCTCCATGTGATCCTTGAGTTCAACTGAATATAACGTAGAGGTGAGAATGGGGTCATGGGCAGGCTTTCGGGGATAGATGACCCCATTAGCCTTTTTATCTCAGCTGACCCCGTTTGCTGTGGATGTAGCCACCTTACTAGTAGAGAAGTTTAAGAGGGTACAATCTTTCCTGAGAGCTATTTGGTAAGTATTTCTAGCCGTAAATATATTATATCCTTTGACCCAATCCTTCTACTTCTTGGCATCTTTCTCAAAGAATTATCACAGATGCAGACAGAGATTCTAGCATAAGAATGTTCACTACAGTGTTTTTACAAAAGTAAAACAAAAAAATTACATATAATTTAAAGGTTTTATATGAGGGCTTTGGTTAAATAAATTATGGCATATTCACATGTGAAATATTACATAGTTATGTTTTAAGGAACATTTAATGGCATAGGTGAATTAACATGATATGCTGAAAAATCACTTAGACAAAAAAACAGTATAGTATTATGATCATAATTTGTTTAAAAATACAATCATAGTGGGGCGCCCGGGTGGCACAGCGGTTAAGCATCTGCCTTTGGCTCAGGGCATGATCCCGGCGTTATGGGATCGAGCCCCACATCAGGTTCCTCTGCTATGAGCCTGCTTCTTCCTTTCCCACTCCCCCTGCTTGTGTTCCCTCTCTCGCTGGCTGTCTCTCTGTCAAATAAATAAATAAAATCTTTTAAAAAAAATACAATCATAGTAAAAATATGAGGAGTGACTGGCAGTGATTATTGTTGAATGGTAAAATTAAAGAGGAATGTATATTAATCTAATTTTCCACATTCCCTGACCTTCCTATAGTGAATATATATTACTAAAATAGAAAAACAGCAAACATTAGGAAAAAAATTCAAAGGATAGTCACCCTCAGTAATACCAGGATGGAGAACACATGCTTGTTTTTATTGTTATTAATCTTTTCCATCCCTCCCCCTCCCCCCCCGGACTTTTTTTGAGTATAGTTGACACACAATGTTACGTTTGTTTCTGGTGTACTATCTAGTGATTTGACGGGTCTATACATTATTCTGTGCTCACAAGTATAACTACCACCTGTCCCATTACACCGCTATTACAATTGACTGTATTCCTTATGGTCTGCTTTTTATCCCCATGACTTACTCATTCTGTACCTGAAGGCCTGTATCTCCCCCTCCCCCTCACCCATTTGGCCCATCCCATACCTCCCTCCCCTCCAGTTCTGCTTTTTGTTCATTTATTCATTTGTTTAAAGATCCAGTTTATGAGTGGAAACATATGGTATTTGTCTTTCTTGGATTGACTTATTTCACTTAGTGTAATACCCTCTAGGTCCGTTCATGTTGTCTCAAGTGGCATGATCTCACCCTTTTCTATGGCTGTGTAATATTTCATTGGGGACATATACCATATTTTCCTTATCTTTTTGTCTACTGATAGACACTTGGGTTGTTTCCATGTCTTGGCTATTGTAAATAAAGCTGCAATAAACATGGGGCGCATGTATCTTTCGAGATACCGTTTTCATTTTCCCTGGGCAAATACCCAATAGTGGAATTATGAGAGCATATGGTATTTCTATTTTTAATTTTGTGAGGAACCTCCATACTGTTTTCCACAGTGGAAGTACCATTCCACCCTTTCTATACTCTTCTGTGTTAACCCAATTCTATCATATCCTTTGTCATTATGCTATATTTTTATATTTTCAAAATTCAGTATTTTCTAAATCTTAAGGCTGAACTGTCAGGCACGTTTCCTTAATAGTTTTTCATAAGTCTTACTTGTTGCATCGTTCTTGCATCGAGGTAATCTCTTGAAATGCTGGAATTGTTTCTATAGCTTCTAAGCTTTTGGGAACATTCTGGATACTTCTCATGCGATGAAGAAGTAAGGTCAGTAACAGCTGCTGCTTCTCCACATTTTCTTGGTAACAGCATAAAGAGTCTTGCAGCTCACAGAGCTCCTCTGTAGTGGCCGCCTCTTTTGTTTTCGAAATTTCAGGGAGATCTTCTTGAAGATTATCTAAAATAATTGCTTCTCGTTCAATCTAATTCAATGAACAAAAAAAGAGAATCAAAATAACTAAAAAGTACTCTGACCATTTCAGGAGCTGAAACATACCTTGGCAATAGTAATTTTTGTATACTGGCTCTTCAAAGGGTTCCTAATACCATACCCTCGCTCCAAGTAGCAGCGGCCTTCCTCTAACTGGGAATCTTATCCCTCCACTCTCGGAATCCCAGAGTTCCCAGCTATTCATCATGCAGATATGCAATTAAAACACTGCTGTCGTGAGCTGAAGGAAACACTGCTGAATATTTTCATAAATAATTTCTCTCGCCTTCAGATTTCAGTTGAGGAAGCAGTTATTTCTCCTGAGGTACCTATAAGCCGTTAGAATGAGTTCCCCAAACTGCAACCACTGTGGTCGAGGCTGGGCAACTGCTGGCTAATCTTTCTACAGATGTCTTTTCTTTCACACCCTATTCCTCTACCCTCAAACAAGTAAGTCCAGTACTTCCTGGTTACCCTGACACCCACACCAAAGGGAAAGCAGTCCTAACTAATCATGTGTTTGTCACACGGTGATGTACAGAACCCAGAAATACATAACATCGCGTATCTGCAAAATGGAGCTCTAGCACCCTTGACCCCAGAGTGGAGACACAGAAAGTCAGATCCCTCTAATGCACCTCATCTTAGCTGCCCCCCACACTGACCACATTCTGCCCAAGCACTGTCCACTCTCCTGCTCTCACGTTCAAACTGAGTCAGGCGTCTTGCAATCTTGACATAAAGAATATCACACCGGTCAACTACATCCATTCAATGCTAACTGAAATGATCAATGAAAACCTTGATGCCGAAGGGTAGAAAATAAGACCTAAGAAAATTTAGGAATTCCAGCATAAATTCAGTTTCCAGGAGCCCAGGGGTCTAGGGCATGCCAGAATTCTATAATGTAAAGATCAAGTTATTCAGTCCTATACCTCTATCATTAAGAAAGAGGCTGAGCACTGGATGTGTCTACCAGGATTCTGGAGGCGGTACACGTTATCCTTGAGAGTATTGCTCGGATCCCTTTATCAGAATGCTGCCGATGCTGACAGAGTCTGCAGCAGGGTCAGGCAATGGTATAAGCTGCCCTGCCCCTTGGGCCATATGATCCAGTGGAGTCCCCGGTCACTAGAATACACAGGTATAGATATAGACGGCCCCTCTCCAAAAGAGCTAGTTACGGAGTGTATGCTTTCCATCACCACAACCTAAAATGGGTTGGACTAGAAGTGCTAGTTCTTAGGCAGGCAGCTCCACTTCCACCGGGGATGAGATAAAAGGGTTCCACCAGGTTGCTTTGCAACCTCCCTGGCAAAGAACCAGCAAGCAAAGAAAGGCACTGCTGTATTGTCAGAGATCATTGTGCACCGAGGGTTTCTAATATACACCAGGATTGAAAGAAGTAGGTCGGTAACCCAGAACTTAATGGAGCCTCTCTTGGTGCTTCCATGCCAGTGATAACCATGAAAAAGCCACCACAGCAACCGTGACCCAATAAGAGTAAAGCAACGAAAGGTTGTTCTCCTCGTCCCCCGCCCCTGTTCCCTGAGATCACTTTCCAAAATAAAACCACCTGCCCACAAGCCCCATCTCAGGCTCTGCTGTCTGGTGTAAGTTGGTAAGTGATTAAGGAGGGGAACACAAGGAGGGACAGGGGAATAATTTTTATTGGGACAATTTAACTCAAAAGCCAGACAAATAATTCACTTGTGAGAGATAACCAAACCCAATCCAATATGACTCAGGAATTAAAAGAAATGAACTACGGATACAAGCAGCAATATGTATGCATCTCCACGCATAACGCTTAGTGAAAAGATGCCAAACTCAAAAGGCACAAACTATTCCAGTCCATTTGTATGACATTCTGGAAATAGCAAGACAGATTAATGGTTGCCAGGGGCCAGAGGTGACAGAAGGGGCTGATTACAGAGGGGCACAAGAGAACTTTCTGGGGTGATGAAAATGTTCTAAATCTTCATTGAGAGTCATTGGTGATCATGTGACTGTGTTCATCAAAACTCAACAAACTTTATGCTAAAAAGGATGAAGACAGCTCCCAAATCAGTCAAATAGTTGCTACAAAAATTATGCCTTCACTCTTCCATCTAGAAGAGGCTCTGCAGCCCCTGAATGATTTCCCTTGGACACAGAATTCTAATAATATGGTTATAAAACTTTTAAGTTCACAGTCAATTATATAGTCTAGGAAGGGAGAAGGAGCCATAGTTGCACCATAAGTAAACAGAGTAAAGGAGACTAAAAACCCATAAGGAGCAGAATTAGGAACTAGGAAAAGTCCTTTGGACTTCAGTACACGGGGAAGAAGCCAGCCTTATACCTCCAATTATCTTTGAAAGCATGACTTTATTCCCACACATTATGACCAGTGAAAACAAAATGAGGACTCTGACTAACCAGAGATGAATAATTAAGTCAAGCAGATTCTGTTTAAGAAAACAGGAAGGTAAAATTTTAGGGGGGAAAACAGGCAAATCAAAATTTCAATTGATATTTTAAGTTACAAATTTAAACACATTTACGTTTCTGAAAATCTACTTACACAAAACCTTTATCTCATAAAGATACTGGATTATTCTATTACTATCCACAGCTTTAAAAGAGAAATTCATTCTGTCACATACAAAAGCACCAACCATGCTAACAGGATCTTGCATGTACAGGTGTTTAGATGATATTATTTTTATTAAATGGATACAAGCTATTTTAAATCCTACATCAATTTGGTGTGTGTAAATATCATTTAAGTTGACAGTTTTGTCATGAAAAACACCGGAGCGTAAATTTGACTCCTCCTCTACCACTCGCTTGTAGATTTGGGCAAGCTACCCAATCTCACTGTCTCACTTTCCTCATCTACTAAAGGAGGATAAAATAAAAATATCCAGCTCAGAGGACTCTTGTGAGGATAAATGATACATATAAAGTGCTTAGGACTCTGCCTAACACACGCTCCATACCCGCCCACTAAGTGTTATAGTTGTTGTTACTGTTATTACACAAGCACATATCTGTTTGTGCTACTCTTTGAAAAACACACTCTGCCACCAGATATTGTCAAATGCTTCTATGAATAATTACAAAGTTCGAAATGAATGGGGTCTGAATTAATCAAATATAATTGCAAATAGGTATATAGCAATAGAGAGACAATGTAGAACAATAGAACAAAATGAATTAGAATTAGCCTAGACCTGGGTTTCAAGAAGAGCCATCCTTCAGGAAATATTCACTAACTGCCCACTAAGCGCAAGGCCCCAGGCAGATTCTAAAGTTACAGCAGTGAGCAAAACAGATGTGGCCCCAGTCCACAGCCCCCACTCAATCACTAGCTGGGACGTCTTGTGCCAACAGAAATCTCTCAGTGCCTCAGTATCCCCATCAATAAAATGGTCATAATATTTAACTCCTGAGGCCAATGCAAGGATTTGGTGGCATCACATGTGAACTGCCTTCTTAGGACAGCACACAGCCTACCGCAGGAACTCAAAAAACTGTGCCAGTATGAATGGGAAAGAAGGGGGCGAGCAGCAGTAACTTACAAAGTTTCTTCATTTTAACATTCAAGAGTCTATTTACTAATCAAACCCTACTAGCACTACCAAAATAATATTCATTTCAAGAATACCAAGTCGCTTTTCTTAAATTGAAGTATTTTTATTTTATGGACAAAGAGCTGGCATTAAGGTAGGTATCTTAGGTCTCTGCAGTAAGGTGGGTATCTTGGATGACCCATTCAAGGAAGTTCACTTCGTCCAACTTAATGAAGTCTGTATCCTCCCAGTACTGATGGAAACACTGTAGGCACACACCGAAGCCGTTATTTCCAGATCAGACCATGCCAGTTTGAGCAGACATGGCAAGAACGAGAACCCTGGCCAAATTTTCTCTGACGGCTCCAGTAGAGCTGTTGGTGACTCATCCTACTCTCTGGGATGCATCGGGGCAAAAAACCAGAACACCAAGTTTTAAGCAGAAAAATATGCTAGTGCTAAACATTTACATCCCAAAGTGTGACCTACCACCAATCAAGTATTGATTCATTGTATTTCTCTCTTTAGTAAATTTAGCAGGAATTTTGACATGAATAAGAGAGAAGGGTTTTCATTTTATGCTCTGATGTGTACTTCATTTATACCTGATCCTTTGGAAAGATTAATGGATACCCTAAGGTAATTTTATACTATTTTAAAATTTCTTTCTAAATATATGTGATAGCTTAAATCCGGAATCAAGCTTAAATTAACATCTGTGATTGATATATATTAAGGAGGCTTTCTTAAAGAGAGTTTTCAGAAAGAGCAACATACATATTTCTAAGTCCATAGTTAACAATTAATTGGAGTTAATTTCCACAGTTAACCATTGTAGTTAACTTCAAAATTAGCTGGTCATTATGAATATTACTTAATTCTAACCTTTAGTGTTATGTAGAGACAGTCATTTTAAGAGGGGTTAACCTGGATGCACAATAAAGATTTTAAAGCCCAAATGAGCAAGTACTTATTTCTAAGTATTTATAGGTATTGCCTGATACCAAAAACACGGCACTATTAAGAAAGAATTTGAGTCATTTCCTGGAGATTATTTTACTAGGACCTATAAACATGTATGTGTTATGCATACGCGATATAAACAAACGGTACCTGTTGAGGACTTGTTTTATATAAAAACTAAATGAAAATAATAAAAAAACAATTTAAATGGCATTTGCTAGGAAACTGGCTTGATTGTTGAAACGAAGCACTTACTTCTTCACTGACAAATTTCCACTCCCACTTCAGTTCCTCACACCATATCTCCCATTCTTTAGCAGCCTCCAGCAAACTCAACCATTTGTCCCACAGAGCTGCCGTGGTTCTGAGCAAACAGGTGTCATCACTCTCTGTGCACGCGGGTCTCAGATGCCTGAGGACCTGACGTAGTTTCATTAACTCTTCTTTGGTTGACAGAAGATTTGACCCCAAAGCCTTAGAAAAGAAAAGGAATAGGAGGAATATAATGTCTATTAATTTTTCTGAGACTTATAAACTTTTTAAAATCTTGAACTATTGATGATTTTAAATCATCCATAAGTAGGGGCGCCTGAGTGGCTCAGTCGTTAAGCGTCTGCCTTCAGCTCAGGTCATGATCCCGGGGGTCCTGGGATCGAGCCCTGCATCGGGCTCCCTGCTCAGCGGGAAGCCTGCTTCTCCCTCTCCCGCTCCCCCTGCTTGTGTTCCCTCTCTCGCTGTGTCTCTGTCTGTCAAATAAATAAAATCTTAAAAAAAAAAAATCATCCATAAGTAGTACATGACCTGTTTTTTAGCCCTTTTGGAAGTCAATTTGAGACAGATTAGAATTACCTGTGTATTATTGTGTTGCCCATGAATTTGGCACTATGGTGACAAAAATGACCCATAAACCAATTCTTCCAAGTAAGGAAGTGTTTTGAACCATAAACATCCCAAAAGCACATTGTTATTTTAATAGAAGTCTCATTATTTTACCAGATTGTTAATTTGCACTATACTTATCAACCACCAACACATTATTTAGGGTTTTTGTTTTTGTTTGCTTGGGGACAGGTGTTAAGCACAGATAATTTAGAATGTTTTCACTGAAACCCTAATAACATAAAACCATAGATTCTAACAGACGAAAATAAGCAAATATAAAAATTACATAAGAAGAATAAGAAGTACCTAGAGTTTGGACTTATGATAGTTGCATTTAATTCTCCGTCATTGATCCAGCAACATCCCACAAAATCACATGAAAGGTGAAGCTTTAGAAAGAATGATCACTGGGGCGCGTGAGGGGCTCAGCTGGTTGAGCACCCCACTCTTGATTTCCCCTCAGGTCATGATATCAGGGTCGTGAGATCGATCCCCACCGTGGGCTCCCTACTCAGCAGGAGTCTGCTTGAGAGTCTCTCCCTCTGCCTCCCCTCCCACCTGCTCACACATGCTCTCACACTCTCTCTCTCTCAAATCAATCAATCAGTCAATCTTTAAAAAAAAAGAAAAAGGGTGATAACCGTGAACAGTTAGTTGCTGGTTTGCTACAGTCCCATGAACCCAACTGATGGACTCTCTCGGAGCCACTGTTTCATGTCTTCCCTTGGTGTTTGGTTTGGGGTATTTTCTTGAGTGTACAGCTCAGGTTGAAGATCTCTGTGGGACACAACAGAGCCACATTCCCAGCTGCCGCCACCTGCTCTTTCTGCCAATTTTCTGCATACAGTCTCACTGGAGATCTGCAAATACTGTTACCTTGCTCTGTTCCAAGCGCTCTAAAGCTTCTTTGTAAGATGCCGGCAACGGGAACATGGACTGCCCAAGAACTGCCTCCATTTGGCTGAGGTTAGCGCAAACTTTCTCTTTCATTTTTCTATAGCATTTGTAATTCTCAAGACACCTATGAAGCATAATTAGGGGGAAAAAGTGATATTAAATTTTATTTAGTGCAATAAATTCTGGACTTCCCAGAATGAATTCTGAACACTTAATAAAAAGCAGAATGTAATTCTCTTTTTGCTATTCAATGTTTTTCACCAAATTTTTATTGACTATCTCCTCCTCACAGGGACCTGCATAAGACTTTAAATGCAAACTTAACAGGCAGATAAGCCTTTCTCAAAACACCTAAACTGCAGGGGTGCATGGGTGGCTCAGTCGGTTAAGCGTCTGCCATCGGCTCAGGTCAAGATCCCAGGATCTTGATATCCAGCCCTGTGTGGGGTTCCCTGCTCCGTGGAGAGTCTGCTTCTCCTTCTCCCTCTGCCCTTCCCCCTGCTTGTGCTCTCTCTCTCTCTCAAATAAATTTTAAAAATCTTAAAAAAAAAAAAAAAACCACCTAAACTGTAAAACTGCATTCTTTAAAACTACTAATGAAGTATGAATTCTTCATTGAAATTCTGAAGTACAAACCACTTAGCCTTAAAAATGCTCCTATCTTTTGAACCATTAATTCAACTTCCACAATTCATCCTGAGGAATTAATCCTCAAAGTAGGGATTTATCCTAAACCTGATAAAACCTTTTGCACAGTAAAATCTTTTTTCTTATTAAACTATTAATTAAAATGGCAAATATTGGAATATACTTTTATATATAACAAAAAATATGGTTAAGTAAATTACAACAATCCATTTTATAAAATATTTTATAGCAAATACAATTACTTTTATGAAGTTTTGTTACAATAAGAAAAAGAGCACATGTTATAAGGAAAAGCAGCAGCATATTTTCATAGAGAATAATGCTGTGCTATATTAAAAAACACTATGAATAAGATTATATGTATAAAATTGATAAAGTCTAAATCCCTCACTGAAAACAATAAAAAACCCAGTAACAAATATATTTTTTAAAAATTATTAAAATATAATAATAAACTGGAAAGGAATTAAGGAGTATTCAGAGGCCCGAAACTATATGAAAGTGGAAATAGAAATAAGATGAGCTCTAAGGACAGTTTTTCACTTTGAGGGCATTTGCTGAGTTTCAGTTTTATTAACCTCTTCCTGGAATACTGGGCCCCAGAGGATAAACACTCAACCCAGGATAGCTATTTAATAGGAAACCATCTCCATAAAGGTATTTGTAACATACATAGCAAAAGACCAGCTTCCAAAATACAGCATAAATCTCTACAAGTCAATAAAAAAAGACAAGCAACCCAATAAAAATTGGGCAATGGCTTGAACAGGCATTTTTCAGAAGATGAAACATGAAAGACCAAGAAATAAAAAAGAGGCTCAAATATATCAATAATAATAGAGATGCAGATTAGAATCACAATGAAATATCACTTCTCTTCCATCAGACTGGCAAAAATTAAATCTCCTTTGGGGCACCTGGGTGGCTCAGTTAGTTAAGTATCTGACTTCAGCTCAGGTCATGATCTTGGGGTCCTGGGATGGAGCCTCGTGTCAGGCTCCAAGCTCAGCAGGGAGTCTACTTGTCACTCGTGCTCTCTCGCTCTCAAATAAAAATCTTTAAAAAAGAAAATTAAATCTCCCAACATCAGGTATTGGTGAGGATATGAAAGAATTGGAACATAGAATGTTCTTGGAACGCTAGTCTGAGTAGACACAAGTAAAATCATTTAGAATGTAAAATGTAAGATGTGCATACCTTTGACCCAATAATCACAATCCTTGATATATATTCCGGGGAAGCTCTTGAATTTAAAAAGTTTCCTATTGTCACTGCTTGTAAATGTGGACTAGAAAAACCCAAATGTCTATCAATAGCTGGCTGACCGAATTTTGCTATAGACAAGAACATGAATAAACTTCAGCATCACAATGATGAATTTGAAAAAATGAAGTGACAGAAGAATACACATACATGAAAATGGAGCAGAAACACATAGTAAAAATATTTTAAAAAGGAAGAAAATGGTAAATAAAAAATTGGACATAGTGGTTAATTCTGAGAAGAGGAAAAGGACCACACAAGAGAATTCAAAAGTCATGATGTTTACCTTTGAACTTTTGCGTACAAAGCTGTTTGTTTTATCATTATTCTTTACATCATATGCAGACTTTTATAAACATTCTGTTGTATGTACTCAATATTAAATAAGAATAAAAGTAAAAATACAGTAAAATATTTGCTACAGTTTTCCACAGATAATTTAAAATTTTTTCCATATTTTCCAAATTATTTCTAATGTGTACATGTGAATTATAAAGAAAAATAAATCTTAATTTTGTTTTGAAAGCCTTACCTTTAGAAAGAGGTACCCACCTTTCTATTTCACTTTCCTTTACTTTGGCTGCCCCCCTAATGGCTGAATCCTTAGAAACTAATTCCTGTAGAGTACACTGGAGTTGTTGTTTGGCTTCAGGGCTGGAGATAGTCCCCAGTTTCTCAGTGAGGTCCTGGATATCTGCTATTGTGGATTGCAACTCCTCTTGTTTCCAGCCAGGCGTCTCCAGTGGTCCTTCTGGGTTATCAAGGTCTATTTTATGGGAGGCAACAATGGCTTCACGGGCAGTAAAGATTCCCATCGCCCTGGTGACTGCCTCATTATAGCGTGTCATACTTTCATAAGCATCATTCAAAACATCCTGGTGAATAGGAGATTAAATGTTGTGACAAAGCTGTCAAACTTCGGGGATTTTTATCATTCTTGAATTTTTGTAGTACATTCATAATATGTCTGGGTTTTATAAGGGTTAGAATCTCCTACTTTTAGTTGGACAATATTATGCTAGTATTTAAAGACAAATAACTTTTTGTTTGCATAAAGAAAAATGATTTCCAGATTTGCTAAGAAATCTACTCAAAATTCAAAAATACATCTTATGAATCATGTCTGATGATATATATCCCTGTTCTAGAACTCTTATATTACATTATGAATTAAATAAAACAACTGAATATATTTAATGTATATAACTTTAATGGATGCTTGCTGGGAGGGGGGAATGAAAAGAAAACACATACCAAAAAAATCCCCAGATTTCTTGTGTTTTAATTTTTTTTAACTTTATTTATTTTAAGTAATCTCTGCACCCAACATGGAACTCAAACTCATGATCTTTAGATCAAGACCTGAGCTAAGATCAAGAGTCAGATGCTTAACTGACTAAGCCACCCAGGTGCCCCACCCATTCTATGTTTTTAAATAAATGGTTCTGCCACTAACTTTAGTTTCGAGCACATTACCTAATGTCTCCAGACCTTAGTCTTCTTACTGAAATAACAAAGAGTCAAAATAAATAACTTTAAAGGTCCCTTCCAGTCCAGCTCTAATCCTATTATTTTGGAGATTTATGTCATTGTTTCTGGAAACGATATTAAAATCAAGTAAAGTACTGAATTTACTCAACATTTGTTAAGCACCAATTTAAAGAACTTGTTAAGTACCAATTTTAAAAATATTAGGGTTTATAATATGACTTTACATTTATAGCACTTAAACCTATCAAAATATTTCAAAAATATTATCTAATAATTCTTTGAATTAAAGAAGGGAGTTAATTTCCCCCATTCTATAAATTTAATGCAACAATTCTGAAAATACAATGAAAGGCATTAAATTAAGTACAAGTGTTTCAATAATGCCTAAGCTGTCTACCCTATTATTGTGAAAAAGGAGGGAATATGTTGGAGTCATTCCATAGCAGAGGTCAGCAAACTTTTCTCGGAAAGGGTCAGACTAAGTATTTGAGGCTTTGCACGCCATCTGGGCTATCACAACTACTCAACCCTGCTGGTGTAGCAGGAAAACAGCCATAGACATTCTCTAAAGAAATGAGCATGGCCGTGATCCAATAAAACTTTATTTACAAAATCAGGCACTACGGGCAGGTTTGGCCCATGAGCCTTCATTTGATGACCCCTGCTCTAAAATCAGACAGATCTTTTTTTTTTTTTTTTAAAGATTTTATTTATTTATTTATTTGACAGAGATAGAGACAGCCAGCGAGAGAGGGAACACAAGCAGGGGGAGTGGGAGAGGAAGAAGCAAGCTCATAGCGGAGGAGCCCGATGTGGGGCTCGATCCCACAATGCCGGGATCACGCCCTGAGCCGAAGGCAGACGCTTAACCGCTGTGCCACCCAGGCGCCCCTAAAATCAGACAGATCTTGATGCAAATCCTGGTTCTGTTACTGCTGCAAGAGCTGAGAAAATGGTTGATGTTCCTGAACTTAAATTTCCTTATTTTAAAATGGGGCTCAGAATAGCAGGCACTTCACAGAGCTGCTGTGAGGATTAAAAACAAAGTATTTAGGGGCGCCTGGGTGGCGCAGTCGTTAAGCGTCTGCCTTCGGCTCAGGGCGTGATCCCAGCGTTATGGGATCGAGCCCCACATCGGGCTCCTCCTCTAGGAGCCTGCTTCTTCCTCTCCCACTCCCCCTGCTTGTGTTCCCTCTCTCGCTGGCTGTCTCTCTCTCTCTCTGTCAAATAAATAAATAAAATCTTAAAAAAAAAAAAACAACCCAAAAAAACAAAGTATTCAGCACAGCGCCTCGACACTGAAAGTTCTCAACAGATGTGGAGTTATTACTTTTTGTTCTTTTCACTACACCCTATTTCTTCTATTATGCCTATTTCTAAAAAACAAACAAAAACCAAACTTTGAGCTCAACAGAGCCTACAAGGGAAATAAAGGAGTCACACTCCTCTTTCCCATCTATAAGGCACTGTATTTAGATGTAGAATGAGTTGGGATCATAAGTTGGCCCACTGCAAGTTTTTTAAAATGGCTATTCTATGGGGAATGTTCACGTAGGACCTATACCTTCCAAAGAAGCCCACATACTAAGTAGAGGAAAACCTAAAACCATGAAATGAAAAGAAATGCATTAACCACCGAATTAAGAAAAAAACTTACTATGCGCAAATCAATGCTTGTATTAAGCTGCGCGTGAAGGTCTTCGATGTCCTGCAATTTCGTCCCCATATCACAAGTGTCAGAAGAATTTTCTTCTCTTTGCTTCTCCATAAGGGTCACAGCGTTCATGCTATCCATTTCCGCCTGAACTTGCTCGTGAAACGCTTCACAATTCTCCTTTTCTTTTTGAATATGTTCAATGTCCAAATTTATAAGTAAAGGCTGCTCTAACTGAGACTTTATCTGATTCAAAACACGTAAGTAATTTTCCAGTTTGTCCTGAAGGTTCTTTTCATCCATCTCTTTTGGTTGGGATTTTAGTACCCCGTTTTGGAGAATCTTGTGTAACTTGTCATTTTCTTCTGCATACAGCTTTATTCGGAGTATTTCTTTCTCTTTGAAGGAGTCATCAAAGGCCTTACTTTCATTTAATTTCTTTATTATCTCTTGACACAAGCACATGGCTTTCTCAATTCTCCACTCCAAAATGTGAGCACTGAGCAGACTGCTTTCGGGTGATGGATGGGGCACTCCTAATACTCCTTCAGCCCTTTTCTTAATTTGCAAATCCATAGCCTTCAATTGACTTAGTGACGCTTGATACTTGCCATGTTCTGCCATAAATACGTCCAACTGCCTAATTTTTTCTTCGAGTTCCTTTTCTTTTTCAGATACTAGGATTTGTAATTGGTCAAGCTGGGAACAATCCCAGTTTAGTCCTACAGAGTCAAACACTTCTTTGAGTTTCAGTGCCTGGAGGATACTAGACTGAATACCAGTGATTCGGTCTTTAAGACTGTAGAGCTCCTCTTTAACGTCTTCATTTCTTTCTTGATTTCGTAGCAGGTCACTGCGCTGTATGTGGTCAACCTCCTTCTGAAGCGCAGCTCCTGTTTCATGGAATTCTCTGTAAAAACGTATCTTGTGTTCTACATCATTACATTTGTTCTGAATGAATCTTTGAGTTCTGTTGGCTCTCGTCTTAAGATTTTTCAGTTGGTCATCCAGAAATAATCTTTCAAACACACTTAGATCCTTACAGACATTTGTTTGTTCCTGAAGGTGGGCTGCGATGACACCCTGAGCTTCCAGCAGCTCCTTCTGAGAACTCGTCAACGCAACTCGCTCCTGCTCTAGTTCCATCTCTGTAGAGGCTGCTCTCATCTCGGGAGTTATCAGTGCTTCATTCTCTTGAAGTGAAAGCTGCACCTTCTCTATGGCTGCAATAAACCTGTTTCTTTCTTCCAACTTAAATTCTAGTTGCTGCGATCTTTCCGTCGATTTTAAAACTAGCATTTGGTATTGACTCTGTAAGTCCTGTAGGAGGTGATTTAAATCATTGCTCTCATCTGCCTTAAGGTTAGGAATGTTATTTTTGACCTCTTCAACCAATGACTCCACCACCTGCTGCTTATCCAGGATGCCATCGTGTGTCACCTTGCATTTTCTGATCTGTGAAAGAATGTCGTCTGGGAGAAGGGAAATGGTGGGAGTGAGTTCACCCAGCAGGTTCTTGACCCACAGGGTAATCTCTTTCATCTTGTTCCTTATTTCGCCCTTCTTGATCTGATTTTCCACCTGGATGTTTAACGGCTCCAAGGCTTCTAATTGCTTCTGCAAATTATCCATTGCATCTTCCAAAGTATTCTTTTCTTTTTCTCCCCAGATCCTCTTCATCTGAAATTCAGCTTGCCCCTTTACCACGGAAAATCGATGCTTGATGGTCCCGAGTTCGGTGGCCATGGCAACTACGCGAGCGCTCCCCTCCTCTTCTTCGGGAGAGTTGAGCCCTAACTGTAGAGCCTGCCGCTGCTGCTGCAGAGAGATGTCCAGGTCTTGGATCTTCCTCATGAGAAGTGTCAACTCCTCATGTTCTACTGCTTGCTGAGAATACTTCTTTTGAGCCAGCTGTTTCACCTGTTCCCAGCTGTGTGCGAGCTGCTTGATCTGGCTTTCCAAAAACTTCTTATCCATGTCGGTCAGGCAGTTAGATAAGTTTTCCCATTCGATTTTCATCTTGCTTAAGGAAGCTTTCTCTTTTTCGACGGATGCCAGGAATTTTTTAATTTTGTCCAGATAGGTGGCACTGTCCAGAGGCCCCCTAGAAAGAGAAAAACAAATGGAGCTTGTGAATGTTTATTACAGATCAACATGAGGTTAGAGGTCATTAAAAGAAATTAATTCTTTTTGAACTCCCCCAAGAGAAGATTAGGTTGTCTCTAAGACTGCTCTGTCCTGAAAATAAAAACCAGACTCTTGTTTAGTGTGGCTCTCAATTAGCATATACCAATGCAGAAAGCCCACCTACAATATATGTATCATATATTGCAGAGCCACAGGGAAGGAGTGAAGAGGGAAGGGAACAATGTCTGTAAAAGCACGTGCACTGTGAAGGACTTGCCCAAACCTGAGTCTGGGACGGGGAAATTACCGTAACATCCAACCACGTCATTATCATTTTACCAACAATAATGACTAAGAGGGTATATTCCTCAGGCTAATAGTTTGGATATAAAATTGTTTCCTCAAAGGGATGTCACTGAAAGTAAACCCCATTACGGTAAAACTATAAAATCAACCTTTTTAAGAGTGGGAAAGTGTTCACACAATAAGATTATATCTCCAACCATTTGCTATTATTTTCAAAGCCAAAAGGGGTGTGTGTGTGTGTGTGTGTGTGTGTGTGTGTGTGTGTGTGTGTATGTATATATATGTAAAAAGAAAGCATTAGGATAGATACATATTCAGTTTGTTGCAAACTATTTAAACCAATTATGCTGATACTAAACAACAGCATACATAGAATATTTCTTTCCACCCCCCCAGTTTAGAATAAACTCTTGACAAAAAGAGTGCTGAATTCCATAGAATTTAAGTCTATTTGGTAGAGTTGAGTGTGAATTAATTGTTTGATCAATTAATTTGTAAAATGAATATACTTTAATTGTAAAATCAATACAAATAATATAAAATTTATAGCATGACATCAACAGTTTTCTTCAATGGCTTCTATATGGAATTAATTTCATACTGTAGTATTAAAATCGTAATATCATTTCATAGCATAAATTCTTAAAACTTGGGGCCTGTCCATGGTAGTGCAGCCTATGCTGGAATAAAAAGAACGCAAGTCCTAAATTCTTTTTTTTTTTTTTTAAGATTTATTTATTTGAGAGAGAGAGAAGGGGGGGCGGTGGTGGGAGGGGAGCAGGGGAAAGAGGGAGAAGCAGACGCAGACTCCCTGCTGAGTGCAGAGCGTGACAAGGGCTGGATCCCAGGACCCTGAGATCATGACCTGAGCTGAAACCAAGAGCCGAGTGCACAACCGACTGAGCCACCCAGGCGCCCCGCAAGTCCTAAATTCTTATACTTACACTTTAAGACTTTCCTTTTCCGTCAATAAGGCTTTCACTGAGGATTCAACTGAAGCAAGGTGTTCCTGAAAATCATTAAGGAGATAATATTGGCTTTCCTTATTTTTCTTCAAAGTAATTAGTGCCTGAAGCAGATCGTCCAAGTGCTGCCCCGAATGTCCCCTATCGTGAAGAGCCAAGGCACTTGTTTCTGCTTTATGGAGATACTCAGTTTGTTCTAGTGGTTCAATGGCTGTTTTCTTTGCTTCCAACTGGGCATATAATTCCTAAAAACAAGTCAAGGAAATCAGTAAATACAGACTCACTCATTACTCATTAATTTTTTTCTTTTCAATAACACATTCTATCCCCAAAATAGGTTTTAAATATTTCATTTGCACACAGAAAAACTAAGATGCTGACATTTAAAAGCTTTTTTTCATACAAGAATCATGTTAAAATCTAGACTGAAACTCACAGTTGGTCTAGCATTTAATAGCAACTAGCTTACCCTATTGTTTTAAAAGGTTCTGCAATGTCTAAAGGAAGATTTACCTTATTTTTTTTATGTTGTCCTAGATTTAGATACACTCCATTTATATACATCCTTTATATATATCTTATTTTTATTATTCATATACATCACCCCTCTTTCCCGTTTTAAACTATGTTTACAGTTATATAAACTCAACTAGAATTGCAGGGGTCATTTTTTGAAAGACATGGACATGTATTGGACTTCTAGATTATATAGCTATAAATACATAAATATATAAGCATCGCTGTAAGCACAGCTTAAAAACAAAGGAGTACCCCATAATGTTGATAGTTAGGAAAAATAAATTTGTCAGAATCTGAATACATCTGACTAGGAAAAGGAATAAGTCAGAATTTCCAAGTTTTGTTACTGAATAAGTAAGTTTTTAGGAACTTCATGAAAAAGACTAATGTTCATTAAACTCTTCCACTTTTTAAATGGAAAGATTTATACAACTTACTGATTAGTACATAATTATATAGTTACCAAATTGATCATCAGGCAAAGGTTAAATAAGACTTTTCATTTTGTGCAAGCAAGTTTCTGGTAATTAAAATATATTGTATTGCACTGGATAAATGATGCAATCATGTTGTCAGTGTTTTTCTTGTTCCCATACCTCTATCTCTTTTAATTGTTCATTTCTTAACATAACATCTAATTCTAAAGGTTGATTTTGCAGCTCATTGACTTTCTGCTCATCTTCAGTGTTTTTCATGCTTTCTTGAATATCCAGAGAAAGTTGTTTTGACAAAACCACTTCCACAGCTGAATTCTGAAAACATAAAAAGATTAATTGCTCAATAGTCTACCTTACAAATAAATAATTTTTCTTTCTCTTGGTGAACACATTCCAGTTCCTTCTATTTACTCAGATTAAAGATTTTCCAAAAGTATCTTTGGGCACTATCAAAGATGATTTTTCCATACAATATTTAATTGCTTTTATGGTATCCCACCAAAAAAAAAAAAAACCCTTTTTTTGGCAAGATAGTATAGGATCTATGATTATATTGTGAGGCATAATCTAGTCTTAAAGAAAGAAAACAGATATGGAAAAAACAGAAGTTCCAAAGTTTAGGCTTGGTGTTCATTGTGATGTAGAGGGTAGGGCTAGTAACAGGCATTCAACGTTACCTGCTGGTAGTTTAAAATAGTAAGTGGACAGATGGCAGGACCACCAGGATTTCATGGCATTGAGAATGAATTATGCCTCGCACCAGTTCATAGTAAGAACTCCAAGCCGGGTAAGGCAGGCTATATGGAGTCATGTGATCTTTTCTGAAAGCGACAAGGACTTGAGTTTCTCATAGGGTACGTACAGACGCCACCTGCGTTGAGTGATTCGTTCTTTGGACAAATGTTTAGTATGTACATGTCCCAGGAGCCACGTCCATAATTTTGAAAAGATTTCCACTATTTTGCTAAGGTATTCGTTTTTATTTTCCGGTTACTTTATAAATGAAATACCGCTTGATTTTGTTACAGACTTTCGTGTCGGTAAGGTCAGTATCAAGTCTGTGACTAAGATGTGTCCACCTCCCCCACCAAGGTAGAAACTGTCGCTGTAAAACTACTACCTGGATAGCGATGCAGAATGTTAACCATCAGGGAAGCTGGGTAAGAGATACGTGAAACCTTTCTGTCCTATCTTTGCAACTTTTCCATCAATGTAAAACTATCCTGAAGTGAAAGGATCATATGAATAAAACAGACACGCGGAGGCGTGTGCGTCTGGAGCCTCACCAAAACTGGCTGGGAAGCACATTGAGCTGACCAGCGTCATTGGTTTTGACATAGACGGCACTTAGCACAAGTCACTTCTTTAAAAGGCTACAAATGATTTAAATGATCTTATACATTTCCTTCATTCCCGACAATTTATTCATGCAAAACTACAGTTAAAAATCTGCGGGGAGACAGCATCTCAGAAGTCAGGATCCAGGAAGGCTGTGAGAGGAAGAGAGAGAGGTGCCGCACCACAGGCGGCATCGGCCTATCGCTGCTCCTCGCCAGGAGCCACGGTCACAGGCGGTGGATGCCTGCCTCCCACCTGCTGGCTGTTGTTCCTTACAGTCCCCCCCAAATCCACCTGCAGAAAAAGAGTGCCTGAGGTAAAGGCTGAGATATTAGACCCTAGGAAGACTTTACTTACGATTAATCATCTACGAAGACTTCAGAGCCCTCGGTCTATCTTACCTCATAAGCCACTGACTTCGGGACTAGCAACAATTTGCCACTGGTAATCTGCCTTCCGTGGTCAGAGAGAGCATTCGGAAAAACCTGAAAGCACCCCGAAGCACCACTTGTTTGCCAACTCCAAAAGCCATGTTTCTACCTTGGCAGAAAATCCAACAGAGTCCCTCAAACGAACATTTCAAATTTAAAAGGTAACATTCCCGTGCTCATGCCAGAGAGGTTGGAACACAGACTCCAGGTCCTGATTGGCTCCTGGAAACATTCTTTTGTAACCAGTCATCCTTTGCTCATCACCCTTGACTAGATTTTATTTTGATTTGGCAGTCTCATTTGAATGATTTTATTTTAAATATTTATTTCAAACATAGTTACAATATAACCTCCAGTCATTAACCATGATACAGATATAAGTAATGTACTTTTCCATATCACAAATATAATTTAAAACTCAATCTTTATCCCTCTTTCATCTCTTCCTCCTCAGAAATAACCACTATTTTAAAATACATGTATACATTTTATTAAATATTTATTTACTTAAGTAATCTTTACTCCCAACACAGGGCTCAAACTCATGACCCCGAGATCAAGAGTCACACGCTCTTCTGACTGAACCAGCCGGGTGCCCCTACACATGCATTTTTATACTTTTACTACATATATTCGTATTCACACAGTATTGTTTTATGTATTTTAATTCTTCTACAACTGGCATCATGTATTATCATTTTATAACTTGTTTTATTTTTTCCACTCAGCAGTATGTTTGGGGTTTATTCATGGTGACAGATATAAATCTGGTACATTTAGCCTTGTATACTTGTTCTGTCTGAGTGAACATGACTTATCTGTCAGACTCCTGAGAACATAATATTTTTTTTAATTTTTTTATTTTTTAAAGATTTTTATTTATTCATTCGACAGAGATAGAGACAGCCAGTGAGAGAGGGAACACAAGCAGGGGGAGTGGGAGAGGAAGAAGCAGGCTCATAGCAGAGGAGCCTGACGTGGGGCTCGATCCCATAACACCAGGATCATGCCCTGAGCCGAAGGCAGACACTTAACCGCTGTGCCACCCAGGCGCCCCCTGTGAACATAATATTGTTTTTAGTTTTTATATTGGTCTGATAAACACCCTTGTATAGGCCCTTTTGCAAATTTCTGTGAGTTTCTTTGGGATATTTTCTAGAACTAAAATTACTCCTTTTGATTTTCAATAGATAGTTGTTGATTTGTTCTCCAAACTGAATTACTGTTTTTACTCCCACCAGCTCGGTAAAAGAATTCATATTTTCCCTAATCCTCTCTGATATTTGGTGTTAACACACTTTAATTTCTGCCAATATAATGGATGTGAAATTGATATCATTATTATTTTAATGGATTTCTCTGGCTGCTAAAAAGACTGAGCAACTCTCCTAGAAGAAAACATGAGCGGTAACCTCTTTGACGTAAGTTTTAGCAATATCTTTTTGGACCAGTCTCCTCAGGCAAAGGCAACAAGAACTAAAACAAATGGGACTACATCAAACTAAAAAGATTTTGCACAGCGAATGAAACCATCAACAAGACAAAAAGGCAACCAATTGAATGGGAGAAGATATTTGCATGTCATATACCTGATAACAGGTTAACAGCCAAAATATACAAGGAACTTACACAATTTATTATTTTAAAAAAACAAACAACCTGATTAAAAAAATGGGCAGAGGACTTGAATACACACTTTTTTTCCAAAGAAGACAGATGGCCAACAGGCATATGAAAGATAGTCACCATCACTAATCCCCAGGGAAATGCAAATCAAAATCACATTACTCAGCCATCAAAAAAAAAAAAAAAAATGAAATCTTTGCAACGACATGGATGGAACTAGAAGTTATTATGCTAAGCGAAATAAGTCAATCAGAGAAAGACAATTATATGATTTCACTCATGTGTGGAATTTAAGAAGCAAAACAGGATTATAGGGGAAGGTAGGGAAAAATAAAATAAGATGAATTCAGAGAGGGAGACAAACCATAAGAGACTCTTAACTCTAGGAAACAAACTGAGGGTTGCTGGAGGGTACGTGCGGGGGGGGGGGGGAAGGGGTAACTGGGTGATTGGCATTAAGGAGGGCACGTGATGTGGTGAGCACTGGATGTTATGTACAACTGATGAATCACTGAACTCTACCTCTGAAACTAATAATACACTATATGTTAATTAATTGAATTTAAATACAACTAAATTTTAAAAATATCACAGTGAGATATCACCTTACACCTGCCACATTGGCTATTATTAAAAAGACAAAAAATAAGTGTTGGTGAGAATGTGGAGAAAAGGGAACCCTCATACACTATTGATAGGAATATAAATTGGTTCATCCACTGTGGAAAACATTATGAAGGTTCCTCAAAAAATAAAAGTAAAAATACCACACAATCCATCAATTCCACTTCTGGGTATTTATCCAAAGAAAACAAAGACGCCAATTTGAAGAGATGTATGTCTCCCTATGCTCATTACAGCATTATTTATAACAGCCAAGATACGGAAACCACCTAAGTGTCCCTCAGCAGATATATGGATAAAGAAAGTGTAGTGTGTGTGTGTATATATATATATATATATATATATATGCAATGGAATATTGCTCAGTCATAAAAAAATAAAATCTTGCCATTTGCGACAACATGGATGGACCTTGAGAGCATTATGCTAAGTGAAATAAGTCAGACAGATAAAGCAAATCCTGTATGATTTCACTTACATGTGGAATCTAAGAAAACAAAATAGAGGGGTACCTGGGTGGCTCTGTTGGTAGAGCATGCAACTTTTGATTTGGGGTTAAGTCATGCGGGGCACAGAGCTTACTTAATTAAAAAAAAAAAAAGGCAAAAATAAAAAAAACCTGGGGTGGCTCAGTCTGTTAAGTGTCTGCCTTTGGCTTGGGTCATGATCTCGGGGTACTGGATTGAGCCCCATAACGGGCTCCCTGTTCAGCAGGGAGGCTGCTTCTCCCTTTCCCTCTTCTCTCCCCCACCCCATGCTCTCTCTCACGCTGTCTCTCTCAAGTGGACAAAATCTTAAAAAAAAACAAACAAACATAGAGAAAGAGACTCATAGATACCGTTCGTTACTGGAGTCAGGAGGGCTTGGGGAATTGGGTGAAAGAGATAAAGGGGATTAAGGGGTACTAATTTCTAGTTATACAATAAGTAAGTTATGGAGATGTAATGTACAGCATATAAAATATAGTCAATAATACTGTAACAACTTTGTATGGTGACAGATGGTAACTAGACTTACCCTGGGAATCATTTCATAATGTATAAAAATATCAAATCGCAATAATGTATACCTGAAACTAAAAGGATATTGTATGTCAATTATACTTAAAAAAAAAAAAAAAGACTGAGCTACTCTCATGCTCACTGGCCATGAGTCTTACCTTCTATGAATTCCTTTTGCATATCTGTTGTCTATTTTTTACTGCGTTGATTTGTGATTTTTAGTGTTTATTTTCATATTCTGGATACCAATCTCCTAATAGTTTTATTCATTGCAATTATTATCTTCCAGTAGATTGTCTTTAAACTTTATATGTGATGTCTTTTGTTGAACAAGAGTTTAATGTTTTAGTGCAGTCAAATGTATCAAACATTTCCTGTTTTGGATTCTGTTTTCAGGGCCTGTTTAAGAACGTCCTCTATACTCTGAGATCATAAAAATATTCTTTATATTTTCTTGCCAAGGTTTTAACATTTTTCTCTTCACATTTAAGTTCTTCTGTAATATGCTTCTGTGTGAGTTTTGTGATAGATAAATTCAGTCTTTGTCAGAAAAATTTAAGTATTTTGCATCACTCCAGAATGACAGTTCAACTGGGTATCGAAGTGCAGGTTAAGAACTATCTTTCTCCCCGTGCTGTGCAGATGCTATGACACTGCCTTCTGGCTTTCAGGGTTGAGAAATCTGTTGTCAACGTAATTATTTTTAGTCTGGTTGCCTTTGAGATACTTCTTTCTGGCTTTAGTGATTTATTGTTTAGCCTGTTCAAGGCTCTCTATACTTCCTGAAAATGAGGATTCATATTTTCCCTCAATTCTGGAAAATTCCCAGGCTTGCTTTTCCTCCATTCTCTCTATTCTTTCCTCCTAGAACTCCTATCAGGCTTATGTTAGAGCATCTCAGTACGTCTTCTGGGTCTCTTAAACTTTCTTTCCAATATTCCATTTCTTTACAGCTCTGTGTTGGATTATGGGTAATTCTCTCAGTCATATATTTTAGATAACTAATTCTCTTCAACCTGGGTCAAGTTTGCTGCTTAACCAGGCGAGAGCAATCTTAATTTCAATGACTTATTTTTTAATTTATTGACATGCCATATGGTTCTTTCTCAAATCTTACTTTTCCTCAAAGTATTTTATTCTGTCCTTATGATTTCCATTCCATCTTTTATATCACGAATCATTTTAAACATATTATTGTATAATATATTCCAGACTGTTGGATTATCTCACTTTCGTAATGTAGTAGTTCCTCTTATTTGTAGTAATGAGGCCCCTTCCCTGTGCTGGACTGTTCCTTTGTGTTCATCATTGATTGATTGATTGATATTAACTCAATATCAGACTTTTTAAAAATTTCACTGTGGGAATTCCTTTGGCCTAATTGATAGAAGTGACCCCTTTGTGCGGATTTGCGCTTGCTTCTTCCAAGTATCTCAAGGAGACAGGTAGGTAGGTAGGTAGGTAGGTAGGTAGATAGGTAGAGAGAGAGAGAGAGAGATGGTAGATACAGAGACTGATCTTAACGTTCATTTCTTGATTTGAGCTACTTTAGAATGCAAGTAGCATAGATTTGGACTCTAAACCTGTTTAAGATATAGGTTTAGTTTAGATTTCTCCTGGGAGACTTTTTCTTCCCACCTGTAGTCCTAGTCCTTTCTCTGGGTTAGAGATTTTCTGGTCCACCTTTCTCCCAGGCTACAAGCTTTCCAAGGGCCTGTGGCTATTATGGAGTATCCACTCCAATACATGACCTCTCATGAGTACTTATGATCTCTAAGCCCCTGAACATCTGATTCTTTCCCTTTCCCAGTACTCCTGGAATTTCTCTTTAGAAAGTTTTTTTTTTTAATTATCATAAACTTAAAGTATAACTTTTAAAAATATTTTATTTATTTATTGGAGAGAGAGAGCATGAGAGAGAGAACAAGCACGAGGGAGGGGCAGAGGCAGAGCAAGAAGTAAACTCCCCGCTGAGCAGGGCGCCTGATGGGAGCTCCATCCCAGGACCCTGGGATCATGACCTGAGCCGAAGATAGATGTTTAACTGACTGAGCCACCCAGGCGCCCCCGAAAAGTATAACTTTCAAACAATGTAATAAGTATACATATTGAGCCTCCAAGCATAAATGGAATTTTTAAAGTTAATAAATTTAAGGTGGAAAAGGACCATTCTATCAAGAAACTGGCTGAGTTATATCGCCAGCTATGTTTAATTTTTAAAGAAATGTTACTTTTTTCAACCACATATCTTTCCTTAGAATTTGGCCTGTTTGGAAAAAGAAATAGGAAGTGAGAGAAACAATATCACGAACCATCCTTAAGGGCTGGGCCATGATATTTTCCTCTATCTGTGCCTTAATTCACAAAGTAAACCTTCTATATTCACATCTGAAACAATGGGCTTCACATAATGGCGCACTTTATCTGCCTTAGCAAAGGAATAAGCACAGCCAACAGAAGGAAGCCTGTCACCAGCTTCACTCTCCCCTCCCCCATTCAGGTACAGTGGCCCTTGGCTGTCATAATCCTGGGAAAGTGAGAAGCCGAAATCTATCACCTGTAACCTGCCAACGGTAGGGCAATAGCCTACAAGCCTAGAGGATATATTTCTTTCTTCTCTAAAGCATTCCAATACGAAGCAGTGAAAAACAATTCAAAGCTAAACATACATCATTACCGCTAGACACAAACCGAAAGGCAGATCGACACGGTGTCAGCGGCGGCCTCTTGCTGTTAGCAAAATGTCCACAATGTTAACGCCACCTGCAAGGCGCTTGTGACTCAGCCAGCCTCGCCCACCTCTCAGGCCTCCACTCTGTCACTCTCCTCTGTCCTCCACCCTCTCTGTCACCCTTTCTAACGCCTCATACTCTCTCCCACCACCACGACTTCCTCTGTCAAAAATCCTCCCCACATCCAGCCCTGAGCGCTGTTAACTCCGACCCACCCTTCCAGTCTCAGTTCAAATACTGTTTCCTTGGAGAAGCTCTGACTACAGCTCAGCTCAGAGTCCTTTAGGAAAGACTATCATGGCAATGTGTTCTTTCATTTAGTTCCTGCAATCAGGCTCTCATTAGTTCATTAGTTGATTAATGCATGCCTCCTCTAGACAAGAAACTCAACGAGAATAGAGACCATGTCTATTTTTGCTCACCATTGAACCCTCATCGTCTGCTCAACAAATTTTTACTGAATGGATGTGTAGATGAATTCATATTAGACGAAAAATAAGAGAATCTTATTTAGTTTTTGCTTAAGATGAATCATCTGTGGGTTATAAAGCAGAGTGGAGAGAAACTGAGGCTCTGCCAACCCAGCTCTTGTTGGCCAGCCATCTGCTAGGAATGACAGCAATAGGCTTTGGCTCGGTTTACTGGGAGGAGAGAAGGTTCACAATAGGCACAAGAACCCAATAAGGGGTCCACTGAGGTCAGACAGTACATTAGCTTATTAGGCCTCAATTAACAACCCACATAACACATTCAATACAATGGTGGGGGTAAGCCACCAAGCATCGGGCTGGGTAGAGGACTTGGGTTCTACGGGTTCTAGTCCCAGTGCTGCTGGAGTACGAACTTGGCCAATTAACATCTCTGACTTCAGTTCCCTTGCCTGAAACACAAGGGTTAGCCTAGAAAGCTCCTAAGTTCCCTCAGCCTTAAGAAGGACTTCAGAACATGTTCTCAAATGCATGCCACTCACAGATGTCAACACCGTGTGCACGATGTGAGTCACTTGTCCCGTAAAGGAATAAATCTTGGGTTATGAAAAATACCTCTAGAGTAAGGGGCAAGACTTGTATACAGGCCAAAAAGAGCAAAGCAGTTCACTTCCAAGACAGAGTTGGCATGTGGCCCGACTATGTGTTCTATTAACAAAAATTATTTTTGCTGAGTTATCAGGATAAACACCACCAAAAATCGGCCTCATTTACCCCAGGACTGAAAGCTCTTTACCCAGTAAGTGGTTTTCCTTCTCATTCTAGTACTGACTCTACTGTGTTTCTGGTCACTCACCCACAGCTGGACACCTTACATGTTTTGCCTGTATCTGTGTAACCATCTACTTCCCAGAATTTCTCCATGAATGCCTGCTTAAACACTGAAATGCTAAATGCTCAGAAATTTTTGAAAAGAACAAAAACAACTCAGACATACTAACAATTATACCTAACGACAAGGAATTCAAAGATGTGATTATAGACAAAAGGTTTTTTTAGGAGCAATTACATCATGTAGGCTGACATCTGGGAAGGAGCGGGCAAGAAAGAGCCTTTAATACCACTTAATTGGTAATGTTGTTTTATGAGTTTTTAGAGTAATAACAAACTACGAATGCATTACTTTCCTTTTTTTCTTCTTTATCATTTCCCTTTATGAACACCTTAAATCTGAAGAGATTACTTGGTCTTCACTTTTTACCATATCCTAATTTGTTACTTCGCTTCACCTATGCAGGAAGGGGAGGTGGAAGGCAGTTCTGCCTTTTCATATTTAAAAACTCTTAGAAATTCACTTCTATAAAAATATCTAGTATGATATGGGATCATAAGCCCCCATATCCTTCAGGCTACACGTTGTAATTTCTTTTGCCTCCAGGTTTGCCTTAATATTTTGTTATTAAAGAAAAAGTCAGCCAAAGGTCCAGATCTAAGTTATCCCCTAAATTTCATCTAAAATGAAATTCTTGGCAATGGAATGAAATACATATCAGCTATAATGGCAATTTTTGAAAAGTGCAATCATACTTTCAACAAAACTCTAAGACCAAATGAAATTTACTAAAGAAAAAAGTAGAAGAAAATAAAAACTTCCTAAAAATTCTTCTGGAGGCGATTTTAAATCTGATAAAAGCCCCTCTAGATTCCAAAAAGACATGTGAAATGAGCATTAATTAGATATTTAATTAATGTTAGATTTTTAAAATTTTTAAAAAGATTTATTTATTTATTTGAGAGAGAGAGAGCAAGCGAGCGAGAGAGCACACAAGCAGTGGGGAGGGGCAGAGGGAGAAGCAGACTCCCCTGCTCAGCAGGGAGGCCAATGCAGACTCGACCCCAGGACTCTGGGATCATGACCTGAGCCGAAGGCAGATGCTTAACTGACTGAGCCACCCAGGTGCCCATAATTAGTGTTAGATTTTAAACTGTGATAACTGAGGCCCATAACTAGCACAAAGAGGCCTCGATAAATACGTTTAATGCATTGCTTATTTTCACTATCGCAATAGTTTCTGATTAATTAGACTTATGGTTCAGTAAATTTTGCTTTTATGTTATTTAGAGACTCCTGCTTAAGTCTTTACACTTGTGTCTTATACGAGTCTATGCCTGTTTAATCACTTTTACTAGCTGTTCAACATTTACATTGTTCTCGGTCTTATATAGTCTAATATTATACAGAATAAAGTAAATACAGCCAGTACTTAGAAAATAAAAGCACAGATGCAGAAACAACAAAAAAAATTCATGTCACAAAAGAGTAAAAAGTCATAATAAAACATTGCTAGAGAATTAAAACCACCTTCCTCTACCCCAGACCTGTGAAAATTATTTAAAGATTTAAGTACCTCTATCATTTTTTTAGCTTTAAAAGTAGCTTATCTCCTCCTTCACAAACACATGAGTCTTTTGACCATTACAGAAGGCATCACAAATTAAATGAAAATTTATATTACAATATATTTGTCTTACATGGTTCAGTAGAAAAAATCATTTTAATGAGGTGTCATAAATTATAAATAACTCATTCAAGATCAAGTAAAAGCTTAATAAATTATAAAAACTCTTATTATTGGATTATGATCTTTATTTAGTTTTCAATATACTCTACTGAATTTTGGGGGCTCACAGTCAAAATGGGTCTGAGAAGTTAATTTTAAAAGTTATTAAGCATCTCCCTTTAGCAACATCATGTATTAGGATAGAAGGCATTTGGTATCTTTTTCTTTTTTACTTATCTACTGCTGTTTGATACTGTTAAGAAAGTTTCTTTTATACATACAACTCAGGAGCCGCCTGCATGGGCCCTTCATTCTTTAAGACATTTTCCTTAGCGATATTTAACACTGCCTGTTGGATTTATAAGTCTTTTCTCATGGCCAGACTGATGCCCCATTGGCGTTTAACCTGGTTTTACACATTTCTAGAGAACACTATCTCGTTCCTATAATCTTCCATGTATTTCTGCTTTGTTTTTAAGATTTTATTTATTTGAGAGAGAGAGAGAGAGAAAGAGAGCACGAGCAAAGGGAAGAGCAGAGGGAGAGGGAGAGGGAGAAGCAGACACCCTGCTGAGTGGGGAGCCCCACACGGGGCTTGATCCCAGGACCCAGAGATCATGACCTGAGCCAAAGTTAAATGCTTAACTGACTGAGCCACCCAAGTGCCCCCACGCATTTTTGTTCTAAGAAGACAACAGAAGTGCACCTTCTTTTCATTGCTCTTAATCACAAACTCCATAAAAAGCTGAGGCGAGCACATGCCTGAATGGTCTAGCCTTTGCTATCCTCCAACAGGACCCTGGATTCTGAGAGGCTGGCTAACAGGAAGACTCTTTCAAATACGGTTTACTAGATGGTTCTTTGTGCCTTTTCCATTTCGATCTCTAACCTGCGAGAGAGAACTTTCACTGCCATAGGAAAATGTACCCATTTGGTTGGTCAGAATGAAAACAAAACAACATTCTTCTTTCCTCTCCCCAGGGAAAATTAGGAGCCTGAACGTTGATGTTCTCACACCAAATAATCTGACAACATTTAAAAATGCATTTGCAGTAGAGGGTTAACATGAGAGGAAAAAGAAAGGAACCTATCCTTTCAAACAGTCTCTGATTTCATTATAAAATCAACCAAAAAGAAAAAAAAAATAGGGCTCTTGGGATTTTTTCCCCTCAGAAAATGGGTAGAACACACTTTCTTTTCTTCTGCCTTTTCTAATTTGCCTTTGTGCTCTTGACCCAGGAAAGTGTATGTGATTACATATCAGAGAGAATAATCAACCTGAATTGATGACTGGCATTTTAACAGACTAAACAGTAAGATTTCACACCTGAAATCTTGGACAGTTTTCTAAGGGCTCTTTTTACAAGTGGGCATCGTAAATAGCCAGCACATTGAGGGTTTAATTATAAAATCAGAAGGCTTGATTCACCATCCTGTCTTCAGAGCCCAACACCTCTTCATTCTCAGACGCGATGTCTTCGAGATGTAAGGACAAGCACTTACCGTGTTTGTGTCCCGGTCTTCCTCAAACTTTTCCAGCGCAGCGGAGTCCTGAGTGGGCTCCTGACCATCAGGAGTGACCTCCTCCTCTCTGCCTGGCAGAGTAAACTTTTCTCTCTGTTCTGTTGAGTGTGTTGATTTGAGAATGCTATTGAGACAATTTTCTGTCTCCTGCGTAGCAGATTCAAGTCTGTTTTCCAAATCCTTTTGTTTACACTTAAGTGATTTTATATCATCTTTAATAATCTTCTGTCCTACTGAAGATGTATTTTGCTTGATGGATTTTGCTAAAGCTAAAATCTTCTTTAATGTGCCATCTTGTAAATGGAGTCTATTCTCTAGTTCCTGCAAGTGGAGAAAAGATTGTCACAAAAAGTACCTCCATTCAACGGCCACAAGAGTTAATTGACTTTTGTAAATCACAGAGTATTCTGCTCCACTAGTGGAAAGTATAAAAAAATTTACCAATTCATATCACAAAGAAGAAACTTTGGGTAAAACTTAAACCAATGTGTCATCCCAGATCAAAATCTCCAACAGATTTTGAAAGATACTTGAAGTTTATAAGAAGTAACAAAGAAAATTCTCACAACACAGTTCCTGGAACGTAGGAGGCAATCAACACATACTTGTTAAGTATATATTATGTTCAAGATACAGCCTTTTTACACAATCAAAATACTAAATGGTAAGTGTCTATTTTGTGCAAAGCACTGAAAATAAAAGAATCATTTAGAATATACCCACATGAATCTAGTTTTAATGTTTACAATTCAGAATAAAGCTTAAATCAATCTAATGCAATATCTGAAATATAGCAGGAACTCATATTTACTCAATGCATGAACAAATCAGGCTGATCTGAGAACTCAAGACCAAAAGGAATTTGAGGTACTATCGTACCTACTGATGTTACTGTTGAAATAGAATAAGCCTTAAAGTTACTAGGTGAACTCTATAGTATTTATCAGTCACTATCCTAATAGACTACCCAGTATTCATTCATTCATTCATTCATTCATTCATTCAACTAGCAGCAAATATTATGATGGGTTTTTTTTAAATTTGTAAACATTTTTTAAGTAATCTCTATACCCAACGTGGGGCTCGAACTCACAGCCCCGAGATCAAGAGTCACATGCTCTACCAACTGAGCCAGCCAGGTGCCCTTATTATGACAGGTTTCGAAGTTATATAGATGAGGAAAATACAGTTGAGTCAGGTTCCTATAGTCTAGTGAGAGAGACACAGAAGTAAACAGACAATTGTAACAGGATGTGAAAAGATCCATGCTAACAAATTGCACAGGTCGTTGAAACATATTAAGTTGGAAGAAGGGAGTTCCAGACTACAGTTTAGAATGATCCAGGTGCAGCCATGTGGACGTTGCCATGGAGAGGGTGGCAAGTGCAGGCAGACAGCCATTTGGAAGTCAATACAGGGGTGTGTGAGGTGAGGGCCTACTCTGAAGAAGCAATAACGAGGGTCTTGGGGCAGGAAGAAGTTGTACAGATATTCCAGACAAGAAAGAGACAGCACTTAGTGTCTGACTGGATTGAGGAGTCTGGGAAAGGATGGATAACCAGGTTTCTGACTTGAAGCCTAGAGAGATGGTAGAAATATTCAGAGTCAGAGAACATGGAAGAAAAAGCAGGCCTACTGGTATGGAGCTGGGAGATGGAGAAAGGGAAGTTGAGTTATTTTCTGGACACGTTGAATGACAAAAGTGTACGACACCCAAGTATAGAGATGTCTAGTGGGGTCAGAAGACCTGCACTGTAGCCCCTACTCTGTCATTTCACATGGGTGACCTTGTAAGTCCCTCATCTCTCCAGAACCCAGCTTCTCACACATAAAATGAGGGGTCTGAACGTGATGGCCTCTGAGATTCCTTCTACCTGTAGCAGAGATTCTATGCTAATTTTTCTGGAGAAGCCTCAGCTGGGCTCCTATCTACCACTTTTCTTAGTTATCCATGGCACCCAAAGAGTGCCCTGGACATAATGAGCCCTGAGGTAGCCTGTCAGAATGTCACGCCATGGAGAAGGCTTGCTTGATTCCCAGATCCCTAAAAGAAAGAGAGAAGGGGGCGCCTGGCTGGCTCTGTCGGAAGAGCATGCGACTCTCAATCTTGGGGTCATGAGTTTGAGCCCCGTGTGGGGTGTAGAGATTACTTAAATAAATTTTAAAACTTTAAAAAAAGAAAAAAAAAAAGAGATGAAGAATTCCCACACTCAGTTCAGCAGTGCTGCTCTGAGACTCACGCCATGAAATCTCTGGTTAAGCAGCTGTCAAAGAAGTAACCGAGAAAATGCTTTACTTTGTTTTCTTCTAGAAGATACCTCTCAGGGTGCTTATATTGGCTAAGCAAAGAGTGGGAATCCAAAGAATGTGTTTTGAGGATGTGGGTCAAGGGCTATAACCCTCACTGCAAGGGGCTAGGTGCTGTTGCAGTGAGGGAGAGGATTTTGGAAGCCCTACATCTGGAGAGAGCTCTAATTTAGGCCAGGAGTATGAAAGGTAATAAGGTAAAAATTATACAATTCCCAACCACCCCAATAAAGAATGCAAAACGGAAGCATTTCCCCCTTGGTCCTGTGGCATCAGATACATTCGTTGACTCCCCAGTATCTCCTGGAATCACTGTGCTGTCTTTGAAACAAAGATCTCCAGGAGGTAGAGACTGGTCATGGGTGGAACGGTCTGGTCTCTGAGCGTCCGGAGTGCAGGGAAATGTTCAATTCAAATCATAAATGGACTTGGTCACTAAAAAAGAACATTCCCATTTTCTGTGACTAGTCAGAACCTTAATTATCTTGGTCACTTCAAGGGTAACTGGATTTCTGACCAAAGACACTGATTTCTTCATTGTAATTAATATTGATTCTGTTTTAATGTCCATCATGTCTGAACACTGTTTAATACCTGCAGTTTCTGCAGTTTTTCCTCAACTGCTGTTTGATCCACAGGCTTATCAGAAAAACTGGCAAATTCCTTGGAGATATCATCCAATGTGGCATTCAGGTCTGTGACGCAAAGCTGGTATGAGTGGTGTTCTTGAACATGACCTTCCAATTTTTCCACAGAATCCTAAAAATAAAACCATTGACAATTCACCAATTATGTCTCTGAATTTTCTCACTCAGAAAATTATTAAATTGTTCACAAACACTTGTTTCATGAGGTTTCGTCTTGAAATAGGAATAGGGCCATAAATTGTCCAGAGTTCTAAAGTAAAGTTTTTAGTAGTTGAGATATTTCAATGTAAAATCTCCTCCTCTCCCCTGAAAATGGCTTATTGAAATCACATTTGTTTCCCCCATGCTTCTTTGCCTTCATTTCATTCCTGAGGACAATTTATTTCTCAAGAGGTTTACAAAATATAAATGCTTCAAATTATATCATCAAATCACAAACATCTATAATAAAGCAGCTCCCTTAATTATCCTTCTTAGTAAAACCAAATATCCACAGTTGGAAATGAGACTGTATGAGATCAGCCTAACCTCAGATTCCTTTCCTAAGAATTAAATTCCAACATTGTGTATTAGGAAAGTAGTCCTAACTCAAGAGCAAACCCACCTTCAAGTTCTTTTCCTGGAATAAGAAAATAAGGTGGCCACACCTGATCAGAAAAGAAGTACTTATTAAACTGAACCACTTACAATCAAGTGGTATCTCTTTATCTCTGCACATCTCCCAGGCTTAGAAGCAGGATTTCTTTTTTTTTTTTTTAAAGATTTTATTTATTTATTTGACAGAGATAGAGACAGCCAGTGAAAGAGGGAACACAAGCAGGGGGAGTGGGAGAGGAAGAAGCAGGCTCCTAGCGGAGGAGCCTGATGTGGGGCTCGATCCCATAACGCCGGGATCATGCCCTGAGCCGAAGGCAGACGCTTAACCGCTGTGCCACCCAGGCGCCCCTAGAAGCAGGATTTCTTATCCACGTGATCCTTACATTGAATCTAACTTCCAAGATGCAAAGAATTATGGACAATTCTCTTATGAGAATACAGTCCCTCATGGCAAGCTGACATCTATCTCTTAACTCTTTTACTGCAGACCATTCATGCAAGAGAGGGAAACTGATGAGGTTTATACAGAATAATGAATGTACAGCTGACCCTTAACATGGGTTTGAACTATATGGATCCAATTGTGCACGGATCTTTACAGTGCAGAACTGTAAATGTATTTCCTCTTATGATTTTCTTAACATTTTCTTTCCTCTAGCTTACTTTATTATAAGAATACAATGTATAATACATATAGCATACAAAATATGTGTTAATCGACAGTTTATGTTATCTGTAAGGCTTCCCGGTCACCAGTAGGCAATAGCAGTTAAGTTTTCAGAAAGTCAAAAGTTATATGCAAATTTTCAACTGTGTGTGTGGGGGGGGTGGTGCTCAGCACCCCAGCCCTGCACGTTGTTCAAGGGTCAACTGTAAACCATTCCAATTGACAAGTGGATGGATAGGTGGATGCATGGATCACTTTGACACCATCACTTTCAGAGAGATACATTAAAAAATATTAGGGGAGCCTGGTTGGCACAGTTGGTTAAGTGTCCAACTCCTGGTTTCGGCTCAGGTCATGATCTCAGGGTCGTGAGGTGGAGTCCTGCATCAGGCTCCCTACTCAGTGCAGAGTCTGCTTGCGAATCCATCCCTCTGCCCCTCCCTGGCACCCCCACCCCATGCATGTTTGCGTGCTCGCTCTCTCTCCCTCAAATAAATAGACAAATCTTTTTTAAAAAAATCTTAACCCTCTGACCCCTGAAAAGGAGAACTTGGATGAGAAAAAATAACACCATCACCAAATAATAGGCATTGGATTCCTCTAGCAAAACTGACAGATTGAGGAGTTAGTATTTGTATCTAAAAATGACAAAATTAATGTTAAAAGTTTTTGATTTACCAAAAGAAAAAATGATTCCATTTACAAATATGACATAATTATGCATAATTATGACAATCATTTAAAATTTTATTTTGACCATTTCACCTGTAGCTGTTGGAGAAGACTTTCGTGTAGATGCTTTATTTCCAGCCAAGGCCTTTCACTGAAGCTGGGATTTTTAGTGCACTCTAAGAGGTAACTTCCTTGAGATTTTAACTCTTTTAGCAAGGATGTCAAATCTTGTGCTTTCTGAAGGAATTTCTTATAAATTTTTAACTGAGCTTTCTTCTCCTGCAAGCCATGCTGCAGAGCAAAGCCCACTTCCTGTTTCTTTTTTAGTTCTGTGAGCATTAATCTCAGATCCTCCTTACTTTGCAAATACTTCTCTCCTTCAAGTAGAAGCTTTTCTTGATGGCTAAGTTGAACAAATATTTTAGAAATGAAATGACTCTTAGCAAATTGGAATGCTTTTTGCATATTACAGTACAACATACATTATAATAAAAAGCATTAAAATAACACTAATATAAATTATTCCCAAAGACTCTTTTGGCATTAATGACATTCTAAATAGCACTAAGTTTAGCTCAGAAATCAAGACAGAAATTATTTGTAGTATTACTAAAAATATATATATATATTTGTTACACAATTTGACCTGAAACAAGCACTCAATAATTTAGATTCCAAACCATTAGTTTTTATTATGCTTAAGTATAATTATATTATCTTATATTTTTCTTTCTCATATAAGCAAAATAAATAATCATTCAGTATATGGGCAAACTAACTAGTTTATACTTTCTATAACTTAAATTTAGCTTTGATCTGTCTTCCTAGAAAAAACATAAAATTCACATTTCCACTAAACAGTAAATGTATCTATTTAAGATGTGATACGAATTAAAAATTTTCACCAGAATTATGTCCACTGAATTCAGACAACATTTGCACACATTTAAGAATCTCTTAGAATGTATATTTAAAAGCATAATTATTCTGCAGTAATACCACACAGACACTGAAACTGTCTGGGGGAAGGCGGTTTTGGTAAGAAGCAGAGTGTTGACGGTGGAATGATAGACAAGCTAATTTGTTACCAAGACCTCCATGGGTTGATGAACCGGCCAAAGTAAACACTGCCTCAGTTAAGACAGTGGATTTCCTATCTGAGCCAGAGAACTATTCATCTTCATTTCTGCCTCTGACATTGTGGATGCCCCTGACATTACTGACTTTCTCTCCAATAGATATTATATCCAAACCCAGGAGGCAGACAAAACAGACTTGTTATGACTTCACGGTGCAACGAAAAGTCATGAAGAAGTGAAGGCGTTGCCCTTTACCTTAGATATGTGTTGGCTAAATGGAGTGTGTTGTCCCACTGGTTCTTGATATCAGTAAGGGTCTTTGGAGCCAATGGAGCCTTGCTACTCTCAGCCTGACTCATGATGGTCTGTATTTTAGCGTCCCCTTCAGGCTTCAGTAAAATGATTTCCTGAATTAAACAAAAAAGATCTTAGAATCTCGTGTGCATTACTTAGGGAAAATACATAGGCTATCTTTTGATTTTTACACATTATATTTAGATTCTGACTGCAGAATACATTTCAAAATTATCTTTTCATTTTTATATATGCCCAAAAGACAATGATGTCTCCTTCACATGATATAGAATTGGCTCTCAATAAATATTTTTCCGGTTGATCTCACGGCATTCCTCTTTTNAACTGCCTTCAAATAAGATAGATGCCCCAAAGACCCTGGCAAATCCTTCTTCCTTCCACTCCATTATTTATTGATAGAGAGTTAGGGTAACAGCCGAACACAACATTTTTATACACTCAAGATGAGACTTAGGGCTTCTGCCAGGAAAATGCAGTGCCCCTTGTCAACTCTTGTCCCTCGGCTACAACATAATTAATTCCCATTCCGTCTTTCCCTTTCCCTCCTTTGCTCTACACAGTCAAGTTCCTCCCTAATTGGAAACCCTACTCCAGATTCACCTCCCTTGGAAAACCTTTCACATATGATCCCAAGTACTTCACTAAGCCTCACCAACCCGTATAGCTCACTATGCATAACCATTTCTTCCTGTCATCACGCTTTGATGAATGTAATTTCAATCCTTCCAGGTTCCTTTTAAGCACATGGGCTTCTGTCCCTTGCATCTTTAACTAACAATGTCTAGTGAATTTCCCCTTAGGTAAAAAGTTGGCCAAGAGGAGCTTGAGATTTCCTTGCCCTCTGCAACCCCCTCAGCACCTAATAACCTCCATGAACCATACAACACACTCGATATCTGATAAACTCTACGAACCATACATATTCGCTGTGAAGAAGAGCTCCTCTCCAGCCCTGCCCTTGACATTGCTGATGCCTCTCTGTACTGACATATATTCTTTTTATATCCTAGCAAACTTCCACTACCACAGCGCCATAGGCACTGCCCTTACAAAGACAGGATATACCTTCTCTCTTCTGTCTGCGTTAAAATAATTTTAGATCCATCACAGCCCTTCTGTCTCTTAAGCTCAGTCATCTGAATGCCTTCAGCCATTCCACAATGATCCTATTTTCCATTAAGAAACAAATTTTTGCAGTTTTGCTCTAAATCTTTTAAAAATTAGGGTTCACTCTGACCTCTGAAATTTAGTTTCCGCAGTTATACCTTTATTTTCTGGATTCTTTCCTCAAGCGGCATTTTGCCTTCAGATGAATTCAAAACCATAAGGGACTCTTTAATCCCTGCTATCCAGTGAATTGCATCATGTGCAAGATCATTAAAGCTCTGGTCCTCTGTAGGAGGTAACTTAGCCTCTTCATCAATTTCACATAATTGTCTCAAAAATGTCTGGTATCTATCAATCAAATGTGTTGATTCCACTATGATTTCCTCTTCTTCAGTAAGCCCATATTCCTTCAAAGAGCTGTTCAACTGGGCCAGAGATTCAAACTGTTCCCTGTAAATTCCAAACATCACTGAAAGTTTATAGCAGCCACAACACCATGTAAGAAACCATGTTAGCAGAAAATATATTCATACAAGATCAGCTCTACCTCTTTCTGGCTACAGCTTCACAAAATAGCTCAATTTTCTCTCCTGATTTTTCCATTTCTTTCCATTTCTCTTCTTGACTAGTCAACCACTTGCTCAGATTTCTGTGGTCATCCTGGAGTCTAAAAGAACATTACATATGTTAAAATAGAAGGTAAGCAAAAAGTGAGTCTGTGAAGAGAAGGTGGGCATGAATTTTGTAAGCTAACCAGGTTTTTACTACCTTTTTTTGATATTTAGAGAAAAATTAATTTGTGACATTAAAATCCAGTCTACAGCCATACCACCCTGAACGCGCCCGATCTCATCTGTAACATTAAAACCTGGACAGTAAGAGACTGTATTATAGTGGCATTCTATAAAGCAATGAGCTACACAAATGTATCATAAAGAGCAGGAAACAAACAGAAAACATTTTTGGACTCACCTCTGAACTATTACCATATTAGATAACTTGAAGAATTCTCCTAACTTCTATCTGCCTAGAGACAAACTTAGAATTGAAATTATGTATTTTATTTGTGAAATTTGTGTGTATTGTATATCCCAGTGTTAACTGGACTGAGGCACAGAACATATAAAGGTACCATTAGAAAACATGTTATTTAGATATCGCCTTTGTTCCCTACCTCCGTAGCTCCTGCAAGCAGTCATTGAGCTCCTTTGCTCGTGCCTGGCAAACGGACTCCATTTTTTCTAATTCAATTTCTTGATTTATAATCCAACTGTTAAGCTCCTTAACATGTGCTTTGGGCAGGTGCTTCTTCACATGATTCAGTACAGTTCCCACCTGCTGTATTTTACTGCCTCTTCCTTCAAGAGTCAAGAAATCCTTAAGAAAGACAGAAAGTCAATGATGTTCTCCCGGCAAAGTCGAAGTGTGGTCTCTACAACCCCCGTGACACTTTTCCAAGCTGGCACGTAGACATGCCACCTTTTTAACACCTAATACAAAAGAAGAGCTATGGAGATGTGGCTAACTCAATGGCATAAGATCAAAAGATGATTTATATTAGTTGTAGACTGTGTGTGATATATCTGACCTACTGGAAATGGCATCAAGCAAAATAATGCAGGGTCACCATGAACGTCAGTAGGAATAAGACTGGGAAAGCTGCATTTTTCTTTCCTCAGCTTCTAAATCCTTGCTCCCTTCTGGTAATCAACATGTAAACCTAAACAGACAATTCTCTATTTAACTTTGTCCAAATCAGAATTTTATCTCAATGTTTGCGTATCAAGGTTTGAGCATCAATTGCTAAGACCCATGCAATGGGCAAAGTTAAAAGCAAAAAAATAAAAAAATAAAAAGTTGGGACTTAAACAAAAAAAGAAAAGAAAGGCAATTCTACCAATAAATAACAGTATCATCAAAGCAAGGAATCAAACAAAGAACAATTATTGCCACTCATAAGCTTGAGAGTATGACTTATATCACCACTAAAGTACTGGACAATCTAGCCTAAAGTGATCAAGATTTAAGGACGCCATATGCATTTTAAATGCCTCCATGCACATTACCTTTTATTTCAGGCTACCCTCCACTACAGTTCAACCAGCTGTATTAAAGTTCAACTGAGATTTTTTAAAGAAATATTACTCAGAAAAAAATAATAAAAAGTCAAGAGATCTCTCTCAAGAAAGTAAAGGAGTTCCAAAATCCAGGTTAGGGAAAGCCTTTATTTTTTATCAAATATAATTTTAACTTGACTGGATTTACCAGTAAACAACTAAGTTAAACAGCATCTTATAATAGGTGTGAAAATAGGACTTGTTTAAGTGACTCGCACCCTTGCCCAATAAATATGGAGTTTCAAAATATTTGGGGAAGAGTTGGTTATTTGGAAACATTATCTCTGTAGAGAAATTAGTAAGTCAAAGTCATTAATTAATTAACTAATTATTTTGAGAGAAAGAGAGCTTGAGTGGGGAGAGGGGAACAGGGAGAGACTGAATCCTAAGCAGGCTCCACACTCAGCGTGGAGCCCGACACGGGACTTGATCTCACAACCCCGAGATTGTGACCTAGGCAGAAATCAAGCAGCAGATGCTTAACCAACTGAGCCACCCAGGCACCTCCAAAATAATGATTTTATCTACTTAAATACAGTTCTATGTCTCTAGTATTTTAGTTTTGATAAATTTTGATTAAAATTTATACACATATATATATATCTTACAGAAAGGTTTTGTAGCTTTTGTTCCACACTCTTTTTTGTTTCTGAAGATTCAAAACACTCTTTAAGGTTCATTGTAATGCTGCCAAACCAGTCATTAAAGTTCTTGCACTGATCTAAAGGAAAAACCAAAGGAAGTTGTATTCATTCAAGGGAGAATTCAGACACCTTGTTAAAGTGAGAGACTTTGAAAGTTGCTTTGCATGACATGGCTACAAATCATTATATAAAGTGGTAATAAGTTGAAACCCAACTCTGAGGCTAACAGATTCTAGAGAGTAATTGTGGTATATTTTCTTTTTCTCTTTTTTAACTATTTTTTTTAAGTGGTCTCCACGCCCAGCATGGAGGGCTTGAACTCATGGCCTGAGCTGAGATCAAGAGTTGGTCATTTAACCAACTGAGCCACACAGGCGCCCCAAACTGTGGTGTATTTTCTGTACCAAACCTCCTTTCCAAGCACACAGGACACCCAAAGACACGTGCAGGGGCGGCCTGCTCACAGACATGTCCCCAGACTCGCTACGGTGAGCAGGGCACATGTGAAAATGTTGGTGACTTTCTTTCACGAACTAAAGATTAGGGACTTGAAAGAAACAGATGTTATTTATAATAGGCATAGATCAGTGAGTGCACCCCCCAAAAGATTTATCTGAATAAATCTTAACTAAATAAATCCCTTTCCTTAACTAGAATCCGTGCAACCATTTGTGACGCTTCGATAAGCCTTCATGTTCACAATACTTATTCATACGTCAAGATTCCCAAAAACAGTTAAGAGAAACGTCGCACTCACCATTCAATAACTTAGAAAAGTGATCTTGCAAAACACTTTTTTTGGTATTAAATAAATCACTGACGCTTTCATATTGCTTTTTTAATTCAGAGAGTTCAGGAGTCAGACAACCTATTTGATTCTCAAGTAACATCATGCTGTGCTTTTGCTGCAGGATTTGCTGCTGTATTTCCTAAACACACAAACACACAAACAACCATGAAGCCTCAAAACGAGCCCCGTGTACACAACGTGTAAAAGATCTCCATCGTTTTGTAAAGCTCTCAATGGTTTTCTGTTGCGTGGGTTTGCTTTACCTTAGCCCGTAAATGTACAACACAATGCAATTTAAGATCAAATAATTACTGTCCGCAAAGCAACTCAAAGGTCAGACTGCTAAATATACACAAATTGTTTTTCTGAGTTTCTGCCCCTGCTTTTCGTTTTTTAGTAATTATTTTTATTAACCTCAAGAGGTCAAAGCCATCAGAAATAAGTGTGAAAATAAATCTGAGCCACGGAAGAGAAACAGCTGGGACATACCTCCAGTTTAGTGAAGATCTCTAAGCTGTCGGAAGGAGACAGGGCTTTTAAGAGCGACTCAGTCATTCCAATCTGGGTCTTGGCTTGGTCGAGGTCCTCCCTGAGCTCAGCTGTGTTGCCACTAAGCGCAGAGCAGATGGATTCTCCTATTAACTGCGTCTTTACATTTTCTATCTTGTTTAAAACAGAGGACTCCATGACCTGAAATCATGAAACATATGCAAAGTCCGTAGCAGACTTTAACTAGATTTTAAGACAACTGCATGGCTAGAGAATGAGTTGAGAGTCTGCTTCATTTCAGTGGGAAATTAATTCATGGTTCTACATCACTGATACAACTCAAATTGTTTAAAAAATAATATGAAAAACTGAGATTGGCATTCCGACTTTTTTCCAAAAGACTCATTTGAATCCTTCCGCCCCAAGCAAGTTTTATCTAGCATATCAACTGAGGTGCCATCTCATGGCACTCATTTGAAAATAAATTAAAATATATAGAAAAACTTAAACAGCCAGCATTTACTGAGTGTTTATGATGTGCACAGCTTTGTGATAAGCACTTTATGTACAAAATACAAGCTTTAGAATGTTACCTAACTTGCCCAAGATCACAAAGCTGGTGGGTGGCAGAGCGGGGACCCCACCCAGGAAGTCTGACTCCAGACTTCATATGCAGCCACTGCACTCTGATCTAAATAATATTGTAGCAAATCTCTTCACACAATAGGAAATCACACTTGGGGCAAGCTCCCTGCTTCTCCATCTAGCAATTATCACTTGAGCCATATTCTCCTTCCTATGGCCAAAAGACACTCAAGAGGAAACCTTTGTTACTTTACACGGAAGCATGACTTCATCTCCACCTCTACACAAGAGTCCTGGAAATAAGTGAAAGGAGAATAAAGTAATACAAAAATAATACTTATTCTAAACATATACAATCAACGATGCCAACTATTAAAAATTTAGTTGGACTTAATGTAGGAATTGAATAAAGGTGAACTAAATGATCCTAATTTTATTTTAGTTTAAAGATTTAGAATTCTGGTTTATGAACAATATTTTTTTAAGATTTATTTATTTGAGAGTAAGAGAAAGCACGCACATGTGCGCAAGGTGGGATCAGAGGGAGAGGGAGAGAGAAACCCACGCCAACTCTGCACTGAGCGCAAGTCTGAGGAGGGGCTCAATCTCATGACCCTGAGATCATGACGTGAGCTGAAACCAAGAGTAAGCACCACGCAGGTACCCCTGAACATGAATTTAGAGTGATTTAATTGCAACTTTTAAATAAAAATTCTCTTACCTGCAATTCAAGGGGTATTTCACTGCTTTGAAGGAGAAACTGTATTTTAGCCACTCTTTTAGAGAACTCTGAAGATTTTTGTTCATGGGTTTGAAGCTCTTCCTATAACAAATAATGTTAATGGAAAATATCTTTTTACTTTATACTTTATTTTCTGGAACCCATGATCGCTATTATTATACATAGAAACTGCGAGAGCCTTTGAATTTCCCCCAAATCACTTGTCTTTTGAAGGAGTCCTGGGACTTAGAAACCCAAGTGACTTCATGAGTCAGGCAAATGTTACAACTGAGTGAAGCCGTCTAACTAGAAGACGACAGGGGGTCAGGCTCGTGCTAGACAGAACGCAGTGCCTGCATTGCATTTCATAGATCTCTGCATATAAACTGTGCCCTGCGTGCGCACGCGCGCGCACACACACACACACACACTCTCACACTCTGCTGGCAGAATCTCACCCACAGGCTGGCAGTTTACCAATCTTTAACTTCCAATTTTTAAACAACCTGCACATCAAGGCATTTTTAAGGGACTTATTCGTTCACACTTAGAAAATCATAACTTCTATCATCATACACAAAGGAAACTCAGAAATCTCTAAATGTTTTTGAAAACCTTTTCCAAATGTATAAAAATGGATATGTGAATTTAAAAGTGGATAGAACAGCAAAGATTAGGGAACAAATGAGACTGGAAGCATGAGACCTGGCATACTACAAAGTCTTCAAGCACATAGACATATATTTTTCTATTACACTGAACCAGATATAATTGCTAATCTTTGACTGTTTCCTGACCTACAAAGATACAGATTTCATGCGATCCAAGTGAATAATATGTAAATAAGCCATAAGAAAGAACTCTTCCTAGGGTTAAAAGAGATAATGTAAAATCTTTCTAAATGGCAGAACCAGAGATTATGGTTTTAAAAACTAGCCTTTTTTGAAGCTCTAATAAGATTTTAATACTCAGCCTGGTAATTTTTCCTCATCTTTTTTTTTTTTTAAAGATTTTATTTATTTATTTGACAGAGATAGAGACAGCCAGAGAGAGAGGGAACACAAGCAGGGGGAGTGGGAGAGGAAGAAGGCGGCTCCTAGCGGAGGAGCCCCATGTGGGGCTCGATCCCAGAATGCTGGGATCACGCCCTGAGCCAAAGGCAGATGCTTAACGACTGTGCCACCCAGGCGCCCCTTTTCCTAATCTTTTTTAAGGAGAGACTGCTTAATTCAAATTATGCAGGTTGTCCATAATCATGATGTAGATCAGGGGTTAACAGTCTAAGGGCTGGCAGTCTGTTTTTATAAATAAAGTTTTATTGGAACCCAGTTCTTTCCAAGCGTTTATGCATCGTCTCTAACTGAATGCTTTCATGCTACAACAGCAGCATCAAGCAGTTGTGACGGTGACCAAATGATCTACAAGCTTAAAATGTTTACCATTTGACTTCTTAAGAAAATGTCTGCCGGGGCGCCTGGGTGGCACAGCGGTTAAGCGCCTGCTTTCGGCTCAGGGCGTGATCCCAGCGTTCCGGGATCGAGCCCCACATCAAGCTCCTCTGCTATGAGCCTGCTTCGTCCTCTCCCACTCCCCCTGCTTGTGTTCCCTCTCTCGCTGGCTGTCTCTAACTCTGTCAAATAAATAAATAAAATCTTTTAAAAAAATTTAAAAAATTAAAAAAAAGAAAATGTCTGCCAACCCCTGGGACCTATATTGACCACTTGGGAGCAGCTTTGTATTTTGATGGGGCTTCTTCTAGGAGTTATTAACATTTTTTATACCATAAATGCCTCTGATAGTCTGGTGAATCTTGTGGACCCTTCATGTAACAACATTTTAAAAATAAAATGTGAGACAAATTATGTAGGATTATAAAGGAAAACAATTATATTGAGATATAGTTATCAAAATGTTAAAAATAATTTCTGCTATAGTAATATATATGTTTCTATATTAATACCTTAAATAATAAGATCTAGAAGTGACCCTACTAATAAATATCATAATTTCAAAGTAGCAATAAAGAGTTAACAGTTACAAGTGGATAATGATTCAAAAATACCTGTGATTTTCTTGATAACAAAGACACATAACGCTCACCCTACTATGTTTGTTGACTATGTTCATAATTGGAACCAAAATTACATTTTGGTTAGATATTCATAAAAATAAAGATGCAATTTTTCCCATATGAGGTCATTTTATCCATGTACCACTTGGGTGTCTGTCAACCCCAGATTAATAGTACCTGCTAACATCTTCCTAGATACCACAAAGGAAAGAACAGAAAGGTCCCACTCAAGGGATAATGAAAGAAATAAGTCATTTCTTTGTGATTTTTCTACTCTGTTTCAAGAAAGCAAGCTCCGTATTAAACATCAGCTGCGTACAAAAAGAACATACATTTTATCTCCGTTACGAATTACCTTCAGCTTTTCTCTTTCTTCTTCAGCCAGTTGATTTAATTCCATTTTTCGAAGGACCTTTTCAGTCCACTCATCGATGACATTTTTTAAGTTAAAAAGTTTGTCCCATAATGCTAGAGCTCGACCAAGATTTTCATAGTAGTCTTCTGTCTTTTCATTTATCTACCATAATTTAAAAATAGAAAGAACACATTTAGTGGTAAAAAGTATGAAAACCATTGTTTCAGACACACTCTATTTTAAAATAAAAATTTAGTTTACCTTCGCTTTTTAAATAATTTGCTTTTATCAACAAAAAAATGTGCTTTAACATATCACGTAATTCTTCCTTCCACACAAAAAAACTTTGCTGCCACTTACAGGCAACTGAAAGCAATAGTCTTTCTAATTTCTAAACCACGATAAATGAAAGGTGCTTTTAAAACACAGAAGAGAATATAACACAGACAAGTTCTTATTTTGTAATTCATAAAAATATAATTATTACTCAACCAAAACTGTATTAAATAAATATATAGTTGCACATGAATACCTTGAATGGTTACTATATTAACTAGTTTATTTAAATAAGTTGAATATAAGCTTTTATGTCTCAAGATGATAGACCCATTTGTTAGTAGTATCCAACTCTGGGGATGAAATTAATACCTAAGTCATAAATTTTATATTATTTGAACATTTTACAATGAAGACTTTTGAACTTTATAATTAGATAAAAATACTAAAGATACAACAGAAAAGATCAATTTGCTAGTAAAATAAAATTTTTAGTGAATTAAATTGTCACTCACATCAAGCCATCTATCCACAATAATATTAGCTTCTTTCTCAAAAGGAGGCTCTTCAAAAATTCTCATTTTATTTAGATGAAATTGTAGATTTCTGCAGATCTGGTTAATCTTGTCTACAACTTCTAAATGTTCACTAAATTCTTCTTTAACAATTTCAATCTGTAAAAAAGATAGGTAACATGTTTTTGATATATTTACACAGAAAAACTGGTAAGAACCAAAATTCTATTATTGGCTATTTATTAGAGAGTATTTCCTTTGCACATTATACTTCTCTAAAGCAGCCTGTTATTTTCCCACTTTCTCAATAAAAAGTTTTTAGAATCCTAACTATCTCATTTAACAATAATCCCACATCCAAATTTCTTCCCACTCTGCATGATGAAATAATTATAATAATCTAAAACCATGTTTCTTGTCGGGAAATAACAGTCTACCAAAAAAAAAAAAAAAAAGCACCTTCATTCAGTAATACAAAAAATGGCAGATCCTAGAGTCCTCTAACAGGAATCATCTTTGGAATGTTGAAGAACCTACATGCTCATCGGAATAAAATGGACAGAATTCTAATACATCTTTAATATGACTTCAATTTTAATCTTCCACAATTCTAACTCCACATCATTTCTAACATGGAAGGCGAAACACTACTTTACCAAAAGGCCAATGATCTTAAACTACAAAATAAAATTTGAGAGTTGACTAATATAATCTTCATGTTTTACTCAGCTTACCAGTCGTACCTGAGCATTGTTAACAATTATATAAAATTTGAAAATAGATATCTCATAAGCAAATACCCAAAAAATATATATACACCCGAGGAAATTTCTGGAACTATACAGTAGATATAATTTTCCCTATTCTTCCCATTAAGCACAACTAAAAACCCTGGATATCACATACAAAACAAACTCAAAGAATGAAAAGTGGAGAGTTCAAGAAGGCTGAACAACTCGGGTCATCAGCTCCTGAACACCAACTTGGTGCATCTTCTTTCCTCTCAGAGACACCAGAGTGTGTGCTGGAGGAGCCGACACCTAGTAACGTCAATGTGCACGGGGAAAAAATGTCCCAAAGGAAGCTTGCTTTCTTCAGCCAGAGAACCAAAAATGGGACACTCCAGCAAGACAGAAAACTTTTAGGAAATAATCAATCACTAGGGCCAAATACCACAGAAAAAGATATGAAGAGATAGTTCATCAAAGATGACCTACAGATGGCAAACAAGCACAAGGAAAGACGATCAATACCATTAGCAATTAGGAAAATGCAAATTAAACCATCATGAGATACCACTATATACCTATCAGAATGGTTTAAAAAAACTGAGACAGGGGCGCCTGGGTGGCACAGTCATTAAGCATCTGCCTTCGGCTCAGGGCGTGATCCCAGCATTCTGGGATCGAGCCCCACATCGGGCTCCTCCACTGGGAGCCTGCTTCTTCCTCTCCCACTCCCCCTGCTTGTGTTCCCTCTCTCGCTGGCTGTCTCTGTCTCTGTCAAATAAATAAATAAAATATTTAAAAAAAAAAAAACAACTGAGACAATATCTAATGCTGGCAATGATGCAGAGAAACTGGATTACTCCACATTGCTGGTGGGAAAAGTTTGGCAGTTTCTTTAAAAACTAAATACACAATTAACATACAAGCCAGCAATGGCACTCCTGGGCAGTCAACCCTGAAAAGTAAAAACTTCTATTCACATAAAGACTCCTACACGGAGGTTTATAGCAGTTGACTTATATAATTTTACTTATAATTTTACTTATAATTGCCCCAAATTACAAACAACCCAGATGTCCTGCAGTGGTGAATAATTAAACAAACTGTGGTTATAACCGTACCGTGGAATACTACACAGCAAGGAAAAGGAACGATCAACACATGCAAGAACCTGAATGACTCTCCAGAGAATTATGCTGGTGAAAACAGCCAATCCCCAAAGGTTACACACTCTATGTTTGCATCGGAGGGAAACGGGTAGGGTTATAAAACGACGACAGGAGTGGTCCTTGTGGTGATGGAAATGTTCTTTATCTTGACTGTATCAATGTCGGTATCCTGCCTGCAATATTGTATTATGTACTTATATAAGACTGAACACTGGGGAAACTCACAGTGAAGGGTACACAGGATCTCTCCATAGAATTCCTTACAACTGCATGTGAATCTACAATTATCTCAAAATAAAAGTTTAACTAAAACAGTAATTGAATAAAAATTTTAAAAACGAGAAAAAGTTACTGAGGAGGTTTCTGTCTCCCGACTGGAGGCTGACTGATACATTTATAAAGATGAGATGCAAACTCTGATGTTTTCTCTCCTGGCACAGGACTCTTCGCGTTGGGCATAATAAGTTTTGTTCAATCAAATGGGAAAAAATTATATGTATAATTAATTTTCATTACATTCGAAGAACTTTGTTGTTACACTGACACAAGCCACCACTGAATGAAGAAAAAAGAAAGAGCGGGAGAGGGTACTTTCACCACTGACGGGAACTGTGGGTTTTCTTCCACAATAAATAGAAAGGGTAGAATAAAGGAAAAGTAGACTCACTCTGCCTTTTCCCAAACGTGAATAGTCCCCTGACACTCTAGCCTTTAGTCTTACTTTTGCACTTGTGTCTTTCATTAAAGAGAGTGGAAATCTGGTCCCATATCCTAGGTAACATCCAGGTTTCTATGGCTTGGAAGACAGAAGTTCTCAGTGGTATCATGTTTCAGCCACTGGTGCAAAGCATCACGCTAGAAACACACACTACAGAAATGGATTGTTTCTGAAGACGTATCTAATTCATCACAAAATTAACGGAAAGTTCTGTGCTAAAAAGTACCAAAATTTACTTTTTCCAGACAGTTAAAGAAGCATCTGAGAAAAGAATTAAATATTAGTGTACTGGAACGTGCATAGCTTCCACACGAAATATTATTTCAGCAAATGCGTAAAACGCTCATATGCTAGATCCCATGCTAGATATAAAATTCTCAAGATAATAAGAAACGCCTGGACCCTTCTACATTTCTTAAAGGTAATTATTTTATTTTATTAATTTTTAAAATACCTTTGTGAACAAACCTTTACGGTTGAGAAAGGGGAACAAAGCAAAGTTAACCAGTTTTCACTTCTGCCATATACATAGTTCAAATGTTTACAGAGAATGCAATATTATGATGATTGAAACATGACTTTGTAATCATACAGACCTGGGATTAAGTCACGATTATGCCACTTATTAGCCATATAATCCTGGGGAAATTACTTAACTTCTACCCTCACTTTTTGTCTTTTTTTACGGAGGAAGTTGCTAATCTATCCAAGTCATAAATTGGACGTTACTGCTAAGCAAGATCAGCATGGCTGAAACATTCAATACATGGATATGGTGCTTTTTTGCTTTGTGTTGCTTCCTTATTGTTCAACAGGTAAGATCCTTGAGGCTAGCGTTATGAATCTATCTTCACATCAGGTGAAGAACCCAGGCCACTGTATCAATATCTGAGCTACTCTGTGATAAGAGTCCAAGATTTGGATTTAGATCTGGAGGAGAGTAAGACCTTGTAAGCACTTAGGCTGGCCCACATGCTTGATCCATGTTTCCCCCAGAGAACTTGCTGGGGTATTGAGCACTCGTGCACATTATAAAAGAGCGATACCATTGGTCTTGTTTTTTGAGTATATATCTCCTTTGACAGTCCCATAGCAAATCAGGAAAACTGACAGGTCGGGGTTGGGGAATTTTTTTGTTCTTTATTTATGATGCCATTTTAATAACATTAAAACTCCTACAGTTACTTCTGAAATTCTCTAAAGAAAAAAAACAAAAACAACACCTCTAAACCTTGGTTTTCCCACCAGTATAACAGAGTTAATAACACCTACCTTGCAGGGTAATAAGGTTATGTGGGAATGAAATGATACAATCATGTGTGATGAATTTGGCACACAATGGCCAAGCCATCCATGGCAGAAGCTATCATGATCGCCATCATTTTTAGTAGTAGGAGTAGTGTTACTTAAAACCTCAAGGCCACATGATCGCCCTCTTTGCAAATAAAACCAATTTTTCTGGCTTCAGGATTTTCCAGCTTCTGGGATAAATCATTTATTGGAGTGGAGGGGTATAGTTTGGCCCAAGAAGAAAGAAGGACATTAGTAAATTTTTAAAGTGCTACCATTAATGTCTTTGGTATTAAGAATTTTCCATATTTAATATTATATCCTTAGGCTAGATTCCTAGAAATGAAATATTTGGTCAAATGGTAGACAAATTTTCAAGGACCCTGAATAACGTTGTCAAAGTGTTTTCCAAATGGGTAGTAGCAATCTACTCTTTAACCAGCAACATAAAGAGTACACATCTCGCTGACCATCAAAAGGCAAACAAAGGTATTTTTGAGTAGTTCTGGTTTCCTTTGATTACTCATGAGGTTGAACTATGTGTGTGTGTGTGTCTCTCTTTTTTTTTTTTTAACAATTGTCAGTTTATTCCCTATGTACAAATACCCGTTTGGATCTCAGTGGTTTACTCACTAATTTCTACGAGTTCTCTATATATTATTGCAAACCTTATTCTAGCATATTTATGAAAATACTTTTCTACTCTACAGCATTTTTTTAAAGATTGTATTTATTTATTTGAGAGAAAGAAAGAGCACGAGGGGGGGTGGGGCCGAGGGAAAAGGAGAAACAGACTCCCTGTTGAGTAGGGAGCCCAATGCAGGTCTCCACCCCAAGACCCCAGGACCATGACTTGAGCAGAAGGCAGACGCTTAACTGACTGAGCCACCTAGGCACCCCTCCTATGAGATTTAAATGAGGAAGGCCACCAAGACCAGAAGCAGACAGTGAAGTGGAGCTGCTCAGAAGCAACCTGTCTGCTTCCATCTAGCAGAGGTAGCTTTTGGGTTTGGTGGTCTCTGGATCTAGGAGGATCCTGTCCCTATCCCAGTGGATTTGAGGGTCTATCTACGCGTTGTTTTGGTTCTCAGAAAATAAAACACGATCAGCCTTACAAGAATGAGGACTTTTAATAAATTTCTCCTGTGCATAATATAATTTCATACATGCAAAATATATAGTAATAATATAGTTCACTTACACATGCCCTCATAAATGGAAGTTGGTATGATGAAGTTTAATTTTTTGTTATTTAAAATAAATAAATAAAATAATTATTTAAGATCCCAGAGTCCTGGGATCAAGCCCCACGTCAGGCTCCCTGCTCAGTGGGGAGTCTGCTTCTCCCTTTGCCTCTGCCCCTCCCACCCGTTCACGCTCACTCTCTCGCTCTCTCTCAAATAAATAAAATCTTAAAAAAATAATAATAGCTCTCACAGGAAACCAGTTAGACAGTCACATACTGTACAACTGGTGTCCAAACAGGGTTCTTCGTGATTGGTCAGTTCCAAGAGACTGAGTCTGAGAACGCAGATCTCATTCCTACTCTATATAGCTCTGGCCATGTGTCCGCACGCTGAATGTCACTTCAGCCTCAGGGATAAGTGTTCTAGATAAAGACTAAATTGTAAGAATCTGGTTGATTCTCTCTTTCTCTCTCAGCAACTGGGAAGTTCGACAAAATTGCTTTCTAACAATCAGGTGTATCACGGAGATTATATTTCACACATGCTTTTGACCCTTTAATAGCACTTCAGCATAGGACTCATAAAACCAGTAGGAAAAGCAACTTTCTGGTATACAGTAATGTAGTATAGTAGTAGTATTCTTCAACTATTCCATTCCTTTGCCACTTCTGGTTGATAACCACCTAAAATCATAGAAAATAATGACACCTAGTGTCTAAAAGTGTCACTCTTCTTTGACTATGCTGTGATTGGTGAGGCTATGAATACAGACGGAGCATTACAGATGGAAAGTCACACATCTTTACAGAAAGCGAATGTAATTATTCCTTTGTCTGCTAATAACGGAGGGGTTTCCCACTACCTTCATTCTCTCGAGCCTAAGATGAAGTCTCGGGTTCCTTTTTGGTAGAAGGTCAGCGCAAAGACTGTCAAAACTCTACAGAGGTAGGAACAGGGGTGACCACAGACTCCAACAGAACCACACCGCCAGTACCAAACACCAGACACAAGCAACCCAGCATCGACTTGGGCACTGAATTTTTCCAAGCCCTAGTAATAAATTCAATAAGGTCTGAGATATCTGATAAAACAGGGTCACTGTTCTTTTAAGCCAAGTTTCAAAAATGACTCTATTTACAATATCTTCTTCATTGTCAAAGCCATTGTGTAGAGCTTCCTTTGGAATCTGGACTCACCTCCGCTATCCTTTTCTTCAAGTTCTCTTTTCCCATGTAGGAAGCCTGAAGGGAGATGACATTCTCTTCTTTTTGAATCAAAGCAGTCAAGACACCTTTAAAATTCTGATATTGTTTTAAGAGCTCCAAAACTCGTTCACATTGGTCAAGGCTATGGAAAAAAAATGAACAAAAGGTAAATCTCTAAAAATAATAAAACCATTCTCTCCCTTTGTAGGTATCCTATAAAAATGACTAATACATTCTAGAAGGATTTTTCCTCTTGACATGGCTTAGCATATTGTTTAACCAATGTAGCCTAAGAATGATGGCACATACAGTTATCTGGCAAATGGATGGTAGAAATAATCACCGGATTATGATTTTTACCAGATCAATAGTAAAAAAAAAAAATCACCAGATGTAAGCTCTAGAAAGAAACACAGGATTCATAACCTTAAGAAATCAGCATCTTAATGTCATCATTAACCAAAAAACACCTTGGAAAACAGTGCCTTCTTAGCACTCTTCTTGGAGATGGTTTTGACACAAATTCAGCAAGTCACAGTTTATTTATGTCTATTTAACTCATTCTAGATTTAGCCCTTTTTAAGAAGTAAAGAAATACAGATAATTTGGCAGTTAGGATACCTGATTTCTACTTAGAGGTGGGCACTAATCAGTCATGTGAACTTAGATAAGTTACTTTAGCCTCTTTGGACCTCAATTTCTTTCCTCTATGAAATCTAAGGGTAGACAGATTGAATGCCACAGACAGGCTTTATCTTGAGTACTGTACACTCAGCTTCCAGTAGAACTCAGGAAGTGCACTCAGAGTTCTGTGTAAAAGGACCACTGAGGTGAGCAGGGTTAAGGGAAACGTCCAGGGAGCTGGGGGATTAACCAGAGCAAAAACAGATACACCACTCATCCTCAGGGGAAAGAAGGAAAGTACCCTGGGCCAGAAAGGAGGGTGCCAGTAGGAGATCCCAGAACCACCTGCTGGAAAGAGAGGGGATAAGACCATCCTGACCTCTCTCTCTGCTTGTCCTCAAATCTACGTGTACCTCCCACTTCCTATCCCAGCTGGACCCCTTGGCCTGGCTGGTACAGTCTGTTAGGGATCAGCCTTCCTGACCACTTCTTCGTCCAGGCAGAGAGTAAGGGAAAGAAGGGATAGATGGGGCATAGTCAGCAGAATTGCCAACTAGGACTGGTAGGTAATGGCTATCACGTAGTGAAGAAAACTTGTGAGCCTGCCCAGGCTCTGCAGAAAAGAGAGTGGTCACTGACGAGCAATGTTTGCCATTCCAATAGGGCGATGTGGTAGAATAATGCCCCTAACCCCAAAGATGTCCATACCCTGCCCCTGGATCCTGTGAATATGTTCCCTTACATGGCAAAAGGTACTTTTCTGGTGTGATTAAGTTAAGGGTCTTAAAACAGGGGCATTACCAGAATTATCTATGTGGGTGCAATATCATCACAAGGGTCCTTATAAGAGGGAGACAGGAGGGTCAGAGTGACAACAGAAGCAGAGATGAGAGGAGAGAGAGCCAGATTAAGACTTGAAGATGCCACACGGCTGGCTTTAAAGATGGAGGAAGGGGACACACATCAAGGAAAGTGGTAGGAGGCCTCTAGAAGGCAAGGAAATGGATTCTGTCCTAGAGCTCCGAGAAAGGAAGGCAGCTTGATTTCAGAATTTCCAACCTTGAGACTGTAAGATAAATTTGTGTTGTTTTTCAGCCACGGAACTTCCTATAATTAGTTATAGAACAGCAACAGAAGACGAATACAGGTGGCGTAATAATAATTATAAACATACTGTGTATTTCTTACCCCTCTTAGATAACCTCTTAAATTCATCGGGCTATCATCTAGGATTCCAGCTCTTGCCCAGACATTGGCCGCACGAGCTTCCGGTATGAAACTCTCACATTTGTCCCTCCTTTAGATCCATGAGGATGTGTTTTCAACGTATCTCAAAAAGTTAACTGCTCTACAAACAACTTCTCAGATTCGGGAGGGAGTTTTCTCCTTACCATTCAGTGACCGAAGCTTTTGTACTCTCCCACAAAAGTGCTGTGTTTTGGAACTGTTGATTCAGAGGTTTTTCTCTGCCATCTTCAAATTGTGGAAGAGAATCAACCATCTCTTGCAAGCATTTCTTCTCTTCTTCATATTCATCTAGATCCTTATCCAGTCTCATTAGTGATTTTTTCCTTGATTACGAAAGAGAAGAGTTTGATAGCCAGTTATTAGCCAAACTGATTCAACACAAGGATGGGTAATTTGGGGGAGCACGCTAACTTTAATTTGCCCTCAAATTATTACATCAAAATTACACACTCCTATTACAGAGTTCACGAGGCTCTTTGCATCTCCAGAATACTAATTTGGTATTTTAGACATAATATACAAAAACCACAAGCAGTAACATTTTTCTGTGGTGAACGCACTTGTAAAGGGAGTGGATACATATGTGAGAGAAAAGAGAAAGTGTGTGTGTGTGTGTGTGTGTGTGTGTGTGTGTGTGTGTACGGGAAAGAGCACGGCATGGAGAGAAGAGAGATGGGTGGTCATGCCCTGCAAGCTCCCAAGGAAGAATGGAGGAGGCCAAGGAGAAATGGACAAGCAAGGAAACCTTGCATTTCTACCTTGTATACAAAAACCTCTTCCCCATCAAAAAAAGAGTCATTTGACCTAAGAGTTTTCACTGCAAACGAATCCTGGAAGGATTAACTCCATTCACCTAGGTCTAAATTGCTTTTAGCAGACGCTCACTGTCTCTACCTCCTCTCCTCCAGTTCTCTCTGGAGTCTACTCCCATAAGGTCTTCACCCCCTACGGCTCCTCCCAAACTGCTATCAAGATCTCCGGTAGCCTCCATGTTGCTAAACCCCTGTTCCATTCTCCATCTCCGCTCCCTTCACCGGTCAGCAGCAGTCGACACAGCTGACCACTTCTCCTTGTTGAAAGACCTCCTCACTTGACCCCAGGACTCTCTTAATATTCACCTGCCTATACTGGCCACCCCTTCTTGGGACTTTTGCCTGGTTCTTCCTCATCTCCCTAATCTCTTAACATGGAGGGCCTGGAGTATGCAGCTTGGCCCTCTCCTCTTGCCCATCTGAACTCACTCTGCTGGCAATGTCATCCATCTCATGACTTTAAATAGCATTCTAGACACTGATGACTCTCGAATGCATACCTCTAGCTCAGCCCTCTCTCCTGCCTCCATCTACTGTTAAGAGTCTTGTTGATATCCTTACTTGAATGTCAAATAAGTATTTTGAACCTATTGTTTCTAAAACCAAGCACACTTGATCTTTCATTAAATACCTGACAAACTTCACTCTTTCTCATCTCAGTCGATGATAACTCCATTCTTCTAGTCACTCAGGTCAAAGCCTAGAATCATTCTTGACTCCAATCCTTCTTTTATAACCTAGGTACAGTGTGTCAACAAATCTTATGGACTCTATCTTCAAAATATACTCAGAATTTTAGTCCCTTCTGCCACCTCACCACTGGTCCATACCACCACCATCTGTTACCTGAATTACTACCACAGATGAACCCAGACTTCCTGTATCTTCCCTTGACTCCTACACTCTGTTCTCAACATGTCAGTCAGAGAGAGCCTGTTACACTGCAAACCAAATCATTTCCATCTGCTCAGAACCCTCCAATGACTTCCCGTGTTATACAAAGATAAAGCCAGTTATCACATGGCCCACAGGTCCCTACCTGAGCTAAGCCCCATCCCACCTGTTCCTTTCTGATCCCCTTTCATACTTCTTCCCCTCACCACTGACCTTCTCACCCCCTTGTCTCCCCTCAGACATGCAGCACATGCCCACACCCAGCCTTTGTACCTTCCGCTCCCTCAGCCTGCAAGGCTCGTCGTCCTGGTAGTCACCTGGCTAGCTCTCTCATCCCATCTGACTCAAAGATTACTTTCTCAGTAAAACTGCCCTTGATGACCCTTTTGGAATTACAACCCCCTCCTCCTTCCTTGCTTAATTTTTCTTCATAGCTTTTATCACCATCGAACATTGAATATCTTACTCCTTTCACTAGATAGGAAGCTCTATCGGGGACAAGAGTTTTTGTCTATTTTGTTAACTGCTATGTCCCCAGTACCTAAAATAGTACCTGGCACACAACACATATTTGTTGTATTAATAACCAAATTAAAAGTTAAGGTAATTTATTGTTTATCAATGTATAGTTTTACATGTATAAATTAACATGTAATTCATTCATTACTTATTTATAAATATATTAAATTTATTAATGACAAATTAATAATTAAGTTAGTAATTAGCTCAACAGCTCTCTTAAGAACGGGGCTCTGTAGGAATTGAAGTCTCATTGAGAAGAGCGTAGTCAGCTGAAGAGCCTCAGAGAGCACTGAGCCTGAGGGACTCAGTGGGCAGAGGAGACAGAACGTGGGAATGATTTAGACAGGGGAGGGGAGTCCACAAAAGTAACTTGCTAACTTTGTCACTGCAAGACCTGGAGGCTGGCTCTGAACGTGAGAACTAAAATAACAGCACTCGTACAGAAGGCTGCCCCCCTCAGTTTACTGCAATTCTGCTCCTTCTCCAGAACCAGCACTAACCTTAGGCTGACCTCTCAAATTCAATCCTATGCCTTCCCACTCAGTCCCCCTCCCAATCCTGCTGGGAGGAGAGGAGAAAACCAAATAATTAAGGAAGAAGTAGGAACAGGCCGTGGCATGCATATCTTCCACCATTTCTTTCTTTATAATCCAACACGTGGAGTATTTCAGGTCTTCCCCCATCATGAGAACCCCGTAATAACAGAGCACTAAAAGGGACTTTGAAGGAACTCAAGTACTTCACACACATCTTATTTCACTCTTCCTTTGTCCATGAAATGCACACGTTAATGAGAAAAAAATCACAGAACATTTTGTAAAGGCACACTAGCAACAAAACTGGAGCTTGTCTGAAAAGTCTACAGAACAGAACGCTGAACCCTGAGCAGAGCAGGACGGCACAGAAGTAGAAAGGCACAGGCAGTATCCTCTCACCTGACAGATCCTGAACACACAGAAAAGTAGCGCCCTGCATCGGGACAGGATGGAAATGAGACTCACCGTTGTTTTACAGCTGGAACCGTGGGATCCTTAAGACTGATTTTGCTGATTTGATCGTACACGTCCTGAATGTTTTTCAGGAGTTCATTATTTTTGAAAATACAAGTCTCTAGTAATTTGTTTTCTTCGGTGAGCTCTTCCTGCCCGCCGCAGCCACGTGTCTCAAACAACTTTCTCGACAAAGCAACAAGGAGTTTGTCACAGGTGTCGTCACCCTGTTCAGCATCGTTCAAGCTTATGCCGAGCATCTTCAAACGTTTATCCAAATGTCTGGCCTGGTCCTTCATCAGACTAATTTCTCTTTCTTTATCTTCTACCGTCACAGTGTTTTCTCGTACTACCTGGGTATCTGAGGCTGAAAGGTCCGTTACAAGCTCAAAAGAGAGTTCAGCTGTTCTCAGAGAACCCAGAAACTCCTCCAGAGCTCTGAGGGCATCTTTGCTCCTCTGTACCTTGTGGTTCGCTTCTTCGAGTTGTGTTCTGTGCTTCAGCATAATAGACTGCGCTGCACGTAGATCAAGTGGGTGTAATTCCTTGAACGCAGCGTCGCCTGACTGTTCCAGGTTGTTACATATTTCAATCTGCTTGGCTATGGAATCTTGGATATTCTAAAATAAAGTAAGAAATGCTGAAAAGACTGAGGCAGAAGAAAAGAAAGACTGCACGTCAGAAATGAACCTAAACTTACAATGACTAGGTGGCATCTAAAAAATCGGTTCTCAGCTTTGCCAAGGCTGATGGTGTCAACAGAAGGCAACACTTTAATTACGAATGATCAGATGGCCCAGCTGTTTCATTATCTGATAACCTTCCTGACATTTCAATCCCCCAAAGAAAACAAGTATATAAATCTACTGCTTCAGTGAAAATAGAGATTAAACTGTTGAGACATCTGTTTGTAATCTGAAAAATAAAACTTAAATTTTATTTAAAATGAGACTTGGCGGTGGGGGAATGGGGTAACTGGGTGATGGGCATTCAGGAGGGCACTTGATGTATTGAGCACTGGGTGTTATATGCAACAAATGAATTACTAAATTCTACCCCTGAAACTAATAATATAGTATATGTTAACTAAATTGAATGTAAATAAAAATTTTTAAAAATTAAAAAAAATTTTTTTAAATGAGACTTGGAATAAGTAAACTGCAGAATATGCATGAGAGTCTAGGACAATATTCAGGCTCTCAGCCATTGGAGGAGACATTCATAAACAAACCTTCGTTCTGAATTCAAAGCAAATACCTAATTATTTACCCCACACTACCTACTTTCAAATTTGTGTGGGATTGAGAGTTGAGAAATAAATAAGTCTAAATTATTGAAGACTTTTCTGCCATTGCTTATAGTCTATATACTATTGATGTATAATTAAAAATCTCTGAGGAACTGAATTATTCTATGAGTACACTGGGAGAAGTTTTATTTACCTTCAGGTTTTGATAAATGCCATCAGCATCAATGAGATGAAATTCTTGAATGGCTATTTCATGGAGAAGCAGGTCCGAGCCACAGAGTAGAAGTGACTCCTTCTCCACAGGTAACACGATCTTCAGTGCGGTCTCCAGAGATTCCATTCTGGGTGAAAAATAAACCAGACATAATGGAAAAAGACAACATAAAGATATTCTATAAAACATATCAATGCCAGGGGCGCCTGGGTGGCTCAGTCGTTAAGCGTCTGCCTTTGGCTCAAGGCGTGATCCCAGGGTCCTGGGATCGAGCCCCCCATCGGGCTCCCTGCTCAGCGGGAAGCCTGCTTCTCCCTCTCCCACTCCCCCTGCTTGTGTTCCCTCTGTCGCTATCTCTCTCCCTGTCAAATAAATAAATAAAATCTTAAAACAAACAAACATATTAATGCCATGATTTAACAAAGAACAGAAAATAAGTACCCAATAAGAATACATACAATGATATGTACAGATTATCACATTAAAACCCAAATCCAGCAAAATAAAAACCAAAAAACCCCTCAAAAACCAAACCCAGCAATCCAAAATGTCAAAGAATAAGTTGTTTGCTATGTCCAATATTCTTAATAGCTTAATACACACCACACTGAATGGAAAATTGTTGTAAAATATACTAAGCCTTACCCTACCTTTTCCTAAACTTTTTTGAAAACATTTATTTTATTTTTTAAAAAGATTTTATTTATTTATTTGAGAGAGCGAGCAAGAGAGAGAGCACAAGCAGGGTGAAGGACAGAGGGAGAAGCAGACTCCCCGCCGAGCAGGGAGCCCAACGTAAGACTCCATCCCCGGACTCCGGGACCATGACCTGAGCCGAAGGCAGATGCTCAACTGACTGAGCCACCCAGGCACCCCTCATTTATTTATTTTAGAGAGAGAAAGAGAGAAAGTGAGTGGGAGGAGGGACAGAGGGAGAGAATCCTTCCAGCAGACTCCCCACTTAGTGTGGAGCTCAGCACGGGGCTTGATCCCACAACCCATGAGATCATGACCGGAGCTGAAACCAAGAGTCAGTCACCACCAGTCGCCCCTCCCTACCTTCTGAAATATAAAATATTGAATGTAATTTAAGTTTGCCTTTGATAGCAAAGAAATGTCATTATAAATTATTTTGTTAGTGAAAATATAATAGAATTCAAAGAAATAGGCTCTACTAATAATAAATTGAAATGTGTGACCTTGAACAAATAACATATAGACTCTGAGCCTCCGTTTCCTCCTATGTAAAATGGGGATATATCCTGGGGAAACACATCCTATGTATAGGGGATAATAACAGCACTCTCACTTTAAAAATGGGAAAATCGAGGCCCAGAAAAATTACGTGACATGGCCAAATGCATGTCCAAGGGCAGACGGGGCGGGGGCAGGGGAGTTGGGGGGGGGCGGCAGGCAGAGCATGGCCTTTGGAACTCAACAGTGTTTAAGTTCCAGCTAAGTCTCTGGCCAGTGGGGCAGCTTGGTTATGTTAACTTCCCTGAGTATCAGTTTCCTCATCAGTCGAATGGCAATCGTGGTGGCCTCTCTCACTGTGGCTGTGACAACTAAATACAATAGCGTACTTAGTCTAGTACTAGCCGAGCTTAAAATAGCATCAAAAATTCAGTAAATGCAGTAAATTCGTGGTTAATAGGTCTCAGAATTATACCTGGTATTAAGAGTCATCTGAAACTCTCTTTCTTTTTCCTTTAATCTGCCTCTCATGTTACTTATAAAAGGCTTCTTTATGTCACTGTCAAGCTCTTCTAACTTCAAGGAGGTGATTTCAAACTCTTTCCAGCAAGCATCGGTTTCATTTTTTAAGACCTAGGTGAAACACATAAAGTGATCTATCAGCTAGTGGGTTAACAGGCACAATTATTCTGTTCTCACAAAATGAGGCATTTGCCAACCAATAACACAGAGTTTCATATGAAAATACATTAAAATTATTTTTATACCTAATTTAATTAATAAAATTAATTCAATGTTAAATACATTTTAAAAGTATTTTCCAACCATCTACAAGCGAAGTATCTGTCCGGGAACAATGATCTTAACTGTGCTCTCCGAAGTCCCACTCAAGGAAGTCAAGGGAGTCACAACAAAGGAATCCAAACTCGCTTCCCATAAGCAGGTGCACAGAATACAATTCAGAAAGATACATGTAATGTAAGAACAGATAACCTAGTTCCTCTAGATAATAAATCTTTGTTTCTCCCTAAACTAAAACTAAAACCGGAGTGAACCAAAACTGTTTCTATCAAATAAGAAGTGAATGAAATTAAATTATGATTTCTAATTAAACACCTACAAATTCAATACTATTCTATCTCTTTATCTTATTGGTGGTGGTTTTTTTTTTTTTTTAAGGCGCTGCTACAGAATTTACTCAATGCTGATCATTATAATTTGTTCTTCACCTTCCCCACGGATTATTATCGCTTTTATAACCAACTCATTATTCAGTTACTGGAGTAAGGTCTCAAGACAATTTCTTAATTGTGATGAAAACGTGCTGAATCCATCACTTGAACAACAGAGATTTTAACCTATTAATTCTGTTTACTCAGATGGAAAATAGAGAGGACCCAGATGGTAGAGTGTGACTCAGGAACTGGCATCATAAAGGGAAGGTAACTATAAAATACGGGAGGGCACTGTAGGCTCTCCCATGGCCCTTATCTCCACCTGCTGGGTTTTCTGTGAGGGATCATTCTAACGCATTCTGAAGCATACAACAGTGTTGCGCTGCCCACACAGACGGTCTTCAAAATAAGGAAGGGCTTTATTTGTAGGGCTTACGCTTGGTGCACCCAACACTAGTTTTTTTTTCTGTAGCTCCTGAGCCAAATGGCTCTCCACAAGATTATCCATCACTCAGAGTGAACTATCCCTCCACTGACCGCCCCTTCCTTGTTGCCCCAACATCAGACAATGTGACAATTTGGTCAAGATGATGACAACCGAAACAAATATTCAGAGCCACTGGCTTTTCAGGTTTTGTTAACTTGACAGCAACACAGTTGAACTATGGGTTGAAATGGCCTTCAAACACATTGTTTTGAACAATTCTTCTGAATTCTTTGGAAACATCTAACGCATATGTGGCCTCAACAAAAATAATGAATTCTATACTCATGGTGGTATTATTTTCTAATAAAAGATAAAACTTCTCTAATAGTATTTTCAGACGTTACCTGCAGGTCTGCCAGTTTACCCTGCAGACAAGCACTACTCCTTTCCTCGTCACCGGAGAAATCAGAAATAATTCTGAATTTGTTGTTTTCCAGGTACAGCTCAAGATTTTCTCTGTGCGTATCATACCTAGAAAAAAATTAAATGCAATGTTACTGAATTTTAACAAAAAGACAAAACATGTTTTTAAATTACTGTCAATTATACAGGAGGAAATCTCAGGGAACTTCTGCTTAAGTTACTGGACCATGTGCAAAAATTATGACTAATAGATTATAAACATGTATTAAAGTATAACATGTTTGCATCAATGACAGGTTTTTGGTGGATTTTCCAGTTAATGTAAAGGGGTTACCTTTCTTGTAAACTACTGAGGGCTGCATTCTGATCCTTTTCATACTTCTGCATAGAGCTTTCTTCCTGTTGAGGCTTTAACTTGGATTCCAGGTTAAAATTCTTAATCGATCCCATTGCCTAAGTAAATATGCAAAAAAGCAAACAAAGTATCTTCAGTATACTTAACTGGGATATACACACGCAAATGGAATATACGACTGGAACATATATACAAGCATAATATATTTCAATATACGTAAGTATCTGGAAGAGATGAACACTTTATAATACAAAGGTATGTCGCTAATTCTTTATACCCCAAACCAGGAGATAATGCAACTTATTTGAAGCTTCTCAGCTCCGAGAAAGACCTTCCCCTAGGACGGAGGGGACTTATGACACGGAGTCTCACCTTCTAATTGGTATGTCAGCACAGAAAAGGTGTTCTCCCAACCCCTAAATACGGTCTCCGCCTGTGACCGTATGGCCATCGTGGAAAGCAGACAGAAACCTAGCATGCAGAGGCGGACTCTGGAGTCAAATACACCTCGTCCTTCCCCACGGCTTCTGACTGGCAGTCTGGGCTCTGACCTACAGTCTATGCCCACTAACCGGAAATGCAAGAATTCAGAAAATTCAATTCCCAAGGAAAGTAAAGGACATTATACTGAGAAAAAGACAAATGATAAATAAACTAGTTCAGCTCAGTGAAGAGGCATCCGTACAGATTCAAGTCCACTTCCTGTACCCTCAATAGGAATGTCCACAGACAGTGTGTATTCATAATGGCTACATGGGGCGCCTGGGTGGCTCAGTCGTTAAGCGTCTGCCTTCGGCTCAGGGCTCAAGCCCCACGTCAGGCTCCCTGCTCCACTAGGAGCGTGCTTCTTCCTCTCCCACTCTCCCTGCTTGTGTTCCCTCTCTCGCTGGCTGTCTCTATCTCTGTCAAATAAATAAATAAAATCTTTGAAAAAAAAAAATAACGGCTGCAAATGGTCTCTTTCTGAAAGAACTGTTTGTATCCTCAGAGGAAGATAAAGCAACGCTCACTATGGCTTTGGTTCATTGTATTGTAATTCTCGGAAAAGGAGTCTTCCTTGGATTATTTAAATGGGAATTCTCAGCTGATGAAAGTAATCAGATAATTCGGACCAATAGTTAACGAGAAGTGGATTACTGTACACTTGGCCTTTTTCATTGGGTTTGCTTCTAAAATGCATTCTCCACATTTCACACCTTTTCAGTTGATGGCCAATCCTGTGATTCTGCAGATGGCACTTCACTGTGGACACCCCTTCCTCCGTTCTCAGATGTGTTCACGGTCTCCCTAGGGAGGAATCAAAACTGCATATTAAAACAGAGGAAGACACATGACGCCTAAAAGAGAATACAGAACACTCCCTGTCATTCGATTTCGCAAGGAGCTTCATCTTGTTTTTCCCTGATGTGTAGTCATTCCTCTGAAGCACTAACTTGTTTTTCAACGAGCCTCCCATCGTGGGTTGCAGTGTCATACGAATCTCGGAAGCACATTTCCGAAGTCTTTCTATCTTTTGTTCGTAATCTTTGAGCGCTCTCCTCACTTCTTGTTGACTCTTCTGTGACGTCAGCTCTTCACACAGCTCCCGCAAGACGTCCATGTGGTGGTTTAGCTGGTACAGACTGCCTTCCTCAGAAAAGCAGGCCTGAGGGAGGAAACAAAGCAGGAAATGTGCTTCAGATGAGTTCACATGATTAGTCCATAAGGACTGGAAACTAACAGATGTGACTTCGACACCACATTCTTTTACAGGCCATCCACCGCGTGCCTGGTGTGGTGACGGGCACTGGAGAAAAAAGATGAGGAAGTCAGCCGGAAAGGGATTCACCACAGTCCAGTAATGCAGTGAATGAAACCCCAAATGTTACCCCAAAATATGCCTCTTTTTTTTTAAGTGATCTCTCTGCCCAACGTGGGGCTCAAACTCATGATCTCAAGATCAAGAGTCGCGTGCCCTACAGACCGAGCCAGCCAGAAGGCCCCCAAAATATGCCTTTCTGACGTGAAAATTATTTTGAGCTAAAGGCAATTAAGAAGCAGTAAATACAGAAAAAACTCCCTGCTTTCTGCCTAACGGCTGGAAATAAAGTCTCTTTTCATTAGAGACAGACTCTCGTCGGCCCAAAGATAGTTCCAGAGGAATCTGCAAACAAACCTTGTTAAACTAACCCTTATCTTTATCTTGTCAATTCCTTGCAAATGTGTGGTCTCTTTGTTTAATAGTCATGAAAAATTCCTTCTCTGCTTACTTCTTCGGGTCTTCATTCTCTTGTCAAGGCTCCTGTGTGCATGTAACAATTCATTAAAATACGTATGTTTTTCTCCTGTTCATCTGCCTTAGGCAGTTTCATTCTCAGGGACCCCAAAGGGGCAAAAAAACCCTTTTTCCTCCCCTACAGTGGGCACACACCCAATGTGCACCTAGTGTGACAAGTGTTAGGACAGAGCCACTGCCTGCTGTAAGGAGTCAGAGAAAAACTACCTCACCCGTGGGAACCGTCTCAGGGAGAGGCAGAAAGAACAAGGACGAGTCCTCCAAGTAAAAGCAGAGAGAGGTCCTTCCTACCAGAAGGAACAGTCAAGAGGAAAAAGGCTTCAGCTGTTCTCGCAGAACAGCAGTCTAGTGTGCTGGAGGGAGGGCATGGCACAGGAGAAGGGATGCTGAAAGCGTGTCCTGTGGCCAGACTGCCTGCATGGCCTTCTAAGGAGCTTGGAGATGTTGTGAGAGGAAGGGTGAGCCAGTGACATGGGATTTGTGGCTCAGAGGGGTCTCTGCGGTGATGGGTGTGGAAGATGATGTGGCCATCATCACATGGGGAGAATAACCCAGGCTGAGGGCAATGGCAACACTGGTGGGAAGGAAGGAAAAGAAGCAGGGGTTCTGAAGAGGAACCGAGGGGCCCTGGCACCCGATTCCAACATGGCTGAGCGGGAAGGAAAGGGGACAAGGAGGAGGAGAGCTCGCAGGCGACACTGCCCTTCGTGACCAACAGACACAAGAGGAAGCAAAGTTTGAGAGGAGGTGTTATTGGCTGGTTTTGGACACGCCAAATAGGAGGTCTCTGAAGAACACTGGTGACATCTACTACTCAGAAACAGAACCTGGAGCTCAGACGAAAGGACTCAGCTGCACATAGAGATTTAGGCACTATCGTTACAGAGAGGGTTTTATCATTACAACCGCAGAGGGGGGACCTGGGTGGCTCAGTCGGTTAAGCGTCTGCCTTCGGCTCAGGTTATGATCTCAGGGTCCTGGGATCGAGCCCCTGGTTGGGCTTCCTGCTCAGTGGGGAGTTTGCTTGTCCCTCTTCCTCTGCCCCTCCCCACCCCTCGTGTGTACACACACTCTCTCTCTCAAATAAATAAATAAAATCTTTAGAAAAACCCACAAAAACGCAGAGGGCATAAAATCCCCTAGAGCAAGCATGAAACCAGCCAAAAATGGAGACTCTCAAAACTCAAACATTAAGATTACACACCAAAAACAAGAGAAATTTGTGGGGCGCCTGGCTGGCTCAGTTGAGAGAGTATGCAACTCTTGATCTTGGGGGTGTGTTTGAGCCCTACATTGGGTGTTGAGATTACTTGGAGAGAGAGAAATTTGTGAAGGACACTAAAAAGAAGCTCCTCCTTCCCTCAAAAAATAATAAGGAAAAGCAAGAGAGATTGACATTGGGAGAGCCACAGCAGTAGAAAGTTTAAAAGAAAGAAGAGGGGTCAGTATTGTCAAATAAATAGACGCAATCATATTGGATGGGGGCCAGAAAGAGGTCATGAGGTTTGCCCCCAATTTGCTATCTTTTCCAAAAGCAGCAGTTCTAAGAACACCATGTCCCCTCAAAATCAACCATGGGTACATTAGCCACAGGTGACACATTTGTAACCAGAGTCTCAAGGACAGGGGCCACTGAGACATAGTAAGGAAAGTCATGAAATATAACTTGATGCTGAATTCTTCTCACTTCTAAAAAGCAAGCAGCACAGGCTGTAGTTAGAGCTCAAACACCAGAAGGGACGGTCCCCAGGGGATGGACGGGAGGGCTGAAGTGATTTGCAGAGCAGGTTTAACCCAAGGCTCTGGACACACACGACCATGGAGGATAAATTCCAAAATAATGACAGCACTTACATGGAAACAGGTGGTTTACCTCATGTTCCTTGATGAGACCCTTGGTCCTCCCTCTACGAATTAGCTTCTTTTCTTTATTTATTTGTTTTTCGAGTTTTGAAATAGTGTCACTGAGTTTCTCTTTTTCAATGTCTATTTTCAGTTGTTGAATATATAAAGACATCTCATGATGAAGAGACTGCAAAAAAGAAAAAAGAAAAGAAACCCACAGAGGCACACAGTAACTATGGGAAAAGAATACACTGAAAAGATTTTCATCAAAAACCCAATAAAAAAAAACCAATAAAAATATTTGTAGTAACAATGGATAGAAAGGGAGTTTAAATGGCATTCTGGGGGCACCTGGGTGGCTCAGTCGTTAAGCGTCTGCCTTCAGCTCAGGTCATGACCCCAGCGATCTGGGATCAAGTCCCGCACCAGGCTCCCTGCTCAGCGGGAAGCCTGCTTCTCCCTCTCCCACTCCCCCTGCTTGTGTTCCCTCTCTTGCTGCCTCTCTGTCAAATAAATAAATAAAATCTTTAAAAAAAAAAGTTTTAGGGGTGCCTGAGTGGCTCAGTCGTTAAGCGTCTGCCTTCGGCTCAGGGCGTGATCCCGGAGTTCTGGGATCGAGCTCCATGTCAGGCTCTTGCGCTGGGAGCCTGCTTCTTCCTCTCCCACTCTCCCTGCTTGTGTTCCCTCTCTCGCTGGCTGTCTCTCTCTGTCAAATAAATAAATAAAATCTTTAAAAATAAATAAATAAAATTTAAAAAATTAAAAAAGTTTTTAAATAAATAAATAAATGGCATTCTGGTTCGTCCTTGTGTCTTTGGGGAGGATGTTTATAAAACATACCAGACCCAGAAATGTATTTTCTTTTTCTAACAACTAAAAATATGTGTTAGCTGTGAAAGACACCGTTAAGAAAACAAAGCCAGCTGCAGACTGAGAGAACACACATACAAAACGCATAGCCGAGCCTAAGGAGAAATCGCACGGAACTGTACCGTGTCTCTGGGATGGGATTCTGAAGTTAGGATAAAGGACAGATGGGAAACATTGTGGAAACAGAGGACTAACCACTCTTTCTTGAACACAATCTCTGTGGCAGGGGCTTTAGAGAAATCCTTGCAATAATCCTGCCAAGAAGTTGGGGTTATCCGCATTTTATCAGTGAAGTTCCTAGAAGTGAAACGACTTACCCAGGGTCATAGCTGCTGAGTCTAGGTCTGTCTGCCACCAAAACCCATGCCTATTTCATTAGGAAACTCTGTATGCGTGTGTATGTGTTGATACGTTGTCTCAGTCAGGACCAAACTCGGGACCCAGGAAACACGAAGTACTTAACTCAGAGTGAATTAAATGCAGGGAACTGATTAGGCAAGAGATGAAAGAGCGGAGAAGACAGAGAGGGGACCGGAAGGCCATCTGGAGGTGAGCCCAGCTACCAGATTGCTACTCCCGCCCGGCTGGAGGCTTCAGAGGAGCCCAGAGAGAAGGGTCATCAGAAGACCGAACCCTGTAACCCGCAGCCAGGCGGAGACACAGCCACCACAGACACTGCCCAAGAGAGGGACTTTGAACTCTCCCTTCTCCCCCTCCAGTCACCCTCTACTCTCTAAACCGTGCTGTCATTGGCTGAACACAGAAGCCAGCTGGGCCCTGGGAACGGCAGGATCGGCCTCGCTGTGACACCAAGCATACAGGGGGGCTGCCAACAGTGACTGAGCAGACGGGCCCGGGTCAGCTCTATCAGCGGGACCCCAGACACATGGTTCTTACCTCCCACTTGGCACAAACACCTCTACTCTTGTCTTCCAAAGACAGCTTTACATCCTCAGATACAGTATTTTTCAGTTCTTCAACAGCTTTCAGATACTTGACCAGACTTTTAGAATTAAGAATTATTAGCGCTTCCTAAAAAAGAGAGTGCAAATGAGAACATGAAAGCCTCATTCTACGGCCAAGTCCTCAAAGCCAATTCTGGTAGGTCTTTAACAGGCATGAGGAGGAAAAGACTTTTGAAGAGTATGACGATTTAGGGGAGACTTTTGCAAAATAAGGTTGACATCCCTTTTGTATCTCTTGAATTATTTCAAAAAGAATTGCAAGATATTTATTATTCAAATGTAGATAGACATTTGAGAACCAAAGACTTCTTTAGGATATGCAAAATGAGTTTCGTTACCCCCTGATAAATAATTAAAAGGATTATTGTGCAGGGTAATACACTGGCACTGTTTCCTCTAACTTTCTTAAGTACTAGTGAGTGGAAGACCATACTTCATTAACAATACAATACGAAGAATATGCTAGCATGTTATTAGAGATTAGTGTTGCAATAAGACAATTTATAGGGTTAATAGGCAACTATTTCATCTTGTGCATAAGCATTTTTATGCTGCAACAAGTCAACATTACCTATTGTCCACTTCAAAGTTTTGCCTGGGGCCAACCATACTGGCAGTCCTGCCCCAGACAGCAGAGATGTGTCTGCCCCTTATCTCACGCTTACCTGCCAGGAGTATTTACCTGGCAATTACCTGGCAGAAACCTAGTTTAATTAGCAAATGACAGAACAAAGAATAGTCTGGGGCTTGTGAAAGAGGCAGAAAACCTACAGGAGACCGAAGACAAAAGTAGTTCTAGGGAGTAAGGCAATTAAGCTGGGTGGGAATTCGTTCACGCCCTCATGACACTTGTCATGGGCCTACTGCAGAAAAGGAAGGCTGCTGAGCCCCAGGGCCCTCCCCCACGGCCTCTGTGAGGGTTGCTAGACTTAGGACCTGGGGAGACACTCTAAGCCTGTATGCTGGCGGGGGGCTCCTACTACTCGTGCATCCCTGGAGTGCCAGGAGCCTCAGGGCAAGACCTACAGGGCAGGGATCGTGCTTCTGTTGTAAAAATGAATCTACTTCGCTAAATGCCAGAGATAAAGGGGGGTGGGGGGAAACCCTGACTCAGATTCCAAAAAGCAGATGGTCAGGAAGAGGAAAATGGTGTCAGGCTGGCACGTCGAACTCCCCTCGCTGGTACAGAGGGGCCTGGAGCCTCCATTTTTTCTCTGCCTGCTGTCTCTCCTGAGCGGACCACATCAGCGTCCTGACAACCAGCCTCGTGACTATTTATGAGAACCACTGACTCTTTAAGGTCACTTGAGCAACTCTCAGCAACCTGGGAATAAAAGTGGCAAAAAACCATAGAGGAAACCGGTCAAAGGTGGTGACCAGCACCCTGCAAACAGCACAGGCCAGGCAGGGAGGGCTTTGAGGTCATGGGAAAAGCAGTGTTGAGATGGCTGATAACAGGGCCCAGTCTGGCTCACAATCCAGAAAGCCAAACAAGGACTGAGGTCCAGAAACGTGAAGGAGGCCACAATGAGACTGAAGAGGCTCCTTCTCCTCAAAAGAGTGGGGGCGGTCCCCCCAGATGCCTAACTCATTTTAAATGTTCAGCAAGTGTGTGAAACGTCGAATAAATGAATGAATGAAAGGACACATATCACTCAACCTCTCCAGTGTGTCCGGTGGTAGAGACCTGGTCTTACTTGTACTTCATATCCCCCCAAGCACCTCCCATGTGTTAGTTAATAGTGACTCTCTGGTTTGCACACATCTCCAGCCGCCTATCAAACCAGGAACAAGCAACCTGAAACTGTCTCCATTCAGAACATCACTGGAAGCATTAGGTCCACATAGGACTTTTATCAGAGCACGTTAATAAAAGTGTTATTTTACATTCACAGAATTTTACCTATTCCAAGTGCCTTTGCCTTATTTTCATAAAAGTCTCACAACAAATTTGGTAGCTGAAATTATTATGCCCATTTCACTGATTTAAAAAGCAAGAGAAGGGGCGCCTGGGTGGCACAGCGTTTAAGCGTCTGCCTTCGGCTCAGGGCGTGATCCCGGCGTTATGGGATCGAGCCCCACATCAGGCTCCTCCACTATGAGCCTGCTTCTTCCTCTCCCACTCCCCCTGCTTGTGTTCCCTCCCTCGCTGGCTGTTTCTATCTCTGTCAAATAAATAAATAAAATCTTTAAATAAATAAATAAATAAATAAATAAATAATAAAAATAAAAAGCAAGAGAAATTAAATTCGTGTTCAGTATCATAGAATCAGCTGTGCTCTTGACACTCTGCCACTAGGTCCACTCAGCAGGTCCATGATCAAATTTAAATTGAAAATATTCTTCATGTTGATGTCTAATAGTTTCTGGGAACAATGTATAAAACGGGGAAATTTTTTCAAGTTACAATAACTTTGTAACTACAGTGATGAAAATATGTTGATTTCAAATGAGACAGATAGCTGATAATAAATAGCCCACATTTGATGGTTGAAAGCGTCCCACCTTATATTTTGAAATTAGTCCACTCGGGCTCTCTTTTTGTCCAAGTAATTGCTCAGCCCTTGTCATGTAGGAGTCAAGCTCCTTCTGTGACTCTTCCACCTTCAGCCTGACATCCAGGTTTGGTGAATCATCAGCTGAGTTTTTTAACACTGCAACTAATTTTATCATATTGATCTGCAAAGACAAAAAATTCTCAATACCTGGCCCAGCTGTTCAAGTCATAAATGAATAAATACATTCTTTAAGTAATAACTCTTATTTTCCCACTAGATATAAGAATATCCTATTTATTATATTGATATTTTCTAATATGCTCTAAATTATTTAAAATACAGATATAAAATGCAAAAGTAATATTTTATAGAACATTTCCAACCTCCAGGGCAATCCTTACCTCTCGTCCCCATTCTGCCACTGGCTACTCACTTTTAAAGACTAAATTCACTAAAAAGGAAATATTAAAGAGAGACCTGAACTTTCTCTTTGGCTTCTTGAATCTTTGTCTGAAGCCCAACCGTGAGAACACGTTGAAGTGACTCCCGGCTTGAAATATTCTGTACATCCATTTGTAAGGTATCTTCAGTTCTAGACACAAGCTCTTCATACATAGAGCCTTTGGCAATAAGATGCTGTTAAAACAAAGTGAGACCACAGTAAATAATCCGATTATATGTTAAACATTAGACTTAATCTCATCACGACATCAGAAAAAGTTAATTATTCATCCAAAATGAGGTAAATCTGTACTCCAAAAATGTTATTTTAAACATTCATTTTGAAACTTTATATTAGTACCGATTCTGAGAAACAAAGTCTTTTATAGATTATTCTTTATACAGTAAGCACGTTCATAAACTAAAGCCTGGAAGCAATACAATGCCAACAGACAGAAAATAAGTTGAGAGAATAGTAATAAACCTTAAAATGAAGTTGTTGTAAGTCAAATCAGTCGGAAGGAAACTCAATAAATGCTACTGGAGAAAATGACTATTGGAAAATAAATCTTTTTAAAACCATGCTTTCTACAACATACTAAAAATAAATTTCAGATGGATCAGAAAATTACATATAAAATAGGAAACCACGAAACAGAAGAAATTAACCATGAAAACCGATCTACTTCCTCTGGGTGTGAAGCGACCTTTTTAGGGGTAAGAGTAGGAACATAAACATAAAAATTTCCTATGTAAAATAAAATAAACAATTTAAAAGTCAACGACTTGGTAAAAATATGTGCCACACAAATGAAAAGAGCTTATAAATTCAATAAGAGAAGTACCAAGATCCCCCCCAAAATTCAGAAAACATAGGAACAGATAATTCACAGAAACAAATGGTTGATTAATACATAAAAGATAGCTCAACCTTACATGTAATTAAATAAGTACAAATTAAAATAATAACAAGGTACTGCTTTTCAGTTATCAAATCAGCAAAAAAAAATTAATTACAGTGCAAGGGTGGTGTGAGTATGAGAATATAGAAATTACATTGTTTAATATCAACTAAGAAAATGCTGATTGTATTTATCTTAGAGCAGTGGAATCATGGTGATTTTTATTTTCTTCTTTATACTTTTGTGCATTATTTAACTGTTATACACTGAGCACATTCAATTATAATTTCAATTTTTTTCTTTTTTTTTTTTCAATTTTTTTTTTCAATTTTTTTCTTTTTAATTATAAAAGTAACAAAAGCTCACATAAAAAAACTCAGGAATGGAAAGGTACAGAATGTAAAGAAAAAGCCTCTTTTCTTCCCCATTCCTCCCTTAGTTGTCATTCAAGTCAATCATTCACATACTCACTTTAAAAATACTTGGTTTGCATCTACTAGGCAACAGGAAATGTGCTAAGAGTGGGGCATAATGCAGGATCAACACAGAATTAGTTATCTGTATGTATATCCTTACACACATTTTTCTATGGCTATAAAAGCAGAAAGTATAAAAAGCAAATGTTTTATGCTCAACATCACTCATCATCAAGGAAATACAAATCAAAACTATGATGAAATACCACCTCACAACGGTCAGTATGGCTAGAATTAACACAAGAGACAACAGGTGTTGGCAAGAATGTGAAGAAAGGGGAACCGTCTTACACTGTTGGTGGGAATGCAAACTGGTGCAGCCACTCTAGAAAACAGTATGGAGGTTCCTTGAAAAGCCAAAAATAGAACTACCCTATGATCTACCAATTGTACAACTAGGTATTCACCCAAAGGATACAAAAATACGCATTCGAAGGGGTACATGCACCCCAATGTTTATAGTAGCATTATCAACAATAGCCAAACTATGGAAAGAACCCAAATGCCTACCAACTGATGAATAGATAAGGAAGACGTGGCGTATATATATACAATGGAATACTACTCGGCCATCAAAAAGAATGAAATCTTGCCCTTTGCAACAACATGGATGGAGCTACCGTATATTAGGCTAAGCACAATGAGTCAATCAGAGAAAGACAAATACCGCATGATGTCATTCATTTTTGGAATTTAAGAAACAAAATGGATGAACATTTGGGAGGGGGCCAAAAGAGAGAGGGGGGGAAACAAATTATAAGAGACTCTTAACTATAGAGAACAAACTGAGGGTTGACGGAGGAAGGTATGTGGGGGATGGGCTAGATGGGTGATGGGTATTAAGAAGGGCACTTGTGATGAGCACTGGATGTTATATGTAAATGATGAGCCGCTGAACTCACATCACCTGTACTGCTCAGCAATTTGCATTTCTTACTTCACCATATATCTTGCTCTAATAAAGAACTACTTCATTCCTTGTTAACATAAGTATATCCCAGCATGTCTGTATTTTTATTGTTTATAAAAGGCTTTAAAATACTGAATTTCTCATTCCTCATTCATTTCTTTCACTAAAAGAAATTCCAGATATAGCAAATAAATAAAAATAAAAATAAAAGCACTGACAGATGGCACAGGTAAATTTATATAATACTTTCAAAGCAATAAAAAAATACCATTCTTATAAACCATGAAAACACAAAATGCTATATATACACCTTTCAGAAAGGTGGATTTAAAAGAATTACATAAATATTCCTTTATTCCAGGAACTTTCCATCTTGTTATAATTTGTGACATGCTCCGTAAGTTTTATAGCTGAGCTGGAACTCAGTAAAAACCTCAACTGTAACTTCTTTCCCAGGAGAACTGAATGATATTAAAACACACTCTTGCCTCATTGCTTTTCAATGAGTTGACCTGCCAGAGAATAAAGACAGAAAGGTTTTTAACAACATCTGTCACCCTCCCTCCATCAAGGAAGGAAGGGAAAATGGTTTAATCAGTGGGTGAGCTTTCAAAGCATAGATCCTATAATCTCTTATACTCACACTGCACTGACCTATCTGACATATCCTAACTCATCTCCTCATTGACCTTGGAAACAAGAGACTATTTTAATCTCCATTGTGTAGCTGGGAAAGGTAGTTCAAGAATTGAGACTCATAAGGTATTATTAGTGGTGTCCTAATCGATCCTCTGTCTTCAAGCAAAATCTCAGCAAATGATCCAGGGATGACAATCCATGCAATTTTTAAAACTCTGAACAAAGAAAATTCAAACAGTAGTCCTATTACTATTTATATTTTTTAAAGATTTTATTTATTTATTTATTTAGAAATAGAGTGAGCGGGGGTGGGGGGCAGAGGCGGGTGGGGGAAGAGGGAGAAAGACTCTCAAGCAGACTCTCCACCGAGCTCGGAGCCTGATGCAGGGCTCCATCCCAGGCCCCTGAGATCATGACGTGCGCCGAAATCAAGAGTCAGACGCTCAATGAACTGAGCCACCCAGGCGCCCCGTTACTATTTACTTTAAAACCTTGTATTCCTCTTAATACATAAGTCCACAACCATGAAATCCATCCTTCTGGTACTTTCACGCTCATACCTGTAAAGCTTCTTCCATTGAGGCATCTACACCCTCTTCAGGTCTCAGAAGCTCCAAAAGGGATTCGGTCTCTGCCTCCCAGATTTCCATTTGTCCAATGAGGTTTTCAACCTCTTCAGCCATTTGAAGTTGCCCTGTGAATTCATTTTCTTTCTCATGTTCTTCCCCAGCCTATAACATTCAAAATTATCATTAAGATGATGGCAACATTTACATTATAAAATAATTTGCAGTTAAAAAAAAACTTATCTTTTTTTCCCCCTGAAGATGGCTAATTCAACATATTTTAGTAACTTAAAACCTAGTTTTTGGACAATGATGATAGCACTTTATGATCGTATTTATCACTTTAAAAAGTAAAAAATCTGTTCACATATATTTTCTTTTTTTTTTTTTTAAGATTTTGTTTATTTATTTGAGAGAGCAAGAGAGAGAGCGAGCACAAGCATGGAGAGGGGCAGACGCAGAGGGAGAAGCAGACTCCCCACTGCGCAGGGAGACCGACACGGGGCTCAATCCCACGACCCTGGGATCATGACCCAAGCCCAACGCAGATGCTTAACAGGCTGAGCCACCCAGGCCTCCCATGTTCACATATATTTTCTTAATGAGAGGATCATTCCTATCATTTAGTTACTATCATCTCCACTTTACAGATAAAAAGATTAAAGGTTAGAAAATTAGGGTAATGACTCTATAGACCTTTCTAAAACTCATATACAATTTAACTCAATACAACTCTGAGCAACAGCAGTTGTGCAACGTCACCAAGAAGAGATTCAGAATCCAGTTTCAACACAATTAAGCCATTTCCCCATTAATCATCTCTCAGTATCCTACAGGTTGTCATGCTGTAGCTTTACACCTTACACAATAGATACATTCTTAAAGTTGTTGTTAATCAGACCATATCGTAAATGTATCAGAGGAATATAGTATTCTGCATTCTTATATTCTAAAAGCATACTGTACGTTTTCAGATCTTTCAAGATTCTCTGAGCAGGTCTCCTTATGGTGGGAAATACTGGCACTCCATCATGGCAACTTGGCCAAAGCCGGTGAAAAGTTACTTTAAGTGAAGTTGGATCCACTATTATTGGAAGGAGGCACATTTCCCAAATCACAGGTATTATATTTTACATGTGTATGATTTTTTTTTTTGTTCCTTTTCCATAGTCTTATCTATAATCTAAAGTCATTCTCCAAATTATCCGACAAAACAAGAAATAAAGATTATATTGTCCCCCATCGTACACAAAGGAAGCAAGACCCAGGCCAGGGGCTACACCAAAGCTGGGTAATTCCTGAGCACAAGTCAGAAATCATCTGAAGAAAATATCAACCCCATTTCCACAGCTCAGAAGTCATGGCTGCTTCCGCGTGTCTGTGGAACTCCTTGGCGAGTGAGAGACACAGACTAGAACACTGAAAGCTCCTTCATGAAGGGATCCATTTAAGCAGTCTAGTGGAAAATGACCATATTTTAAATGTTATCCAATAATCACATTTACCACTGTTTCAACAATCTGGTTTTATCAAAAGAAAAATAGCCAAGTTGGGGCGCCTGGGTGGCTCAGTCAGCTAAGCATCCAACTCTTGACTTTGGCGCAGGTCGTGCTCAGGGTCACGAGGTCAAGCCCTGCATTGGGCTCCACACTGGGCGTGGAGCCTACTTAAAAAAATTTTTTTTAAATAGCCACGTTAATTCTCTATACAAGTGAAATACATAAAATATGACTATTTTACCTTTATATTCTGATTATGATTTTCAGGAAGTTCTACTGACATAGATGTTGAAAAATCAACAGTTGGTTTTCCTTCTTTAGATAGCTGAATATTTTCATAATTGTCAAAATTGGGCTGATCCTGTTTTTTTATAAGTGGCAGGTTCATCTCCTATAAAAAATGTCATGAAATTTAAAGCCCATATTTTTTATGTGAAGATATATTATTACCAACAATAACTGGACATAATATATTCAATATATTTCTGGGATTTATCACATAATAACAATGTTGTAAAGTATGAGAATTTCCCAAAAAACACCTCAGTCTCATATTATTAAGAATAAGAAACAGAATAATTTAATCATTTAATTTCAAAATTTATTAAAGGTCTGCTTTTATAAGGCACCGTGCTTATATATATATATAACTACAAAGCTATATAAAGCTCAGCGTATGTTCTCAAGGAACTTGGAATCAGTAGGTAAAAACACTTACGTTGTTCTTAATAGTAAATGAATTTCAACTAGAGAGCTATATATTACATGTCCACACAAAAACTTGTACATAAATGTCCATAGCAACATTATTCGTAATAGTCAGAAAGGTGGAAAGAAGCCAATGTGCATCAACTGATCAATGAATAAATGAAATGCTGGGTATCCATACAACAGACCATGATTTGCCAGAAAAAGGAAGTAAGTACTGATACTTGCTACAACAGACGAACCCTGCAAACATGATGCTAAGTTTAAAAAGGCGAGAAAAAGAAGACCAGATATTATACGATCCCATCTGTGTGAAATATCCAGAACAGGTAAATCTACAGAGACATAAAGTAGACTAGTGGCTGCTGGGGAGGCTGGGAGAAAGTGAGGAGCGACAGCTAATGGGTACAGAGTTTCTTCAGGAGGTGACAAAAATGTTCTAAACTTCCGGACGGTGATGGCTGCACAACTTGGAATATACTAAACATCACCGACTTACACCCTTTAAGTGAGTGAACTGTGTGCCATGGAAATGATATCTCAACGATGCTGTTACCAAAAAACAAAAACAAAACGAAAAAAACTTACAAGTTGAGTTTTTGTAATAAATTTTCTCCATCTTTTATTCAGCCTTCTCAGTTCTTTAGAAACAGATGATCCAACTTCATCAGTACTGACTTGAATTAGGAAATTCCCCACTTCATTTAAAGCAGTATGTTCCACATTCCACTGGGACAGTGTCTCGAAGGGGACCTACGCACCATAGAAGCCACACATTTTAATGACGTAACACTTGTCTTTCCATTACCTATAACAGATCTTTACTAAGGTTGGTTCTAAGCAAAAGCGAGTGTGAGATTCTTGTAGAGACTCTGAGCCTTTCCTTCCCTGTTGGACTAGCTCTTCATTCCTCATCACTAATTGGCAGGCACAGGTTGTCTGGCATCATTCCTGGTCCTGAACTTTCAGGAAGCCTCTGACGGCCTATCTTTCTAAGTGGTTAATGAACTTGGAGCAAAGGTTCTCAAACATTTATCAGTTCACAGTGCCCTAAATGTCTCAGTAATTGTTTCATGGATTCCCTAGACCAGAAGATTCCTCTTACAGGTCTTATTTTCAAGTCAGCCAGTCCAAACCACTTGGTAGTTACTTGCTGCACAGTGTCCAACAGACTGATGTCACTGTGTCTCCCTCACAATTTAAGTTATCTTGAAAGTCCTCTTTGGCAGCTCACGGCACCTCAGCACAGAGTTTGGGAATCGCAAGGCTTAATGTGTTATTTTTCTCAGTTACGTGAATTTTCGTAAAAGGTCTTTAGTGGATGGAGGTAGAGAGTATCATGCTAAGCAAGATAAGTCAGTCAAAGAAAGACAAACACCATATGATTTCACTCATATGTGGAATTTAAGAAACAAAACAAATGAGCTACGAGACAGAGAGAGAGAGAAACCAAGAAACAGACTCTTAACTGTAGAGAACAAACTGATGGCTACCAGAGGGGAGGTGAGCGGGGGATGGGTGAAATAGGGGATGGAGATTAAGGAGTGAACTTGTCCTGATGAGCACTGGATGCTATATGAAAGTGTTGAATCACTGTACTATACAACTGAAATTAATATTACATGATATATTAACCAACTAGAATTTAAATAAAAAATTTAAAAAAAAAGATCTTTAAACACAGAAGTGTTGAAAGCCAAAGATTTGCATTTCTAGCATCACCTCAGATGACAAGAAGAATAACTCACTAACCCCTCAAATATTCTTTTTGCATTCCTACACTTATCACAAATTTTACTTTCACAAAAACAGCTCATTTTCAGCTGAGTAACTTTAGTTTCTATTTGGGAAATATTTAATCTGAGAGGCTGTCTATATCCACTTGCAACATAAGAAAACAAATGAAAGAAAAACTATCTCAGAGAATAATCATAAAACAGATCATTACATGACTAGCAAATGAAAACAATAATAAATTACATTGAAATTTCTTCCATACCTCTCTACATACGTCTAAGGTATTTTCATTTCTTCCTCTAGAAACTCAGGGAGATTTTCATCCAAGTGGAAAAATAAAACTTTTTTAAACATCAATTTATTTTAAAGGTATCTATAAGCTATCAAATACTCCAAGTCTTTCATTTTCTTTCCAAAGAGAACTTAGCAATATATCTTTCAAAAGCTACACTCTGTGTGTGTGTGTGTGTGTGTGTGTGTGTGTGTGTGTGTGTGTGTAAAACCTATAATGAAAAGAAAACTTCCTTTCGGCAATTATATTAGAAAGAAACTAAACTCTTTCCAATACCTTGAAGAATTTTTCCAAGAGCTGTGCCTACTGTTCGCTGGCCTCTCACTTTTGGATTGAAAATGAGGATCTCCAAACAAAATGAAAAAAAAAGAAAGTAAAATTGAGGAGGTACCATTAGACTGAAAATACCTCTTTAATCTGTTCCTTCTTTGTCTCCTCAAAACAAGCCTTGAGTAAGCGAAGTTTTTCCACATAAGTAGCCCAACATGTCAGAACTTTTTGTAGAGTGGATTTCACATTATATATTTTTTTTCTATACATACAAATATTATATTCCACCGTGGTATATTCTTTGCTAATATCCTGATATTCTCCAGCTATAATTTTAACAAAACAAGAAAGTAATCTCAGAAAACAGTTTATTATTAATAAAAAATTACTGTTAAGAAAAATATTTGCATATTAATTGACAGTGGTAAAATAAATACACACTCTGACAATATTAAAAGTGAACGCAAGAATTGTCCAAAGAAAATACACTTGCAAAACCAATTCCTAAAACATTAAGGTATAAAGTAAGTGAAACAGATAAAATGTTGTACAGCTTTACCTAAACTCTTATGGATTTCTTCACATTTCTGAAAGGAAGCTTCAAGTTGAGCTAGGAACTCTTTTTCTTCAATAAATTTCTGAGGGGAAAAGGAAAAAAAATATACTGACAGTTTTCACTATTAAAAATGTGCCAAGATATCCAGATAGAGACATAAATATTGACAAAGCACTTAGGCATGAAAATTTCTTTAAGGCCTCAATACTGTATATTTGGGTAGAAAAGAAGGACAGGTCATGAAGAAAGACAGTTAAGACCTAGGAGACAGTATGAATTATACAGGTATGAAGACAATGCAGGCATGAGACCTGACAAGTTTCTCTCACTGCAGTGACATAGTTCTACAACGGTTTTCCTCCTGTGGGAAAAGGCAAGTTAAGTACAGAACTTTGAAAATCTCTTATTTCACATATTTATTAATGTTGAACAATTTACATCAGTTTCTCTAGTTTCACACATTTTATTAATATTGAATAATTTTTTATTAGACATTAGAGTATGTTACAAATAGACACCATCCATCACACAAAAACATTTGAGAAACTCCCATTAGTCAAATCGCCTGTCCTATGCAAGCAAATTCTGCTATGGAAAAATACAGAGTTAATTAAAAACTCCTATTTATTGTACATTGAATAGGCATCAATGGTATAATTACTTAAATGGAAAAATGAAAAATCAAAGAAAAAGAAAGAAAGATATTGAAACCTAGTCTAATTTAGAATGATGCCTCCTATTGGGGAATGTACAGTGTTTAAATCATTCATTGTAGATAAATCTCTCTTCATCGTGTTTTTCAATTTTTGCACTAAAATTTATAATCTTGGCTTTTTGTTTTCGGTCTCTCATTCCAAAGAGAGGGAAACAGAAAGAACGGTACGTCCTAACTGTAGAATGATGTTTCTGGGCTGCTTTTGTTTTAATTTACAAATTAACATGCTTATATTTAAATCATTGCAACGGTTTTTTTCCTATAAATTGCAAGAGCTAATAAACCCCCTCTCCAAAAAAAGCCTCAAGACAAAATGTACTGTCTTTCCCACTCTTACAACTTGAAAGGCTAAGATAAAATGTTCTAAGAAAAAATTAATTTTTGAATAAAACCCTGAATCTGAGTGGGAAAAAATATTAAACAAGTGAAAGTTGGAATTGTTAATGGAAATAACGTTGAAACATTTTCTATTATGTTAATTAGCCTGGCTAAGTGACTGCCCCCTGGTGAGATAAATAATACTGTTTCCTTTTTCTTCCTCCACCCAATGTCTGTTATTTGACTACCTGGGATTCTGTTCTCCAGGCAATTTTCAGCTAATGAAAGCTACCAAGAAAACTCATCTCAAAACCTGAAAAGGTGAAGGGAAATTGTGCCAAGGAAAAATGCAAACCCAGCTCCCAGACATGGAGAATACTTGTCTAAGACACAAAATAAAAGAGCTTACATGCCAGTCTTCCAGCAACAATTCCACAGATTCTTTGTTCCCATATTTGATGTTCCAAACATCCAACTTTAATTTCACTTCATCTAGCAAACCAAGAACTGAGCACTTATAGTAATGAAATTCTAGACGTGGAATGAATTTTTTCCCCAAAATGTTGTTGATTCTGGAAAATATTGCAGGTTTTAGAATTTAACTTAATATTATTGCCCGAATGCAAGATAATCTATTTGGCATTTCTAAAAATATTGAGCCTTTGGCTTTTTATTTTAAACACATGGAACTCAGATGTATCCTCAACCCTTCTTTTTTTTTAAGTAAGCTCTATTATGCCCACTGTGGGGCTTGAACTCGCGACCCTGAGATCAGGAGTCACGTGCTCTACCAACTAGGCCAGTTAGGTGCCCCAAATCTTCTTTTTTTAAAGAAAAAAAAAGAAAACGAACATTGTGGCTAAACATAAAACAACCATTTCTGAGATGAAATCATCTAATAGAACATTTTCTGAAGAAATGATTCCCCTATTGAAAAAAATCCTACAATAAAAATAAATGTTAATCTCCAAAATACTAAATTTACAAGCTTTTGTATAACTGAATCCAATTATAATTTCAACATCTATGTATTAAAACAGCTTTCATTATTAAGGCTAACACCCCTTTATTATTCTAGTAAGTTACTTATGAATGATGAGAAAAGAGGAGATGCTATGGACTACCATCAAATAATCTCTCTATAGTATTTTAGGATTTACAAAGTGCTTTCAGATACCCATTACACCCAGTATCCTATCATCATCCTGTATTTACAAATGACGATACACGCTCAGAAAGACAGTAACTTCATCAAAACTCAAGACACGGAGCTCAGTTTCTGACTCCACATCCGAACTTCGCCCACCAATGAGAGAGGAAGTATGGTTAGCATGATATAATGTGACTATTACGTAAAATGTGAAGGTACTGTTAATCAAGATTTCAAGAACACTGGGCAGAAATTATCTAAAAAGCTATCATTTTCTGGTCCCTGTGGCCTCATGTTAGTGCTTAAACATGAATGGTATGAGTGGTAGTGTTACAAACCGTCCTTTCATTTCCTCCAATTTCTTAGGTGGAACCAGGGGCAAATGTTGTTCGTCTCTATTTTCAAATGCCAGAAGAGTACTCCAATGACAATCACATTTATCCATCAGATTCTGAAAAGAAATTTAGCATGACATGAACCAGACTTCTTGCCAAACATTGGAACTGGGGGTTTGTTAATTTCATTTGCACTGCATCTTTTTCCAAAAAAAATCAGAAAGCCCTTACTTTTTTCTTTTTTAACTAAAACTTTGCGAATGAGTATTTTCATAAGCGCTTTAAACTGGAACATTTTACAGAGAGGCAGACCGTAGTTTCTTTGGTAAAAGCATTATCAAAGTCTTTTGTTTTCCGATTTCTTTTCCATTCCTTTGTGGGTTCACGTGCTATAAATGTCACATATCAAATTCCTTCATGCCATTTTACTGAGAACCCAATCTCTCACATTTTAAACCAGTCTCCTCCCTCCTTTTTGGTCAGGCTTCACAATTGCTTTAGAACTTACTAGACTCTACCTTGTGTTTCCACCTTGAACTCGCACAATGCCCACGAAGAAAGTGAAGGCATCTTGGGCTCCCAAAAATCCCCAAGGTAATCATTCCAAACCATCCTCAAATACCCATTATATTTCCTCCCCTTCTCCCTAGGACAAAGTCTTCCTCAAGAACAGTCCCTAACAAAGCATAGATTTTTCCATGTTTTTTATTTTCCAACCTTGATTAAAGTCATCTTCTCTTGTATGAGAGCCATGGCTTCGCAGTAATCCTGGGAAGCTGGCAAATCTTCGTCTATAAGCTCCTCTATCTCCTGGAGCCAGGCTTCGATTTGATGCAGCGGTGAGGGCAAGGCATGATTCAGTTCTGTTTTCCACACATCAATCTGAAAAAGAAAATCTGTGCTTCAGTAGACACTCCTCCAAAGTTTACTTCTTCAGGGGCGCCTGGGTGGCTCAGTCGGTTGAGCATCTGACTCTTGGTTTGGCTCAGGTCATCTCAGGGTTGTGAGATCAAGCCCAGTGGAGGGCTCCGCACTCAGTGCAGAGTTGGCTTGGGATTTTCTCGCCCTCTCCCTCTGCCCCTTCCCCCCCAAAATAAATAAATAAACCTCTTGCTTCCTCAGCCTTCCCACCACTCCCTGCACGTACAGGAGTCACACAAATGCCAACTACAGATTTCCCCAGACACTGACTGCACTCCCAAGGTGTTCACTCTTGCTGTCCCTTCCTCTTGGACTTTTTCCCCACTAAGCACCATTGGAACTCACTCCCACATTGATTGATTCATTCATTCATTCCGCAAAGATTTATTAATAACCTGTTGTGTTAAAAGCTGATAGAGCTATAAAAGGCTTCTGGAATGGAGAAGGGACATGTAGTGGTCACACCCCACAGAGTACATGCAGCAGTTACAGAGTACATGCAGCAGTAAGACATAAATTAGACGTACAAACGTGGGAATAGTGGGGCATTTTAAACATATGTGCTCAAAAATTTAAGAAGCAGGGGCGCCTGGGTGGCACAACGGTTAAGCGTCTGCCTTCGGCTCAGGGCGTGATCCCGGCGATCTGGGATCGAGCCCCACATCAGGCTCCTCTGCTATGAGCCTGCTTCTTCCTCTCCCACTCCCTCTGCTTGTGTTCCCTCTCTCACTGGCTGTCTCTATCTCTGTCAAATAAATAAATAAAATCTTTAAAAAAAAAAAATTTAAGAAGCAGAATAACATAGAACATCAATTTACACAACTTAAAAATACGTGAGCATATAAATAGAATATGTATTTTGCAAGAACATACAAAGCAAAAAGATACACATTAAGCACATTACAATAGTGGCCTAAGGAGAAAGGGAAATGGAAGGAGGGCATGGGTATAGAAAGAAAGAAACACAAATTAAACAAGTGCATAAAAGTAAGAGTAGGACTCTGCCCAGACCCATGTGCCAGAAAGGGAAAAGTAAGTTTAACACAACCATCCTCATCTGAGGGCCAATCTGATAAATACAAAAAAAAACACAACACAGGTCTTGCCTGAACCACCCTCGTAGGGGAAGCAAAGTAGATGGCTACAGTTAACTGTGGTCAGCGATATAACAGCGCCAGACAGAGGGGCCCAGGAAGACCCTGGAAGAACACTGATCACACAGTGATGCCCAGAATTCTTTTTTTCTTTTTTTTTAATTTTTAACTATTTTTTTGTTTTTCAAATTTTTATTTAAATTCCAGTTTGTTAATATTCAGTGTAATATCAGCTTCAGGTGTAGAATTCAGTGATTCATCACTTACATACAACACCCAGTGCTCATCACAAGTGCCCTCCTTAAGGCCCATCACCCCATCACCCCATTACCCCATCCCCCACCGACCTCCCCTCCAGCAATCCCATTTGTTCTGGATTCTTAAGAGTCTGTTTCCTGGTTTGTTTCCCTCTCTTGCCCCACCCCTCTCCAAGTACATCTGTTTTGTTTCCTAAATTCCTGAGGCAAGGGAAACAAAAGGAAAAATAAACTAAAGGGATTTAGATAAAAAGCTTCAAACTAAGAGGTAACCTTCAGACTGGGAGAAGATATTTGCAAATGACATATCAACTAAAGGGTTAGTATCTAAATACATAAGGAATTTATCAAACTCAACACACAAAAAAACAATAATCCAGTTAAAAAATGGGCAGAAGACATGAATAGACAGTTTTCCAAAGAACACATTCAGATGGTTAAGAAACACATGGAAAGACACTCAACATCACTCATCGTCAGGGAAATACAAATCAAAACCACAATGAGAGATCACCTCTCCAGTCAGAACGGCCAAAATTAACAACACAAGAAACAACAGATGTTGGCAAAGACGTGAAGAAAGGGGAACCCTCTTACACTGTTGGTGGGAACGTAAACTGGTGCAGCCACTCTGGAAAACAGTACAGAAGTCCCTCAATAAGTTAAAAATAGAGGGGCACCTGGGTGGCTCAGTCAGCTAAGCATCTGACTTTGGCTCAGGTCATGATCTCATGGTCCTCGTATCAAGCCCCATGTTGGGCCCCACACTCAGTGGGGAGTCTGGCTTGTCCCTGTGACCCTCCCCCCAACTCATGCTATCTCCCTCTCAAATAAATACATGAAATGTTTTTTTAAAAAGTTAAAAATAGAACTACCCTACGATCCAACAATTGCACTACTAGGTATTTACCCAAAAGATACAAACGTAGTGATCCAAAGGGGCACCTGTACCCCAATGTTCATAGCAGCAATGTCCATAATAGCCACACTATGGAAAGAGTCCAGATGTCCACTCACAGAAGAATGGATAAAGAAGATGTGGTACCTATGTGTGTGCGGGTGGGTGTGTATAATGGAATACTACTCAGCCATCAAAAAATTGAAATCTTGTCATTTGCAACAATGTGGATAGAACTAGATGGTATTATACTAAGCAAAATAAGTCAATCAGATAAAGACAATTATCATATGACCTCACTCATATGGGGAATTTAAGAAACAAAACAGAGGATCATAGGGGAAGAGAGGAAAAAATAAAACGAGACGAAATCGGAGAGGGAGACAAACCATAGCAGACTCTTAATCATAGGAAATAAACTGAGGGTTGCTAGAAGGGAGCAGGTTCAGGGGGATGGGGTAACTGGGTGATGGACATTAAGGAGGGCATGTGATGTAACGAGCACTGGGTGTTATATAAGATTGATGAATCACTGACTCTGCCCCTGAAACCAACAACACATATTAATTAACCAAATTTAAATACAAATTTTAAAAAAGAGTGTGGTTTTTTATCTGAACTCACACAGCTCTATTATGGTTTTTATGACATTCTCATTCCAAAGACACCCACCCCAAGATCAAGCACAAATTAAAATGTGTTTCACTCAAATGACTTCCTCTCATGAAAGCGTAAGTTTAAAAAGAAAAAGAAAAAGAAAGTAAGAGTTTTAAATCTGTATTTTTCTTTCCATTATAATTCTACTAAATGAATTGCCACTATTCTTAAAGTTAAATTTATTTTAAATAGAAGAAAGAAAAAGCAAAATTACATTTTTAAAAGAATAGGCTTATCTGATTCATCACTAATTGAAAAATATTTACTGAGTGCCACCATATGTGAGACAAGTATCAAAAAGAAACATATGAGCAAATACCCAAGTATAAAGATGTTAAACGAGAAAAAAGCTAGGTTTCTTTAAGGCAGTCAAATGTAACTATTCATAAACTAGAAGCACTAAATATAGTTTTCACATTGTTTTGCTCTTTTTATAGGTTTACTGAGGTATAACTGACAAAACTGGAAGATAGTTAAAGTGTAGATCATGGTGATTTAATACACATATACTTTATGGAAAGAGTCCCATTACCCAGTTAATCAACACATCCAATCACTTCACATATTGTTCTCTTTTTTGGTGGGAACATTTAAATTCAACTCTCTTACCAAATTTTAATGATTTAATACAGTGTTATCAAGTTAAGCCATCATGTGACCTTACCCAACTTACAGCTGAAAGTTTGTACCCTTTTACCAACTTCTATTCCCTCTACCCTCCATCCCTGACCACTTTTCTACCCACTGTTTCTATGAGTTGACTTTTTTTTTTTTAAGATTCCACATATAAGGAATATCATGTAGTATTTTCTTTGCTTTAGCTGCTTGCAAGTTTATCTTCTCAACAACATATGCAAAAGGCAACTCTACAATCTTAAATCATTAAGTATATGCGATTAAGCCTCCAGTTGGAAAAGAATGGAAAAAAATTTTCATTATTATGAATTTTTAATATGTTTTCATTATACCCAAGTTATTTGTGCGTTTGTTCAAGTAAAATAAGTCAGAAAGTTGATACATGTCTGAATTAAAGAGAGGCTAAGAACAATAGCTCTAATTCAACTGATGATCTTTTCACAACTGAAAGAAAGCTGTACACATTTTGGATGGAACAGAAAGTGTGCTTTCCACCTGGGAGCTGAACTCCATTCATGTAACGGTCAGAAGAGGAAAGACAGAAGATGATATTTACCTTTTATTTCTCTTCTTTCTCACTTACCATAGAAAAAACTGGCTCCATACTTTCTTAGTTTTGGAAATTACTTTTGTATTTGGATGAAAATTTGTATCTGGTCTGCCCTGATCTTGTCAGGTCAAAATAACATAATACTGCTATTCTGAATAGCTGGCTTAAAATGAAACCATTTACTGTGATGCTTTGAGGTAACTGTGTGCTCCAGCAACTGAATCAGAAACTGTCTAGATGGCGTTGACTTTTATAGACCTGATGACTTTAAAATTAATATGTCTCATTTGCCACACCAAGACAATGAGCTGCAGGATATCCAACTAAGGAATGGGTTTTCAAGCTATTATCCATTTGCGGAACTTACTCTTGCAAGATCGTTTTTTTAATGGTTTTCCTCGTTATTGTGGGCACTTTTTCCAAATCATACTCAATAAAATAAGGCCAGGTCTTTGTGGCCTGGAACAGCATGAACTCTACAGACAGTATCTTCTTCCTCTCCTTCCATTTTGTTAGCACTCGTAACCGAGAGCTCCTGCCCTTTGCAAGGGTCAGTTTCTAAAGCTGTGGTAAGAACACGAGCTGGGGACGCAAATGAGCCCTGCCACTTGATGGGAAGGTTTCTGGAGCTCTGCTAGTTCTCCTAAATTAGGTACTCGGAGAGGGTGGCTCTTTCAAGCTACCAGACTCTTCAACACCCTTCACAAATGATGTGAAAAATGTATTCTGAAAACAGGCTAGCACTCCTGACAGCCGAGAGACTTGAGCAGAGATCAAGAAACTTTTCCAGGGCCAAAGAGTATTTTTGACTTGCAGACCACAAAATCTCCGTTGCAACTCTGTAAATTCACCAAAAACCATTTAATTTATCCATTTAAAATGAATTAATTGTATGGTATATAAATTATACCTCAATAAAGATGTTTAAAAAAAAAAAAAGAATGAAGGTGGGGCGCCTGGGTGGCTAAGTGGGTTTAACATCTGCTCTTGTTTTTGGCTCAGCTCATGATCTCAGAATCATGAGATCAAGCCCCAGCTCCACACTCAGCAGAAAGTCTGCTTGAGATTCTCTCCATTTCCTTCTGCCCCTTACCCTGCAAGCTCGCTCTCTCTCCCTCTCTCTCTAAAATAAGTAAACCTTAAAAAAAAGAATATAAGTAAAACAAAGACATTCAGAAATCAAAGAAAACTAAGAGAATTTCTTTCCCCAGACCTGCATTATAAGTTTTAAAAAGTTTTTCAGGCTGAAGGGAAATAAGTTCAGATGGCAACTCAAGCCTCTAGAAAGGAATGAGGAACATTGGAAATGATAAATATCCAGATAAATATAAAAGACTGTTTCTTTCTTAATTTCTTTAAAATGTATGACTATTTTCAGCAAAGATTTAGAACATGCTCTCGGGGACTTTAAACCATATGTTTGTGAGATACACACACACACACACACACACACACACACACAAAGCAACTATAGCTTAAATAATGACAAATAAATGAACAACTGCAAGAAATCTACATTAAAAGTATGATAACTTAAAAGTTGTATAAGTAGACTGTAAAAAAATTTTTTTAAAGATTTTATTTATTTAAGGGAGGAGCAAAGAAGGAGAGGGAGCAGACTCCCCACTGAGCAGGGAGCCCGATATGGGGCTCGATCCCAGGACCTTGATATTATGACCTGAGCTGAAGGCAGATGCTTAACCGACTGAGCCACCCAGGTATCCCATAGACTATAAAAATTTTTAAATGTATATTGTGATCCCACTAGAAATCTGATAGAAGGGACTAGAGCCAAAAAGCCAATAGATAAATTAAAATGAAATTCTAAAAATATTAACATAATCTAAAGCAAGGCAGGAAAAGAATAGAGATACAAAACAGGGAATGAGCAGGAAAAAAAGAGTAAAATGGTATACCTAAATTGAATCATATCAATAATTCCATTAAATATTAACTGACTAAGCTCTCCAACTAAAAAGTAGAGATTATCATAATGGATGAGAAAGCAAGATCCAACCAGATGCTGTCTATCAGAGATCCACTTTAAAGATAAAGACTCAAATAGATTGAAACTAAATGAAGGAAAAAGATGTGTCACACAGTCAGCATAAGACTGGAATGATATCAGATTAAATAGACATCAAAAAAAAAAAAAAACCACCCCAGTATTATCAGAGATAAACAAGAATATTTCATAGCAATAAAAGTGTTATTCATCAGGGAGACATAACAATCATAAATGTACACAATAACAAAGTTTTAAAATACATGAAGCAAAATCCGACAGCGTCAAAGGAATGATGCTACTGATTTTAGTAGCCCTCTCAGCAATTGATAGAACAACTAAGCAAAATGTCCACTACGACACAGATAATCTGACACCATCAACCACCTTATCTCAACCGATATCTGTTGAATGCTGTATCAAAGGCACCTGGGTGGCTCAGTGGGTTGGGCGTTTGCCTTCAGCTTAGGTCATGATCCCAGGGTCCTGGGATCCAGCCCCACGTGGGGCTCCCTGTTCAGTGGGGTGCCTGCTTCTCCTTCTCCTCCCTGCTCCTGCTCTCTCTCATTATCTCTGTCTCTTTCTCCAGTAAATATATAAAATCTTAAAAAAAAAATGCACTACACCCTGGGTCATAACACAAATCCCAATAAACTGCAAACAACTGATATCATACAGATATATTCAGACGCACACACACATTCATCTTCACACATTCTCTCTAGGCTTGTCCCTAATCCCCTTCAAGCATCTATTAATACTGACACATGACACTGGTCCATGGGGAGATGAGGCTGCAGGTCAGTCAGTCAGAATATGGATAATCTACTGTGGCAACCCAAACATTGTTGGTAAATATAGAAACTTTGGAGAAACAGTTTCTCTAAGCAGAATGCTATAAATTCCTATTAAATATCAATCACTGCCCAAATGAGGCCATGGAGAAAATAAAAGAACACTCTCCCAAATTTCTAATGTAGCATCTACTCTTTTACAGAATTCCTCATGGAAGTCTCAAGTAGTCCTCCAACAAATAAAGCTGCCTCATGAAGATGTTCTTCCAATCAATGTAACACAGCAACCTGGTAGGTGAGGCCGTCCCAGGCTTCTCGCAACTGTAACCGATCTTCATTCAGCTCATCCAGATTCCTTCTGATCGGCAGGATGTCCAAAAAGGGCTTTTTTTCTTCATTGAATGACTCCAAAAAGGACAGCAGACTCTACAATCAGAAGAATATTTTAAAGACAGAAATTTTAGATCACTTTCTGAAATGTAATCCACTATGTTAAGGTCTCTAGCTGTGGGTTATGTTTAAATTTTTATGTAGATAAAGGTCAAATTCCCTGACTTCAGGACCCTCTCACTGCTCTGGCATCTTCGTCAGTGCACCCTGACGACGTACGTGCCATCACAGGAACAACGGGTCACAACGTGTGCCTCGAGTCGGTACTGCTGGATTTCTACTGAAGACAGTGGCAAGGTCACCCGGCTCAACAGGACAACTCATGATGCTACATGGAAACTGTGAGTCTGTTTGTCCTCCCCAAATATGTATTCACAACAAAATAAGAATGAGTGGAAGTGAGGACTATATGGCGGCAGTGATCACATGTAAACGTGCCCATGATTAATCGCACTTGGACCAGCTCTTCCCAAGCCATTTTATACAGACCTTAGAAAATACTTTGCCCCTGCCCTCAAAATATTTAACGAATAAAGCTTTCCTTGGTTCGTATTTGTGTGAAATATTAGTGTTTAAGAGTCGCCAATTCCACAAATACTATTTCAAACATTATTTATAATAATTGGCAGCATTTCAAGTGAAATTTTATGAGCTGGGGCGCCTGGCTCAGTTGGGAGAGCACACAACTCTTGATCTTGGGGTTATGAGTTCGAGGCCCATGTTTGGAGTAGAGCTTACTTTTAAAAATAAATAAATAAATAAAAATGTTTTAAAAGATTAAGTTTTACGAGCAAACCGAGGGATAATTATTGCAATTCTTTCTGATCATTAATCACATCATAAAGCCTTTTACTTAAGCAACTTGAACCTGTGGTATGTTACTAAATCAAGGACGGATGTGAGCGCAAAGCGCTTCTAGCGGCAGCTTAGCATCTTGTTAGTAAAAAAAACATCAGGCCAAGGGCGCCTGGGTGGCTCCATCGGTTAAGCACCTGCCTTCGGCTCAGGTCATGATCCCAGGGTTCTGGGATTGAGCCCCACGCTGGGCTCTGCAGTCAGCGGGGAGTCTGCTTCTCCCTCTCCCACTCCCCCTGCTTGTGTTCCCTCTCTTGCCGTCTCTCTCGCTCTGTCAAATAAATAAATAAAATCTTTTTTAAAAAGCCCACATCAGGCCAGAACAAAGGTGGAAGAAGTACAAGAGCCGATGCGGTTCAGACGGAAGGGAGATGAGCGCGTCCGTAACCCTTTCTTCCCTGATGCCTCTAAACCAAAAAGGACGCTGTTGCCGGGACGCGGACTGGCAGTGCCGCAAACGCCGGATTCGCCCAACGCCACGGATCGGAACGGGGCCTGGAGGTGCTGAGTGCTGTGCAGGCACAGGAGAGCACGTCCGCTTTCTTCAGGACGCAAGGCCGGTGGCGAGCCGACTTGCAGGGACGGCGGGGTCCGAGGAGCGGGCTGAAGGACCCTCGTCCTGGCTCCTGTGAGTCTCTTTCAAGACGGCGCCGGGAATAACCGCCTAACCCGGAGAAGCGCCAGGACACGAAGAGAGCCAGACTGCACTCCAGCCCCGCCTCGACCTCTCCGGAGCTATGCGACCTCAGACACTTGGTGCCTCAAGTCTTGTCTTCGTCTGGGAACTGGAACAGCAACAGCACACTAAGATGCTGGGACAGGTAAAATGCTTGTCGGCAAGGCGCCCCGTACAAAGCGAATGTTCAAATGTGGTGACAATAACAGGTGTCATTTTTCCTCCAAGGACACCTTGATGGAGGCCCCATCTTGGTGTAATTTGGGGTTGGCTTCATTTCTGATCTCCTGATCTTTTTTTTCATTCAATATTCATTCTGCTCTAGACTGGGGACTGGAACACTTTTACTGTAAGAGGGAGGATAGTAAATGTCCCAGGTCTGAGGGCCACTTGGTGTCTGTTGTCACTCCTCAACTCTGGGAAAGCAGCCACAAACAATACCTGGGTGGGCATGGCTCTATTCCGGTAACACGGGATTCACAAAAACTGGTGATGGGGCCCCCCGACCAGTGTGCCGCGCTTACTTTTCCAAGTGCCCGGAGGACCAGGCATCAGCACCCCTGGGCAGCCTGCTGGAGATGCAGAGTGTCAGGCCCCACCCCAGAACTACTGAATTAGAATCGCACTTCAACAAGATTGCCCGGGTCATTCACGTGCACGTCAGAATTTGAGAAGCACTGTCCTAGAACTCGATGCTAACACTTGGGGTTTGTTTAGCATTTAAATAATTACCCTGAAAGATGTTTTTTCCAAAAACATTCTACTCCTCCCTAACAGGAAGCTACAAATAAACTGCTGCTTAAAGTCATACTTACTTCATACTTTTTAGAGTAGGTCTCATTTTCTGAATCCTTTAGCACTTTCCGTAGTTTTTGCTCTTGCAGATTTAACCAGACCACAGCATCTTTCATCTTTNNCTAAAATTCACACACACACATTTAAAACTACCCTACATAGACTTGGAGCTTTTTTCTTTTAAACAATAAAATTAACAACTTCAAACATCAGTGAAATAATGCAATCATTACACATCAATGACTCATGGCGCCAAAAAGGAATTTTGTTTGTTCACATAACACCTTAAATTTTAAAATGGATTGAAACTAGCACCTGAACATGACGTGCTAAAGAGACAGAGCAAGCAAGACCCCCCTTTTTTTTTTTTGCTTATCCATTTCTACTATTCCTGAATTTTAGAGAACATTATTCTAAATTACTCATTTATAGGCATTTCAGAATACTGCTTTCCGATACATCTAAATACCAATGTTAATTGATTAATTGGTTAATTCAAGAGCTATTCACACCCAAATACACCGACATCAAAAATATCTTCAGCATTTTAAAGACCCTAAAAATAACGCTACTGAGGGTTTTGGGTTCGGCTATCCTGTGGATGTGAGCAACAATTATTTTTTCTTAGATTCTTGCTTGCTTACATTTGAAAGCAAAATTTACTGCCAGAGGATGAAGCCAAAGATGTTACATCTTATTTCCATTCTCCTTTAACCTTCATTTACTCTCCTCTTTCTATTAAGCAGGAGTGTTTTCTATGTATTTTTGCATCTGATTTCATGGACAGTTGAATTTTTCATTTTATTTTTTAATAAGAAAATTAATTAGGAAAGAGTAGCTCCCCAGCAGGTCAGAAGTAAGTGAACTGAATTATACGCCTGCATCCCAGCTTGAGTCTCTGTTCCAGAGTCAGCAACAATCTGGCGTGGTGCCTCACACGTAACAGTTGGAAAAATATTGGCCTGAATTTGTCACATAAAATGCAACAATATGACTGCATGTAAACATGTCGGAGGAAGTAGTTTAAATATATATTAAAATAATATTCAAAAACACTTTAGTAAATTCACACCACTTATTTATCTCCACAGCAGCAGAATATGCATTTACTTGCAGCTCAGTGACTTTTATGAAATTTGCACCCACGATATCTTGTGTACCTGGCCGAGAGTCAAACGAAAAAACTGAATAATTAAACGGCCATCTAATAGTGATTCAAGAGTACCTCAACAAACAACGATGAAGAGTAGGGCACACTGCTTGCATTTTTTTATAAATTATACAATCCCAGTTGTATATAGTCAAAGAACAGGTAAAATGGGTATATGCTAAAATTAGATTGCGGTGATGCTTGTACAGCTAAGTAAATACACCGAAACCCACGGAATTGTAAACTTTAAATGGTTTAATTTTATGGCATGTGGATTAGATCTCAAAAAAAGCTGTTAAAATAGACAAAAATTAGATAGCTCCAGAATTTTTCAAAAGCCTGCTAAACTTAATTTGTCTCTTTGTCACTTTTACGTAGTGCCTATGTAAACATTATTTTAGATAGTTTAGCAAAGTTTAATTATCACTTTTAACTTAAAAGTTTTTTAAAAACAGGCAAAACTCAACCACAGTGAAAGAAATCAGAATGCTGGTTGCCCAGGGCGGGGGGTAAGACAGGAAAGAGGCACAGTGGAACATTCTGGGAAACAGAAATGTGTTACATCATGACTGCTACACGGTTTACGTGGGTGCATGCATTTGTCAAAACTCAAAGAACTGCACTTTTAAGCTCTTTATGCAAATTATACCTCAGTTTTAAAAATTAAGCCATCAGTAGGGTACAACAAAAACGCGCTTGAGTCATACTTATAAGGACATACCTGAGCTTTCTCTCCAGCCTCAGCTGCATCCTTCGAATATTGTAGAAATTGTGCCACATAGGTCATGATTGACTTTTCGTCGGGATTGACAACATCCACATCTGTAAGAGGTGCCACACTATCAATCAGCTCTAGATGTGATGTACTGTAATGACCACACAAGAACAGGCTATGCCGTAAGACGGCCTGGAAACGAACCAAAGTAGTTAACTGGCCGCACAATCTCTGGTCGGCTGCCCTTACTCCAAGTCTGTGCGGTGCTCAGAGCTCAGATCCCGAGTCAAACAGAGCTGAGTTGAATCCTGCCAGTACTACACGCACAGCCTCAATGCCCACCTCGCATGCTGTCTGTATAAGGGAAAAAGTAGTCGGGGAGGGTGGAAAGGAGAAAATACAGCCTTCCTCCTTGCAGAGACTCCTCCAGGAGTGCAGACGGTAGGAACACACCGTGACTGGAATCCGTTCCTGTCACACTGGTCTCAGCAAGCATTCCCAAAAGCATCAGTTGTACGGCAGACTTACTCAAGACATCCACAAGATTTTATTTGTTCATTCGCGGAAAAAATATATTTACTGAGAGCCTTCTGTGGGCCACTCCTTGTGGTGCATTAACAACGTCCATGGTGAAATAAATTTGGAAAATGATGAATTAAACAAAGTAAAAATATTATAAATTCCTTAAATGCAGAACTTCCCCAGACATAATGAATTAGATCACAAAATCACAAAGAAGCGATCAACGTGCTACAGACAAAATGAACACGTAATTTTGGGATGTCTTTAGGTATGTTGCCAAAACAACCAGGAAGATACTGAAAAGGAAATCTTCTGTGTTTATGTAGCATTCAGTTAAAATAAATTCATCAAATATTTTTAGAGACCCACAAATGCAGGTCACAAGCAAGATAGGTGAGGCTGAGTTCTTGCCCTTGGGGGCCATACGTTTCAGCACTTTATTCATTCACCAAGGGGTTGCTAGACACTTGCGTAGAGGCCTTAAGATATTATCTGCCCTCAAGGAGCTTACTGTTAGGAGAAAAACAAACCACAAGCAAACACAACACACTATGCATGCTTTAGCAAATGTGTCTACTGGGCCCAGTGACTGTTCTAAACAGGCTGAAACATGAGTCTAATCCATATCCAAATAATAAAATTCAAGACGGTAAACATACAAAAGCTACCAATAAAGAGGTAGGGGTGCGGCTTCAATAAACGAGGCATCCCTATGAACTAAGTTATTCCTAAGGATGAAAAAAAGTGTTAAGTAGAAAAAAAAAGTATATCAAGAGATACATAGAATAATTAGACTGGCTAAACTAGATGTCTCTTGTTAAAAACTTAATTGTATATGAAGCTATGCATTGTGATTAAATGTTTTAATAAAATTGTCAAAAGATAATTCTCGTATTCAAATAGGACAATAGCATTTGACTTGCATAAATAATCATGATGTACTTCACATTTCAAGCTATTATCTACATTTAAAATGAACTATGGACAATCATTTATACAGCGGAAATTTGCCTTTTTATACTATTACATTATTTGCCTAATTATTTTCACATACTGAACTAGAGAAGATATTTTACACTGATAAAGATTTAGAGAATCACAAAGTGACAAAGTACTAAAAAAACAAAGAACAAAAAACCCAGTAATCAGAAAAGGGGATAGAACAAAACATGAGGAAAAACAAAGGAAAAAAGATAATGAAAGCCAAAAAGGAAAGAGAGACGACAAAGAAAGGAAGAAAAGGGAAGGAAGAAAAAACAAGGAGAGAAAAGTTAACAAGAAGAATTAATATCAAGCCACCTGAAACTAACATAATGACAAACCTAATATATAAAAATTTGGAATCGTGGGGCTAACTCTTAACTTAGAAACATCTCCTAATTCAACTGAGATCCAAGATGGCTAAGAACCAACAGCGCCAAGCACGGTTAGCTCCCAGACCTTAGCCTCTAATGCCATTCTCCAGCCAGCGCTCGGCGGAGAGAGGGGAGGGAATGTAAAGATGAGCCGGGTACATCCTGTAATGCCAGAAAATAAGGACGTGCTCGAAAACAACAAAGAAACACCCCATGGATGGGGATATGTCAAAGGAGCACAGGAGCTAGCTGAAAGAGCTCCCAGGGGCTAAAAAACTTCGAGCTTAAATCTTTTTTTAATTTGAGAAATAAAACAAAGTAGTATTAGATTACAACCCAAAGTATAAAATAAAATGTCCAAAAGCCCATACTGATATAAATCAATGGTTGGATAAATGAATAAATGCGGGAGAGAAGAGACATAGCTCCTGCAAAAGAATTGTAAATAATTTACATAGATAACCTGCCCTCGAGGAGAGTGAGCATAAGTCTCCTATGTGTGGGCTATGCAGAGAGACCTCCCTCCAAACAGGACAACACAGGAAGAAGGAAACAAAAAATAGCTGCACAAGGCAGAAACTGAACAAACACTAGCTCAGCCAGGTGATCGAGGTTAACATCACCAGTGACATAATGTTGACAGCATGGTCCCCTGATGCGATGTGCTAAGAATGGCACTTTACTACTCTGTGATCTTCCTCCGAAGAACGCATAACCCCAGTCTAATATGAGAAAAGACATTACACAAATTCCAGTAAAGGGGTCCTCCGTAATATACATGACAGGTAATCCTCAAAACTGTCAGAGCATCAAAACAAAATTCTCTAAGAAACTGTCACGGTCAGCAGCAGCCAAAAAAAGATGTGAAAACTAAATGTAAGGTAGAATCCTGAATGGAGTTCTGAAAAGAAAAAGAGCATCAGGGAAAAACTAAAGAACTGTGAATAAAATATAAAAATATTTCCATTTTGGTTCATTAATTACAACAGATGTAATGTACTAATATGTCAACAATAGGGAAAACCTCACGGAAACTTACTCGATCTTCTTCCCAATTTTTCTGTAAACCTAAAACTGCTCTAAAACGTAAGGTCTACTAAAAACAAATAGAATGAAGTCCTGATAAAAGCTGCCGCCCAGATAAGCTTTGAAAAGATTATGCTAAGGTAAAGAAGCTGGCCACAAAGACCATGTTTCTGTGAAACGTCCAGACTCGGCAAATCTACAGAAAGAGAAAGAACTAGTGGTTGCAAGGGCCCTGGATGTGTGTGTGTCTTCGAGGCTGGGAGAGGGGGGGAAAAATAAGGATGGATTGCTAATGGGATGGGCTTTATTTTTGGAATGATGAAAAGGTTCTAAAATTGATTATGATGATGGCTGCAAAATTTCACCGATACACTAAAAAACTATTGAATTGTACACTTAAATGGGTAAGTTGTATGGTATGTGAATTACATCACAATAAAGCTGTATAAAACCAAAAAAGTTAGGTGACAAAGCCCCAGTCACGTAGTAGTATGTTGGAGCCACATGGCTCAGCTTGAGAGAGCCGATCATTGGATTTTCAGCACTTTTATAAGCTGGTTGTTAAGCAAGCCAGCATTAAAAATTAAATTGTATAAACATACAATCAAAAAAGTATATTAGGGGTGCCTGGGTGGCTCAGATGGTTAAGCGTCTGCCTTCAGCTCAGGTCATGATCCCAGGGTCCCGGGATGGAGCCCCATGTCGGGCTCCCTGCTCAGCTCATGCCCTCTCTCATTATCTCTGTCACTCTCTGTTTCTCTCTCTCAAGTAAATAGATAAAATATTAAAAATGCATATATATAAAAATAAAGGTAATAATCAAAACTCACCATTTCGCAACTATTTTACTACATTTTACCATTACCTATGCTCTTGAGGTTATTCACCTCTACTGTACCTGTATGAGAGAAAAATAGAATACATAATGGTGTGTTAGGGTTGCACATCGCTTCCTACTCTGCGTTCATTGACTTCTCGCTGGAATCGGCCGTGGTGGTAGTGTTCAAACCACACACACACACACACACACACACACACACACACATATCAGCAAATGAGGGCTTGATTTCTTGTTTTGTTGATTATGAAGAAAGAGATGGAGAAAATGTGAATAATGCAGGTTAAACTTAAGAGTATGTCCTGTTTAGAGCTGTTAAATTGCACATAGTGCAAAAAAATTGAGGAAATATTCTTCCAGTACCAGATTCAGCAAAAAAGTCATTCACATTGTTGAAGAACAAATGAAGTTGTGACAGACTGCTCTGCTGTCATACTTACTCGTGAACGTAACGGAAATTATCCACTAATTCACGTCAGCACGAGACGTGCCCAGCAGCTACAACCGTAAGTTGGCTGCAGAAGGGTGCAGGAGTTTGGCAAAAATCAACAAAAGCAATTCGGGGCTATACGGAATTGAAAATAAAGTGTAACCTATATTTTATTATTATCGAAACAACGTGCTGCATGTGCTTTATACTAGTACTATTTGCAACAGACCTGTATATGTATACACACCCACTCGTGCACACACACACACACACACATCATTTCGGAGAGCTAGTCACACGTTCACCTACACACCCCTGGTTATAGAGCTGAGACTAGAATTTGTATCTTTTAACCTGTTAGTTCTTATAATCTTCACTAATCCTACATACCTCTTTTGTGACCTTCCTAGGATTTTTAATAAGCTTTGGAAAATTAAGGAACAATCAATCCAATCCAAAGCAAAGTGCTTTTCCAAAGAAGTAAATCACTTTAATCTTAATTTTATGAAGTTAACATAATTATCTCTCCGAATATAACCAGTATTTAGGATTCTGCGGTCATCGCTTACAACCCAGCACGATGTACTGAGCGCAATCGTGGCAAAGCGGAGCCAGCCATAGAGGGAGAAACAGAAACGGCAGTTTCTGTCCTCATTGAAGTTCAGCTTCACTGAGGGGGAAGGAGTGGAGGGGGAAATACGTTCACTCAAAGAACAGATTTCCTCGAGAGATTTTAGAACAGAGTAACAGAATCAAAGGAGCACAATACAGAACACAACGCAAGAAAAGGAAGACGAAGACTCAAAGTATTTCCAATAACAGCACTCTCCGCTTTCAGCCGTCACGTCGTCCCTGCAATTACAGAGGTCAACAAAGCGGTAGGACTTCTTAATTTCATCAAATTTACTAGAGTTTAAGTTCAACCCCTCCGGACTAAAATATGATGTCATTTTGTTCCTTTAGATACAGATACCATTTTCAAGCCAACTTCACACTGGACGTTGTTTTGAAAAGAAAGAAGTTTCTTTACCTTCTGGTTCTAGCAATTTGGGGATTTTAAATTCTTGTTCTGCAATTCTGAAGGCCTCTTTCAGATTGGCTTTGTTGGACCTGTGCTTTACACTCTTCATGTCAACTAGGTCTGGTCGCAAGGCATGAATGACAGCCAAAAAAGCCATCCCATTTCTCCAGCTTGACTTAAAATCTGTCACACTGACGGACTCACACCTATCACAACAGGACAAAAACATGATAAATACTCTTTAAAAGAATTTATCAAAGCACATCTGCTACACTCGATAGTAATTGAAACAAATTTCAGGGAATCAAATAAATCATATACATCCTTCTAGGAAAATATTTGATTTTAATCTGGTAGTCAGAATAAAGTAAAATGCCAAGTTTGATACCACAGAACACTGGTTCTCAAAGTGTGGCCCCGGGACCAGCAGCATCAGCACCACCTGGGCTGCAAGGGTGGGTTAGGGCTCCAGAGTGTTGGGCAGGATCTAAGCTCATTTAGAAGTTACAAACGGGGGGGGGGGGGGGCCTGGGTGGCACAGCGGTTAAGCGTCTGCCTTCGGCTCAGGGCATGATCCCAGCGTTATGGGATCGAGCCCCACATCAGGCTCCTCTGCTAGGAGCCTGCTTCTTCCTCTCCCACTCCCCCGGCTTGTGTTCCCTCTCTCGCTGGCTGTCTCTATCTCTGTCAAATAAATAAATAAAATCTTAAAAAAAAAAAAGAAGAAGAAGTTACAAACAGGGGCCCAATTCATCCCCTTCCGAAATAAGAAAATGCAACATATTTCTTCCAACGTGGTCTTACTATTATAGTCTAGAACTCAGGTGAGTTCCAGAGAATCACAGAATACTGAAATAAAAGTTACCTAATACCACCAGTGATGGCCAAAACAAGGATAAACTCCTGATGAATTACTTAAGAACGATTTACTACATCTCGGTAAGTTTAGCGTAGCTCATAGTCAAAAAACAAGGAAAGACACGGAGAAAAGATCAACTGCTAAAATATTTGACCTCTGAAATGGTGTGAAACTTATTTACAGATAAATGAAACAAGTCTGATAGGATAAGTCTTCTCACACATGCTGTATTCTGGATTAAGAAACTTAGAAAACTGAAGTAAAATAAAATTGTCTCTCAAAGATTCAAGAAACAAGTTCATTTAATATACTTAAACCCTCCTAAGATATGTATGGTTTTTTGGTCCCTCGAAAAATGCAAAGGATGGATGACAACTAAAGAAAGGTAAGGCTGACGGCAGAAATCAGCATCCTAGTCTCGCACTGGGAAGAAGGTCCTCAGAAGCCCGCCATGGAAGAGGCCTCGGCGACATACTTAAGCCTCTGTTTACCCAGACAATGCTACGGTGTGCTAAGGAACCACACCTTTTGAACTCCACAGCTCATCTCATGGTGAGTTCTCCTGCATCTAACTCCTTACTTTTCCTAAAACTCCCATCCCAGCAGGTGGTTAAAATCAAAGAGTAAATGTCTCCCTAGAGCAAAAAAACCCTTTTTCTTGTAAAACAGAATTTCTGAGCACTACCTTCCCTTCATCATCCCCACTCTTTTTAAAAAACTCCTATTTTTCTGGCTTCTGTTCCCCAATTGAGCTACAAATTTCTAAACAAAGGGGACTGTGATCTCTGAATGTAGTCATATACAGCTCCAAGAGAGAAGTTTATGTGTTGATTATTTATTCCTTCATTTGTGCATTCATTCATTCAATACATATTTATGGAACACCTACCATGAACTCCCATTATGCTAGGTTCTGGGGATACACAGACAATAAAGATGGGAGTCCTGACCTTTAAAGAGTTCCTACTGTGGTAAAATGTTCGTGATTTAAATCCACCTCCCAGACACATAGGGCAATTGTGCCTAAAGAAAAGGATACTTAAAGACCACTTTATTTCTACACAGTAACAGTCCACCTAAACACAGGGGTGGGGGTGAGGGGAGTTACCCTGAGAGGAAGGAGGCTGGTGAGCATTTGCCTTTTAGGAGAGAAAAGTGTTCCAGTGGGCGTTACACCCAGTTGGCCTGAGTTTCAGACCTGGAGTCAGTAACACTGTGCTGGTGGGTCGAGCTGCCCTGTTTGTCTCCTGTGGTCACAGCAAACTACTTACGGGGCACACTGCTCCTGAGCCCACAGGAGAAGAGCCTTCTTTGCAGACATCTGCCATCTTTCTTGGGCTCTGGAGCACTTCTTAGCAGGAGGACTTGAGGTAGGAGATGAGTCAGCCACACTCACACTGTCCAGGGAAGGCTGATTGTAATTGCAAGAAAGAGTCCGGGCAAGCTCCTCAATCTAAGGAAGACGGAATCATGGTCAACACGTATAAACCATTAGTTAGCAGCACTGAGGCAAAACCCTCAGCCAAAACAAGTCCGAAAAAGTATCCGGTTAACAGTGAGAGGTTACTCATGGTGAAATAAGCACTAGCACTTGTCATCTCGGGCTACACTTAGGCTCTCTTTCAGTGGACTTGGGTCACTCCTTGCCCTTACTCAGGCACTGCGTTCCGCCTTGAGGGCAAGTGTCCATTCATCCCCTTCACGTGCTTACAGAGCACTTCGCTACTGCTCAGCACCTGTCGCTCTAAACTGAACTGAACTCATTTGAGATCCTAGTCTAGAGTCCAGGAGTCCAGGAGACTGGGTCAGTTAAAATGCATCCTTGATTATAAATCATTTAGAAACAAATACACATACAGAAAAAACAGTCAAATACATGAGAACTAAGTCCCAAGAAAGAAAAACAAATTACCATTAAGTACGTGGAAAATAACCTCATTCGTCATTTAAGAAAGCTGAATGCATACAGCAAGAGGGCAGTTTCTTCACTTATAACACAGGCAAAAAAATTTTTAAAGTTAACATCAAGTAACGGTATCCTCTAGTAAGAGTATGAGAAAGTGGATTTTTACATATTGCTGTAAGCACAGAAGCTGGTTCAGATTTTTTGGAAGGCAGTAAGATAATACCTATGAGAAACTTTAAAAGGTCAATCTACAAACACAGTAGCAAGTATTATTGAGAAAAGTACACTTCTTAATAATTAATAGATCCACCAGACAACCAGTGATAGATGTGACCAAGACAATTAACAACCTTGGTCTGACTGGCATGCCCCTTGTACCTAAAATGGCAGCACCAACATTCTTTTCAAATCCATATAAAATAGTTACCGAAACTGACGGTGCTGAGTCATAAAGCAAGCTGCAGCAGTTTGAAGAACTGAATCCATTCAGATGCTATTCTCTGACCACACTCAAAGTAAGCTAGAAGTCAGTAACAAAGATATAACAAACAAAATCCCCAAATATTTGGATATTAAACAATACAATGTCATAGAACCCAAATAAGAAATCATCATGAAAATAAAATATTTTGAACAGAGCAATAACAAAAATATTGTATTCATGGATTAAATAATGCAATATTTTAAAGATGCCGACTTTTTCCAAATTATACATTCAATGCAATCCTCGTTAAAATTCCAACAGATTGTGTGCATGCAAATTAACAAGTTACTTATAAAATTTATATGAATATCAAGTCAACATGCTGTATACCTTAAACTTACACAATGGTATATGTCAACTACATCTCAATTAAAAAAATTATATGAGAATGCAAAGTGCAAAGAATAAACAAGAGAATCCTAAAGAACAAGTTGGACACTATCAGGTATCGAGACTTTCTATATAGCTATAGAAATTGACACAGTATAGTACTGGTGCCAAGGTAAATAATGGAACAGAACTGACAGAACGATGGAGCCACACATATATGGTTACTTGATTTTTTTATTAACTGACACTGTATAGTACACTAGGAAAATGGTGGTCTTTTCAATACATGGCATTGAGTCAACCGGATATGGAAAAAAATAATCTTGATTTTAAGCTTTAACATAACATACTCCAAAAAACTCATTCTCAAAAGATTGTAGTTCTAAATGTAAAATGTGAAACAGTGAAGCTTTTAGAACTGTGCTGTCCAATATAATAGTCACTAGCTACACGTGGCTATTTAAATTAATGAAATAAAATTTAAAATTTAGTTCCTCAGTCATACTAGCCACATTTCAAGTGTTCAGTAGCCACAAGCAACTAGTGGCTACTGTCTTGTACAGTCCAGCTACAGGACTCTTCCATCGGTGCAGAAAGTCCTATTTGGACAGAACTATTCGAGAAAATAGCATAAGAGGATATCTCCATGCTGTTGACAAAGGCAAAGATTTCTTTACAGGACATAAAAAGTACTAGCCACCAGAAAAGGAAGTTGATAAATCTGAACTGCATTAAAATCATGAACGTCTATTCATTAAAAGATTAAAAAGGCAGGGGCGCCTGGGTGGCACAGCGGTTAATCCTCTGCCTTCGGCTCAGGGCGTGATCCCGGCGTTACGGGATCGAGTCCCACATCAGGCTCTTCCACTATGAGCCTGCTTCTTCCTCTCCCACTCCCCCTGCTTGTGTTCCCTCTCTCGCTGGCTGTCTCTGTCGAATAAATAAATAAAATCTTTAAAAAAAAAAAAAAAAGATTAAAAAGGCAAGCTATAGAATCAGAGAAGATATGTGCAATTTATATATACTTGACAAAGGACTTGTATCCAGAATATATTTGAAAACTTCTATAAGTCATTAAGCACAAAGCATAGCTAAAATAAAAAAAAATTTAATGTCAAGTATTAGCGAGGACTGGACGGAGGAATTCACAAATTCCAGTAACAGCGTAAATCAGAACCACCGTTTTGAAAAACTAGCTGGCGCTTCCTGCCAAAGCTGAACGTCACATGCCTTATGATCCAGCAATTCCGCTCCTAGCTATGTACACAAGAGACATGAGGGCTTGTACCACCACCAAAAGGCACACACGAGAATGCGGCTAGCAGCTTTATTCCTAACAGCTGAAAACTGGCAACAAAAGAAATGTCCATCAACAGTAGAGTGGTAAATAAACTCGGGCATATTCATGCAATGGTATATTCATACACAACAAAGAGAAAGAAAGAAATCCAGTCGATGACATTGTACTAGCGACGTAGCAGGACAGACGGCAGCTACACTTGTGGCGTACAGAACATAATGTAATAACGTGTCAAATCACTAAGTTGTACACCTGAAACTAATGTAACTAATTGCGTGTCAACTATACTTAAAAAAAAAAGACCTACAGATGCAGGCTTCAACAAGCCGAAACTCGTAGATGACGTTAAGTGAAGTGAGTCTGACAGAAGACTCTACATGTAAGTCCATTCTGTTAAAATTCCTTTATATGGAAGTAAAAATGCTAAGCTGAACAATGATAGAGATCAAAGTGGTGGTTTTCTTTAGGGAAGAGGGCAAGGACCGGGAGGAATCCCTGGGAACTCTGGGATTCAGGCAAGGTTCTCTATTTTTATCTTGGGTGGTGGTTACATGGATGTACTTAATTTCTAAGAAAACATCAAGCTCTGCTCTTAAGATTTGTGCATCTTTTCTCTATGTATGTTCTTCTTCAACGAAGTTTATTTACATTAGTAAAATGAAGCCAAGAAAAGCAAAACTTATGGCCCAACAATTTCACGTCTAGGAATCTGGCTCGTGGAAATAATGAAGATTGTATGGAAAAGATTTATCCGAAGGGTAGTCTGTTTAGAATCGCTTTACAATCGTAAAACTGTGAGCATTCTGACTGTTCCTTGATGAAATATAGTTCTTTGCAAGAGAACACCATGCCTCCATTAAAAAAATATGTGTGAATTCAGAAAGATGTTCATTAGAACAGGTTGAAAACGGTTTGGGTAGCATGACCATTCCATTTAAGATACACATATATAAATATATACATTCATTCCTGCTGCATGTATGATGAAGTCTATACACCAAATTATTTAGTGGTTTTCAGTGAATGGTAGAATTACAGATGACTCTACTTGGTTTTTTATTATCTATATTGAACATTTTAATTATATTTTAAATATCTTGGAAAGTATGGAGAAAAATGTAACAAATGCCTATGTATTGCCAAATTTTAACATTTTACATTTGGTTCATATTTTTTTAAAGAAATGAAACCCTGATACAGCTTAAGCCTTCTGTCTTTCCCTCCGCAATTCCATTTCCTTTCTTTTCCAGAGGGGAAAAAACACTATTCTAAATTTGGTTTTCATCATTCTCATGCGTATTATTCTACTATTAACTTCAAATGTAGGTATCCAGAAATCATATACAGTCTCATTTTACGTGTTTTAAATGTTACACAAATTATGTTATTTTCTAGTTTTTGTAAAATAAGCATTTGTTTCCCATATAATTTTTTAAGTTATTTTCAAGGTAATTATGGGGATACAGAACATGCAAGTTTTTAGGCAGCTGCAGAAAACCTGTACTAACTCAGAATCCCAGGTCTGGAAGAATATATGTATCAGTCACAAGTGTCATAAAGTCAGGGCTAGAACTGTCTTTGCTGTTTTCTTGGTATCCTAACACAAAAAGCAAGCACATAGTAGGTGTTCAAATATATTTGGGGAATGAAATTGATCTATGAGTCAGTCCTGGGACAGGACTAGGTTTTGTGGGGCGATTAGGTTGAACAAGGGTCCTCAAAACTAGGAGATTCTACAAAATTTAGTGGGTTAGTTTTCAAAAATTTACTCCAGAAGCTTTCTACTATCTTCTGCCAGAGTAAGTAAACAATAGTAAGCAAAGTTTTACCAAGGCAGGTTCTATTCAGACTGGTGCTGGTACCACGGATGATTTAAGATACCGTAATTTATCATTCAATTTTTAACCGCAAAATAACAAAAATGGCCAAAGGTCCACCTGTTGAGATTTCCAGAGTGTCCTCTTTCTGGAAGAAACCCAGGACTGTATCTTACTGCGTTACACTTATTTCACACTGCAGTAATTAGGACAGAAATAACTTTCATATCATCAAACTACTTACATGAAAGTGCAGTATAATTGTCCAAATTAGGCCAAGAATAATGGATGGGTTTCCATCTATAATATCAGTAACATGAATATTTATTAGCTTGATCTGGAAAAGAAGAAACACGGGTTAAGAGGAGAACACATTTCACAGCGTGCATTTCTCCCGGGAATCTTCGGATGAGATTCATACTCACTGATCGGTGTTTCAGGAATGTCAGGGCATGCTCTATATTGATTCTACACTGGAATGTATTAGATCCTCTGTCTCGAGGCTATGAAATTCAAGCAAAATATATTACTTAGAAATATGGAAAAAAAAACCTTGTAAATCAACAAAATGTTTTTTAATGTCATTTAAAAAGCCTACCAACTGTTGCCCCGAGAGTACCTCCAGCAGGTCTAGGAGAACATGCCCCTTTTTAATGTCTGCAAACAGGTCTGATACAACCGAGGGAGGCGTGTGCTACAAAAGGTCACAAGAAAAACACTCATTCAAACATTGGTCCAGAAAACATAATACCTTTAAGAATCCCATAAGTGGGCTTTGTGGCTTCACAAAAGCTAAAATTCAGTAGAGATTTTTTTATTGACTGAAGGAGAGAGAACACACAACGTTCTATATCAAAGCATGATAAGAGAAGGAGTGAACTTAATTTATCTCGTGGCAAATTTCCAGTAACACAACACTCCTGTAGCTTTCAGCGAGCGCTTAAAACGTGTGCATGGAGGCGGCATTAAAGGCACTCAAAATCAGCCAGTAGTGACCCTTTTGGGGCGTAGATGACACTTCTGGAGTAATCTGTTTATGAATTTACCCTTTCCAGAATTGCACTGGGCAGGGATGGGTAGCCGGGGAGAAGAGGCTCACTCGTTTTGTATCTGGGTTATTCCAGGCACTTGGCGTCACGGAGAGACAGGATGGCACAGTGATTCAGATCCAGACTGCCTGGGTTTGTGTCCCAGCACTATCACTTACAAGTGGTGTGACCTTGGGCAAGTCACATAACTTCTTTGTACCTTAGTTTCCTTGTTTTTTAAACAGGAATAACACTATCTCATCGGGATGTTTTAAGGTCTCGTAAATGTGACGCAAACTGACACCATTTAAAAGAGCTTAGGACACTGTTTTTAACATACAACTCCATACATATGAATCATTATTATTTTTTATTATTATTATATTTGATTTTTTAAAAAAGCTGCTGTTGCTTTAAATATTTTTATAGCACTATCTCCCATACCCTTAACAAAGGGTAGGGAGAGAATAACAAACACATCTAAACAAGATCAAGGTCACTTCAGCACATTCTTTCAACCTTGCCATTTTGGGGACCCAAAGGGAGGGAAGGAGGAGTAACTTAAATATATTTGCACTTGTATTTGGTTTTTTCCCCTCACCTTTGCCAACTGTGAGTTGATCCAGCAGGTAAAGGTTTTCTTCTGAGTGTCTTCCTGTTCAGCTATTGAAAAAGGACAACAGCGGTTACAAAATGAGAAGCCTCAGAAACCTTGTAAATACATCCAAGCTTCAAAGGTCCATCCCTCTGGGGATGTGCGCGTACGCCACAACTCTCCCAGCTTTCTAGGACTTGGTCTAAATTTCAGATGTTTGTTCAAGGAGTGGTTTGGAAACGGCGTGTTGATACAAGATATCTTTTTTATTGCTGCAAGTTAGCTAAAAGATGATGATTTTTAATAGTGTTTGCTGACAAAAGCACAAAGTCGCCACGTGGCCTTGATGGTGCAGTCTGAGGAATTGTGAGGGAGAAGACCTCCCCCGCCAAAAACACTCTCAGTCCAAGCAAAAGCCCATACAGATTTAAAGGCAAACCCCAGAACATCTGAAGACGTTCTAAAAGGTTCATAAAGTTGTGGGCAGGTTAGTCTTGACACTCACAGTATTTATCACGGAGGATCTGCTGCCACTGAACTAACGGTAAATGAGTGGCAGTTGGAGTCAGAGCTGTCTGGGCTCGGCTCCTGCCTCTGTCACCCACTAGCCGTGTGACGGCAGTGTCCTCACGGAGTAAGGGAATAAGCACTGGCCTCCAGACACTGTTCACGATTCACTTGAGAAGTGCCCGTTCTTACTCTTTAACAGGACAGGAGTCCAGAGGAAGATCTGAACACTCTAGGTATGGCTTCCCCTCCTCGCCAGGCCAGGAGCAGGCCCTACGCCCACACCACGCTCCCCACCGGCCCTCTACCCCCTCAGCTTCAGCAGCCATGTCAACTCTGCACACCAGGACTGAGTCTCCATTTCCCCAGATGTCCTCACCTGGCTGGCCACCCAGGTAAGGACAGACAGCCATGCCTCCCTGGGCCCAGCACTCAGAGCCTTGTCACCACCATCTAACCCGAGGTCACCAGGTCTCATCCCAGCACACACGCACATGCACACACGTGCACACGCACGCCGGGGGCTCTCAGGTTCCCCTCTGTTCTCTCACTCTGATTTACGTAAGATTCTGCACATGTCTCCGTTTTTCTCATCTCCCACCTCTCCTTCACTCCTGAAACCTTCCACTGATGATGAACCCATAAGCACACCATCCGCAAAACCCCCTGTGTCCAAATCCTCTCCGGCAGGCGCTGCCTCTCTGCTCTTACTGAAAACTGGCCCACTCAAGTGCTGCCTCTGCTTTCTCTTACGTAAGCCCCCTGTACCACGGGGGCCTTGCTCCTCGCTGCTACTTCCAGATCATTCTCCACTCTCTTCGTCCCCGCAGTGCTCCAGCTTTGACTCTCGTGTCATCAGACGTACCCACTATTAGAGTCATCTACAGGCCTCTGTCCATTCTTCATCATTTCTCAAAGATTTTAGTTCCTTCCCCACTGTCCTCTCTCCAATACAGCTCCTAATTCTTGGCAATTTCCACAAAATACTGATGAAGCACCCAACCTCCTGGCCCCTCCATTTTATTCTTCTTCTCCAATAAACTTGTCTTCTGCTCTGCTTCAACCACTCACTGTCGCAGTCAAACCCCACATCTTATCATTACTGATAACTGCAACTCCTTGCGGTCTTGATTTTGTGCACCTCTGAACAACGGCCCCAGCTTTTCAGTTCCCTCCCTCAAGTGCCCCGACTCCAACAATCCTTGGCATCCATCGGAAACTCCAAGCCATTTGTTCCGCCAGCTTTCACGCTGTCCTTCGCCCTCACTGATATCCTTCCTCCCATCCTTTTCCAGCTGCTGCCTCATCAAGGTCACCATGAATCCAAGTCATCAATGACCTCCACCCCCTTCGACTAGAACCAATGGTCGATTCTCAGCCTTCACCTTTCTGAACCCTACACTCTTGGTTTTTCTCCTACATCACAAGCTGGCTTCTCTCTTTCTCTCACACTTCATATCCAATGCTTTGGGAAATCCTCTTCGGTCCCCCTTCAGAATATATTCAGGATATGACCACTTCTCACCACCTCCCACCTGGATTACTCCTTCCAGTCTTGCCCTCAAAATACTATTCTCAATGCAGCGGCCAGAGCGATGTTGCTAAAATGTTAACTCAGACCAGGCAACTCCTTTGCTCACAATCCTCTGAGGGTTCCTCACCTCACTCCTTAAGATGGCTGCAAGGCTGACACCCACCCCCTTCACTCATCCCCTTGGCTCATTGCACTCCAGCCACTCTGGCCTCCCTGCTTTTCTCAAACTCCCTGGAAACATTCCCACCTTAGGGCTTTGCCCTAACTGTCCTTTCTCCCAGGAATGCTCTTATTACAGATATCCTCACAAGCAGAATTCCCGTCCTATTTAAAGCTGTAACACCTCCACTCCTGCTTCCCTTTGTTTGCTCTTATTTTTTCCTACAGCACTTACCACCTTTTAACTTCCTATTTAAGTTACATATGTCATATGTTTATTATTTAATGTCTTGCTCTTCTCCCAACAGAATATAAGTCCGACACAAAGCTGTTTTGTCTGTGATCTATTCCAAGTGCTTAGAGGAACATGGCCCAGAAGAGACTCCAAAGAAACATTTACAAAAGACAAATAATAACAATAGCTTAATTAATATTAAATTGATTAAAATTAATAAAACTAAATTATAATTAAAATTAATAAATGATAATTTCACTGATTATTAGTTATGTTTTATTTACTACACCAAGACAGTCAAATCTACCTTTATGTGTTCATATTCTTTTTTTTTATTGTCTGATCTACCTTCTAATACATTTTCTTTGACCCCTTCCACTCCCCTTCATTAATCTCTAGCCAACACAGTTATAACAGACCGAAATTGTTGGCATGACATCTAATTGCAGTTCTTAAAATTTAATCTGATGGGAGTTCAGGTTGAGGAACTGAAGAGAATCTGAGTAAATGTATTTTCAGGTGTTTACAATCCTGGCTGATTAGAGATTAAAGATGCACTTAGCCTCGTTGGATTTTTTTTCTTATCTTTTTTAATCCACTTCATTTTCCTGTATTACCAGCTTAAATTAGTTATAGCCCAGTGATTTACACAGTCCAGGGTACTCAATAATTGTTAGCTGAACTGAACTGAGTTCTGGCAAGCCAAATGCACAGTGTAGGCTTTTGAAAGTTATTTGTTTTACACAAGCAAAAGAATTAACAAAGAAGCACAATTTTGTCCTATGGTTCAAAATGTTACGACACCTTCCAGATTCTTTGAGATATGTTTTCATTGCTTTTTCTCCTAGTACCAGATGATTCAACAATATTTTTAAATATATTTAAACATTCAAACGAAAATAGTATTGACGGTTAATTTTGCTCCTCAATAGAAAAAAACTAGAGAACAGTTTTTCTGATTCCAGGATCAAGTTACCAGCACACGGTGTACATTAATCAAGGCCGTGGATAAAAGCGGGGAGGGACTGATCCATTATTATAACAATAAAGCAGAAATCCAAATCAAAACCAACCAAACAAAAAAACAATGAAAGAGGACTCTTCCTATCCTTAAGGGACCAAGAGAGATTTTCCTTTCTAGGTCATAAAAGTGTGAAAAAGAAACGAACCAGGAACGTTGCTAGGTCCAGGAGAGAAAGAGTCTGCACCAATTTTAGGAGAGCTACATGGGGGAGAAGGGAGGGGGACATCTGTGGAAGGTAGGTAAAATCATCTTGGAAAGGGTAAACCGCTGGCACAAAACAGTCCAGAAAATTAAAATTAATTTTAATTTAATTATAATTCAGTTTTATTAATTTCAATTTAATATTAAACTATTGTCATTATTTGTCTTTTAGCAAAAAATGTCTTTTAGCACAAAACTTGCATGACCAAGGATTTTAGAATTCGCGTCCACCCGGAAACCCCAGTCCTTCCGAACTATTTCCAGGTAATATGAGGGATCATTTCATTTTCCTGCCATGTTAGACAAAAGGGTCTTGGTATTGAGCAAACACAATGAACTTTCCAAGGCAGGGAAAACAGGCAGGGAAACCAGGGCTCTAACTGGATTGTTCAAACTGGGTGCACCTAAATCTAATCCCAGGTTGGACTGACATATATCCGACAGGGACATAAACCTAAACTGAAAATGATCAAAACTTTTCCAACGAAAACCCTAAGTTATTCCTGTCCTAATTTGATAAAATCTAATAGAAACCAGGGGACAAACAAAAAGAGAAGCCGCCAGAACAAATCCCCACTGGTA